>NC_142786.1:22794148-23526648 GCF_988280905.1 Pimephales promelas | reverse complement strand
GTGTGTAGAATGTAAAAATGTAGAAACCAAAGTGATATATATATATATATATATATAAAGAGGTTTTTTTTTTTTTTTTTTTGAAATCCCTATAGGAGAAATGAATGGAAACCATTCTTCCACAACCAACGCTACTGAAAAAGTGGACAGACACTGTTGCACATGCATCCCAAATCACCTTCCTATACTATGCTCTAAAACTATGTACTGTTTTTGTGCAAAAATCTATTTTTATACAAAAATTAGAAGCCTCATCGGAAGGCTTCACGCCATTTGTGTTGACGACAAATCTCAAGAGACACCTTTGAGCGAAACACAATCAATAGTAGCTTGTAATTTAGAAGTACCAAACCTGCCCCAGACCTAAAGGTAACCCAACTTAAGATCCTTACTACAAATTAAGACATATTAGGAAATATATAATCTACTAAAGGAACTAAATTTGCCATGCTGTTATTATCATGTGACCTACACTAAAAAAAAAAAAAAAAAAAAAAAAAAACCTCTTTGAATGAACATTTAAAAAATCTGGGAAAGGATTTGCTTTATTTCAGCATTACAATTTAATATACTTGCATTACGCCAACTTAATTTATTAAAGTTGATTCGACTTATTTACTATGGTTGGGCACATCAGCCCAACTAGTTTGCAATGTTTTAGACCAACTGATATGATTCAGGTATTCTAATTCATATATCCATTCATCCAATGGAATATAGTTTATTTTAACATAATAATAATCGATTTTTAGATTATATCCAACTATTTACTACTAGTAGCACTTTTTAGCCTGGCCATTTGCTGTGAATATTACCATCTACTTAACAGTCAGTCTCACACATCCGCCATGTTTGTAGTCTGTTGTTTCACATTCGTGTTTTTACTTGTAATTGAATCCTTGTCCAATGAGATATGGATTGTGGGCAATATTCGCCACACAGAACTGCACTTTGGATTCTAACCGGAAAAAAATAAACCATTTGGAATACTCATCTCAACATTCTACAATTTGGGACACACTAGTTCTAATTTCAAAAACTGCTGAGGATGGATAGAACGGGAAATACGGAGAGATGTATAAAGTACCAGAAACCCGGACTTGAGTAAAAGTACAAGTGCTCTATCAAAAAAGTGACTTGAGTCGAAGTTGAAGTGGTCTTTAAGCACCACACTTAAGTAGAAGTACTAAAGTATTCAACATTTTTTGTACTTAAGTATTGCAGGTAGTTTATTTTAAAATGGACTAAGTACTAAAAGTAAAAGTACAAGTATTGTGTCATGTAATTATTAAAGAAAGCAGTCAAAAGTTTGAACTAGCAATCAAATGAGGCGATTTGGCAGGATACAAATTTGCTTTGGCAGCCGCCAAAAAATGTCATTGCAGGACAACCCCTGCATTAGTTGTCAATGTGTGTGTCAATCAATACCATTACCCTATACAACTGGTGTGTGATTTAGGCAGCATGAAAGCCAACATGTACAACCCGGTCTCATCCCAAGATGTCATATAACTGACATTTTGGGACGTCTTTTGACCATACGTCATAATTCGCCTTTTTAGGGCCCCCTTAAACGTCGGTAGATGAGGTTATGGGATCCTAACTCTACCCCAGACCTAAACCTAACCCTAAACCTAACCCGTCACCTACCTGACGTTAAAGGTAAAGCGTCAGTTGTATGACGGCCCGGGATCGCCATCTACCGACGTTTAAGGGGGCCCTAAAAAGGCGGATATTGGCGTATGGTCAAAAGACGTCCCAAGACGTGAGTCAGACTTTTTGGGATGAGACTGTGTTGACTTGTAACAAATGATTCGTAAAATTTTCATAATTGTAATGTGTAACTAGCAAAATATAAAAAAAAAAATATCGAAGTAAAAGTATTAAATTCATCGAAAATATCTACGAAAAATATCATCGAAAAACAATACTCTAGTAGAGTACAGATAAAGCCTTTTAGTACTTAAGTAGTTCTACTTCGTTACTATACATCTCTGGAAATAGGATGCAGCAACGTTGTTTTCATGTGTCATGCATCTCTTAGCAATGAGGTGTATCTGGTCCTACTCGACCCGCTCCGAGCAGGATTCGAACAGGGGTCTCCGGCGTGGGAGGCAGGTGCGCTAACAAGGACGCTGAAGACCGAAGCCTCTAACATCAGTCGGCAGTGTGCATCTCGAGGCCAGAGAAGTGAGGTTTTTACACACACAGTTCTTACTGGCCTCCGTTACACTCAACCCCCTAAACCTCACTCCCATCCAGGTCACGGCAATTAAAAGTAAACGGTCTAACTCGACCTGCTCCGAGGAGGATTCAAATAGGGTCTCCGGCGTAGGAGGTGGGCACATTTAAAAGGATGATAAAGACCGCTGCCTCCAACGTTAGTCGCTAGCACACCTTTTTGACGCCATGGGTGTGAGGTTTACACACACAGCTCTTACTGGCCTATACATCTGCATGAATTTGTTGTGTTCAGAATGACTTGAAAGAAAGACTGGTAAAGTTTGATCCTCAGTTGTGTAGTGTCTAATGGCAAGTGTTTTTTTTTCTGTAACCATAAACAAAGTCAGGAAGTGTCTAGTGCTTGATACGAATAAAAACTGACGACTGAAGATTCGACTCTCTATAGACTTCTCAACATCATTTAAGTGGGACCAACATTCTATGAGAGCTCTTGTTGTAAAACAAAGTGACATAAAAACAGCAGGATAGCATTGTATCGCATTACATCTTTGTTGGAAAAAATAGCTTGCTACAGGAAATGCAACTTTGAAAATGGATGAACTACTGCTATGCTTAGTATTGCTGCTACTTTTAGTTAGTTCCTTCCAAACACCAGTGTCAGGTGCATATGATAGATTCCCCTACATCATCTCCAGAAACGTGATATTTCCTACTTACAGACACAGCAGGACGTTCTGAATGGCATAATTGACTACGAGGAGGCGAATGATACAAATCTAATGAGGAAGAAGAAACAAACATATTGTGCAATGTGTGTTTGTGCGTGGGAAGCTGCCATTTCAGTAATGGATGTGTTTATTTGTGGCATAAGCAGGGGAACGCGTTATGCAACTGCGCATAAAATGTGGCGCAGATGTCTGGGCTGAGCATCACGCTTAAATTAAGAGAGGGATACGATGACAGATATAGGGCTCGGGAAACATGACAGAACCACGCACAAACACAGACCTCTGCAAATAGGATTTATTATTACAATAATTAACAACCAACATGTGTGTAAACGTTGCTCGTCATCATGGCGGCTTTTGCCTCAGTTGTGCGTTTTTAAACAAAAGCAGTGGAGTGGAAAACAAGAACAAGAAGGAGAAAGATTTTGAATAACAAGGGCAAATTAGACTCCTGCCTGTGTGCATTTATCTGTAATCAGAGAGAGCTGTAGTGCGGCAGTCGCTCAGGATGGAAGAGTCGCTGGTGATTGCCGAGACAGGGGCCGCTTAAATGAGAGCTATTGTTTCACTTGCACATATGTGCTGTACTTTAGATCGACCTTAATATGCAACTTTAACGTAAGGGTTCTAGAACATCTTCAGGAGACATTCATGGAGTCAACAAAGTGTTGGTTTATTGACTGTAACACTTAAAGTACTGACACACATTGTGCAAAAACAAAGAAAGAAAATAAATAACACTGACTAATAAATGGGACATCAGTACATTACTGAGTTGATGTTTCTCAGGGATCCCTCACCAGAACTAACTCAGCCACAGCCACAGAAAATGAAGCCCTTTTAACAAACCAGACCAAACCATTTTTATAAATTACAGGGGTCTTACATCAAACACAAAAAGGTAAATATATATCAATACACAAACTCGAATAAACATAAAACAATAATGGAAATACGCTTAAACACACACACAAAAATACATCCTTTAAACATATTCAAATTAACACACAACCCCAAGACATAGACATTTATAATAGAGCAAAAACCCAATTAATTCCTTAGATCAAACGAAACATCAATTTTTGCATACAAAAAGTGAAATAAAAATAAACTACAACTAATTCAAATGAAATGTTTATTCAAGTTCATTCTAGAGAGAGAGAGAGAGAGAGAGAGAGAGAGAGAGAGAGAGAGAGAGAGAGAGAGAGAGAGAGAGATGAAATATAACACAAGTGAGTATAGGCTATCACAAACAATGAGAAGTGCAAGAATAATGCTTCAGTTCTTAAGTATATCCACACACACACACACACACACACACACACACACACACACCTTTGATTGCTATTAGAGTGACCAGCCCGTTCTCATCCCAAGGCGTCATATACGACTCTTTTGTCAAAGCGTAGACATCCAACGCACATGGCACCCTTTAGCGTAAATATGAGACGCAGATATATATGGGGCAGAAGGCGCCTCCCAGTGGTCTAACCCTAACACTACCCCAGACCTAAACCTACCCATAACTGAAGCGTGTATATTGACTCTAATGGGTGCCATGTGTGTTGGATGTCTACGCTTTGGCAAAATGCATTGGAAAAACGCCTTGGGATGAGAATGCATTGGAAAAAAACAATTTGGAAGCATGTTTATTAGCCTGCTGTCACTTTAAGATCTGATGCACTGATCCATTATACTGTTACACGTGTTTTTTTCTTTCTCAATTGTTTAATTTCATACAAAAACATAACTGACTGTGTTTGTGTATTCTCATGCATTTTGACATTATGTTGCGTGTGTTTGACCGTTTAAGCACAATAAGCAGTGAAAACAAACTCAATTTAGTCATCAGAGCCAGCTTAATGTGTGCACACTTTGGGTGTGAGCACACAATCTGCAGGAATAATTAGAAATATCCACAACACACGCAATACCGCTGAAATTCAAGCCCTGTAACAGCAACGATACTCATCCGGAACAAATAAAATGAGTGAAATGACCTAAAGTCAGGCACAGTGCTTTCACTCTCAGTGAGCTGACAATGAGAAAAAGTAATACAAAAGTAATAGTTTACGCAAAAATATAAATGCTGTCATAATTTATCCACCCTCGTGACTTCGTCTTACAGGATGTGGGACACACACAAAAAAAGATATTTTGAAAAATGTCCACGACTGAATAAATGCAACTTATCAATTTCAACAAACTCACTCTTGTTAGTAATCCATAATTTTAGTTGATCATAGGCTATAATGCTGATATTAAAGAGGTAGTCAAGTTCAAAAATATAGGGTTAAAATGGGGTTATTAGTTTTATTCAGCAGGAATGCATCAAAATAATCAAATATGACAGTAAAGGCATTTCATGTTACAAAATGTCTATTTTAAATAAATTATGTTTTTTTTTAACTTTCCATTAATCAAAGAATCCTTACAAAAAAGTCACCAAAAAATTTAATATGAAATATATATATATATATATATATATGAAGAGTTCAGATGCAAAAGCCTCTAAATGCCATTTGAAATTTTCTTCTTTAATTATGATTTTTATCAAACTTGTATATTTAAGTTCAGTAATTTCACTTCAATGGCAATGATAATTACCTATTAATTGTTATTTAAGTGAAATTACTGAACTTAAATATACAAGTTTGATAAAAATCATCATTAAAGAAGAAAATTTCAAATGGCATTTAGAGGCTTTTGCATCTGAACTCTTCATATATATATATATATATATATATATATATATATATATATATATATATATATATATATTAAATTGTAATAATATTACACAAAATTACAATTTTAACTTTTAACAGACCTTAAGCATTTGAACATTAGTGTAAATCCAAACACAAAATGTTTATAGGCCTTGTACATACAAGTAAAATATCTTGAAAATGGTACTATTGCGTTTGTCAAGGGGGGGGGGGAAATCATTAGGAGTGGAATCACTTCTATTTAATTTTCCAAGTGATTAAAAGTGACTAATAAAAATAGAGCATGCTAGAAAATCTACAACCCAGTCCAGCAAAGTGACATTAATGATTATTTTTAGTATACTCTCTGGTCTAAAACAAACTCTGAGTGAATTGAGTTTTTTTTTTTTTTCCTTTTTTTTCACGGGCATGTAAGGTCATGCAATTCCTAAAGGGGTTTAATACCGGACGTTCTGGTACAGCCGTCCGAAGCTGCTGATATTATGCTCAATTAGTGTCTGATCCCCCTTTGAATGTGAATCTATAAAAGGCAACATGTTCTTGTCTCAACTTCACATTTAATTAATATCATAAAAATGTATTTGCTTTAGAGAGTCAATAAGGCATGAATGGAACATCTGGGAATGGCTTACTGAATGACTGTCACAATCTCAATGATTGTGGAAGCATATTAAAACACGCTAATGAAACAAATCAAACTATTCATTTCATTATGATTTATTTTGAGTCCAACAGTTGATGCCATTGAGCTTTAAGATTGTGTGGTTCTCCGGCACTTAAAGGGATAGTTCACTTTGAAATTAATTGTTGATATGTTTTAGCTTACCTCAAGGGCATCCAAGATGTAGGTGTCTTCGTTTTCACAGTATTTTCTATTTTGATATTTTTCGGTCAAACCGTTGTCTATCAGTCATATAAAACAGGTATAGAGGGTCCACCCACGGGTTCACCTCAAAGAGCATGCACAGACAAGTCCAAATTAAACATGATTTCATGACTCGTAAATGTAAGTACACATTGATGGCCTAAGACACGAAACGAGCGGTTTGTGTGAGAAAACGAACAGTATTTATATCGTTTTTACCTTGTGTAACCAACCACAGCCATGTACAACTGATCTGATCATTGTTTACACAGAGATTACCTTTCACTAAACATATTTAGATATATCGTCTTCCATTGTGATTTCCTGTATATCTAAATATGTTTGGATCTTCACAGTGAAAGGTAAAACTTCCAAAATCTCTATGTAAACAATGAGTGACGTACACGCGAGAGAGATCACTTCTGATGCAGAACGAAGCGCCCGTGCCTTCAGATCAGTTGGACATGGGTGTGGTTACACGAGGTAAAAACAATATAAATACTGTTCATATTCTCACACAAACCACTTGTTTCGTGTCTTAGGTCATCAATGTGTACTTACATTTACGAGTCATTAAATCATGTTTCATTTGGATTCTCTGTGCATGCTCTTTGAGGAGGACCCCATATGCCTGCATTATATGACTGACAGACAACAACGGTTTGACCAAAAAATATTAAAATTGAAAATACTGTAGAAACAAAGACACCTACATCTTGGATGCGCTTGAGGTAAGCTAAACATATCAAAAATTAATTTCAAAGTGAACTATTACTTTAAATAGATGATAATGGGGTTTTAAGTTAGTTCTTTTTTCTAATGTTTCATCTTTGAATAGTAGTCGATTGGTACACCCACACTCTGAGTTCTATCTTTCTTTCTATGTACATTATGCATCTTTTGTCATTAGGGCTGACCCATCCTACATGCAATACGTGGGAGGCCCAGTGAGATGCTCAATAATATATATTCAGAATGCAATTTCCAACATGAAGGCGGTTCACAACCAGTCTACACTAGAGCGGGTGTTATGAAAAAAAAAAAAAAAAAAAAAAAGCTAGATGCTCAGGGTTGTGGGTAAGGGATCAGAGGAGCGAGGACTCAATTTTGAGTGATATAAATCAGGACCTCTTAATTTTTAAGCCCTACCGCACACCATAGTAGTATAGACAAAAATATTTCATATTTTAGCCTAAATCCTCAGTGTTAAAACTGAAGACAGCAGAACAAGTGCTTTGACAGACAAAAAGGTTGTCAATGAGGTGCCGGCTGTTGCTTTAACCTCACAGCTGTCGTTATCTGAAATTCAACATCACCATATAACACAAAACAGCCTCCCGTGGAGTTCATCTTGAGGCATCTGACACAACGATGCAATCTCACACAATGTCTCCCCTCACTCAAAAAATGCATAACCAAAAAGGCTGTAAATCTCCTCCCTCTGTGACACTGACTCGTGTAAGACTGCATAAGTTTCTTTAATGTTTTCTAATACAGTAATATCATAAAATATTACTACAATTTAACAATTGAATTTAAATATTTTAGAATGCAATTTATTCCATATTTCTTATTATTATCATCAATTTTGAAAACAGTTGCTCTGCTTAAAGGAGTACTTCACTAAAAAAAAAACTAAAAAAAAACATTTTGCTGATAATTTACTCACCTCCAGGTCATCCAAGATGTCCATGTCTTTCTTTCTTCAGTCGAAAAGAAATTAAGGTTTTTGATGAAAACATTCCAGGATTTTCTCCATAGAGTATAGTGGACTTCATTGGGCACCAAACGGTTCAAGGTCCAAATTAGTTTCAGTGCAGCTTCAAAGGGCTTTAAACGATACCAGACGATGAATAATGATCTTATCTAGTGAAACGATTGGTCATTTCAAAAATAAATTAAAAAAAAAAGTTTAAGTTTTATAAGCACAAATGCTCGCCTGTTCTGTGATGCACGTTCGTGACTCTCCTGTTCGAACTCGTTCATCAAAATGAACAAATCTTTTTTTCGTTTTTTTGAATGAACGAAATGACTAGAAAAAAGATTTGTTTATTTGACAACAGCTAGTCACGAACCCCATGCACTGTAAAAAGTAATTGCTGATTCTACTTAAGAAAAACTAGTGAATTTAACTTACTTTAGAAACTTAGTTGATTTAACTTGATTACACTGTGTACTGTGAACTTTTAGGTGGATGCAATAGTCAAACTAAACAAATCTAGTACATTGTACTTAAGTTTGGTAAGTGTATTGTACTAAAGGCATTTTCACACTGTTGAAAATTTCTGGAGCACAGAATTTGGATAGTAATAATAATAATAATAGTTAAATTAACAACATTTTTAGTAAATACCATACAATTAGTTTGAAAATAGTTAATAGGTTAATATATAGTTAATAGGTTCTGAATCTTTTTTTCCTGCACGCTTAAAAAAATAACTGGGAAGATAAAAAGCAAGCCCATCGGCTGCTACTTCACAGTCCTTTATATTTTTAGAAACAAATCTTTATACATTTACTTTGGTTATTAAGTTTCAGCATAAGACGAAACAACTCGGTTATTTTTTTTTCAACTCGCGCATGCGCATTTGCGCAATTGGACGGTTGAACTTGAGGAAGACGTCAAGACGAGACGACATCGACGAGGGACTTCAGCTCGTGTTCGGGAATGGATGCGGCAGCAAAACTAGGTATGCTAGCCTCTTGAACAACTATTTATCAACTTTAATGTCATTGTATAGCTTAAAAACAGAATTTATTTTGCTCATTGTGCAGTAAGAGGAAAAGACACACTGAAGTAACGTTAGTTTTATGTCGAATGAGACCAGTTGAGACAAGCGGCATAAGTTACTAGATTAAAAAACGATTTTTACTGAACACGTGTTTTATATTAGTTACAGTTTGTATGCTGTGTTAATCGTTTAAGTTTGGGGTTTATCTAAAATGTAAAAACCCTGGCTGTGCGGCCTAGATAGCAGCTAACGTAACTTTCCTTCTTTCTAGAAAGTTCAATGCTCACGTGTCGTTCACATGAAAATTAATTACATGACGCATTAATTAAGAAGTGTAACTAACAAGCAGTTATTACCTTATTTTGTCTTTATTTTGTGACAGATTCGCTCAACGTTTCATCAATAAATTCAAGGCTAAATCTGGAGATACTATTGGCTCCAAACTTAAGATTCTGCAGCAGATTCAAAATGACGTAAGCTCATCGACATATCACAATTATGTCTCGATTGCAAAACATATGTTGCTTTTACTGTTGTTTTTTGCTCTGACGTTTTGCTAGTATCGAGTGCTATTCAATATACATTTTTATAACTTTGCAGAAATCTAATATCAATGCGGAACGAACAGCGTTCTTCATCATGGCCTACCACTACTTTTCGAGGAGGACCACAATGATTTTTACAAGACATCTTTTGTAAGTATTTTCATCTCTGATGTGATTCTTGTTTAACAGTCTAACTGTTCTTCAAACAGTTGATATCTGGCAAGAAGAAAGGCATGAAAAACTGTCAGGACAGTAAAACAAAGTAAGGGTTGGAGAAAAGAAAGTGAAAGATAAATTAAGAGTTTAGAAGAAAAAAGACAGTTAGAAGATACATTTTATATTAGTTTTAATTTATATAACCGGCCATCAGTTTTATTTGTCTTTTCATGCAGTGGTTTGATGAATGTTTTTCCCCCTGGATTCACTGCTGTGTCCTCTTTGAAAAGGCCTTTACATTTAGACACAAAGGGTTATTAATTTAGTTTCATATTTTAATGACTATGTGCTCTTAAAGGGATAGATCACCCAAAATGAAATGATGTTGTTATTTACTCACTCTTATGTTATTCCAAACCTCTTTGATTTTCTTTCTTATATTGAACACAAAATAATATATTTTGAAGAAGTTCGGTAATCAAACAGTTGAGATTAGCCATTGACTTCCATAGTTTTTTTTCCCACTATGGAAGTCAATGGCTACTCTCAACAGTCTGGTTACCAACATTCATCAAAATATCTTCTTTTCAGTTCAGCAGATGAAAAAAAAAAACTCATACAGGTTTATAACAACTTGAGGGTGAGTAAATTAAGACAAGATTTTAATTTTTGAGTGGACTATCCCTTTATAGTAACACTCCACCATTTTGTTCCATATTAAACTATGTTATTCCCTTAACAAAGACGAGTTGATGAATACCTCTCTATGAATACCTCTCTCGTCTCAGTGCCTGCACTCAATCGCTCTGGTGCATGGAGAAACATTGTTAGCACTTAGCTTAGCCCAGTTCATTCATTAGGATGCAAATTGAGATGAAGTTAGAAGTGACCAAACACCGCCATATTTTATTTTGTGTCAGCATACTTGGCCGTGTAACCACATTTGAATAGAGAAAATGTGGAGATGTTTGGTCGCTTCTCTGTTTAAATAAACTGGGCTAAGCTAAGTGTTAAAGTGTCTCCGCACGCCAAAGGCATTGAGTGCACGCACTGAGACGACAGAGGTATGTATCAACTCGTCTTAGTAAAGAGAGTAACATAGTTTAATATGAAAAAATAGTGGAGTGTTCCGTTAAAATATGTCTTGTTCTATGACCTAATTTTTGTTATATGCTATTCCCATTTTTAGGACTGTGATGACAATGAAGATATGTCCAACATTGAAATGAGTTCTGACAGTGATTTCCGAATCGTCTGCAACCGCTGCCATACCCTACTCCCTGCATCTTGATGCCACAACAACGGCAATCATTCTGGAAGGTACAGTGGTTGTGGATGATCTTGAAAATCTTCCACAAGCAATGAGCTGTCTTTAAAGGAACACTCCACCATTTTTTTTATATTAAACTATTTTATTCCCTTAACTAAGACAAGTTGTTACATACCTCTCTCGTTTCAGTGCGCCGTACACTTAATTTCTCTGACGTGCAGCGAAA
This sequence comes from Pimephales promelas, assembly GCF_988280905.1. NCBI lineage: Eukaryota > Metazoa > Chordata > Actinopteri > Cypriniformes > Leuciscidae > Pimephales > Pimephales promelas. Next base: position 23,515,213 of record NC_142786.1, on the reverse strand, counting down.
CTTTGATAGCCCTTAACTAGCCCTGTTCATTCATTAGGATCCAAGCAGTGAAGCTACCAAACACCTCCACATTTTCCCTATTTAAATACAGTTACACAAGTAGTTATACGACCAAGTATGGTGACAAAATAAAATGTGCCGCTTTTCTAAGCGTGTAAAGTGGAGAACTACAATGTATGGCGGAATAGCACTTGAGAGCGCTTCGACTTGGCACAGTAATATCATCACTACTGATGATGAGAGGATTTTTTAGGAGTGATGATATTACTGCGCCAAGTCGAAGTGCTCTCAAGTGCTATTCCGCCATACATAATAGTTATCCATTTTACACTGGTGTAATCATACACCATTCTCGGTCATGTAACTACTTACCAACGTGTAACTGTATTTAAATAGGGAAAACGTGGAGGTGTTTGGTCGCTTCTAACTTCATCTCTTTTTGGATCCTAATGAATAAACTGTGCTAAGCTAAGTGCTATCAATGTGTCGCGTCGCGCTAAAGCGATTGAGTGCACGCACTGAGACGTGAGAGGTATGTATCAACTCGTCTTTGTGAGGAAATAACATAGTTTAAAGGGATAGTTCACTTTGAAATTAATTTTTGATATGTTTTATCTTACCTCAAGGGAATCCAAGATGTAGGTGTCTTTGTTTCCACAGTATTTTCAATTTTTACATTTTTCGGTCAAACCGTTCTTGTCTGTCAGTCATACAATGGATGTTTAGGGGGTCCACGTCAAAAAGCATGCACAGAGAAGTCAAAATTAAACATGATTTAATGACTTGTAAATGTAAGTACACATTGATGGCCTAAGACAAGAAACGAGTGGTTTGTGAGAAAACGAACAGTATTTATATCGTTTTTACCTCTTGTTAACAGCCATGTTCAACTGATCTGGATCAGATGTCCAACTGAACCGAACTGAACCATGTCCAACGTTCCGCTGGAAGTGATCTCGCGCCCGTCTAAGTCACTCATTGTTTACACGGAGATTTCGGAAGTTTTACCTTTCACTGTGAAGATCTAAACATATTTAGATATACAGGAAATCGCAATAAAAAATGATTTCGATATATCTAAATATGTTTAGTGAAAGGTAAATCTCTGTGTAAACAATGCGTGACGTAGACGCGCGAGATCACTTCTTGCAGAACGTTGGACATGGTTCAATACGGTTCAGTTGGACATCTGATCCAGATCAGCTGGACATGGCTGTTAACAAGAGGTAAAAACGATATAAATACTGTTCGTTTCCTCACACAAACCGCTCGTTTCGTGTCTTAGGCAATCAATGTGTTCTTACATTTACGAGTCATTAAATTAAATTTAATTTTGACTTCTCTGTGCATGCTCTTTGTGGTGGTGACCATAGACCTGCATTATGTGACTGACAGACGAGAACGCTTTGACCTAAAAATATCAAAATTGAAACCACTGCGGAAACAAAGACTCCTACATCTTGGATGCCCTTGAAGTAAGATACAACATATCAAAAATTAATTTCAAAGTGAACTATTCCCTTAATATGAAATAAAACAGTGGAGTGTTCATTAAAAAGTTCACTGTTTTATAGATACTTCACTGTTTTTCAATTGTTGAAAAGAAAAAAGGAAAGAAAAAAAAGCCTTATTTATGTTACTTGTTTGGTTTTGGAATAGTTTTATAAGAAGAGAATTTTAAAGAGAACTGTAGTAGGAAAGGAATTCTGTACCAAACTGTGTGACTTGCATGCTCTGCTTTCAACCACTTTGTAAAGATGTTAAAAACAAAGAAACATTGTTTTTATTGTCTTTAGTACTTTGTTTTTTTTTCTTGAGTGCATTATGTGCTTTATTTCTAAAATGTTGTTGGCGGGCCAGTAATGTTTTAACATATTGTTGTTGAACAAATAAACATTCTAGTGGTTTGCCAAATGTGTTGTCTTTCTTTGTATTCTCAACTCAGAATTTTGAGTACAATTTGCTTGAGAAATTTAAGGCAATCAGTTTCCACACATTCCTCTAGTAAGTAGAACAAGCAGACATGTTAAATTAACTGTTTTGTGTAAGTTCTGCTTACAAATCTCAACTTAAATCTGTAAATTGCCTTAACTTGAGATTATTAAGTTACCTGTACTCAAGTTTTATGGTAACCTCTACAAATACACAAGTTAACTCTACAAAGAAGTAGAGAGTAGTATCAACTCAAAAATGATGACCTAATTTGCTTGAAAATTTTGAGGCAATCAGTTTCCACAGCTTTTCCTAGTAAAGTCAACTTATTACTTTTTACAATATTTACAAGTATTACTCATGCAGCCTTATATCTCAAAGCAGTTCAGTTCTCAAGTTTCATTTCTGTGTCATAAACATCATCTCAATGTGTTTGAGTTTTTCCGAATTGATGATACATGTTAATTGGGTAAAGGGTTTTTCCCCATTTACTATATTGATTTGAAACACCATCAATCTGTGGCTTAATTGAGCAGTTAAATCATAGAAGTGCTATTGATTTCATATGTCTGGTCTACAAGGCTAAATGTAAGCAAATGCAACTCCAAATGTACTTTTCACATCCCTGCCAGGAGAACAGACTGAGATTTCCTATACATTTTACTGGAAATTAAAATCGGCAAAGCTAACTTGAGCAAGCAACTTCTGTAGAGGTCTTTTCAGTGTTTGTGATCAATGTTAATTTGTAATAAGAATTAGTTATAGCTGTCCTCTGATTGCCTTAATTATAATTGGCAACTTAATAGCATTGCTAAAGCAAACGATTTACTAAAGGAAACGTTTTTCACGTACAGATGACAACATTGTCAAAATGTTCCCTATTCACATGATCGATTGACCAAAGAAACTGTATTATTCATGCCAGGCCAGTGGTTAGTGATATCCCACATGTGTGCCTATAGACTGAACATGTAATACGCATTACATCACCGTTTTCACAAATTCACGTTTTTGTAGTTTACTCGGACACGGTAACGGTGTCTTTTTCAAAAACATGCACTTTGAAACCCAAAAGATTGTCAAAAGATTGTGCTTTCTGATCCCAAAATGGCATTGTCATGTAAATGAACATCCAAAAGGCATATAAAATGTTTCATTTTTAGATGAAAATAGTGTCTTGTAGACACTACTATTAATTATGTAAGCTGAGACAGCCCATTCTCATCCTAAGGTGTCATATACTAATGCTTTTGACAATGCATATACATCCGACGCACATGGCACCCTTTAGCGTCAATATGAGACGCAGATATATATGGGCCAGAAGGCGCCTCCTAGTGGTCTAACCCTAACACTACTCCAGACCTAAACCTACCCATAACCGAAGCGTGTTATATTGACACTCAAGGGTGCCGTGTACGTTGGATGTATACGCATTGTCAAAAGCGTCACTATATGATGCCCTGGGATGAGATTGCGTTGGCTGAGAAAGAACAGGATTCATAAACACCTTTAACAAAACAACAAAAAAGGTTTTGTGATTTTATCGACTAAAGAAAAAGCCATTTAATACCATCACGTTTCATTGACAATTCCAAACTACCCCAAACATTTGCAATTCCACAATTCCTCACAAAACAACATTTAAAGAATCGGTTCACATATGCAACCAATTCACATTTCTTTTTATGCAGGACATTGATTCTATCAATTATAAAAGTTGAGGATATGTCAGATGTTTCATCATTTTAAAAACTCCAGAAATAATCAATATTAGATCCAGTTGGCAGTCTCTCATCTTAGTTGTTGTTTACAGAAGTCCAACAACTGTGCCCACCACATCCCCATATATCAAGCTGTCAAGAAAAGCATGAAGACACATGAATGTGGTCGGACTGAGCAGCACATCAAAAGCTGTCAAACCACAGTTCTCTACATTATTTGCATTTTGATCAATTACTATGGGATGGTGTCACATCTCCATGAATATTATTACAATTCTTTACATATTAGCAATTATAATTTGGGGTAATTAACATAACTCTCTCTTTATAGAACATGCTTTTAAATTAATAGCGTACACTGTTAAATTAATGTAAACATTTTAGACATCATAATCACATGATCAACCAGTAATAGCTTGTATTCATTTTTTACATTTACTAATATATTTTTAAACTCAAAAGTTCTATAACATAAATGAATGCACTGTGAGCCTAAATTAAATCTCTTCATCATATAAATGGACCAAAACTCTTCAGAAAATGGACTAAACCGCTCAATTCACATGGATTAGTTTCTCTTTATGAACTTTTTGAAGGGTCAAAGTGGTAGTTGCGTAGCCGCCAATGGAGGGACATGACATGAGGATGAGTAAATGATGACAGAATTTCCATTTATGAACTGTGAACTATCACTTAATTCATGCCACAGTTACTTTTGAACGTCCGTCAATGGAGAACAATGTTTTTGTTTTGTTTTTCCAGCAAGATGGTGTAGCAGAGGCTAACTGGGTTATGTTAACCTGCATTATTTTGAACAATCTGTATATTTGTCAAATTTAAACAGGCACTTGAACCTCTATTTGATGTTCCATTTGATTTAGTGACATCAAGAATCATATTATCAGGTATCGCTTGTCCTCTTCACTTTGGGCACCATGCTTGGCACATAGTGATGGCCAACACATGGTCACCATCTATAGCTCCAGTGATCTGAGTCCAGAGTCACAGATAACAGGTGCAGCAGAGTTTGAGTTCTGTATTACCACCTGACATGTCAGTTTCAATCACACCTCTCTGCTCATTCGTCTCTCACCAGCATTGCACTTCAGTTGCTGTCATTCAGCAAACTTCCCTTGTGTCAATCAATCAATCAATCTTTTTTTTTTTTTTTGTGGACACAGCTCAGTTAATTCACACATCTGACTTACTCTCTAAGACACTCTGCAATGGTTTTGACCAGGAAGTTATCATTTGGGTGAATGAAAACATGCTAGGGCTGCATTCTGTCACTGTTTACTCAGAACACATTTTTGGTGGTAAAATGCAGGTCAGTGGAATATTTTTTTTAACTTGACTTCTTTAACTTGAGAGCTGCATTTTTAGAAGGTTGTACATGTACAAGTCGATCCAAAAGACACAAGCGCGAATGTTAAAGACCTCCATTTAGCACGTTTACCAGTTGAGCATTAAATAAATCATAGGGTGTTTCTTTAAACCAGAAAAGGTTTTCAAAAAATAATCTAGTTTAAAGCACACTTTTCACACATCCACGATTTTGTCTACAACTGTACCAATATACTAAAGCAATTGGTTTCATAAAATATCTTAAACATTCCGACCCTGTGTCAATTCACGACATCTCCAATTCTGTAATATTTGAAGATAATTCTGTGGTGGAAATTATAATATCAATTTTAAACATTTTTTTTTTTCGTACTAAGGAACATTTTCAACCGTAGAATTAGACAGTATATGGCCTAAATTTATACAATTGAAGATCCTATTTTCACACTTTTTGGAGAATTTTACAAAATGGCTAATTGACTATTAAAATATTCTCCATTCAGATATTTACCTCAGATTTTCTCTTTTTTCTTTACACATACTGTATGTTTAATATCCAGTATGCTCCACTATAATCTTGATAGACATGTTTGACAAATTAAATAAATACATAAATAAATTAAAACAGTTTTTAATGTACACTGCCATTCAAAGTTTTTTAATTCTCTTCAGCAATGATGCATTCAACAGATCAAATGTGTCAGTAAACGTCATGTATAATGTTACAAAGGATTTTTCAAATAAATGCTGATCTTTTCAACTTTCTATTCATCAAATAATCAGTTTAAAAACTGTTTTCAACATAGATAATAATAAGAAATATTTCTTTAGCAACAAATCAGCATGCTAGAATGATTTCTAACTTTGTAATGAAATGTCCAAAAGGCTTTCATTCACTTTTATGTGATTTCATAATCACAGTTTTTAAAAATGTGACTATCCACAAGTTTCCTACGCCCCATGAGGCCTTGCGTCAAAAGTGGGCGCGACTTCCGGTTGGAAGTAAACAAAGCGCGATTTGACATGCTTGACACTCGTTCATTCAACAGTTGGCAGTCATTCAAGTTATAGCGATCCAAACTAGCTAACGATGTGGGAACACAACCTCAACTAAATTGAAAATGGTGAAATAACAGTACCAATTTACCCTCCGCAGTAGTTGATTGGGAGTATTATAATAACATTATTAATAATCAATACTCATCAAGGCATGGTGACAGACAGTTGTGTGAGCTGACAAACAATTAAAATAAAAAATACACACTTAGTCATTGTGCTTTGGAGTTTATTCAAAATTATAAATGAATGTGCTACTGGAATACATTAACTGGCACATTTGGTATTCTGCCAACACAGGCTTTGATCCTGACTTTAGGTGTAACATCAGTAGAAAACAGCCAAACACATGCTGATAGAGTTTATAGAACATTAAGAATTTAAACAAATGTACACAGGAAGATTCGTCGTCTTTTGGGAGGTGATGGAAACTACAGTCATTGGCAGGATCAGAGACGGGCTCTGGCAGAATCACTCTGATTTCGTTTTCAGCTTATGTTCAAAACAATCCCGTTTAAGCCACTAAATTAGTTTAGTCCGGTTATACATACAACCGCGAGCAGCACATGTTGTCCCTGAGCTCCGTAACGACATCTCTCATAAAGATTTGCGTCTTTAAATAGTAAAATAATTCTCCGAAAAACAGCTAGCCTCTTCGCTAACTAACACACAAAATACCATTGGAATGCTACTTCCGCCGCGTCACCGGAAGTTTCACCCACTTTATTTTTTACAGGAGCGCCCCTCGGAAACTTGTGGATAATTCGAGAATAAAAACGTTACACTTTAAACAAAACTGTATGAAAAAAAGTGGCTGTCGTAAAAGAAATACCCCATTATGTTCTTGAGTAAGTGCATTGTGTAACAGAAGAGCAGTTGCACGTAGTCAGGCTTGAGCGGACAGTAGATGTGTCAAGTACAGACAAGATGTTGAAATGTTTCAGGAGTGGCAGTGCACTCAGGGTCAGCCGCAGCCACAACACTCCTGTAACATGATGAATCAAAACAAATCAGTCGAAATTGAAGGAGTCAGAGTGGAAAACATGGATAAAAAAGTGACGAAAATCCCTCCTGACCTCACAGCTGTCCATGCAAAATATCATGCAAACAACCAGACATCACCAGAGAGTTGAAGGCCTTGTCACGAAAAAGGATTTCAATCGCAAACATAAAACTACACTAAAAGCTTTTTTTTGTATCTGAAGTGTGTGGCCTCTCAGCCCCACTAAAAGTAATTTTCCTCAGCACTGACCCCGAGGGCAGGGTTACAGATGTAAAGACAGGGTTTGGAATCAGGTTCTCGGCTCTCACAGACAGAGGGTTGGAAAATGGCGCCAGTGTGAGCCAGAGATTATACTTATAGTTCTATGCCTGGTCATAGTCATCAGTATTTGAATTGTGGGAGGGTGAGGGCAGTCATTTAAAGAAATGTTGTGGTTTCAGTACATGTTAAGTGTCATGTTGCAGACAAATTGGAGTCAATTTAACTTATTTACACATAGAACATAAATGTTCATTATCACAGACTCTTATTTCATTTTCATTAAGTTTCCTGTTTTCCGTCTCAGTTCCCGCCATCTGTTAGTTGTCATGGTTATTCATTAATTGTCACCGGTGTTTATCGTTTGGCCCTCATCAACCTTTGTATTTAGTTTTTTTCTGTGCACTCTTCAGTCGTCCGGTTTTGTTTGTGTTTGTGTGTAGACACTCGTTGCCGTCTCACATTTATATTACCTGACTTTGCAGAAACCTGTTTGAATCTTTTTTTTATCATCTTCATCTAAACCAAATCATGACAATGATGCTTCACATATGAATTTAATAAAACATTTGCAGTATTGTTTAAAAAATGGCTGCATTTTAATTAAACATACACTCACTAAATTATTATTAGGAACACCATACTAATACTGTATTTGACCCATTTCGCCTTCAGAACTGCTTTAATTCTACGTGGCATTGATTCAACAAGGTGCTGAAAGCATTCTTTAGAAATGTTGGCTCATATTGATAGGATAGCTTCTTGCAGTTGATGAAGATGTGTGGGATGCACATCCAGGGCAAGAAGCTCCCATTCCACCACATCCCAAAGATGCTCTATTGGGTTGAGATCTGGTGACTGTGGGGCCCATTTTAGTGCAGTGAACTCATTGTCATGTTCAAGAAACCAATTTGAAATGATTCGCTTCGTGACATGGTGCATTATCCTGCTGGAAGTAGCCATCAGAGAATGGATTCCTGGTGGCCATAAAGGGATGGACATGGTCAGAAACAATGCTCAGATAGGCTGCGTCATTTAAACAATGCCCAATTGGCACTAAGGGGTCTAAAGTGTGCCAAGAAAACATCCTCGACACCATTACACCACCACCAGCAGCCTGCAGAGTGGTAACAAGGCATGATCCATGTGAACTCATCTCAGAAAAGCTTTAAGGGCTCCCCGTGGTTTTCACCACAAACAGCTTTATGGTTTAACGTTTTAAATGAAAAACAAAATCATTTTTATCATAACTGGTATAATGATACATAAATCACAACATTCTGGGCCACATTGTGCAGCCCAATAAACAAGCATAGAAAACCTGCATTACAGCTCAAATAACATAATTTTGATGCCCAGTTGTGTGAAAAACAAAATCCCATACCTTTTGAAATAAATTGTTATATTTGTGATAGATCAACATTATGCCACAATTGCTGTTGATTGACGTCACTTAATTTGAACACTAATAGACCGCATCCTAACATTACAGTGTCTCAACAGATATAGAAATTGCTGTTTGTAAAGTTAGTCCCTGTGAGCAGAACAATAGCATGCGAAACAAAAACTTTCGTCAGTTCTTGTGTCTCAGTGGAAGCAGTCATCATGTCAAGTCGAGAGAAACAAGCAGCAGTGAAGTTAGGGAAGTATTTGCATTTCACACACAAGTCAGGTCTCATTTTGTCTCATTGTGCTTTGTCTCTCTCTCTCTCTCTCTCCTGCCCCCTGCCTCACTGGCAATCCCATTCGCCTGAGCGTCTCTCTTTTGACTTTGATAGAGATATCAAAGTAGAAGCCCTGCCATCCCTGACATTAAACTGTCACACATCACATCTGAATCAGATTTTCATAAAAAGTTAGGTGTGAGTTTACGTGTTTTGCCACGCTGAGCATTTGTCTACAGTTTGAGAGCACACATTCGCACAGGTGTTCATTTAAGCGAACAAGTAAGACTTTCTTGGCCTTAGGCCTCAAATTTGATTTTTCTCATAAATGAAATGCTTTTCTCATACCACCCGCCTTGACTGACACCCAGTGTCACTTTGATCTGGCACATTTTTAGCATGTCACCATCAAAATAATAAAGCGGTGGGCGTGCGCTGTCACTTGATAAAGTCACTGCCGTTTCTTGCCTTGCGAGAATGAAATTGACAGGCAAAGCAGCACTGCATGGCGGGGTAACGCTAGAAGTGAGATGGCATGGACTCAAGCTCATTTAGTAATCCTATTAATTTACAATGCGCACCTCCTGCCTCTCACCTATTAGATATTCTGATTAAAATCAAGGCTCTGAGCAAGACAGGGCAGGAGAGGATTTGGAGCTCCACCAGGCTGCAAATTTGAGCCCTCAACCCATCTCTAAAACAGATGCTGGGCAACACGGGTTCAGTTATTATCTGCCGCTATATGCAAGTGCACACTGGGGTGTGTGTTATCATTCTAGTTCTAGGAAAGAGCTATTTACCTCATGGTATTTTTGGACCTGCTGCTACATCTATGTTATGTTCATTTTTTTTAATCAACACTTCAAGAGGGAAAACAAGTTTCCTTACAGGTGGTCAGAGCTCTAGCTGTGACCCAAAATTAAGGGTTCAATTGCAAAATATAGTTTGTTCAAGAGGGCTGTGCCTTCACAATATGCTCTTAAAGGGATGGTTCACCCAAAAATGAAAATTCTGTCATCATTTAATCAAGTTGTTCCAAACCTGTATGAGTTTCTTATGCTTAACACACACACAAAAAGATCTTTCAAAAGAAGAAAGTTGGTGACCAAACAGTTAATGGGCCCCATTGACTTCCATGGTATTTTTTTTTTCCCATATTATGGAAGTCAATGGGGCCCATCAAAAAAAAATTTCAGTGGACCCCATGGCATGCCTTGGACATTCGGTTTAATTCTCCATGTTAGAAATCACAAAGCCATACAGGTTGGAACGACGTCACACTAACACAGTTTGTACTCTAAACGTGAGATGCATGACACAACAAAATACAATAGAATTCAATATAATGAGCAATACTGTCTACAATAACCAACAGTAAACTGACGCCCCGTTCTATTTCTGAAGTACTGCTTGTGCTACTTCTGTCTTAAAGAACAAATGGATTTACAACGGTCACTTTGTCACATCTAGTTTAGACAGCCTCAAGTTGTTGCGGCGCAATGCGACAGTAAACACAGTGTAAGCAAATGATGACAAAATCCTTATTTTAGGATGAATTATCCCTTTATTGATTTGCATCTGTACGGTATATAAATTCTTTGAGTTAATGGCTTGTGCCTGCATAGAAAGAGGATGAACATATTCTGATGTTTGCCTCTCTTATGGAAATATGGAGGCACTTAGGTATATTGTTGATCTAAAATTGTTACTCTTTAACCTCAGTGAATGCTAGACATCCTTTTCATGAAATGTTCACAGAAGGTATTGCTTTTTCAGTCTGAAAGCAATTTGAAAATAAAATGAAAGTTCCATGCAATCTGTTACCATCAAGCTATAATTACCCACAATAGAAACTTATATTTTCACTGCATTTTCAAGGCACTTCTGGTACAGGCCAAGAAGCCCCTCATTGGAGACTAGGACATTTGCACTTAGGGACTGGAGTCATTTTATGTGCAAATAGATATGGAAGGGAAGGGGGTAGCAGCTGGATGGATTCATATGTCACATCTCACTCATCATCATCTAAAAATAATCTCGGAACAGCAGAGTGTACAATGATGCAAGCTGAGCAGCTAGGATCCATCCATCCATCCATCCATACACTCATCCATCCATCCACCTAAACTTTACCTCTGTGGCAGTTATCTTTCCAGTTTCATATGGGATACTCTACCAATTGAAGAGGTGAAGATGATGTCTTTGAATACGCAGAGATTCTCACATACACCCACATAAGAAGAGACAGACGCCGACACACTGACAGGTAAGAGAGGACATTTGAGATGACACAAGCGGTTCATCCACTACAGACAGACATTAAGAAATAAATATTTAGCATGCTGTCTAATAGTGATGAAGACTGTCTTCTCAGTGTATTTGGTAAGACCGTCCGTCAATCCATCCAACACCGTAGGGAAAATATATTCTATATCTCACCCCAAACTGTAATACAGTTTTTTTTTTTTTTTTACATTCACTTTGTTACTATTTTCAGAACCTTTATGTATTTTTTCACAAGTCTAGACACAAAATAGTCTAGACACATTTTTCAAAACTAACCATTATCTCAATTGCTTGCTCATTTGTTCTTTCAACAAAAATCACATGTTCAATATGACACAACTTAACATTAAAGTATTTCAAAAGGCAATTCACACATTATATTTCAAATAAGTGTCTATTCATTTCCTTACAATGATTTAACTATCAATTGATACAACTGCTCAAAATGATAAGTAACTGTTGCATTACTCTAAACACAACCTTCCATGTAATCATGAAAGTTTCAAGATAACGAGATTCATTGTCACCAATTAGCGTGGAGCATAAACCATTTAGACTACAATATTCATGGATGTAGTCTACTGTAATATTTAATATTTTTGCTTTGATTCCAATAAACCTATGTTGTGACACTGTAGTTATTTGCATCATTATATTACAAACTTTGTTCAATGATTTCACTATGTGTGCATTCTCTCTACTACTGCAATGGTTTTACAGTGATGTGATTACTATAGTGCCATAATGAAAATTGTATCACCTATTTTGTTCTACAATATTTAATGATTGTCCAAACAATGTCTCAGTGAACCTCGGTTGCTTGTGTGTGGGTGATCTATAGTTATATTTCAATGGTGTTTCACAGTAAATTAGTTTTTTGAACCAATGATTATGCAAGTGCAAGATTTCTTTAAAGATGTGAGCAATGCATTGTTTTGAACATTAGCCTGTGTTACAAGTGATAACCGTTTTGAGTTTTGTGTCTAGAGATGTGAAAAATGACATCAAGATTCTGAAAATAGTAGCAAAGTGATTGTAAAAAAAACTGTAATTTGAATTATTTTATCATAACTCTCGCTTCCTAGAGGCCCCTCCACTCACACCGCCCTTGCAATGTTATCGCAATTGTATTAATGGAGAGATAATTATGGAGATGGTGGATGGATTCAGGACTGACTTAGAAGACATTTGTGATTACTTGGATTTATGGAAATTCAAATGAGAAAACTAGTGAGAGATGGATGATAAAGATTTAGTATGCAGCACTCCTTTAGATATCTTCCTTTAAACCAACGTCACCATGTACTCTGAACTCTGAGAAGACAGTCTCCATCACTCTTAGACAGCATGCTAAATATTTATCTCTCTTCTAATGTCTGTCAGGAGTGGATGAACCACTTGTGTCATCTCAAATGTCCTTACTTTCCTGTCAGTGAATCTGCGTCTGTCTCTTCTTATCTGTATGTATGTGTGTGTGTGTGGTGTTCAAAGACACCATCTTCACCTCTTCAATTGGTAGAGTATCCCGTATGAAATTAGAAAGATAACTGCCGCAATGGTAAAGTCTAGATTGAATTTTGAGAGATTAATTAAAAGCCATTATTCTGCAATATCTGCCCATGGGTATTACCGCCCTAAGCATATGGTGTTTAATTATCTTAACAGTGAATGAATGACATTGTTCCTCTTCGCTAAATGTTTACACTTTCAATGTGATCACATTGTCTGTCTTCGAGAAAAAATCACATCCATCATACGCCGTACCTGTCAAATCTGTCATTAGCACACATTGTCTCTCAAATAACCCCAAAAACCACCCAACATTGAAAGTAAAGAGTGTTGCATAAATGACATGTGCAAGGTAAAGTCAGTATGAAACAGAAGTTGAAATGGCTTTTCTTCCCTAATGTGATGTACACTCACCTAAAGGATTATTAGGAACACCATACTAATACTGTATTTGACCCCCTTTCGCCATCCTGCACAGTGGTAACAAGGCACGATGGATCCATGTTCTCATTCTGTTTACGCCAAATTCTGACTCTACCATCTGAATGTCTCAACAGAAGTCGAGACTCATCAGACCAGGCAACTTTTTTCCAGTCTTCAACTGTCCAATTTTGGTGAGCTCTTGCAAAATGTAGCTTTTTTTTCCCTATTTGTAGTGTAGATGAGAGGGTCTTCTGCTGTTACAGCCCATCCGCCTCAAGGTTGTGCGTGTTGTGGCTTCACAAATGCTTTGCTGCATACCTCGGTTGTAACGAGTGGTTATTTCAGTCAAAGTTGCTCGAATCAGTCGGCCCATTCTCCTCTGACCTCGAGCATCAACAAGGCATTTTCGCCCACAGGACTGCTGCATACTGGATGTTTTTCCCTTTTTACACCATTCTTTGTAAATCCTAGAAATGGTTGTGCGTGAAAATCCCAGTAACTGAGCAGATTGTGAAATATTCAAAACGGCCCGTCTGGCACCAACCATGCCACGGTCAAAATTGCTTAAATCACTTTTCTTTCCCATTCTGACATTCAGTTTGGAGTTCAGGAGATTGTCTTGACCAGGACCACACCCCTAAATGCATTGAAGCAACTGTCATTTGATTGGTTGATTAGATAATTGCATTAATGAGAAATTAAACAGGTGTTCCTAAGAATTCTTTAGGTGAATGTATTGAGTGAAACGGCTTTTTGAACAAGAAAAAAATGTAGTGCGAGTCTTTGTCCATAGTAATTGATTGGATGGTTGTAGTCTGCCATTGGTCGATCTCATTTGAGTAACAGGTTGTCCCACACCAGTAAATATGTCATCAGAGAAGAGAAAAGACATGCTGCAAGTGGGAGGAATAGTTATTTTAGTTTAAGATTACGAGGAATTTAAGATAAATAATAATGTGCACGTATAAGTGATTAATGATAAAAAATGGCAATATTCCATAAAACTAAGAATTGTCAATTTTGATTCTTAAACAAATGAAAGGATGTACACAGAGAGCATTCTTGTGTCCATCTGTGCTGTGCTTAATCTCGAGCCATGATGTGTTAGCCTAGAAATCTAGACGTAACCTATAAAAAATATAAAAACCTATAAAAACCTAAAAAAAATTATTTTGCAGCCAGGTTGGTCTAGTAACTCTCCATTGGCTTTTGAGCTGGAAAAAACAAACTCCAGTCAGGCCAATCACATTGTGTATAGAGTCGGTGGGCGGGCTTAACACAATGATGACGGAGTTTCGACGGTTCCCTGCTACTTGAAAACAGACCAAAAAAAAATTTGTTTTTTTTTTAGAAAAGATCAAAGGATGACACTTAAGTCATTCTTAAAAAAGGAAGCGGTTTTCATTGTTTTTCTGACCAGATACAGCAACAATTTTATCTATCAGCTAGCTCCACTGGAGAGGGAATTTGAAAGACAACTGTTTATCCCCCTCCCAACTCACCAATGTTAAGTTCCCAGACCCAACATCTTGATTAGAGTGGCAAGCCAGACCCAACATCTTGATGGGGGTCTGGCTTGCCACTCTAATGGTGTGTTAAGTTAAAAGAAGTTTAGAAAAAGAAGTTCCATTTTCTTCATTTTAACCCATTGGAATACAACAATTTGTCCTGTGAAAACAGCGCTTAAAAGCGGTTTAAGAATCAGCAGTTATATTTAGAATTCTAAGTCCAATATTCTCAACGAGGTCAAACGTGTTCCTGGATCAATTCTTTCATTTATTTATTTTTATCCTGGAACAACATTTGTGTCTGAAAATGTAGTCCTAACCATATCTCTTCACATAAACCTAACCATCCTATATAAATGCAGTCCATTTACCATTTACCATCCCCATACGTTTTCCCTAAAATCATAAGGAAATGATATGTTAATAACACTGATGTAGAAGCACCAAACTCTGGCTGTAAGCTTAAATTTGACATAATCTGTAAAATTGTTCCTCATATTTGATTGGTTGATTGGAATGCTGTTCCAGGATCAAAAAAGAAGATGTTGATCCAGGAACATGTACTTTGTGAAATTATGTTCACCATCCATTAACAGTGATTTATAGATTTTTGTTTTTAATGATGATGGTTTTCACTGCATGGAGCCTTTCAGTATAGTATCACCAAAAAGCTGGATTCTAAGTGCTATTCTTTGCTTCGCAAACTGCCCATATGCATGACACATTTTAATGTTGGTAATATTTGTAAAAAGTGTCTTATGCTCAGCCAAACCACTACTATTGCACTACTATTATCAACTTTCCCCAATGCTCGTTGACTGTGATTTTGGCCCTTCCGTCTGCCATTATATAAACATCACACCGTTAATTTCTGCCTGCTTTAGCCTCCTTGTGATTATCATTTACAGTCTAGGTGGACATTTGTCTCCATGCTTCTTGGTGGGTCATGGCCGACAGATATGAGCCCCCACACACACACACACACAAAAGCTACTTCATGTAACAATAACGCCTGGAAAAAGAATGATGCCCGTACTTACAAATGGAAATTTGGTTGGAGGAGAGAGCCAATTTCACAGGAAGGTAATTTTATCCCTGCGCACACTTACACATCAGAGCCACCATCAGTGATCTTTCATGCTATTGTTAGAGCGCTGAGTGAGCGCTGAGTTACACAAAGGTTACTCCATCAACCATGCAGCCCGGCAAGAAAATGAAGCACACCACAAGACTGTGTGAAAGAGAGCTGCTGATTATAATAATCATTATGACGACGATGAAAGAGAAAACAATGATAGGCCTTAATTCTATCTCCATTCATATATACCATAAAGGCTTTATCAGATGATCATTTTAAAGATGAAAGTTGGGGCTGTTCTTTGGCCTGTGCAGTTTGCACAAATCCCACTATGCATTTTCAGAAGTTTTAATAGCTTCCTTTGAAACGAGAAGTAATATGATTTTAATGAACAATTTTTAATAGTGAAAGTGTATCAAAGTGTATCAACTTCCCTGAATTTATTGAATTAGCAGTTTTTTTTTTATTGTGACATTTTAACATACTCTGTAAACTTGTGGCTGACTTCTGCTAACTCTCTAAATTTTGTGACTAAATGATTTACTGAAGTCTTTATTTGGATAGACGGAAACAATCCCTAATGAGTGTGGCTGTGGGATTGTTTCATTCAACAACACGAGCCCCTCCCACGAGCCATTAAATGGAAGATCTAAAATCTAAAAGACTTTATAAAGATGAAACTCGTTTGAATAATAAATGTGCAACAAAAAAACTCCTTGATCCTGGAACTCTCTCCCACTCATTCATATATATATATTGAAAAATGAGTTGTTGTTTTTTTTATACAATGAAAATCAGTGGCATCTAATGCTGTCTTGAACCCCATTGAGTTTCATTGTGTGAACACAGTTTTCACATTCTTTCTTTCTGAATAGTTTTCTGAACACTACACTACCGTTCGAAACATTGGGTTCAGTACTTTTTTGCTATAAATAGTGCAACCATTTTCAAACTTAAAGGGATACTCCACTTTATTTTAGAAATAGGCTCATTTTACCACTCCCCCAGAGTTAAACAGTTGAGTTTTATCATTTTCGAATCCATTCAGATGGTTTTCTGATAATTAAAAGAATATCAGTAACCAGACAGTTTCTGATCTCATTGACTTCCATAGTAGGAAAAAAATATACTATGGTAGTCAACGAGACCAGAAAAATGAGTAAAATGAGCCTATTTCCAAGAAGAAAAAAAAAGTGGAGTATCCCTTTAATAATAACAATAAAGTGATTATTGAGCAGCATATTAGAATGATTTCTCAAGGATCATGTGATGGACTTACTCCTCACAGGAGTAAATTAAATTTTAAATATATTGAAATAGAAAACAGTTCATTTAAAAACACATTTCACAATATTACTGTTTTACCGTGTTGATTAGATGAATGCAGCCGTGATAAGCATAAAAGACTTATTTCAAAAACAATAAAGAAAATATTACCGACCCCAAACTTTTGAACCATAGTGCATTTGGGCAGTGTAAGTCAAATCCATTTCCACAAAGTCACTTGCTTTATGAGTTAACTCCAATAAATGTCACATGCAAACAATTTCATTTACTTTATGTTTTCAATCAGAGATGGGCATTGAGCTGGCTGAAGTGCTGCTTTATTTGAAAAAAGTCCCGCACAAGGCTCAAACACAATCTCGAGCGTCCTTGTTGGTCCTTGAAGGCATGAAAATGGAACATGAGCCCACAAAGATTGTTACTACTTCCCCTGTCTTCATGTTTGTGGACAGCCCTGGCCAAAGCAGGTCACGCAACTAGACTAAGTAATATGTCTCCTCCTCTGTGCACCTATTTTTCTTTCCTTTTGCACCCTTTTCCTTTGTAACTGTGCATTAATAATGCAAACCACATTTATCACCATGAGCCCAAGAGACAGAAGTCTTTCCTGGATGTAGAAGCAGTACTTAACAGAGACGTCACCTGGGAAATAAGAGAGCATTTCCAAGGGCTTACTAGATCAAAAGGAATGCAAAAGTGGCAACGAAGTTCTAACCCTGCCCCTAACTCCCTTGAAATATGTATGTTTTAGTTTATGCGCATGTCAGTATTACATATGTGAGTGTATTTTGAGTCTAAAGGGACTTGAGAGTGGATCTAAACCGAAACATGAATTTAATATATGACCACATCTACACAGCCCCATCTTGACTCTCTCTTGCACATCTACTCTCTGGAGGCCTGGTAAGAAGCTTGATATATGGCATAATCCATCGCAGGATTTGATTAAAATCTAAAATATCACCTCGCTAGCCTTCTGACTCACTCGGGTGGATGTAAGGGCATTTGAAATAGGCGAACAGCTGGGCAAACAGGCGCTGGCTCCAGAGGGGTTCTTCATGGCTGGGAGGAGGGAAATTAGAAGCGACTAACACCACTTGCCACTAACACCACAAAACACCACTGACTGTGTTGCCTTACAGTAAAGTAAGAGAACGGCACATGCAACTGAAAGTCTTGGGCCCAAAGTGACATTTTTGTCACCTCTGTCAATTGCAAGTGAATAGAAAAATAAAAAATAAAAAAAATACTGTAATTATTTCTTGCCTGCCACAAAAATATAATACTTTATTTTAAGGTGACGTACTTATATGTTACCTACTATAGTAATAACAGTCAATTTTGCATAATTCCAAGTAACTAACCATAAACTCTATAGTAAATACATAGCTAATTATTATTACTCTTTATTAATACTATTTGAGATGCAACCATGTCACCTTAAAATAATATAATATCTATTTGTTTTTTATTTATTTTTTTCCTAAAATGTCACAAAAATGTCATTTCATTTTGGAGGCCTAATGCAATGCAAGAATTATCCCACTTGTGTTCGTTAAGTCATGTTGTTTATTTGACATAACAGCAAGGTTTACTGAGCATTAAAATGCATGTGGTGAGTCTCAAACACTAACAGTGCAGGCAATTGTGAAGACAAATACAGACACTCAGGATGTGGACAGATATTTAGTATGTAAACACACAGGTAAATAACACAGTTTGTATGTATTTTATTTTATTCACGTCACTTTCAATAGTGATGGTTGGATTATCATTCTTACTTTCAACTTATTACTGGATGTTGCAGGTCATTGTAAAGGTGATTTACAGTGTTGTAGTCGGGACCACCTCACTCCGAGTCGACACCGAGACCAGAGAGAGTCGAGTCCGAGTCAAGACCGAGTCCATAGAGAGTCGAGTCCGAGTCGAGACCGAGACCAGTGACGGTTGATTACCTAATTTTTTTTTTTTTTTTTTTTTTACTGAATTTACTTAGAGTTTAAAAAATATGATCAGTTTAGGGTAAAAAGGCCACATAGTAGGTGGTGTTAAAAGTAATTTTATTACAATTTGTCATGCGCAGTTGCGCACTAGAAAATCACCAATCACTGGGCGTGTCAATCAATTTAAAGAAATATTTTATTAACATACATTAATAATCATGAAAAATATTTTGAATTGAACTCGAGTGGACTCGGGAATAATTCCGAGTCCTAAAAAAAAAATGTTCGAGTACGAGTCAATTCCGAGTCCAAATGGACACGAGTCCATGACAAGACCAAGACCATTAAAATATGGTCTCGAGACCGAGTCCGAGACGAGTCCGAGTCTCGAGTACTACAACACTGGTGATTTACATGTTTAATCATCAAAGCCATGGTAATAGAAGTTGGCCAATGATTTGAAGCTTTTCACGGCACAAGATGATATAACAAGTGACAGTACTAAAACTAAGACTTTGCAAATGATGCTTTGAGTTTGCAGTGACATTTTGCCTAATTTATGCTGTAAAGAAATGCATTGCCAATGAAAGCCTTTTTTAAAGTCATGAAGTGGCATTTTAAATTTAATTATATTGTTGTCTGAGGTCAACTTCTGACGTTCACTTGGTTTTTGCATTCAAAAACATAAAAATGAATAAGAAATAGGCTATTTTCTACCCTAGTTTTGAGCCTAGCTCAAAAAGGCTCGGTTTTTATGGGCGCCTCGTATTAAAGACTTGGATGTAAACGCCCACTGCTGTGAGTGGATATCAGTTTTGCATATTATAATGAGTTTCAACTCACCTCGTCGGTGCAGATGGGTGAAATTGTTTTGAAAATGTCCAATGTTGTAAAATGGCAAACAGAATGATTCGCCCATACATGTTTGACCCATGCAGAGTCCGTGTGTTGCACCATTCCTGTCAGATCCAATAAAGACGGCACACCACCGTTCTTTAATCTTAATCGACAAATCTTTACAAAACAAGTGAAATGAAGCGAACAGACAGACACTGTTTTACCCTCATCAGCTGGAACGTCATGAATAATAAACTTTAACCGTGCCTATTGGAATACAGAGGAAGCTTATGCAGCAACTGTCTTCTTCCACAACCAGGCACTGCACAATATTTTGTATTGCTCGGTAGCTTGATCTGGTTTGTCATCATGAGGTAGGCATCTATGTTATTTAATTATGCGTGTAATGCACAAATCAGTGGCCGTGTTGAAGTAGGCGTTGATCTAAGACAGTCTCATCCCAAGAAGTCATATAACTGACGTCTTGGGACGTCTTTTGACCATACGTCAACATCTTTTTAGGGTACCCTTAAACGTCGGTTACAAGACGATCCCGGGCCGTCATACAACTGACGCTTTACCTTTAATGTCGGTTAGGTGACGGGGTAGGTTTAGGGGTAGGTTTAGGTCTGGGGTAGGGTTAGGATCCGATAACGTCATCTAACCGACGTTTAAGGGTACCCTAAAAAAGGCGGATGTTGACGTATGGTCACAAGACGTCCCAATACGTCAGTTAAATGACGTCTTGGGATGAGACTGCGCTGGTTGATCTGATTCCAATGTAATTGAACATTAAACACAATTACACATTATAAAGTCTTCTTCTTTTCTCATTTTCTCAAAAACACATAAAGTAACACTTAATTTCAAAATGTATTCTCTCTTAATTCAGCTATATGCAAAGCATGCTGGGAACTAACAAGCACCGCCTCAGTCACAACACAAATCATTCGTGTAATCCAACACAAATGGATTAAGTAAATTTAAATTGTACATACATTTAAGCAGATTGAACACAATCAAATTAAGTTTGGACAAAATGTATACCAATTGTGTTGCTTAAGCTCATTTGAATTAAGAAATTTGAACAAGCTCTTCATCCAATACATCGTTTTTGTTTTTTGTGTGTTTTTGTTTTTGTTTTGTTTTTTGTTTTTTTGGGATCGCAAAATTAAACCCTTTAGTTTAACGATTGAAAATGAAGTAAACTATAAAGGTTAAGTTAATTAAACACAATACAATAGTGTCTATTGTAGGTAAAATAAATATATCTGTGTTACTTTAACATACAAATATTTGGGTAAAAAGTACAGTGCCACAAAACCTTTTCTATTTTTGAGTGTCGGTTTACCGTTATTTGGCAGTTTTGTACCACAGAGTACTGAATAATTGGGTCATGTGAACTGTATTTCTGGTGACCTATTTATGTATTTACTCTAATGGGCTATTTGTATTTGCTGTACTCTGCTGAGTCAATGGACATGTTTGAATCTGTTATATGCCATGGAAAGGGCAGCTGATAAAATAGAAAGTAAATAGCATTGCTTCCGTCAACCTAGTTTATACACTATGACATTCAGTTAAAATATGATATTTACCTTTTTGAGGATTTTGTTTTGCGGCATAAGATAACAAACGATGGTAACAAACAGCTCTCAGACACCATAAATCCCCATTTGAACTCCTGCCCTGGAATGAGAGGGACCAACGGGGTAAAAATAACAATAAAAAGCTATTGATCGTCTAGGTATGATGTACATTTGGAGCTCAAAGTAATGAGAGGGGCACCTTGCCATGGAGACTCAAGGACTTGAACATGGAACAGTGTCTGATGAGGTTTTATTGCTCATGATGAGAACACAAAGCACTCGGGCAGTGACTCAAAGTGAGGACAGTTTAGCCGCTCAGTTAGCCTGGCAGGACGGTTGAGATTGCTTTCCCCCTGCTAACCTTTAATAGAGGTATATCTCTATATGCTCCACTGAGAACAACTGTAATCTTTTGCTTTCGTTGCCACTGCCTTTCTATCTTTTTGGGCCACATGCACTCCACTCAATTAGCAGCAAAAGATCCAACTGAGCTTTCCAACTCCCAGACTGACACTGACTGATACACACGCACACACACAACATATATATAACCGTAAGCAGACACATGTGCAGGGACAGATTAAGGCATCTGATTCCTCTGGGCACAGATGCGTCACAGTGGGACTAGCCCTGAAAGAGAGCGCTCAATGTCAAAGATCCACCGGCTCTTCGTCTTCCACAGCTCTGCTGACACCTGCATGAACCATCAAACTGGATTGAAAGCAATAAATTGCTGCCCTGGGTAGCTTAAATAGTGAGACAAACATCACCGCATTTTGGTAGTTTTGGCCCATTAGGAATCGTCTTACTCCATTTTATCCACATTATATATAATAGCTTTGCCTGTAAATAAAACTCAAAGGTATTAATTAAAGATAGTCCTTTTTCTTTTTTTTTTTTTTTTTTGCCCCCTTCATCCCAGGGTTCAACAAACACCCACATCATCTCAGTGCTGGAATGTGAATGTTGAGTTTTCCCACGATCCTCCTCACTCCAGGAAGTTCTGCCTTCTGATGAACTCCATTTATTTAAGTTAATTTATATCCTCTCAAACAGAGGGAGCAGTGACTTCTATTTGTCTTTTGATGCCAGGTTGGGGACCTAGTAACATTGCCGGAATCAGTCCCTGAACGCGCGAGATCGAGCTAAGATCGTTCACTAGCTTGTGGAACGGTATGCGCGTGTACAGGTTTTTGACGCGTACAATACACGTCTCATCCTGACGTGTCTTTCTGGGATCTTTACAGGTTACGTGTGAACTGCCCTTTCTCATCCCAAGGCATCATATACGATGCCAAAGCGTAGATATCCAACGCAAATGCCACCCTTTAGCGTCAATATGAGACACAGATATATATGGGGCAGAATGCGCCTCCTAATGGTCTAACCCTAATCCTACCCAAGACCTAAACCCACCCATAACTGAAGCATGTTATATTGACGCTAAAGGGTGCCATGTGTGTTGGATGTCTATGCTTTGGCAAATGGGATGAGAATGTGTTGGTGTGAACGCACTCAGGCCACGTTTACACAAAGCCAGGTATTTAGCAAAACGAATATTTTCCCCCTCTCCGTTTTCAAAAATAACATCGTTCACACACCCGTATAAATACGCCGTCGAGCGCCATCATAACTATGCCAAGCCTATTGGCGGCAGTGTAGGGGTTAAGGATAAAGCTATGCAAGCCAATCAGAATCCTCAGAATCGACAAGAGAGAACCTAAAACGCTGTTTCTCCCAGTTCACACGACAACACATTAGCGGTGTTTTCAGAAATCTCCACTTTGGCCGGAGTTTTTAGAAATAATCGTTTTCTGTGATAAAAACAGGGTTTTCGTGTAAACGAGAGGGCAAAACGCAGAGAAATATCGGCGTTTTCCCATCGCATAAACAGATCCCGGAAAATCACTGGCAGTGTGAAGTAACCAAAATCAAACAATCCCAGGAGAAATGCCGGGTCACATTATCCGTGTATTTTCCAGAATCTTTGTGTGAAAGGGGCTTAATTTAGCAGATGATTCTTTCTTTTCCAGGGAAATTGACAAAAATATTGGGGACTCATCTTGCATTACACAATTTTTTGTCAATCCCAGTGCTTCCTAGAATAATAATGTCCCTTCACCTGTAACCAATCAAGTAGCAATTCATGATTCATGGCTGACTTTTTTTAAGTTATATATAAAAAAATATATAAAAAAAACGAAGCAAGGCAACACAGTACAGAAAACCACACTTTTTAGATTTAGTGTGGATCTAAAAATCGCAGATTTAAGTAAACTAAAATTATTGAAGGTATCAGATTTAAATGAGTACTCAAAATGGCACTGTGGGTCTGGTGAGGATCCTTCCAAAACACATCACAATTCTTTATATATATTAGATATAAAAGCAGTTGCTTAAGAGGATTTAGAGTAACCTTTTTTGAAAATAAAACAGCAGTGGTAAAGGTCTGGTGCTTCTGGCGTCTGTATGTAAATGTCATAAAGCATGGCTCTCCCTCACCTTCTTTTTATTGCTTTCTCTTGACTGTTTAAGTTTACTTATTTTATCTTATCCACTTTTTTTTTACCTGGATCATCCAATAATAAGTCCATGGCATGTATATGTGACCCCATCATGAAGGGAGTTAAATGAGCTCTCTTTGTTTTGAGGTACAGGGGAACAGGTGAGGAGAGGAGGGGTGACATGC
The DNA here is from genome assembly GCF_988280905.1 of Pimephales promelas. Lineage (NCBI taxonomy): Eukaryota > Metazoa > Chordata > Actinopteri > Cypriniformes > Leuciscidae > Pimephales > Pimephales promelas. The sequence goes on along the minus strand of NC_142786.1, from coordinate 23,491,086 downwards.
ACTGACATGGTGACAGGTGATAATGTACAGCATGCCAGGTCTTGTGGGAGGACCAGTATGGGACATTTATCCCAGCACCTTCAACCGGTGTTAATGAAAAATGACAGATCACACACCCACAGCCCCTTCGTTTCTCACACATTTCACACTCCACGCTTTGCCCTCCCTCCCCATATGCCGGGGACTGTTCTTCTTTAGGAATACGTTCAAAACTTTTCGTTCAAGCCTAAAGGACCGCAAGGAACATGCTGCAACAGGTTTATGTGAGAAATGGCTGAGAAATCTCTCAATTCCCATTCACTTCAAAACATTGATTAATCCTTAAAGAGTGCAGGGTTCTGCACCATTAGAGCACAACTGCAATGATTAGATTTGCTAAAGACAATGTGAGAGTACTGGTCTGTTTAAAATGAGCCGCTATGATGCTGGGGTTGCTAAGCCAGTGCAAGCTTTTCTAAGTGATTGGTTGGTTTTGTGCAGGACTGAGAAAAAATTAACATTGGGCTTCCTTGTAATTAATGAGTTGGAATTTTGAAATGGTGCACTACACAGGAAGTTGCATTGGACATTTACTTCTTGATCATAAATTTGTTAGATATAAAGAAGTATATGTAAATGGAGTGCAACTTTCTAAATGACCTTACAAAGAGATATTATTTTTTGTGTGTTTTTAAAGATGTTTCCTATGCACAACAAATCACTGTACACAGTATGAACAGTAATTTCATGTAAATTACAATTTACAATTCAAAATAACAATTTTATATCTTCATATCTATTTATTTCTTTGATGTCAGAGCTGAATTTTCAGCATCATTACTTCAGTATTCAGAGTCACATGATCCTTCAGAAATTGTTCTAATACGCTGATTTGGTCTTTAAAGGTGCCATCTGTCAAAAAAAAAATAAATAATCAAATCATACTCCATACCAGATGGGGGCAGTATACCTCCAGAAAGTGAGTTGTGCCGCGTGCGCACGCACTCTCACGTCTTCAAACTACACGGGCGAGCGCTGTCTTGCTCTCTCTCCCCCGTGCATATTAATCAAATCAATTGACATGATAGTAAAAGATTGGAAGACCGCAGTTTCACGTGGAGCATTTGGAGATTTTTAGAGCTTAGAGACTCAATGAACAACATCTCAACACTAAATTATACAGGCCGTCTCATAGACGCCTGTCTCAAATATAAGCTGGTGAAATTTGATGATATGGGAAAATAAAGCCCAGACTATTATTTGAAGTTTTACGGTATTCGTTTTGTTCGTATCACATTTTTATTGTTAGTTTGAATTAATTTGACAGACAGCATTCGCTGATGTTGACCAAGCTCGCGCCATTCAGAGCTGCCAACTCTCATGAATTCATCGTGAGACACGTTCTCACGCCACACATCAACTTGTCACCATCACGCATAGAAAAGGATAAATATTTATACAATACAATACAACAATAAATATCATTTTGGCATTTGTAAATGTTACATGACAGATCCCTAGCGCACGTGAACTGATCATCTCTAGCTAATGGTTACACGGTTTGAAAGATACAGTATGCTACAACTTACCAAAATGTATTCCTCATGCATAATATCGACCAATCATTTTTTAAACTCTTCCCTGAACTGAAATGAAGTAGTGGGCTGTACTTTCCACACGATTGGCATCAGTTTCATATTGATTCAAGGATCAATTTAATGCATCCATGCTGAATAAGGCCATGTGTCCACCAAAGCGTTTTTAGCCAGCTGAAAACGTTAGACGCTCTCCTGAGGATGCCGTGCTTTGGGCGCTTGAGAGCGTTTTGGCAGAGCAGAGTTTTTTACCGTTGAGACGTTTCATTGCTATGATACAGAATATCCACAGCACAGTTTACTTGTAACTGATTTCGCAGATAATTTGTTTCATTCTAAAAATGTATTTTTCATCCATTAAGTTCGGTTAGCTCTGCTGGTTGATGTCGTTGTGCAGAAAGAATGTTGTGACAGTTGGTCAGTGTGGTTTAGTCCCGCCCCTCCTCCACTGTGATTGGACGGCTGGGTAAAAAGTGACAGTGATGAGCGCTGCGTTTTATCCAAATTTGAACATTTTTCAACTCCCGGCGACCAGTAAAAACGCTGGCCGCTCGGCGCTTCAGTGTGAAAAAAAATGCCCAGCACCTCGTTACGCTCATGGCGTTTAAAAAACGTGGCGCTCCCATTGAAAACAATTGAAAACATACACACGGCCTAAGGCTGATATTGTGAAGAGCTGCTCAAATGAACAGACCACTGCTTTAAAAGGCAACACAGCCAAATGATGTCATATTTGTCACAAAAAAATACCACCACTTTTAAATGTTACATTATTAAACTGATCTCAAACTGAAAATGAATCTCCAAGGTATCTTTAGATTAAAATTCAACACAGCATTCAATGTGCAAACAGGGATATAAATCCTTTGAGCCTTCACTGAGGTGCAAAGAGAACATTGAATGTCCACCATTACGCACCAGTCCGAAGCGTTAATCTTGAGTTTCTGGGGAAAGGGCCTGTCATAGCATTCACTAAATGGCCAATTAAATCACCAAGAACTCCTCTGACCATATTCTCCCAGTCAAGCCACTGGAGGAGCAACTCACCCTGGCAATAAAACACGTCAGTTCCCACCCAATCCACTTCATGCTAATTACAGCACATTAATCAAATCCAAAATAATCAGCAAATAAATACAGAGAATGGCACAAGGCGTTCTAGAGGAATTAAGAAGGTCTCTCCGTGCGGTCATAAATCCTTCTTCATCAAAACAAACTTCGCAGTGTTGGTTTTCATTTCATTGAAGTTTGTAGAGATAAGGCAATCGCCACACAAAGGCTTTCTCATGTTGCTGTCGTGGGCTTTGTAATGGAGCTCTAATGTAATTGCCTTTACCGCTTCATCATAGCTGGGCCATAGTCCTGCTTTTATCAGCTCTGTCAACACAGTCTCTGTGTGCTGAGCATTTTTATGTCTCACCATCCAATGCCTACAAAAACAGGCAATGGATCAAACTGTCAGGGAACATGTTTGCGGCGCTACTGATTTTTTGATGGAGCGAATGTTATTTGTACATGAAAGAGGACCTCCGAATTCTCAGTTGTAAAGAGAGCGAGGTGGAAAAAGTGGAAAGAAAATCTCAAAGATATGTGCTTGAATAAAGGTTGAAATGAGTGTGTGTGAGAGATCAGGCTAAGAACACAGAAGCAGAGCTCAGAGATCAGCCAGAAAAGGATGTAAACAGATGTCTGTGATGTATGGAGAATACCAAACGCTCAGAACAGCACTGTACAGCTGCAGACTCAGAAATCCTATTTACCACTGGCACACTGAGCAACACGACACGTTGTCTCTGAGAGCACGACACTGTGCGTGTGTGTGTGTGTGGAGGAGGACAGATAACGAGGTTCTGGTTGAGTGGTCTCGCCTGTGCGGGTGCCTTGCACAGGCCTATATCGGTAATGACTTTCTCCTCACCTCCTATCGGCACAAGAATTCGGAGTGTGTACAGAACAGAGAGACGACAGTGGAAAGATGTGCAGGAAGACACCTATTTTAACAAACCTTTTGACACATTTGTGAGCCATTTTGAATTTCAGTCTTTATGTAAAAGTTTGTGTGGGGGTGTAAAAACACCCCAGGACTCAACACTCTTACTTACAAAATATAAGTAAGAAAGTCATATAGGTTTAAAAGGGGGTGAACTATCCCTTTAAATTTAAAAGTATAGATAGATAGATAGATAGATAGATAGATAGATAGATAGATAGATAGATAGATAGATAGATAGATAGATAGATAGATAGATAGATAGATAGATAGATAGATAGATAGACAGACAGACAGACAGACAGACAGACAGACAGACAGACAGACAGACAGACAGACAGACAGACAGACAGACAAAAATATCTTTATGCTACATTCACACCGGACGCTAATAGCGCGTCAAATCCGCGTCTAATTTGACGCTTGACCACTTTGTGTTAATTCGCGAAGGGCGAAACTGACACGTGTAAAATCAAAAGTTTGAAGCGAAATTTACGTGCGTCTCGCGAGTCAAAATCGAAACCCGTTGGTGGCCATATTTTTTTATGTTGATCGAGCATTTATCGAGAGATTCACCGGACTGTATTTGCTCTGGAGAGCGGCGTGGGGATCATGGTCGCCGTATTTGTGTCCACCGGACCCTTCGGAGGCGAACCGTTTGGCAAGTTTCAGCATTTCCTCGCTCCAGGAGCTGCACCTGGGTGATGGCGGTACTTCCGCCTGTTCCGCGCCCAGTTTGATGACCTGTTGTCCCGCATCTGAGCGAGGATCACCCTCGCCCTCATCCATCTAATCTAGCTGTCATTTATTTTTGTTTTGATGATAAATAGAGCCAGCCTTCAAAAGTTATTAACCTGTCCTTTGATTTTTTTTTTCTCTCTCACGTCCAGACTTATGCACATATGTTGGTTGTCTTTACATCATACTACTATTTCATATAATCTAGATATGGAATGAATTACAATAAATACAAAATGAACATGTCTCGTATATAGAAATAAAGTTTTAAGTGAGAAAATATTTGCTTTGTTGTGCATAAGAATCCCACCATGCATTTAGTTATATTACAAAAAAAAAAAAATAATGAAGCATCCAGATCCTTCACCACGTGATCAAGCAGCTAGGCTCCTGATTGGTTAATGTGGCGCGAATTGACGCCAAAGTTCAGATTTTTCAACTCAGGCGGCAGACGCGAATTTGCGTCAAATGCGTGAATGCACAAATAGCACTACCTAAATCATTTGCGCTTAACGCGCCAGAGCTCAATTCGTATTTGTAGGCGTATTCGCGTCTTCTGCGCCGCAGGAATTTTTCGCGCACGTAACGTGTCTTTGCATTGACTTCACATTTAAATCATTCGCGCCTGACGCGCTATTCTCGTCCGTTGTGAAAGCACCATTAGAGCTGCTCAAAAAGTTACCCGCTAGAATAAAACAATAATAATTGGATGGACGGATTAATGCACAAACGTAAAATGTAAAGTGGCTTTGTTGATACCAACTTGATAAACAAGATACCAAGCGCTATCAGTTTGATCGGCCTGCTGAAGGTATTGGTATGGTATTCTAACTGAATGTTAGTGGAGTGTTCCAAGTTTATAATGGATCTGTATCTCTTCCCCTTCAGCGAGGAAGTCAATGAGGATCTGTATGTCACTCAAAACAAACAATTCAGATAGTATCAGGGGCACCATCAGGCTCTTCTCTAATCTCTCAATAACTCAGCTCAATGTTCTCAAACATCCAATGTGTTGCTTCACCACAAGAGCTGGCCTCTCTCACAACAGCAAATATCATATCAACATATGTTTATAAATGCATCTGTCTCTGTGGTTAAATTACATAAAGGACATTTGAACATCCTTGACTTTTTGGGAGAGTGTAATCACAAAACAAAAAAGCTTTTTTTGCTAAAAGCTCTTTATTAAACAGAATGTTTCATTATAAATGCTGCAAACACTTCAAATCTCATTTACAGGATCATATCAAGATTCATTTGAATATTAGGTGTGACACCCGCCTGCTCTGCATCGTGCTTAACTGTGAGTCATGAACTGAGATTGTTTAGTTGACTCCATTGACAAGCATTTGTGGAAACTGCTCTCCTGTATGTGTGAGCTCGGTGCCATCAGCACTGCTTTAATAAAGAGCTCAGACGCTATCAGCACAGGGCCTGCCATAGCTCAGCGTAAGATTGACGGGGATGGGGAACAAAGACACCATCTCTCATAACATAAACACAGCCTGACATTAATCACAAGAAGTGTCTGTCCCTGAAACGGCGGGGAGATAAGGTCGAGTAGAAGCCGGGTTGGGCCTTCTACTGCAGTGACTCGCAGTGTTTCATTAATCTTTGAAGGGATAGTTCACCAGAAATGAAAATCCGGTCTTCATTTACTCGCGCTCATGATGTTTCAAACATGTGTGACTTTTCTTTGTCTGTGGGGGACAAAAGTCCATTATTATGAAAAGCATGATTTAACACTGATTTGGTGTATTTGATACTTTTAAGCTAAATTCAAGTTAAAATGAATTGACAGCACTTTTTCATATTGTTTTTCTTACAATTTTGGGTTAGAGTGAGGCACTTACAATTAAAATAAATGGAACTAATCTGTATGTTAAAACACTGTCACAATAGAGTGAATAAAATTATGACGTCACTTTTTAGGCCAAAACGCGGAAGTGAGTTAGCATTTTAGCACTTCCGGTTCCCTCGCCCTAAAGTCTTTTTTTTTTATTATTATTGCAATTTTAGGCATTGCAGGGCTTTTTCAAGACATATAAATAAAATAAAAAAAAACAATAAACAAAGGGAGGAACACATCACAAGTCAAACCTGCAAGCAAAAAATGAAACCTCCATCTGAATCTCTTACTTGTTATCGTTTTTTGCTAAATCGCCTGAAATAATGTTAGTGGTTAACAAAGCCTCTAAACAGGCACATGCACACATAGACATCAAAGAGGGCTTGAGCACCTGCCCTGAAAAAATAATATATATTCCTGTTTGTGCACAGCTTCCTTGTCAAATAAATATATTTTATTGAATAGTGTATCTAAATATGAGGTCAGGAGTTCTGAAGCGCCGATCAGAGTAAACACGTCTCCTCTAGTGAGCTCGAGCTGCGCTGCTGTATGGACTTTGAGTCGAGCAGATAAAGTCGAGCGATAAAGTCAACTTTCGAGATAAAGTTGAGTCGAAAAATGAGTTTCGTTCCACTTTTGACACATAAACATTATCGAACATTTATCGAACTTGATACTGATATCAAGTATTGACTTGATATTGATGTCGAGCGTTGACGATATTGACTCAAGAGTGTTTGCTCATCTGCAATACGTCTATAGGACGTTTCCTGTCAGATGTTAAACAGACGTTTAGGAGATGTCTTTAAGATGAAATGATTTAGCATGTATGTTAAACTGACATCTTAAAGATGTCTATCAGATGTTAGTAAACAGCAGATGCTTTCCAGATGAAGTGATCTTGAACAGACATCTTGCAGACGTACAGTACGTGTGCTATCTGGGTATGGAATATCCAAACGTTTTAATGACTTTTCATGGCCTAAAATTCATATTATTAAATTGAATGACTTGCATACATCAAGAACAGGGTTCCCCGAAACGGACCCACTGCCCCTCCAGAGTTTAGCTCCAACCCTGATCAAACACACCTACCTGTGTTTCTACTGTTTCTACTGATCCTGAAGACCTTGATTAACTTGCTCAAGTGTGTTTGATCAGGATTGGAGCTAAACTCTGCAGGGACAGTGGCTATCCAGGACAGAGTTTGGGGAACCCTGATCAAGAGTCTTTCCCCCTGAAATGTACTAATCTAAATTGTTGAATTTAGAAGAATTCTACAGATGCAAACCGATGGAGGATAGGATTAAAACAAACTCCATCTAAATGTGGATTTTGAAGGTTTTATCTGATAATGATGATAATGATGATGATGATGATGATGATGATACAGTCCTCCCTCAAATTTTATCAAAGGTGTATCAAATATATACAGGTGTATCAAATGTATACATGATTGAAACTAGTAGCATAGAAAACATGCACATTGTGGCATGGTTTCCTCTGCTGCTCTATAGACCTAGTGAATACCAAGGAGACCATGTTTTCTGTGTTAACTGATAATTTTGTAGACATCTTTTGAAAATGAAACAATTAAGTGAGTTTGAGGAAGATAAAATGTATTAACTCTTTTAATATTTTTTTTTTAAAAAGTCAGAATTGTGTTTATATATATATATATATATTTTTTTTTTGTTTAAAAAAAGTAAAAAGAAAATGTCTTTGCCCCTTAAAAATGTCTGTGCATGTTCCTGCCTCTAAATATTTTCACGTGTTTATCTATGACATAAAACACACTAACCTGCTTGTGTTTTTTTTTAAACTTAATTGTGTCTGCTTGTGTTTTTTTAAACTTTTATATAGGCTTAAAAATGTATAAATTTTAAATAAACTTGTAAATATTATCTTGCTTGACAAAAAGTGTGGTCACAACTGTTGAACACAAATCTTATTTTTTATAAATCTTATAAAAGTATATGGGGAAAATGCATAACTTTTCGATCGAGGGAACCCATGCGTCGCTAGCTTCCGAGTTGTCATACAAAGTGACGTCATCACATTCGTCACTAGCCTAGTCACTACAGAACTACATTACCCAGCATCCCTTCTGGTCCCTAGAAATTGCTAGTAAATTACAAAGAAACCACAATAAATGAAACGTGAAATTTTTACGTGTTTTTGGTATGAGTTACATCATTTAAAAATGGAGACTTAAAGCTTTGTAAAGACATGACTCTCACGTGTGGCAAGAGTTGCTAAGTTAAAGATCATTTTATGTCACCTTTCAGAATGAACTTCAAATTGAGAGAGAAGGGAGAATGCCCATCATGTTTATTTTCTTTATTTTACAAAAAAAAAAAAACACAACATTTTGTTTTTATTATTAGTGTACACCAATACAAGTAGACATTTAACAGTTTTGAATGGTGTATAACACTTGCCTGTATCACAAAAAGTTATTTGAGTCTCTTTTGCACTGATAAGAAAAAAAGAGAGACAATCACGCCGGTGATGGCTGACCCCAGGGGTTTAAAAAAAATAAAAATAAATAAATAAACATGTGGCATCCTTAAAGTCACCGTTAATAATTCTCTCTGTGCACTCAGATTCTAGCGCAACATGATTGACAGGACCAGAGATAATGAATTTTAGCCATGTCGGTGTGCTTTAGTACGTTATTATGGATCTATAATTAATCAATGAGTTCTGTGAAAGTTTGATTATTACCCAATGCTTCTCATTGTTATTTTGCATGCTTTTTGATAGCGGAATGTGAGCACGAACATATGGTCATATCAGACAAGCTCACACGCTCTGCATAACCAAGCCAATTACAGAGATAGCCAAGCTAATAAGGCATGGGTGCGTTTCAAATGCACAGGAGACAGACCACCGAGTTAGAGGTGCGAGGTGTCTGAAACAGGAAGATTTAATGATGATTATAATCGTCTGTGAAACATTTGACGTCGACATTAAAGCATTAATGCAATTAGGTACAGTAATCCATGTTCATGCACGGTGGCACTAAGAGCCTCGTCAGAGCAGTTTCTAATGTCGTTCATTTCAAGACGAGCACTTACTGTCTATTCTTCATTGTCAGCATGCATATCTTCAATCTAAAGCCTCTTTGCTATGTTCCTGGCTCTCCTGATAAGAAACTTCTTGGCAACCTCCCATTATGTTTCCCAGATGTTCCTTGAACCGTAAATCTGCTTTGCCTAAATCGCTGAAAATCAAAACAGAGCATGCGTGTGTGTGCTCTATTTAAGTTGCTATATTTGTGTTCTTCTGGTCTACTGTCTTTGTCAAAACTCTGCACTCCTCCCCAAATTATAAAATGAATAACACAGAGAATCATGCAGCCGAGGGGCAAAGCAAACAAACACAGGTGTTTCTTAACAATGTTGACAGAGAAGGTGAACCTGCATTGATATCCACATCTGGCGAGTACATGAAAAACTGTTGTGTTCTTTTAAAGCCAATGCTTCATTAACCATGATGTATTTCATTTATTTTATTATTCACAGATTTTACACAGTCATATTAATTAATCACTATAAAAACTGATGGTAGTGGTTGGCAGAAATTCACAATAAATATAAAGTGACCAAATGTTCCCACAGAGATTGAACTTGTGGCGACATTTTTGGGGTTATAAATCTACGTGTGTGTCTTTGTAACTAAACATAAAATATAAAAATGTAGCAAATTGTAAGGTCAAATGTATTTGTCATTTATTACTGATGTATGTAAATGCTCCTCATGGCGTCAATTTGTAGGAAACATGGCATCTCCTTTCATAGTTATGCTGACGATACCCTAATCTATTTGCCACTGGGATCAAATAACATGGTTTTTATTACCTTAGAATGAGACATTTATATCTACATAACCACGGGAATCACCTTCTTTGAAGGTCGACATATTGTGACGTCATGTTTCTACCAACCCGATCTCACGGGAATTCGTACGAATTTTACGAGGTGGCTAATTCGTAACAATTCGTACGACCTCACTCGTACGAATTAGTACGATTTTGCTAAATCGTACATATTTTACGAGTTACCGAATTCGTATGAATGACCTACCCCTGACCCCGCCCCTAAACATAACCGTGACGTGGGTTTAGACAAATCGTACGAATTCGTACGAGTGAGGTCGTATAAATTAGTAAGAATTAGCCACTTTTGAATCACTCGTACGAATTCGTACGAATTGGTCGTGAGATAGCGTAGGTTTCTACCTTAGCCGAACGCGAACAAACAGCGCTACAGAAAGTGTTTCATCCCTAGCAGAAAGCTGGAAGCTAGCCATAAACACCTTGAATAGTGACTTTTCTCATGTGAGTGGTGTAAAATATGTAGTTGGATTGTTTCATGTAACAATTCTCTCCCTCAATGTGTTATGGCTTTGCTATGTGGGGATAAATGTGCTGGTTACGTTCGTGAAACAGCTTATTAGTACTCTTGTCATTGACCGTAAAAATGTAACGTTACAGGAATCACCAACCTGTCGATCTTGGAAGAGATCTAAATCGACTGCGAAGAGTTTTCAAAATCAGAGAAAAAAGCCTATTGTGTGTAGTAAATGGTGTCTATGGGATGCGGAGGCATGCGCGCTGTTCAAATTGTTTAATTTTTTGCCGCCGCACATACGGCCCTTAAATATTAATGATTAATCGACAGTCGAATGAATGAATGAGTGTCATGTCTCGCTTGTTTACTTCGAACCAGAAGATGTGGTTCGAAGTAAAAAAGACCCACTATTAACGCAAGGCCTCATGGGACGAAGGAAACTTGTGGATACTGTTATATTTACAGGCAAAAACACACACAGAACAATCTCCCCCTAAAACAAGATTCCCTCAGATCCATTCAGTCCAAAAAAACGCTACACTGAGAGCAATTTTCTCCCAGTGTGTCTTTTACTCATTGGTAAGAGATTCTCTTTTTCCGCTGCACTTAAACTCTCAGTCTCAGCAAGTAGTACTCAGTCTCATCTGCTGTAGTGCATTGTCAGCTTACCCGCTTCCATTTGGAAACATGTCAATACAGCCAAGAACAGGCCTGGCAAGGCACACTGTCCATTTGGAGCAATTCCTAAGCCATAAACAGAGGGGGGAGTTGTGAAAATGAAAAACAGACACACTTTTCACAAACATGAAGCAAGGCAGCAAGCCCTGGCATTTCTGTCAGCCTGGCTGAAGTGATATGACTAAAAGTGTGAAACGACAATAAGTGAAATATTTCTGCTTGGCCAATATTGGTAAGTGAGGGCAAAAAACACAAGATTGTGAAAGTAGTCATTCATTTTGAACTCAAGAGCAGATTGCTAATCGTGTAAGTACTTAGAGAAGGATGTAAGGCCATGAATGTGGCAAATTACATTTACTCAGACACGAAAAAAATCACTCACAAACATGAGGCTTTGGCTCAAAGGCCAGATTGCAGATTTTAGGCGGTGTTCAAGAGAGTGTCCTGAATGATAGTTTGCCTGGATTATGACAAGCCTTAGGCTGAACAGAATGTCCTTATGAGGGAAAGCTCATGGGTTAGCAGACCGACCCAAGATCAATACTCAAAAGACAGCATGCAGAAGAATGCGCTTGCATGCAGTGGGCAGAAACAGCCACGATAATTTCACACATTTTTTTTTTTATCCCTGGAACCTGGACCTCCTGGGAAAACAGTTTTTTGCTGTGTTCAACTTCAGTAAAAGAGTTGATCACTAGAGTAAATCTCACCTTCTCAACATCTTCTGCCATTCAATTTCCAATTGTGCAGTTGCAGTGATTAATCAAAGCCACATTCACAGTATCTGTTCATATAAGTGAGTGTGTGCTAGAGAAAAAGAGAAAAACAGGGAGAGGCACAGAGGTTTTATATATTCCAAGCCCTGAGATCCTTAGGGAATCCATACTGTCCTCTCCCCATGATTGAATCAAAAATGACTTCTGATTGATTTACAATAACAAGTGGCAAAAACGATCAGACAATCAAAATAATGTAAGCCTCTCGATATTGCCATTTAGGGTGTGAATGCTTGAGTGCAGACTTGCTTTCGCCGCGTTTCAATGTCTGATAATTGAAAAGATAAAAAAAAGAGTTGTTATCTAACGCTATCTAAATGGTTCACTTGCAATTCAACAATTACACATGGGCCAACAAAAGACCCAGATGGAATCTGTAGACTCTTTTCCAGCCTTTTCTGTACTGATTTTAGAGTAAATTCTGCAAAATGGAAGATCAAAATTGGGCAACACTATAGAATAACAGCATGCTATTAATTATTTGTTAAGCATGAGTAAACAGTTAATTCATCATTTATAAAGCATTAATAGACATTAATAAGCCATTTATAAATACAGCTATAAAGATTTATAAGCATATCTATAATGCATTATTGTATTTTCATACTTGTAATATTTGTATTATTATGTTACATATTTGTAAACTACTTATTATTGTCCATTAATGCTTTATGAATGATGCATTAACTGTTTACTCATGCTTAACTAACGATTATTAGTGTCTAGTTAGTATAAAGTGTTACCCAAAATGGTAATAAATAAAACTATGAGTAGTGTAAAAAAAATGTTAAGCAGCACAACAGTTTTCAGCATTGACGATAATAATAATGTTTCTTTTGCAGCTTATTAGTAAATCCAGCTGCTGAAAATGTTGCTTTGTTGTGACAGATACTGTATATATTTTTTTTAAAAAACACAAAAAAAAAAATGTTATTTTACATTGTAACAATATTTCACAATGGTAATGCCTTTTAAAGAAGATCCCATTTGTCGTGTGTAGATTGTTGCTGTCCACCGAGTGGTGCTGAAATGAGCTGAGATGATCATCTATGTAACTACTGATGGAGCTGTCCAGTGCTGAACTAGGAGTTGGCTGGCAACAAATGAGGAAATAAAAGATGATTGTTCAAGAGCCTTTAACCTTTTTGAAATTTCATAATTTGGGCATCAATTATCTGGACACGAAACTCAAAGATTAGGATTTAAATCTTCTTATTGTTGAATGAATTACACCAATAAGACAACTATAAGGCTGTGCAAAACGTGTTGTAGGGGGACTTGCCCTATGCTTGTGATGGCATTGACTATAAGTTATAAAGACAAAATCCAAGAGATTAGCAGAGTCAAATTATACACAACACAATAAAAACACTGACAGCCAATCAAATCCCATCCAACTTTAAATCACACTGCAATTATGATCATGTGGATTTTTCCATAGTTATTACAGTATTGTGACGGTACTTCAATTTAGATTGATTTGAAAAGACCCAAGAATAAAACAGCATGCCGACATCTGTTTGAGCATATTTCTCCTTAGTCTCCAGTGCCGATGCCAGCCATGTATTTCATTTCCTCTCATTGGTTTGCAGTTTGTTAGGTAAACTGGCAGGATAGACACACTATTATCCAGGCGGTGTTTGTAGAAACCAGATTTTTGTGTGCTGGCACCTGTTGCATGTTTCCTAAGAATTCAGTGATGCAGCAAGTCTCTTCAAGCATTCCATGAAGAATTAACTGTGCGGCGATAGATTAATATCAGAACGAAACAATTTGCCTGAGGCGGAATACCTTGTGCATGCAGGGATAAGTAAGTGGAAATAGATGGAAGAGGTTTTGACACACCATGAAAGATGCAGGGACTGGTAGTGCAGGCAGAACTATCAACATCAGACCCTTAAGAAATAAGAGCTGATAAGCAATAGCTATTTGTTTAGTGTTGAGACAGTTTTGTCTGTCACCATCCATGACAATATATCAGGTGATCTGATTGCTTTTCCAGTGGTATATGTTCTCGAATCCTGCCAATAAAATGTGCTGAGAGAAAGGCTGTTCTCTAGCTTTCTATGCAGAACCGTCTGTACAGTCTGGGAATCTCAGTGGGAGGTTAATGGTCCATCAGTTTCGATCCACATCCATCTACCATGAGTCACATCCAGGGGGAAAAGCGGAATTCCGTGTCCAAGTCTAGACATCATCTAAACACTCAGCTGTTGACGCAGACCCCGCTTATGCCTTGCTGAAATGATCCATAAAACTGCAAGCATTTTATAAAGCATATAGGCTTTGTTGATTAATAGCCAGAGTCATTTGGTCTTAAGGGCTCTGTCACAGCATGCTTGCTTAAAAACACAAGTGCCAGAAGGGAATATGAGGCCTCTTCTTGTCATTTTTTTTTTTTTTTTACACACTCTAATTAGCTGTGTGAAAAGAAAAAGATCTTTCATAGTCTGGACACTGGCTGCTGTTTAAAGGGGTCATGTCAGCGACAGAGCAGAGTGGACTGAAGAAAAAAAAAGCCCACTTAATCCTACACATTTGTGCCAAACATAGTTTGTCCAACACTTAACAAGTTAAAGTTCACCAAAAAGTTAACATTCATTCTAATTTACTACCCCACATAACGCGAAATCGTTATGCATTGCTTTGTTTCTGTGAAACACAAAGAAAAGACAACATACTTTTAACTTGAGTGCCGCGGCTTGAGATGCTGCAAAAAAGCGCAATGGTGGTTGTTAACACGTCCGTTTAACGCATTAAACGATTACATTGAAAAACAATTGAAAAGTAGCTAAGCAAAATGGAAAAACGCATTCAACATGACATCTTCATAATCATCACATGACACATGTTATGAATATGAAGGAAGTTTTATGCATGTTTGTGACAACTGTCATTAAGTGTCATTCGCTCAGTTATGACATTTTTTATGCAAATAGGACATTGTTTGAGATGTCTTGTTTATGACAACTTGACATAAACCAATATATCATAACCTGTCAGAGTCTTTATCATGACAACTTGACATTACTAAGACAACGCAACCTGTCATAAACATGACATAGCAGATTAATGATCAAACTTAAGAAACCACTTAGCTTTATTGGTTAACATTACATTAAACTGTCATGTGGTTGGTTTTTACATTGGCTGTCATGAAGCCATTATAACATTTTAATGACAAATTCAATTAGTACCACTGTAGTTGAGGTCACAAAAAATATTCATGACACAGTTATAATGGCCTCATGACAGCCAATGTCAAAGCCAACCACATGACAGTTTAACTTAATTTAATGTCAAGTTGTCATGACAAAGACACTGACAGGTTATGATGTTATGGTTTATGTAAAGATGTCATAACAAAGACATCTTAGCATTCAAAATGTCATTATTGAGTGAATGACACTTAACGACAGTTGTCATAAACATGCATAAACCCTATTTCATAGGGTTGACATATGTCATGTCATGGTTATGAAGGTGTCATGCCAGTCTCATGCACACCCCTTCAAGTAAAGTGTTACCAAGTCTTTATAGGGGCTTTTTTTTTTGCAATACCAATGTTTTTCAATGTGACAGACACAAGACATTCTAAAAATGTTAAAAGAAGTCCTCACGTTAAAAATGCGTCCTCGTTTTTTTAATTGTTGTTTCACTGACCTGCTTTTAGTTTAGTTGAGTTCCTTTATCGTCCACAAGTGGAAAATTTGTCTTTGACTTCCCTATACACCACACACAAGGACACCAACACAACATAACAATATATATATATATATATATATATATATATATATATATAACAATGAAAACAATAACAAATGTACATATACAATATGCATACTGTACATATCCACCCCAACACATATTTATATCTTCTCAACATTTAAAATTCCATTTTGCTTTTTAACAGCAAAAACATAAATTCTGTGTGAAACGGCCCTTACAGGCACTTTTGATCAATTAAATGCGCCTTTTCTGAAAAAAGGTACTAATACCAACCATTTTTTTATTTACACGCATTTAACAAACACACAAAGAATAACCAGATAATACAACATATTTAAACAAGTGCAGGAGATGTTCATTCAAGTTTCAAGCTTGATATCTCTGATCAATCTTTTTCACATGCTTTCTCTTCGATATCTCTCTAATTAAATTACCTCACACACTTCCTCTTCAGGTTAAATCGTGCTGGCTCTAAAAGTGGAAGAAAGCAAAGCTGAGGGAGTCTGGGACATCCGGGGAATCATTTCTAATCAGAATCAGTCACGCTGTCTGCCACGGTTGTTTTTCATCTGTGTTCATGCCTTGCTTTAAATAAGGACCATGTCTTCAGGACCCTTTTGTGACTTAGAGACCCACCGGAGGGTCGGGTGTTTCTCCTCCCTCTGGCCCTCGGTGAACCCCCTGTCCTGCCGCTGAACCCATGCACTCGTCTCTAACAGGCGTGGTGTTTGCTCGCTGTGGCTTTATTTCCACTCTTGCCCACCCAGGCCTCGGGGGAAAATCCCTTTAAGGGCTTAGTGAAGGTGGGATCACAAATTCCAACAATAGCGTTATCTACCAGGCTGAGCCTGTTTATGACCCACAGCACAACACACATACACACACAAAAAAATAAACATGTAAATAAATCATGCATTCTTCACGCACACAAGCTAAGCTGCTTTTCAGATACTCTTCTGAGGAAATACAATAGGAGAGCTACAACAACTTGCGCACACAAAAACGAGGCACCGAGGTTACATCTGCTGCAACGTATAAAAGGCTGAACAGAAAACTGCAATCCGACACACTAGCTCAAAATGGCTTTTTGTGTACCACAAATGAGCATTTTCATCATCTGTGAATAAGCAGAGTGAACACTAAGCATCGCCACGTAAACCTCGCGAACGTGAACCTGTAATGAGAGGCAGCCGGGAGAGAGCTTCATGCCAGAGCTTGATAAATCTGATTAATCATTTATTGCATCTTGCTGCAGAAGATTCCTGTAATTTGAGCTTTGTTTGCCTATACAAATAGAGCATCGAAAACTGCAAATAACAGGAGCTGGCGGTATGGAAATGAAGGTTGACATGCTTGTATTATTTAGTTCTGCATGATCAGTTTGTATGAAAAGAATATTATAGTCACAGAGCTCAAAATAATAATTTATGCAAAATAAGAAGCTCTTGGAATGTGGTAATTGTCACCTCTAACCCACTCATATATCTCATGGTTCACGTATATTTGGACTCATAATCATTGCCAATGGCTTAATGGGTCCCAGAAGACTTTTCCATAGTTTAGCTCTCAAAAAAAAAATTGGCACTTTGGATCAAGTGTTTTCAAGAAGGTGATTGGGCAAAAGACAAAAACATGTTTTTTTAGGGCCGTCAAAATTGGGCGTTCGCAAAGACCAGCCCCCTTAGTTATTGTCGCTATTTCCGACAAGCTACGCTGCTCTCACACACACACAAACCATGTTCTCACGCAGTGTAATACATTGTGAACTGAAAACACACTGATAGACAGGACAGACCAGATTACTTTTGATATTAAACATAGTAAACAAAGTCTCACCTGTCAAATTTGGTCATATTTTTTACAGAAATTTACAATAAATACCGTTTTGTGAGTGTGTCTCTTTCGTGAGTGTGTCGTGTGTCGTGACAGATCGCTGTAGATCATCAGTTAATCTGCTCGTGATCCAATCATCTCTTCCTTCTAGTTTATTTATAGCATCAAATAAGCATGAATGAACATAAGGAATGTTGCTTTAACCACGGAAAGGCATCAGTATATTCCGTTTTCAAGTTCAAATCCATTTTAAAGGAGTAGTTCACTTAAAAAAAAAAAAAAAAAAAAACCTTTGCTGATAATTTATTCACCCCCATGTCATCCAAGATGTCCACTTATTTCTTTCGTCAGTTGAAAAGAAATTGAATTCAGTTGAAAGGAAATTAAGGTTTTTGATGAAAACAATCCAGGATTTTTTCCATATAATGGACTTCTTTGGGAACCAAACGAGAGTTTCAGTGCAGCTTCAAGACGATGAATAAGGGTCTTATCTCAGACCCTTGGAGTCATGACTCGAAAAAAGATTTGTTCATTTTGATGAACGAGTTTGAACAAGAGAGTCACAAACGCTCATCACAGAACAGAGCAAGGCAAGCATTTGTGCTTATAAAACTTAAACTTTGTTATTTATTTTTGAAATGACTGATCATTTCACTACATGAGACTCTTGCTCATCGTCTGGCGTCGGTTAAAACCCTTTGAAGCTGCACTGAAACTCTCATTTGGACCTTGAACTGTTTGGTTCCCAATGAAATCCATTATATGGAGAAAATCCTAGAATGTTTTCATCAAAACCCTTTTTTTTTTGACTGAAGAAAAAAGACATGGAGTTAGTGAGTTATTCTCTATATCGGTGTCACTGCTTCTGAACTCCCTGAAATGCCTTGATTGTAGTCTTGAGGTTTCTTCTGAGAACAAACATGTCACATTATTCCTCACTTAAATAATTCCCACTTTAGGCATGCACAAAAAAAAAGTTGACAAGGCCTGGTTGAGTTGCATTAGTAGTGTGTTGAAACTTATGGTAAGGGTCGTGACATTTCTGAAACACGATCAAAGCGGTTGACCAATCACAACACACTGATCCAGCCAACCAATCAGAGCACATTGTGCTATTCAGAAGGATAGGCTTCATATAGAGATCTTAAGATCTTAACAGAGCTGCATTTCCCAAAAGCATTATTAGTTAGACCGTAGGCAACATTAGTGGCACTGGTCTTCACGATCAACTTGGTCTCACAATAATTTTGGGAACTTAAGGTCTCAGGGACCCTAACTCTAAAGAATAAAGTACATTTCAACACAACGAAGGTTTAGTTAAGGGCAGTGTTACAAATCACTGACCCAGTTTGTTCGTTGTTGCAAAGGCATTACTTTGCCCCAAGAATGTTTTTTGCTACTTTAGTTTATTGTATATTAAAGGCATTTCAAACACTAAAAGCTCATACCAACCACACAGTCCACAAGCTTGCTGTGTCCACTCTATAAAACAAATCTTGTATCAGGCCTGCGGCTCCTGGACTCCTTTCACTCTCCATTACTTCAAACTTTTGTGTGACAGCCTCCAGACTCCAGTAACAAAGCAATTTAGGCTGAGAGGAATAATGCAGCTCTGAAGATGTAATTGGTGCGGTGGGCTCTTGGATCTCCAAAGCACATTGGTGGGGATATTAGCTTTGAGTGTCTCCTCTCACAGGCAGTCCTCACTGTGATGGAATTGGAAATAATGTGTCCATTCACCTGAGAAATGCAACCTGCTGGTTTACACTGGACCTGCAGTTATGACATATTGAGCTGGCCTGGGATATACAAACAGCCTGACTCTAGAGAAACTAACACCTTTAGAGGCATTAGATAAATGCTGTATAGAGACATTTTAAAGGGTTAGTTCACCCAAAAATGAAAATTAAGTCAGTACTCACCCCCATGCTGTACCAACCCCATAAGACCTTTGTTCATCTTCGGAACACAAATGAAGATATTTTTGATTAAATTTGAGAGGTGGATCACTGCTACATAGGCTGCATAAAGGATCGAAACTCGATTGCCTAGAGATTCAATGAAGAAAATGTTTAAATATTGCATGTGACAACAGTGTCTCAAGTATACATTTATCAAGCGACAATAATACTTTTTGTGCGTAAAAAAAAACAAAAAAACTTTATTCGACTACTCCATTTCTTCCTTGTAGGCCTGAGACGAGAGTTCAAGAGATTTCCACGACGCATGCGCAAGAATTGTGATCTTCTTCAATTACTTTAGTTCAGTTCTCGCACATGCTCGGTGGAAATCTCTTGAACTCTCGTCTCAGGCCTTTAGTACTAAAAGTGTGTAATTTATGCTGCACTACTGTAAAAAAAAATAAAAAATAATCCTTTAAAAAAAACGGTATGCTACTGGCAGCTGTGTGTGTGTAAAAATACAGCTTGTTACTGTAAATATTTAAACAGCTATATGCTGTAAAATTACACTTTTATACTGTAGCTGACAAAATGGTATTTAGCTGTTAATTTCAAAAACCGCAACATACCTTATTTTTACAGTATTATGCTGGCAATCACCAGTATCCAGTAGTTTACCGTTTTTTTTAACAGGATTATTTTTTACAGTAGCATCACCAATATAATTGCAAAAAATAGCCTTTTTTTTCAAACAAGTTTCCAAAACATTCACTGGTCATAAAAAAAATTGAAAAAGAAAACTTTTTTCCGCTTCTGCCTCCAAACTTACGCCATTGGTTAAGGCCTCTTCAAAGCATATAAATGATAAAGAACTGGAAAAAATGATTTATAAATCTACTTATAGACCATATGTAAATAGAAAATTAGTACAATATACAGTAATCTACTTTATGTATATATATATATATATATATATATACTGTATAATTTTCAAGATAAAATATCATGAATAATTCATTCATAAATATCAAATATCATTAGGTTTTTGCAGTGTTGCACCTCATGACAAATTACAACCAGAACTAAAAGCTTGTCATAATATGGTCAAAAAATCTGATATTTTAAGAGACTTTCATTATTATAATTTAAATCGCTGTTGCCTCCAAATCTTGCAGTATAACACAAAAAAGTTTTGGGTATTATTATTTATACAACAATACACATGTGTTTATATATATATATATATTTTTTTTTATTATTATATATAATGAAAAAGACTTACAATTGTCTAATTGTTTTAAATGGACAACGTTATTTTCCTGTTTTGATTTGTTTCTGCATGTTTTCGATTTCCATCTGACCGCTGTGCTGAGTTGAGAGTTATATTTACTTTATTTCAAATATCCATTCACTCATGAGTTTGTAAGAGCTGCAGATGTCTGTCACACATTTTAATGTGATTGCCGTTAATTGCATCTCTCCACATTTACACATCTCTCTGGTGCTTGAATCCCTCATTACAGCTGCATGAGGCCTCAAAAACACACTCACACACGTACACTCGAGCACAATCACATGCATATCGGCCAAAATAAATAGATAAATCACAAGTATTTTTTTTTCTGTCCTCCCAAGGCACTGTTCAACATTACTTATCTTGTGTTTCATTTTTGGGTACAAATAAGATTGGCAAATTGCCACAGTTAGAATTCTGTGGAAACCTGCTCTGGGTCGAGGCACAGAATTAATAAATCATATTTGTTCATACATAAATAAAACTGGATGCAAATAAGTGGGTCTGGGATCTTTGTAAACCAGCAAGAGATTTGCCCCATCAATATTTAAATGGCTCATACACATCAGTCAGACTGAGAAGCTGTGATAGGGTTTGTCGTATAAGACTCCTCGATCAGTAGACTTGTTATACCTGACTGACTTCTGCAGCTGACTGAAACCCCATCAACTGCTAAATATGGACTAGCATATATCATCTTATAAAGGAGTATGCATTTATTATCTCCTTAGCTTTCTCTCTCTCTCTTTCTCTCTCTCTCTCTCTCTCTCTCTCTGTCTGTCTGTCTTCATGATCTCTCAAAGCTGTAATCAAACACACTTTGCAATACCTGAGAGGTATACTTTATTTCCCATCATACAGATGATTTTATTGGATAAGACGGTTTGGACAGTTACATTTTGGCAGGGCTTTAAAACTTCAAAATCTGTAGAAGATAAATGTTTTAGATGGCATAAAGTGAATATCATTCAGATATTTCTTTTTTCATGTCAACAAATAGGTTGTATACGTTAAATACAAATGGAAACAGAAAGTTCAAGCTTTAAATATGTAATTAATCATATTTGTTTTGAGGTAACCATTGCAATTATTAATTTTAGGTAATTTTTAAAGAAAAAATGGGACAGTATAACATTCCTAATAAGATCTCACCCACTAATCTACAGTCTTTTAAAGGGTTTTACACTACGCCAAATTGAGTGAGACTATTTTGGGGCCAGAGTGCAAACATTTAGGTGTTACCCTTAGGAGTGTGTGGAGCAGAACTACAGCATTGTAATTGAATTTTCCCTCCTGTAAGGAAATGCCAGCAGTTTGCGTTTTTTATTACGCAAAGTTTATTACGCAGGTCTTTTCCCACGGGTCTCTAAAACAAACAATGACAACAAACGGAGGCATGCAATCCTATTAGCAACAGGTAAACACAACCTGCAGGTGTAGTCGAGTCACTGTAGGGATTATTGATCATATGTGCGCATGAATTTTCATGAGAATGTTTGCCATTATATGAAAACAGCTGCACTGCCAGAGTTCTTCTACGGATGCAAAACTGGCAATTAAATGCATATTTGCAGCATGGTTTGAAATTTGGGTAACACTTTACTCGAAGGGGTGTACATAAGACTGACATGACACCTTCATATCATGACATGACATATGACTTGAATATGAAGGAGGGTTTATGACAACAGTCATTAAGTGTCTTTCGCTCAATAATGACATTTTGAATGCAAATAGGACATTGTTTAAGATGTCTTTGTTATGACATCTTGACATAAACCATAACATCATAACCTGTCAGTGTCTTTGTCTTTTTCAAATGAACATTTCCTATTTCCATGCTTAATCAATTTCAAATTACTAATAATAAGTTATTTGCAAATTAATTATAATAAGTAACAGTGTTCTTATAATGAGCATTCCAGCAACAATTTGAACACTGTTTTGACGGCATTTATGCATGCTTTTGTGCACATTTGAGAAACAAAAGTTGATGTATGACCAGTCATGTGCGTGACCAAATTGAAAGACAATGGATATTTCCAGCTGCTGAAATGGGAATGCGACCATGACAGAAATAAGCCCCAGAGTGAGCAATAACTGGCAGATCAATATGAGCAGGGGAAGAGGAGAAGAGAGAAGTGTCTGCTCTAACTGCATCTGTGAAAGCCATCAGATCAGAATACACAGGATTTGTCCCTGAAGTGCTCATTTAAGGTAGGTGTTAGTGCCTCTCTCAACTACAATAAGAAACACACAAGGCCACACGTTACAGAGTAAAGAGTTATATCCTTCTGCTTTAAGGGACATTCATACAATATGCAAATGAACAAATATGGCCAACAGAATATTGACCAAAACCTATTGAGCTAATGAGCCATTCACACAGAGAACATTTTTGCATTTCCCTGCACTGCTTTTCAATTGTTTGTGTAAAAATGTATGGATGTATTTTTTTTTACTCAAAAACTCTGACTCAAAAGTCAATAATGCTGCTTACAAAGATCTTATTCCTTATTTTGGACACATTCTAAGGCAACATTGCATGTAACATACATGTAAAAGGCAATCGCTCAATGCATTCCATCAAGCTCTGTGAAAAAATAAGTTGGCAGATGAGAGAAATGTTGACATAAAAGTAGAATCTTTTTATTTATTTATTTTTTACCCAATTCTGTGTGCTGTGTATTTCATGCTTATTACGGTGCAGTCACATGAGTAAAGTTTTGGCAACATCTCGCAGGAAATAAAAATCCATTATCTCTTGTCAATCTTTTAGTAATTTATGAAGCACAGCTCACACAAAAGTCATTTTCAAACCAAGAAGCTTTCTGTTGGTTAACACTGTGAATTTGCATGACTGGCTGAAACGCCTCGGTTACGTATGTAACCCTCGTTCCCTGAGTAGAGAACGGAGACCTTACCTCGGATGACGGAGAATGGGGGTTTCGCCTAGAAACCCAATCATCTTCGAGTATTAAAAAAAACGAGCCAATGGCAATGAAATGCAATGGGTCTGCAGAATTTGCATAGCATATCTCCACCCCACCACGTGGGTATTTAAGGAGAATGCGGACACAAAAGCAGTTATGTCTTTGCTGAGGAGTCAAGACTGATCTCAGGCGTCTACCCAGCATTACAGCGTAAGTGGCAGGGAGATGTAACATCTCCGTTCCCTACTCAGGGAACAAGGGTTACATACGTAACCGAGACGTTCCCTTTCGTAGTCACTCCGAGTTACGTCGGATGACGGAGAATGGGGGTCACCCGTATAATCACGCCACCTTCACAGCTGTCTTCCAGTGCTGTGCGGAAGTCTGATCCCCTGTCGTGATATTGGCACGGACGAGGAGTCCTACTTAGCACAGGAATACCAAGGTACACCGGGGAGCATTTCTCAGAGGAAATATGCCGCAGCATGCCTACCCATAGGGAGGACTAAAGAATACACATATGGCCCAAGGGAGCTTCATATGGAGGAACACTGGAGTAACCAGCCTGTAGGGTGGCAACTTTCAACTCCAGGGGTGGCAGGGTGGCTACTAGTACTAGCTGGTTGAAGCAAGTACACGAGAGGACACAGGCTCCACTCGGATATTGTAGAATCTGGCGAATGTGTTAGGTGTCGCCCAGCCAGTGAGACAACCTCTGCTTTGAGAGTCTCCCACCACAACAGATAAAGAGCTCGTGTGAGGTCCTGAAACACTGCGTTCTGTCTAGGGCGCATACTGGACAGAGCAGTGCCATGGCTGGGTCTGCCTCCTCCAGGGGCAGCACTTGCAGGTTCACTACCTGGTCCCAGAAGGGAGTAGTAGGAACCTTGGGCAAATATCCAGGCTGGGGTCTCAGGATCACATGAGAGTAGGCCGGCCCGAATTCCAGGCATGCTTCGTCAACAGAGAATTACAGCCCCCTACCCTCTTGATGGAGGCCAGTGCAGCCAGGAACATTGACAGGAACTTAAGTTCAACTGATTGCAGAGGCTTAAAGGAAGCCCTGTGCAGGGCATTTAAAACCACTGAGAGGTCCCAAGAGGGTACGGGAGGAGGGCGAGGAGGATTCCGTCTCCTTGCGCCTCTCAGGAACCTGATAATCAGGTTGTGCTTTCCCAGCGACTTACCTTCAACTGCTTCGTGATATGTGGCGATTGCGGCCACATACACCTTCAGGGTGGAGGGAGACAGCCTTCGCTCCAACCCATCTTGCAGGAAGGAAAGCACAACGCTGATCGAGCATCTACAGGGGTCTTCTCAGCGAGAAGAGCACCAGTTGACGAAGAGGTTCCACTTCAACGCATAGGCATGTCTTGTGGACGATACTCTAGCGGAAGTGATGGTAGCCACCACTGCAGATGGCAGGGTACTCAAACCTGCCTCGTCCTGTCCAGAAGCCATACATGGAGCCTCCAAAGATCGGGACAAGGGTGCCAGGAGGTCCTTCCTCAGAGGAATTGGCCAAGGAGGTGCTACAAACATTCGAAGACAAGTCAGCAGTGAGTATGCGCGCTCGCTCGTAAGCTGCGTGGACATGGCGACCGAGTCGATCTCCATACCGAGAAAAGAGATCATCTGCACGGGGCAATGTTTGTTCTTCTCCCAGTTATCCCGATGGCCCAGACAGGATAGGTGCCGGAGCAGTAGGTGTCTGTGTTCGCAAACCTGGTCCCGAGAGTGAGCTAATATTAGCCAGTCTTCAAGATAATTCAAGATGTGAACACCTCGTTTGTGTAGGGGAACAAGGGCTGCCTCGACAATCTTCGTAAAGACGCGAGGAGACAGAGCCAGTCTGAATGAGAGAACCGCATACTGATATGTCTGCCCCTCGAAAACAAACCAAAGAAACGGTCTGTGTCGAGGTAAGATGGAGATATGAAAGTAGTCGTCCTTCAGGTCTATCGCTGCAAACCAATCCTGGGGACAGGAAAAGGATCAATGACACAAACAGAGTTCAATTCTGCTGCAAAGCAGCTCTAAAAAGAAAACAGTGTCAGTGATTAAAGTTCAATGACTGTGTAAAGATCATATAGGACAGACCCTATTGGCATCTCCGGTGAGAAAACATGTTGTGTGCAACATAGAGTTACTCTTTTCCTCCATTCCTCAGTATTTATTCCTCCATTTTTTTCTGACAAATTCCTTTTCTCTTCTCTTCTCTTCTCTTCTTTTTTCTTCTCTTCTCTTCTCTCTCTCATTCTGTCGCTGGTATGCTGCATTAATAATGGAGTGGGTGTGAAGATCTTTCTGCCGGAACATTCTCCGTCATTAATCCCAATATGTAGTGTGCTGGAGATCTGACAGGATTCATTTCGGCTTCGGACACGCTCATGCTCCACTCCACTGTACAGCACACATGCGCACACACATTTATAAAACACACACAGGCTAGTCCTCAATGGAATACTAGCTTACAACTCACTGAATGCAATGCAGTATATACGCAAAAAGTGCATATTCCATGATATATAGTATAAAACAGCAGTACATTATTATCGAATGACCTCATCAAGCTGCATGTTTAATTCAGAATCTAATTAGCATCTTGATAGTCAAATTTGGGCTTTTTTAAAGCATGTAAAGCATTTAATGCATATATATATATATATATATATATATATATATATATATATATATATATGAAATGTTCAACTCTATATGTAATATTTGGAAATCTGTGCAGAAATTACTTATAGCTCATCTGTTACTCTAGAAATCAAAGGTTGAATTGAGCAATTATTGTGACATGCAGTATTTGTGGGCTCTACAGAATGCATACTATATACTGCAGCAATATTAAGAGTATACTAATATGCTATCTCCAAAAATGTGTGCATCTTGAGTAGGTAGACTTCCTCACGTGAGGTTAAACATCCACTATCCAGATTGTCTGTTTACCCATGGATGGTTTCCATATACGAGTGGTTCTGGAATATGTAATTACTGTATATGTGGAAAGAATTAAATGTGACAAAAAATCAGTTGGAGAACAACAAAAAGCCAACAGTCTGTGTGAACATCCCATAATGCTGAAGCTACTCTAGGCAATAGTCCCCATATGCCATTTATTCGGTCTCATTCACATTCATATACACACAACTCGGCATGTTTACATATTCCAAATGCTAATGTCAGGGTCAGAGTAAAATATTAAATCTTTCATTTTTGTTTCCATTGGGTTCTCCTAACTCAAGCACCACATATAGGAAGTGAACAGTCTGATGAAACACACTAACAAAAGAAAACTGGGTGCTGTCCAATCAGATGAAATAGGGAGATTACTAATTATAATTTATTATTAATTATAATTGAGAGGTTGAGAATGCATACATTTGAATATGAGATCATAAAAAAAATATGTGGTGAAAAATTTGCATAGATAAAAAAATCGAAAACTGTGAAACAGAGAGGAGCTGGTAAAGGGATAGATGATGCTGTTTCGATGCAGTATTATTTTGTGATGCACAAAAGGAAATTTTAGGATTTTAGGAATATTCTTAGGCAGCTTTCCCATACAATGAAAGCTATTATAGAAGTATGAGACTGTGTCAACTGGTGACCAGTATTTCAAGTCTTTTTGGGTTCTGGCAAATACCCCATCCATTGGGTTAAAATCCTCACCAGTAACTCATAACCTAGCTGCAAATGCGTTTTCTATTCCAGTGCATTCTGAGACGCATCACTTCCTCTGTGGATTGTTAATAGACGTGCTCAGACAGCAAGACAGTGTGTTAAGTGAAAATATATACAGCAAGTAAAGGCTAATAGAGTGTACAGCACCCCATCACGATTTAGGAGAACATGCAGACCTGCATTAAAATATGTTTTCAGGGAAATGTTTTAAATACATGTTGGAGGAAACCAAACCAAGACGAGATCCAACTCAAGTATTAATGTGCACTTGTGAAAAAAATAGAATTTGACTTGGAGGAAAATAAAATAGACTAAATGAGAATGTGTATTTGGATTCGGAAAAGAAAAGGTTTGATTGAAAAAAAAGGAATGATGCACAGCTGGGCTCTATTTACATACTTCGATACAGCCCAGCTTGAGAAATAACAGAGCTGCTGAAAAGGAAATACACAGAGAAATATGCACCATTTTCAAATTTGCTTGGAGAGCAAATGTTGGATATCTGAAGTGGAACATGTGGTCTGGCCTCTGCCTTGACAGGCCATTATGGTAATCTGTGTTACTTAGAAAGATACCAAGAAGCTAAATATGTGCTATCCACTTTATCAGCATGAATAGAGCAAATTAAAAGGCAAACCCAGGCGCCGTCTCTGTTAGAATGGAAATTCAGAGCCATTTATTTTTATTAGATGCCTTATAGGAACTTTTTGTGTGCGCCTAAACACACACACACACAGTCACTTCTTCCCAATTAGTTACAATACATGGCAGACGTGTTCATTTTCTGAGCTGTTAACTTCACAACACAAATGATGCCATAATTCCCCAAGCATGAAGCCAGTAAGAGAACATAGCCTGTTGCTCTCTATCAGAACAATCCACAGCTGAACTCACTAGAGCTTTACTCAGGTAATCACATATTTAGAGGTGAACTCTTGTTTTTTTGTCACCAGTTAAAGCAACAAGGCATAAGATGCAATTCATTGACATTTGTAAATCAGTATTTGTTGATTACAAGGCATTATGTCTTAGCCTGGTTGCCAGCCCGAACTCCGCCCACAACATTTTTTTGGTCGGGAAGTTTGGTCTGGACTTGATCCATTGAGGAGTAATTATGTTCAGGCAAAAAAACGTTCAGGCCAATCAAATTGCCAGGGCGGGCTTTATACGATGATGGACAGATGATCTGCAAGGACGTAATTGTCACGTTATCAAAGAGTGCTTAACTGGTTTCCCTCAAAGATGACTGCAGCTGGAGAATTGAGATGTATAGATTCCTCTCTGTCATGTCTGTTGTAAAATAAATCAACAGCGCATTAATTTTAATAGACAAACAGAGAACTGTAATCAAGACATTTGTCAATCGGAAAGATATTTTTGCCTTCATTCCGACATGATTCGGCAAAAGTGTAACTTATAAGTTGGCTTTGACGGTCGCTAAGAAGATGGGACGTAATGAAAAGCCTGTGGTCATTGTGGTTTCTCCTTTGGTCGCACTCATGGAGGACCAAGTAAAAGAAGCAACACTCGTTATTTTACTTCTAAAATAAGTAAGTTCTGTAGTTGACAACTGTATGCAAAGTAGTTGACTTACTGCGTTGCTCTGATTGGTTGTAGGTTTACCGACTATCCAACTGAGTAAAGAGTTTTTTTTTTGTTTGTTTTTCCTGGTTCGGTTAAGACACGCCTCATGATCAAAGCCCTACGGGGCAGTTTCAGACTCATATTCCAACAAGAATATGACGAAGTCAGGCTAATTATGTCTGGCTTGCTGTTTCAGCTCATTCTAATGCATATTGAATACAAAAAGAGTTAGTGCCTTTGAAAATCTCACATTCATGATTGGTTGCTTGCTATACGCGAATGACCAATTTTGTTGAGCATACGCTTTTATCAGTCCATTGGTAACAAAGTGATTTACAATTTTTGTTGGCAATTTTACCAGACTACAGTGAGTGTTTCTAAAAAAAAAAGTTTTTTTTTTTGTTTTTTTCAGTCCCCCTGTAGACAATAATTGAATACCTTACTGTGCGTTCACACCAGACGCGAATATCGCGTCAAATTCGCATCTACCGCGTCTAGTTATACGCGTGAACACTTTGAATACATTTGCACGTCAAGAGCTAAATTGACGCATGTAAAAACAAATTTAAGGCCATCTTTTTTATGTTGATCGAGCATTTATCGAGAGAGTCACCACTCTGTATTTGCTCTGGAGAGCAGAACAGCGGTGTGGGGATCATGGTCGCCGTATTTGTGTCCACCGGACCCTTCGGAGGCGATCCGTTTGATGAGTTTCAGCATTTGCTCGCTCCAGGAGCAGCGGAGCGCTCGCCCTCATCCACCTAATCTGTCATTTATTATTTTAGTTTTGATGATAAATAGAGCCAGCCTCCAAAAGTTATTAACCTGTCCTGTGATTTTTTTTTTTTATCTCTCACATCCAGACATGAACTTATGCACATGTATGTTGGATGTCTTTACATCATAATAATATTTCATATAATCTAGATATGGAATAAATAATATTCATTACAAAATGAACATGTCTCGTATACTGAAATAAAGTAAAAGAGTAAAATAAAACATTTGCTTTGTTGTGCGTACAAAATAATTTATTGAAGCATCCAGATCCTTCACCACGTGAGCAAGCTGCTAGGCTTCTGATTGGTTAACGCGGCGCAAATTGATGGCATAGTTCAGATTTTTCAACTCGGGCGGCAGGCACGAATTCTCGTCAAACGTGTGAATGCACAAATAGCACTAACTAAATAATTTGAGCTTAACGCGCCAGACACTGAATTTGCGCGAACTTGACATTCGCATGTTCTCGTCTACTTTGCCGCGCTCTACAAATCATTCGCACCGCAGGAATTTTTACGTGCATAACGCGTCTTTCCAGTGACTTAACGTTGAAATCACTCGCGTCTGACACTCTTTTCGTGTCAGGTGTGAACACATCTTTAAAAACTCACCTAAAATTATATAGTTCAATGTTTATTCCTAAAAAAAAATAACTAATTATGCCTTATAATAGCTTGAATGTAACTCCATACCCTTGCCTCATTTAGTATGCTATCAAGCCCCGACAATAGTGGTTCTATCTTCTTTCCGCCCCAATAAAAAATGCTAAAACAGAAACTAAACAGTGGTGCATTTAACACCCTGTTCTGATGAAGCAATAGTTGCAGCTGTGGTTACACGAGGTAAAAGTGATATAAATACTGTTTGTTTTCTCACACAAACCGCTCGTTTTGTGTCTTAGGCCATCAATGTGTACTTACATTTACGAGTCATTAAATCATGTTTAATTTTGACTTTTCTGTGCATGCTCTTTGAGGTGGACCCCCTAGTCAGTTAGACTTCCCAGAATTCGCTTCACCAGTTCTGTGCTGGTCATAAGGGCATGTGTAAGGGTAGATCCTACACATTTCAGCCTCTCTCACTCTCTCTTTTTCAGTGTAAAGCCAAATAGCATCTACAGTGTGTGTTTTCTAATCTGCCTGTCCCCTTGGGCAGGCCGTTCTCTGCAGAAGCATCATGGCAGAGGCCTCGTAATGATGCAGTGTCACCGCATAACAGAGAACTCTCAACAAAACACATTCATTTCCATCACCACATGACTCTCTGTGCACGAGAGAGAGCCCGACACAAACAATGGACAAACACACTGATCCGACAGACACATTCATCTGCCTGAGCGCGCGGGCGCGCGCACACACACAAGCTGCCTATATTATTCCTGGCCACTGTATGAGCCCATCATGGGATTTTAAAGCACTGATAGAGAGAGAAGTGGATAAAGTAAGAGAGAGTAGCAGAACTATAAAGAATAAAATACAAATAAAATCAATCAACTTTGTGGATGGAGTCTCAGTAGAGTGCTAGAGCAGTAACTAACGTCCATTCTGAAAGTCTGGGTTAAGGCCTACTGGGTCTATTGCTAATGAAGAGCCACACTATGATGGAGAGCAGTAATATCCATGAGGTATAGAGAGTCCTTAAACACACTTCTGTCAGTGTTTGTGACCCTGTCCCAAAAGGCAAAAGAACACATCAAGGGCGCATAACAAATAATGGTGACGGTAATGACTTTTTAAGCATTTTCAGGGGGAAATGACTGACTCCTTTGTCCTGCCAACCCGGCTAATGTAATAGCAAAGAAACAAACTCATATATGTGCATATGTACATATATATAATCGAATAATATAGAAAATATTTCCAAGAAATTATTAAAGGGGTGGTTTACTGCTTTTTTTCTTCATTGTGTTTATGGGGTGCAATAACATGTATTTGTGGTTTTTCTTTTTTTAAAAAGTCTTATTTTTCATAAATTTCCCCTTTATTGTAAGCCGCTTTCTCTTTCATTTGAACGAATGGTTGACGTCCTGAGTCTATGACACTACCTCAGAAACAGGCAATGGGCTCAGATTGGTTAGTTTTGGGATCTATCCTAACGAGCTGAGGATCTGAATCAGGTGTGGTAAGTTAGGTGAGACGTACACAATAGGTGTTTCTCAATGTCAAGGATACTTCCTTGGCAGGACGGGTCCTTCCAAGTCATTTCCTTCAGAGGCTAGGCAAGGGTCCTCTTTAGTGTTCGGAGAACATGTAAATGGAACAGGCTAGCAAGTGCACGTCATTGCGTCATTACATCAGTGAAAGGTCCGCTTCGGCGCTGCAAAAATCATTGTGCTGGTGTACTGCACTGTTTAAATACACTTGACAGTCCTTATTTTGTCTTGTCAGTCCTCATAGAAATAAATAAATAAAGGGATAATGTATACCAGGCGGTTGTTATAGTGAATACAACCCCGCAAACTCTAAAGCAGAGGGGTCTTGATCAGCCGGTTGTAGCCTATTCGCTGTAATAACCGCCTCGCTATACATTTTCCCACTTATAACATGGCTACCTACCAAATAAATCAATAATTTGACACAAAATATTGATTTAAAAAGGAGTTTATTCATTCAAAAACGATTATATTACCGGAGTTAACAGAACTACCTCCATATAGCAACATGATCTAGCTGTTAAAACACATGCAACTGTAAAATATGTGACCAACAAAAAAGGCTATGAAGTAAAAATTAAAAAGTTAATCACCAGTAAAAGGGAACAGCTTTAAATCCCCTCAGCAAATTTGAGCCGATATGTTAAATAGTTTAACAAACATTAAATAAATGGCTAAACTGAAATTATACTTGCTTACATTTGAAAGCATATTGCCGTTATCACTCCGACTCCGCTAACGGTCGACATTTTTTATTTTTTGAACAAGATAGCAAAGCTGCGCATAGGATTGTGGGTGATTTAAGAGCGCGAAGGCTACACATATGCATCCTTTCCTGTGTATGGGATATTTTACGAACGAAGGACTCAGTCCTTGGTTGAAATTCTGAGGATCCTCGACATTGGAACAGTCCTTCAAAGGACGTCGATGACGTAGCATCCTCGAAATTCCGGCTTCCGAGGATCCTTCCTTGACATTGAGAAACGCCTAATATGCAGAGTAGTGGGTCGCGAGGTCTGGAGTTGAGAACCCCTGCGTTAAAGAGTACCCTAAACCGGCGGATGTTGACGTATGGTCAAAAGACGTCCCAAGACGTCAGTTATACAGTATGATGTCTTGGGATAAGACTGTGTTACAACATTACACACTATTTAAAATGAAAAAGTGAAATCCCAATCAACCACCCCTTTAAGAAAAGCTAAGCTGTTTTTGACATTGATTATACTAAGTAATGTTTCTTGAGCATCAAATCATTGGAACACTGAAGAGTAATGATGCTGAAAACTCAGGTTGCATCACAGGAATAAATTATATGTTAAAATATATTAAAGTAGAAAATTGTTATTTTAAATTGAAATAATATTTCAGAATATTGCTCTATTTTTGGATCAAATAAATATAGCCTTGTTGAGCATACAAGACTTCTTTCAAAAACATTCCAAAACCCTATCAACAACAAACTTTTAACTGTATGAGCCCTATTTAACGATCTGAAACACAAGTATCAAGTATCATATAACTTTGTGGGTCTTGGGCGCTGTTGCTATTTTAGCGGCGGCATAAATGACTCTTGCGCCCGACGCAAGTTTAAAAGTGGTTGGTCTGAAATAGCTTCATTTTTCATAGGTGTGGTTTGGGCATAGCGTGAAATAAACCAATCTGACAACCATTTTGTCAGATGTCCTTATATACATATGTCTTGCCACTATTGGGCAAACAGGTCTGGTCCGTCATTACTACAATTAGCCTGAAAAAAATTGGGTAAATGTGTTTAGTCAACCATTTAGTCAGATGTCCTTATATACATATGTGTCTTGCCACTATTGGGCAAACAGGTCTGGTCCGTCATTACTACAATTAGCCTGAAAAAAATTGGGTAAATGTGTAAGCTAGATTTAGGCCTGCAAATTTTACATCTTCGTGGATACCACAATGATTTTCTCATGTGTTAATATGTTATCTTGTTGCAATGTATGATTTGCAAAAATAAAAGCTGCTGCATCTGTGTTGATGAGAGAATCAAAGTGTATGTGCGTTGTGCACCCGCTACATTGTGGCCAAGCATGCGCGCTTAAAATAACATTGAACACTGAAACACACCACCTTTTTGCACCAACCCGCCCAGGGAGTGCAAGTCAATTTCCCAGTTTAACAACATGCGTCTGTGGAGGGAAAAGCCCGCTTTGTGCAGGTGTAAAATGGGAATTATACTGTGCATGCACTCTTAGAAGAAAAGGTTCTATATAAAACCTTAAAATGTTTTATCAGCCTATGTATTTGGAACCCCTAAAAGATCATTTTGTGAATGATCACAAAATTCAAGATATGGGGGTTAGAAAATGTATATATTTATATATTTTTATGTAGTTAATGAATATCACACAAAGAGTGCCATTTCAGTTTCTCTCCTCCAAAAATCAGCAAGATTAAAATGTGATATTAAGTTACTACAAAAGTTTAATAAACAATAATTTAATTACAACTACAAATGTTGCAGAATAATGTAATATATGAATGAATAATAGCCTATAAAGAACCTTTGTGCCAAAAGGGTTCTTTCTTGTCATTATAGAACATTTTTATCATAAAAGGTTCTTTGGAGTTAAGTAAAGAACCCTATGCTTACATAGAACCGCGATGAACCTTTTTTTTTTTTTTTCTAAGAGTGTGCCTTAGTGTACGAGTCAGTTGCACTGGGTGCAAGAGGGCCCCATATGTAAAAGTATGTCTAATGTTATTGATAGGGAAAATGACAACAAAAAAAACAATAGAGGGACAAATCAGAGAGGCAGAAAGTGAGAGCTAGACAAAAAAAATGGTGAACGATGCAGCAAGAAAAAAAGAAGCTTTTGAGTTGAATAAAATGATTTCCCCACACACAGTCAATCAAAGGCCATATCCAGGACATTCCCATGCACAGCCTCATAGGATCCAATCAGCCGACACACTCTCCTCCTAAAAGTCACTTCATCCAGCTGTCATCCAACCGCTTATGACCGAGCTGCTTAGCTCCACTAGCGCTAGAACAGTAAATCTCTCCCTATCACAGAGTCCCAGGTCACTGTTTAATAGTTGGAAGGGGTTGATCTTGGCCTGAGGGAAAGTAGAGGGGGGCAAGAGTGGTCTATTTTCACGTCCACATTTCTCTCACGGGAACAACACTCATAATAGTGAGTTCAAACTGAGCATCACAGAGGGGCCAATAAGGCGCTAGAATTAGAGTTATTGCTTATGATGTATGAATGAGATAACCAAGACCTTTGAGAAAAGAGTAAGCTTGTGTGAGAATGTTAACAAGATTGAAAGATGAGTGTGTGTGTGTGTGTGTGTGTGTGTGTGTGTGTGTGTGTGTGTGTGTGTGTGTGTGTGTGTGTGTGTGTGTGTATGTGTTTACCATTTAAAATTACTCTTGTGGTGAATGATATGCTGTCAACTTATTATATGGAACTATTTACTTTAATTATTGGTTTTAGTAGTTTAAGCACAGTAATAATTGTCTTTTCCTTTAGCAGACTGTCAAAAAATATATTATGTTTACAAACAAATCTCAGACATTAAAAATAGGTCTTAATAAGTGAAATATATAATATTTAATATTTCAGGAATCATATTTAGGGGGGGCAAGAAAAGTTTGAAAACCCATGAATTAGAGAGAAAGAATGGTAAAAGGTTAAAAAAAACTTCCTGTGAAATCATATTTATTATACCAAATGTGCTGTGACAAATATATGAATCGGTACACTCTAAAAAATGCTGGGTTGTTTTAACCCAATTTTGGGTCAAATATGGACAAACCCAAAATGTTGGGTTAAAAATGTAATGTAAAAATTTAACCCAACGGCTGGGTTAGTCCATATTTGACCCAAAGTTGGGTTAAAACAACCCAGCATTTTTTAGAGTGTATGTATAAAAAAAATTAATAAATAAATAAAACATATAAAGCTGACATTTCCACACCTGGAACCTCTAATAACTGTGTGCCGAATCACACGTCCCCTGAGACCAGCACAGCTGTCAGCAGCTGAGCAACAGCCCACTGCCTCCAAATCACACACACTTCCTCTCAAACAATCAAATATAATTACATACAGAACCCATACACAGAGATAAAACCCTGTTTATCCATTTTTATGGAGTTCAGCGTGACGGGCTTGATGGATGATGACTAAAAATAACACAAAAGCAGGCACCTCCCAAGTGTTCGAGCCTGGAGATAATTACTTTCTTGTCGGTCGTCTAATCAGTGTCACCACAACAGACAGAAGAGAATTAAGAAACAATTAGGTTACAGTGGAGAAAAAGGGCACCTTTTTGGACTCTTACAAGTCTTCATTAGAAGACAGGATGAGTCTTGTGCTCCGAATGGGTAACTGATAAGTTCACGGGCCTCAAAAAGAAAAATAATTAATTTTTGTGCAGCGAACAAAAATGAGAAATCACAGTTTAAGCAACCGTTTTAAAGGGGTAGCTCACCCTTCAAATTTGGTAAATTTCGTATCCAAGTCATCTTTGCCTTGCTTAGTTGGGACAATTAATATTAACAGTGATATTACATATTTGACTGCACTGTGACACTTTGATGAGAACAAAACTTGGATGATGACATCACTGTTTTCTTTGGAGCTGCTTTATAGCCGATTCGACTTTGTGTCATAATTTGTTTCATAAGCCAAACTAATTTACAGAACTGGACTTCAGCTGAATAATGACAATATTGACTTTTTTTAGAGCTGCTTTACAGTACAATTGTATGCTGTTTACATATTCTGTAATAGTGAAGCTGCTTTGAAACAATCTGTATTGTATAAAATGCTATATAAAAAAGGTCACTTGACAAAGGCTATGTTTACAAGGAAACGATTCTGAAGAGAAAGCGCAAAAGTGGCGTTGCGTTATCTTTCTATTCTGCGTTTAGACGAGTATTTTGGGTGAGAAATCCACGTGCATATGGTGACGCAAAAGTGTGTGAAATTCAATGTAGTATGCACTCCAGACGGCTAGGTGGCAATGTGGAGCACTGCCACACAACAACACCAAGTCCGCGCAACGGCGTACAACCTTCACTGTCAAGCAAACTTTTGCGTTTTTACCCTTTACACGGGAACGCGGCGGTGGAGCGCTTTTAAGATTTCCACTCTGGAGGGTGGTTTAAATTTTCTTGCGTTTTTAAGCCCCCAAAATGCCGTCGCCGTGTAAACGAAAGGCACATCCAGTAAAATATTTTTCCGTTTTCACCCGCGAACATTCTTGTGTAAACAGGGCCAAAGTTTGGTTTGGGATTTGTATGCTTTTGAATCACATGGACCACTTTTATGATGCTTTTGCATTTTTTTCAAGCAGTAGTAACTGTTTGTACGAACTAAAGTGGTCAAGAGGCATGAAGGAAGGGGTTAAAGTATTTAGAAGACCTGATGGAAAACCATCTTTTTTTTGCAGTTCCAATTAGTGCCACTAGTGGCGCTAAACATATACAGATTTTAGATATACAAAGACAATGCACTCATATAACTAGGAATAGGAGAAAGTGTCACACACAATATGGCGGAATAAATCCCGCCTTCTAAATAAAAGAGCCAATCGCCAATCGGTAAACGCATCGCATCTCTGCAACTGCCTTTGGAAGCTCTGCTTACTGTGTCAGTCAGAGTTTCTGAGATGTGAGGTTATGACCGCACATGCGCAATTGGCTGGTCCAGCCTGAAAATAATCAGTTATTTGTCATGATTTGAGTGTTTAGAAACAATATTTATGAGACATGTCGTTGTCAAATTTCATTCGTAATTTCAAAATTGAAAATGAAATCATAATCTTGGTGAACAGCTTTGGATAGAGTTTCATCATGCAAAGAGATAGAAGCTGCACTTGCATGACTGTAATAGCTGCTAGAGAGGTGTTTCAAAGATGGCCGCCGAGTGAAATGACTTACCTTAGAGGAATAGTGAACAAAACAAAAATAAATCTGTCATAATTCACTCACCCTCAAGCTGTTCCAAACCTGTACGAGTTTCTTTCTTCTGCTAAACACAAAACAAGATATTTTGAAGAATATGGGGCATCAAACCGTTTTGACTTCAATAGTAGGAAAAAAAATATATTCTTTAGAAGTCAATGGAGTCCATCAACTGTCTGGTTAATGAGATTCTTCAAAATGTCTTATTTTGTGCTCAACAGAAGAAAGAAACTCATACAGGTTTGGAGCAACATGAGTGTTTGGAGGAACATGAGTAAACTATCCCTTTAAAGGGACTTAGTTCTTACATATTTCAGGTCTTCTCCACCTCTCTTCTGCCTCCTGATCCATTCAGGCCAGACTGACCCATATGTTTTTACCACATGACCCACCCATGGCCTCTGCAGATACATTCCATTACAGATCATACAATCGAGGCTAATAATAACGAAGAATGTTCCTCCGGAGAGACTGATATATTCTCGTCGCACCGCCAAAGCAAGGACTTTTCCCCCTTTAACTTTTCATAGTCCAGCCTGACCTGGAAATTATCATTCCATTCTTATCAGTCTAATGAATATTTTAGTGCATTATTAAAGAGCCGTATTGAATTAATTGTTCGGGGTCTCAGCTAAACTCTCGCCGTCTTCCCAATTCACCCTCCTCAGCAAAAGCTTTTCATGCAAATGCTGATTAGAGAAACTTTGCTAGTCAGCACAATCTAAAAACAGTCCCACCGCACACACAAACACCGCATTTCATTGGTATTATTTTCCAATCTCTCATCTGTAGCTTATTCTGAATTCATATAGACCATAGTTGATTGTGTGTGAATTATTTAAAAGAGCAATCTGTATGTGTGTAGATTGAAAAGGGAGATGAAGGGAATTTGTTTGAGGTGAAATATTGAAATACCAGTCACGTTCATAAAAGACTTATCAGATGAAAGCATGCACACTTTGAAAATTTTGACTATGTTTGAGGTATGTTCGACAGGTGGATTACTACTACTACTAATAATAATAATAATTCAATTTATGCAGAACCATTCAGAAATAAAAGGCAGCTCACTTACATACAGTACTGTGTCCATGGAAGTTAAAAATGTATAGTTTAAAGACATGCAGAATATTCATGTTGCAAAACATTCATATGGATTTGAAAAACATTTATACGATTTCCAAAAAGTTAATATTTCAAATCAACATATATATATATATATATATATATATATATATATATATATATATATATAAATCTTAAGTTTTGGTAAAAAAGAAACCTTGCACTGTAATAAAAAAGTTACATAAAAAAAGTAAAAAAAAAATAATAATAATAATCTGATTTTCTTTTCTGCATGCATGTTGGTTGCGCCACAGTGACTGACTGACAACGTTTTTCAAATATTAGTAAGCAAGTATTTATTATTTTGTAAAAATATTTGTACATTTTTATTTTCATGTATTTAAGTCTTTAATGAGGACTCTCTCTTGATATAGAAATCAAATACATGCTCATCACAGCATTGTATTGCATTTTTAATGTATATTTAAATCAATTACAATACTAGGCTACATGTTTTTCCCTTCATTTCCTTCATTTTGAGGTTTATTCAACACTGAAAGAACAGAAAGAAAAAAAAAGGCCATGCCGGTGTGCTTAGCGAGTCAGAAAATGTCAGCAAACATTCACATTCACAGTTTAGCAAGACAACTCGAAGACGAAAAAAAAAAAAACCATTCACGGAAGAAAAGAAAGAAAATGTGCTTGAGATTGTGTATGTCTGCAGAGAATCAGAAGAAAGGGTGGGTTGTTTATCAGTCTGATGTCGTGAAAAATGACAAAATGTGCTGTAAATGTAGCCATCATAAACTCAGGCAGGAAAAGGTGATAAAGATGCAGACGCCACGTGGGCCACAGAGAGACGGCTTACTCCTCCGAGACCCGACCCTCGCCCGCACGGCGTCAGAAAAACACCTTCAGCCATGTCAATTAGCAACAGGCTGGCAAGAGCGGGTTCAGCTCATAAAAAAATCTATTGATGTGAGTATGGCTATGTCTAAGCCCTTTTCGTTAGTCTCCACTAAACAATTCATTTTGACAGACTTACGAGTTGGGTCTTAATTCACTCCTTCGCTGCCGTCTGATTAACAGAGCACTCAGTGGAAATTACTACTCCCCCAAACCCCCCCGGCAGCTGATTTAAAGCTCGTAGACTACTGTTTTTAAACAGTGTCACATCATTAATTTTTTACACTCTTATTGATTTGTTTAGTGAGCAACACAAAGTTCATTGTGTTTTAAAGGGGATAAAAATCTCAAGTGTCTCAGCATCAAAGGAGCTCATGAATAAACACGGGTTTGGGGCTATGATATCATGAAACCATTTGCATACGGAGTCTGGTGAAATGTTACCAACGTGAAGATTAAACCAACAAAACAAAGTGTAATTTGGGGTTACACTGTATTTTGATGCACTTTAATGCACTTTGGACATTCTACTAAATACAGTATAACTTTGCAACTAAACGCCACAGTAAGGTTAGTTTTATAGGGTTAGTGAAATAAGTTGACATGTTGTTGAAAAGTTATTTATAGTCAGTAGAATGTCTGTTGGGGAGCATTAAAATAAAGTGGGAGATATCAAGCAGCCAGTCTTCTAATAGTCTAGTGAGATTTATTTGACATGCATCTTAGGTGCAGAGTTACTTAAACAGTAGTTAGTAGAATGACTAAAGTGTATTGAAATAAAGTGTTACCTGATCTTTTTTTTTTTTGAAAACCCTTTTTTTAGTAGCAATATATAGATTCAGGGGCGTGAGCCAAAACTACTGTTCCTTTATAACCAACTAAACTGCTCCATTAAATCAAACTACATTACTCTTTTTTTTTTGGTAACACTTTACTTGAAGGGGTGTGCATAAGACTGACATGATACCTTCATAACCATGACATGACATATGTCTTGAATATGAGTTTATGCATGTTTATGACAACTGTCATTAAAGTCTCTTTCACTCAATAATGACATTTTGAATGCAAATATGACATTCTTTAAGATGTCTTTGTTATGACACCTTGACATCAACCATGACATCATAACCTGTCAGTGTCTTTGTCATGACAACTTGACATAAAACTAAGTTAAACTGGTTTTATGGTTTGGTTGGCTTTGACATTGGCTGTCATGAGGCCATTATAACTGTGTCATGAATATTTTTTGTGACCTCAACTACAGTGGTACTAATTGAATTTGTCATTAAAAAGTTTTAATGGCTTCATGACAGCCAATGTCAAAACCAACCACCAGTTTAATAGTGTTTTTGCACTGCTGTATTTAGATTAACAGTAACTGATAATTTCCCAGAATGCATTGAAATTCTACAGAAACATACTGTCAACTGTGTGCACAGTACATAACTGTAGAAAAAACAAAATAATACTGTGAAAACAACTAAATCTACTGTAACTTACTGTACATAGATTATACAGTTTGAAACTGTTGAGAAAAGCAGTATAATCCTGTGAAAACCACAGAAATCATTTACAGTGTAATGTTTATCAATAAAGCTAGGTGGTTTCTTAAGTTTGATAATTAATCTGCTATGTCATGTTTATGACAGGTTGTGTTGTCTTAGTAATGTCAAGTTGTGATGACAAAGACACTGATATGATGTATTGTTTGATGTCCAGGTGTCATAACAAAGACATCTCAAACAATGTCATATTTGCATTAAAAATGTCATAACTGAGCGAAAGACACTTAATGACAGTTGTCACAAACATGTATTCATATTCAAAACTTCCTTCATATTTATAACATATGTCATGTCATGTTAGTCTTATGCACACCCCTTCAAGTAGTGTTACCTTTTTTTTTTTACAAATTAATTTTTATTCTCTACATGTCAATGCAAAAGTAACACAAAAAAAATGGACTGAAACGACGGGTCAACTGAGTATTCAAGACAAGCAAGGAATAATTCATGTCTCCAAAGAGTAATAGGCAGAAAGTCCTTGCATTTTGCTTCTTTACATTTTGATAAAATGGCAACCCAGGCGTTCCATGCACTGCTCTAACAGGAGAGTGAAAAATGGCTTGTATGGACTTTTGGAATTAAAAGAATGAGAGAAGATACATGCAGGACTGAGCAGTGGACACACTGATCAATAATACATTAAACGATCACAGAAAAAAAAAAAAAAGGTTTGTAACCGTCTGGAACAGGGTTGCGATATTAATTCGGAGAAAGGTCTCTCCAGTACATCATGCTTGTAACAACAGCAGGCTGAAGTAATTGCCTTGTCTGCAGAAAAGTTGAATAACATGTTCTATGACAAATACTTTGAGTCAGCTAATATCCCCATCCATTTCCATCCCTTTTACTAGATTGAAAAAAAAAAAAAAAACAGCTCACAGTTTTTGAGAGTTTAGGTACAAAAAAATCTAAATAAATAAATAAGAAATTCCACTGTCCTACTGAGCACCGGTTCCACTGAGCACCGGTTATGGGTAAAAAAAAATAATAATAATAATAATAATAAAAAAAAATATATATATATATATCAATATATATATATCATTCAAGACTCTAAAATCATTTGGGAATATTTGAGCCCTGTTGGATTTTAGGGATTCAACAAGTACTTATCTCTCTCTCT
This sequence comes from Pimephales promelas, assembly GCF_988280905.1. Lineage (NCBI taxonomy): Eukaryota > Metazoa > Chordata > Actinopteri > Cypriniformes > Leuciscidae > Pimephales > Pimephales promelas. Next base: position 23,448,615 of record NC_142786.1, on the reverse strand, counting down.
CATACAAGGTAGAATTCATGCCATGGGAAAGCCATTATTTCCTGAGAGTTAGCTTGGGATTTGAAATGGAAATGTAATGGCTATTTTGTGCTCCAGACGTATTGAAACACCATCGTTTATGTGCATATTAGCCACAGCCTTTGAAAGAGCCTGAAATACAGCCAGTGATATGGGAAATCTTGCAGTTTAGCTCAAAATGTTCCAGTATACAAGAAAGATTTTGGGAGTTATGTGACATCACAAATCATAATTTCATAAAGGTTGCTTTATATCACCTTTTTTATCTAGATATAAAAGTCAGTTACAAAGTCAGAATTGTGAGATATAAACTCGCAGTTCTGAGGGGGAAAAAACTGACTCTGAACAGGACTTTATAACTCACAATTGTGGGTTGTGGGTTGTTTATGTCACACAATTTTGACTTTAGCTTGCAATTCTGACTTTATAACTCACAATTGTGGGTTGATATTTTACAATTCTGAGAAAATAAGTCAAAATTGTGAGATATGAACTAGAGGTCGACCGATTCATCGGATTTGCCGATTAATCGGCACCAATAGTTGATTGGTGGAACTATCGTTATCGGCAAAAATCCACACCGATAGTTATTTCCTGGTTTCGTCCGTTCCTGGGGCGGCTGAGAAGTACGCGCTGTCATTCATTACACAGTACGAGAGAGCTGAGAAGGGTCTGCTGGCATCATGCAGTACAAGAGCGGCCTCTAGAGGTGTCATAAAAACTATCAACTGATGCCTTGTGTTGTTTATTTCGACACGTGAAACTGCGCGCTGCACTGAGACCGCGCGCTGTGTTGAGATCGCTGACATCTGATGCACGTGCTAAAGCACGGACAGCGAAAAGGTACAGGGAATTTTGTCATATCATTATAAACGGATGAATTTGTTGACTAAATGCTGCATTAGTAGAGAAAGAACCGCACAACAGTATGTTTGTTTGCCTTCGAGAGTGGCTGAGAGGACGCACATTAGTAGTACCTCAAGCGGTTAAAACACTGACACAAAAATACACCTAAGTCCGACCCGAATGTTTAATGTCACAAATTGTTACCATCTATTTGCATTAGTTTATATCCAGCTGGTCACTTTGATGCATTCATTATGCAGCGACGTTGCATATAAGCTAGAGACGTATGATAGCAAACTGATGTTCATACAGCCGACAAAAACAAACGAATCAGAGAAGCATTCGATTTCGGTTCTTGTTTCACCATCACTTTAATACATATTTATTTTTATTAAATATTCTTTAAGATATATAAAATACAGGGCTCCAGACTGCGACCAAATAGTCGCATTTTGCGACCAAAATTTGAGAGTGTGCGACTGAATTTTACATCCAGTCGCACATGTGCGACCGGTAAATTTGCGTTAAACGCATGGTAAGCGTGGAAGGGACACGTCAATGAATCCGTGACAAGAATAGCGCGATTAAACGTCTGTGGGAACATGAGAGACGGAGTGAGACGGAGACAAATATCACAACCTGATGTGCGTCTGAGCAATATCGACACGTTACCTAGCAGCGAATACAAACAAAATGAAAGTGAAACTAAAATACGCAACTCATATAGGCTATGCTTCACGGACCGTTGGCGTTTTTATTAGGTTGGACCAATAATAGACAGAGCAGCGCATAGTGGAGCCCCCCGAACCACCGACAGTAATAAAGCCCCGAACTTGCCAGTCGCTGGTTAACACATTAATTAACATTAACTAAGGTTAATAACTGCTGTTCATTGTTTGTTAATTAACATACTACATGTTTAAATTAAGGTTTTTTTTTTGTTAACCATAGTTAAAACTCTATGAACTAACATGAATGATCAAGGTGAAATTGTATTGCTCAAATATTAATGCTGTAAACATTTATATTGTATAATGCACATAGTTCATGTAAACTAGCTAATAAATCTTTGTTAACAAATTGGACTTGCAACATGTTATAGCTAAAGAAACACATATTTAACATATTTTAATGTTTAAATTATTTTCAGATGGCAAATTTTGTTATTATTTGAAACGTCTTTTTTATTCATTAGGTTGGCTTGAAAAAGAACAGTTAAACAGTTACATTTGGAATGTTTAATTTGTTATTTAGAGTATTATTTTTTGTTTGTTTGAAAGAATGCCTTTTATGCCAGTTTTTTGTATTTTTATTATAAAGTTCAGCACTGTTTTACTTGGAGTGTTATGTTTGTTTTTATCCAGTATCAATTTTAAAAACTATCGGTTGATTAATCGGTTATTGGCAAGTACAGCCCAACCTAGCTATCGTTATCGGTAAAATCCAATATCGGTCGACCTCTAATATGAACTTGGTATTAATGAAACTGATAATCCAGGTTCGGTTATATTGATTTTATTGTTTCATTGTTTGGTTGTGTAGGGCTTTTATGTATGTATTGTTTTACTGTACAGCACTTTTGTGTCCATTTTTTTGGATTTTAAAGTGCTCTATAAATAAATCTTGCTTGCTTGCTTGCTTGCTATTGAGAGAAAAAAGTCAGAATTACGAGTTTATGTCCCACAATTCTGACTTTAGCTTGCAATTGTGGGTTGATATTTTACAATTCTGAGAAAATAGGTCAAAATTGCGAGATATAAACTCGCTTTTGGGAAAAAAAGTCAGAATTACGAGTTTATATCGCACAATTCTGACCTTTGCTTGGAATTATGAGTTTATATCGTGCAATTCTGAGTATGAGTTTTGCAATTCGTGCAATTCACAAGTATGAGTTTTGTTCTTGCAATAGTGATTTCATGTCTTGCAATCATGACTTAAACTCGCAATTGCACACTAATACCTCGCAATTCTGTGATATGAAAAACATCAGAATTGCAAAATGTAAACTCGCAAATGTGAGAAAACAAATCCGAATTATGAGATAAAAAGTCGTAATACAAAACAAATAAGATAATATCATGATAAATGGATTTTTCCTCTGATGAGTAGACAAGACAATAAGCTCTGTGCTGAAGGACTGCATTTATCTATAAAGCAGGAAATACAAAGAAAGTATGTTTGCACTCCGTGAATTATGTATCAGGCTTTCACATACTCTTAAGGGTTTCTTTCCCGCTCTCCAACAACAACCCATCATGTTCACCTCCACCGTCTCTCTGGACAGAGGTGCCAGATTACAGCTGGGTCATGGCTGAAGACAAAGGTACATTTGCAGGAGGTCTATGAGCGGCGCTTGAGTTTGCCTAGAAGCGACATGGCATGATGCTGTTAATATTCTCCCGCCTGCAGGAAGGCTGGCGCAGCAGACAGGATGTGTAATGGATTCTACGCAGGCTGCTCTTAAATAAAGCATTAGGGTCGGTTTGGGAGAAAGCTCTTTTTTTTTTTTTTTACCATTTCTCCCAGTCTTTCTGCTCTGCATTTTTGTTCACAGTGCGACTGGCAGAAAGAAAACATGGGTCTGTAAACAATAAGTCGCCCAGTCCATTATGGAGCGCCAGTGCATTTTGTGCTCCATGGTGACTGCACAAATATAATAAATGACTCAGGCACTCTTTGGGATGTGCAAGAGTTGTGGTGAGAATACACTAGATTGAAGATGAATCTGTGGAGGTATTGACACGGACAGGTACTCGGTTGTAAATTATGTCCCGGCGCACAATATCCATAATCCAGTGATGCTAGCATAAACAAAAACGTACACGTCCTAAAATTCACAGTGCATTTTGTCTGTTATTTATTTTGCTTCCCTCGTGCACACGACAGACGGTAATAAAACAATGACATGAAGACAAAGAGCAGAGACAGGATCTGCAGATCCTGTAGATCAGTGGCTCTGATTTTGCTTTGGGGACCAAGATTTTACATTAAGGGATGACCAATGCTGTTTTTCGCACAAAAGTAAACAAAGTAGCCTACTAAAGAAATGCACTATGAAACACTGCATTACTGGATAGGCCCAATATTATGCAAAATAATTTGTGCTGTCAAACCATTCAAATATTTAATCGCGATTAATCGCGTTAATGTCATAGTTAACTCGCGTCATCCACTCAAAATATAATGTCATACCAACTAGTTGGTCGGCTCGCACATATACATATTTAATATATGAAATATATTATTTATTAATAAAAGTAACATGGCATAAAATAGGACAAATGCGCTGTGCATAAGCAACATGAATAATACAACATGAGTAATATAAAATCATTTCACTTATTATATTATACATGAAAATTTTATTTTCCTTTGTATAATATCTAATCACATATCAGTGACTAATGAATTTGCACCAAAAGAGTTTGACTGTACATCCTTTTAAGCCTTTGATAAGTGTATTTATTTAGCTTTCCTGTGACTTTTTGTATTACTTTGTAGCATTTTATTACTTTAATTAGTGATATTCTTCCTGCTGTCTGTGTCAGCAGTCTATTTTTGTGTCGCAGCCCACCTACTGGCTAAGACCTTTATGTATCACCATGGGAGAGATGCCACCAGCAAAGATGGAGTAAACGCACTGCTATTCCATGCGCAAATCATAAGGCAAAAAATGCCGAAAGCCAAAGAAATAATCCACAGCAAAGCCGTAGCAGCTGAGGTCACAGAGACAATGGAGGAAGCGTGAAATGATGACATATGAGTGTGCTGATTGAAATGTGATGTGAGATGCATCATAAAACTCATATTATGCACTCTCTCACACACACATACTCAATCACTGATGGCTGGATTAAGATTCCCCCCTCACATTGTGTTTTTCTCCACACTCCAATCCAAAGTGAGGTCTCATTGATATGTGAGGGCGCATGTGTGGCCCTCTTAGACAGGGTAATTGAATGCACACTGAGGGGAGGCCTTCTGGATTCACACACGCAGAGACACTCCTCAGGGAAGACACACCATACGTCTGTCTCAAAACAACAGCAGCTGATTTACCAACCAGTCAGTGACAAAGTCCCACGATTATGCTATTTTAAGATTCCTGATACTGTTTTGGAGCTCTCATACAATAGGTTCATGCATTTAAAGGGGTGGTTTACTGCTTGTTTTTCTATGCATGATTGTGTTAATGGGGTGTAATATAACATGTATTTGTGGTTTTCTTTTTTTAAAAAGTCTTATTTTTCATATATTTCACCTTTATTGTCAGCCGCTTTCTCCTCTGTCCTTTGAACGACTGGTTAACTTCCTGAGTCTATGAAACCCCTCCCTCAGAAACAGGCAGTGGGCTCAGATTGGTTAGTTTGGGCCGGTGTGTTGTGATTGGCTAAACTGTAGCTCACGTTGTCTGGAAGGTTCACGCCCATTATTACCTTTACGGTCCAATGTAAATAATGGGGTCGATACTGCAGTATCAGTATGAGCCAGAATCAGACCCAGAAAGCAGCGATGAAGAGAGGCAAGCAGGACCTCACCAAACGCGGCTTACTAAACGTTTCTGAATGGTAATTTGCCTATATATATTTTTTACTTTTTACACGTTTGTTTTACACAATAGCATTGAACTGACTGGCTACTAACATTATATAAACAAACAGCGTTGGCATTTACGTTCTTAATCAAATCGAAAATAACGTCATAAAGTATATGTACATGAAAAATACATTTACAACATTTGTACTTATACAAAATTCAGGTCCATAATGTTTGTACGCGTTTGTCGTAGACACAAAATAGCATAACTAGTAGCCTAGTGGCTATAAAGCCAGCACTGGCATTTGATAAAACTAAAACATTACATCTGAAATTATACATGCAAAAACATTTAAAATGATTAAGTCTTAGCCTACTTACAGGTTGTGGCCCAACAACTGCTGCCTCTGGCTTTCAAGTTGGAACTGCTTCATGTTTCAGTAACAGTTTCTTGTTGAATCCGGCTCACGGTATCTCTGGAATGATTTGAAAAAGTATTCTGTCTCTCTAAACCCCTCCTTTCCGAGAGCCTACTCTGCTCTGATTGGTCAGATGGCTCAGTCTGTTATGATTGGTCTACCGCTTACAGAGTGTGCCAGAAACTAAAAGCCAATTTCTTTATCTGAATTCTATCTGAATCATCTCCCTAAGCTTCCTTAGCTCTTGATAAACAGTGATACAAACAGTTACGATGGAGTTGGTGCATTAAAGTAGATTTGCTCTCGCAACGCATGAAAAAAAGCAATACTAACCTAACTCTTGCAGTCTCAGCTACAACTACAGTGTTTGAAGGCCAAAGAAGGCATTGTTCATGGGCAGCCAATCAACACTAATGACGCTTTTCCACTACACAGTACCAGCTCGGCTCGACTCGGCTCGACTTTCTTTTGATTTTCGAGTTTAGATATATTTAGATGTTGTCTGCATTCAAACTTTAGTTTTCTTAATCAGCGTGTTTGTCTTGTTTCCCACTAAAAATATATTGTTATCATCTTTAAAACAAGATCAGTTTGTGTTAGATAACAAGACTTGTTCACACAAAATTAGATTATTTTCTGATTATTAGATAAATGTTTTGTTGTTGTTCATTAAGAAATTATTTCAAGATGCTGAATATTTGTGGAAAACAAGTCGTTTCTTATACCGTTTAAAAACTTTAAAAAAAAAATCATATTTAAGTAATGTTTAAAGGGGTCATGAACTGGCTTTTTAAATTGCATTATATTGTTGTCTGAGGTCAACTTATGGCGTTCGCTTGATTTTTGCATTCAAAAACTTCAAAATGAATAAGTAATAGGCTATTTTCTACCCTAGTTTTGAGCCTCGCACAAAAGCGCTCGGTTTTTATGGGCATCTCGCACTGAAGACTTGGAAGTAAACGCCCACTGCTGTGAATGGATAACAGTATTGCATATTATAATGAGTTTCTACTCGCTCGTCAATGCACGTGGATTGTTTTGAAAACGTCCAATGTTGTAAAATGTCAACCGGGGGTGCGTTTCCCGTACAACGACGTAGTTCACTGCTTCACTACCATAGTACGATAGATCGTTGGAAAAATCAAATAGCTAGTCACGACTGTTTCCCGAAACCCACTGTCACAAAGTATCGTTCAACCACGTTGGTTTCGCACGTGGTGGAGTAATAACTGCTTTTAATGAAACTGTTTGAGATCCAATTAACGCTAGATTTGTTTTAAATAAATTACAGACATGTCATCTGAGGACTACTTCTAATTGTTCTCAGTTGTTTTGCTTTATTACCAGACTCAATATTTGGCTCGTTCTTACATAGTGGAGCGCGTTCGCACATGCGCACTTTTCAAACACGTTACTTCAAATCTCTTGACAAACTAAAATACGTAAATTCCATTTGTAAGTATTCTAAATAAAAGACACCGGTTGTACTGAATGTCAGCTTGCTCATTATGCTCAAGATAAGGATTTATTACCTCCAAATGTGATGCAATATAGAAACGATGCCTCTAACCACAGGTCGAGAGCTGTCGTTCAAACCACACAACTTTGCGATGCTGTTTGCGAATGTTCGCTGGAACGATGGTTTCGGGAAACACCGAATCGTTGAACTATGCTGATAACGACGGAACTTGCGACCATAGTTGGCTAACGATGCTTTCGGGAAACGCACCCCGGAATGATTCACCCATACATGTTCGACCCAGAGTCCGTGTGTTGCACCATTCCTGTCAGACGGCACAGCACCGTTCTTCACTTTTAATCGGTCTGCAAATCCAGTCTTGTTTACAAAACAATCCTCAGTGAAATGAAGTGAACAGACGGACAATGTTTTACTCTCAACAGCTGGAACGTCATTAAAAATAAAGTTTATCCATGCAGTCCAATTGGAATCCAGAGGAAGTTTATGAAGTGACTGTCTTCTTCCACAACCAGGCACTGCACAATATTTTGTATTGCTCGGTAGCTCAATCCGGTTTGTCATCACGAGGTAGGCCTATGTTATTTAGCTATGAGTGTAATGCGCCGGTGGGTGGGGCTAAACTGGCCATGTTGAAGTAGGCGTTGATCTTCTTCAGCGGGGGTGGTGTTTTATCCTCTTTGACGTCATTGTTTCCCACTTTGAAAAACGAGTCGTTTGCTGAGCCTGGTGTCAATAAAAGCTTTTGTTGGACTAACAAGGATGTTTTCAGTTCTGAAACTTACAGGATATTCTTGTAATATGATGACCTCTTAGATGTTAAAAGCTCAAGGAAAAATGTAGTTCTGAGTTCATCACCCCTTTAAATATTTTTTTACCGGAAAACGAGACAAAATCTTAAAAGTATATTTTGCACTATAAGCAAACATTGGAAAGCTTCTTGGCTTCTTGCGGTATTTCTGTATACTGTTCACAAGGATAACATTTTTCAACTTCAAAACCGATCACTGAGCTTCAGTCTGCAGGACAGTATAGACTCACAAAGCTTTATGTGAAAATGCAGGTTCAGGCTGTGGTGTGTTTTGAAAACCACTTCAAATGTTTCTGCAATTATGGCAAAAAGCATAGACACAAAACAAATGTAAGTATTGATTTTGATGGAGTGTGGTAGACACAAACGTAGCGGTTTCAATGTTAAGGTACTCATGCTGTGAAAGAATACAGAAATAAATCAGTGTCCAGCAGATTCTGTCCCTACAACATTATCAGCTAAGACTGCACTCAGGCTGTAATAGGAATACATCATTATATACAACAAATGCACATATAGAATATCTCTTTTCCTCTTCAGCTCTCTGTGGACTGCACCATGACCATGGAAACACCATCAATACACCTTCATCATGCTCACACACAGCTCAAAGGAGGTTCATAAGAAGGCTCTATAAAATGCCCTCTATCTCTCCCACACACAGACATACACAATTATCTGAAGTCCAGCTGTCTCTACCCATCCCATTCCAAACTTCATTTCAAAGCAGGAATTAATGGCATTCCTGAACAGTTTGCGGACATACTTGAGAAGGCGTGCTGAGAGAATATTTCTTCATAGACAACAAAAAAAAGACTTGGAAGATGGTTTTGGCATAAACTCTAAACAGAAAATGTATTGACACACATGCACAACAGCCTTTGAACACACACATGCACTTTCAGTCAGAGCCCAACACTCTAATTGCAACCTCTACTTAACAGCTCCATGTGACCTATTGATTTTATTTGTTCGATTTAATGTTTTTATTTCATTCCAATATTTTCATTATAAATTATGCATATACCATTTTCCCAATTATCTCCTCTGCAATGACCTGCAGTTCGCAGTACTATAAAGTATTCCATAATGATATTTATTTATGCTACTAGTTGCTTTATTGCAGCAGCACTCACGCTGCAACTCCACATGTTTGTGTAAAACCTGATGAGCATATTCTCCAGCATGATTGAGATGATCCATAAAGCATCTTAAGGTTCAGTTGAAGAATATCTGATGGTCTTTGCAAAGTCACATGATCACTGTCACAAATTATTTATATTTGATTAGTGACCCAGAAATATTCTGTATTTACTGAACCCCATTATTTGGTTAAAAATGTTAAATTCGATAACTTTGTTAAGGTTTAAAATAAATGTGGACTGACGAGGACTGACCTTGGCCTGTTTGCTATGTAGCTTATTTCATTCAGAGGTTTTGCCAGGCTCTATTATTGGCCATCAGCACTCCAAATCTTTTTGACATTTCCAGGTGCTTGATTCTCTAGTTTTCTTTTTGTCTGCAGAGTAATGTTTATACTTGTAATTACAGATTAACCTTTCAGCTCGGACCCCCAAATAATTCCTCCATCTCCTCTTTCCCGAATGTCTTTGAACCTTCTTGCCTTTATGCAGGCCTTCTTAACCTTATCTGTCTTCCCTCCTTTGCTGTCCCTTTTTTCCCCCAACCAAAACAAGCACCATGCCAATCAAACCAAGTGGGCAGTTGGACTGAAAAATATTTGTATGTTTTAAAAATAAGGTAGATAAACAAATTCACATGTAGATTCAGCCCGTTCTCATCCCAAGGCGTCATCTAACTGACGTTTTTGACCGTCCTTCGACATCCGTCGTTTTAGGGAACCCTTTAGCGTCAGTTATAATAACGCCTTGGGATGACCAGAATGGGCTGTTTGTGTTTTCATTGTAGGTTTACAACATAACCAAACTAACGTCACTAATATCCAACTAAAGCCCCTTTCACACAGCGCGTTGATCCCATGAAATTGGCGGGAAATTGCCAAAACGCCTTCTGTGTGAGCGCAAACACCACCCGGGATTGATACCGGCATCAATGCCGGGTTGGGGTCCTAGTAACATTGCCGGAATCAGTCCCGGAACGCGCGCTGTGTGTACAAAAGCCAGGACCAATGCCGTAAGGGGTGTGTCATAGTGATGACGCTCGATCAAACAAATCCCGGGCCAAATGCCGGGTCGTATTTTCCGGAATCTCTGTGTGAAAGGGGCTTAACAGGCTAGCGTAGCGGTAGCTTTCAGACTACCTAGTTTGTGGATGAGTATTGTGTATGTGTGCACAATAAAAGCTCATAAAGTGACTCGAGTTGTATCCGCTGTATTTGTCCAGAAACCCTTCCAGTGGGGAGTTTATTGAGCTATATAGTAGGTAGCTTAATTGAGAACTGGACATATATGATATTGCTTATTTATAGTGTTATAAACTTTGACGCTAGACTAATGTGTCTTCTATCAAGTTTAGATGTTGCTGTGTCTATTAAAGGGACTCCCATCCAAAATAATCATATTCCCCTCAAGAAGTTGGGGAATAAATATTGGTATTATACATATCTCATGTTCGGCATCAAATGAGTCAGCAGTCTGCTGGTTATCCATTCTTCCAACCACTTCTATTGTTTTGTTCATCGATCTGTATATCTGAAAGGCAAATTAAAGCTCAGTTCACATGCTCAACAAACACATACCACACTTGATGATGAACTGCAAATATAAATTATGACACTATACGCATCATCTATGAAAGCTTACACCATGCAGAATAAAACTTTGTAGCTTTGTAGTCACTGCAGTATACCTCATAAACACAGCACAAACAGGGGGTGATGTATAAGAAAAGTAATTATTATTCTATGATTGAGCATATTTGTAGAAGCATTTATAGCTGCCATTTTTCCAATAACAGTCAAGTCGATGGTTAAACAGGCTTTGGGTTTAAACAGCCTGAATGGGTTTAAAGAGACAGTTCACCCTTCACATTTTCTGTCATCATTAACTTACTTACTTAACTGTGGATCACAAAAGAAGATATTTTGAAGAACTGTTGCTGATGTTGATTGGACCCCATTGATATAAAATATCTCCTTTTGTGTTCCACAGAGGAATGGACTGGAATCACATGAATGTATGTAAATTATTGTTGGATGAACTATCCCTTTAAGGGTTGTTACAATCAAGAAGAACCCTGTCCTGCTCTCTTTCGCTCTTTCGTTCTCACCATCTCTTACTTTTCTCAGGTGACAAAATGATCCTGAGGCTCTAATCTAAGATGAGAGCAATATCAAAGGCGAAAAATACTCACAAAATAACACTTCCCCCCCCCCACTTCCATCTCTTTCTTCTTGTCCCTGTATCTCACCTCTCTCTCTCTCTCTCTCGCTGATGAGATATTAGACTTCAGAGGGATGAGAAATAGTGGTTGCGCAGTGAGAGGTGCTGAGAAGGACATAGGGCAAAAGGAACCCGGATCGGGCCAAGTATACCCATCCTCATCATAGGCTCATAAAACACCAGAGATCATAAGGCACTGAGCATTCGTAAACAGCCGTGGGGGGCTTTGTCAAAGACTTGAACCGTTTCTCAGTGACTCGCTTAAAGATGCCACGTCTGATACCCTGTAGGTGCTGATGAGAAGACACACAGGCCACACTGCACAGGAGAGGGGATCATACATATTTTGCAGACTGAATAAAAGAGTGGAAATGTCCATAGTTAATGTGATGAACTACATCTGTGGAAGGACACCTTGAGGAGAACTGACACCATACATCCATTTAAAATCACATCGGTGACCAGGGCTGGTTGCAATTACAATTTAATAAAATTCTCATTTGGACCTTGAACCATTTGGTTCCCAATGAAGTCCATTATATGGAAAAAATCCTGGAATGTTTTCATCAAAAACCTTAATTTCTTTTCGACTGAAGAAAGAAAGACGTGGACATCTTGGATGACACAGGAATTTCTACTCCTCAACATTATTCTTTCGACATTATTATAGTAAATGAATTATTTACTCAGCTGATTAGTAAAACAGTAAAACAAGGGACCATTTTTAAGGAGTCAACAATATTGTTGACTATTTTTGTTCATGTCACTTCAATATTACGCTTTCAGTGGAAAGTTCATTGCACAGCTTTTCAACATTTCTGTGTACTTTTTTTTTTTAGATCAATAAAGGTAAACATCATATGTGACTACACTTTACAGGAGCTTGCGACCTAGTAAATTCTGCCTTGCTGCTCCAAATTAAATAAAGAGTTAGTTGACAAACTAAATGGTACTTGAAGTACTAAGCCCCTAAGGTAAACTTTAAATTCCAATTTAAGAAAGGTCTTAGAACGACTTGGCAAACCATAGTCTGATGGCAAAATTGTACCATTAAAATCCATTCACTTTAAAGTGTGTCCAAATACTTTGGAAATCCAGACAGACAACAAAAGCAAATCAATGACAATCTTCCTCCTTTTGTGTTATGAAAAAGCTTGAGAAAATAAAGCTAGCGATGATGGCACTTCAATCTTTACCATTTGCAAAAATGCGAAGATAACTCACTGAATTTTGGCGTCTGACACTTTGATCGCCTCGTCCTTTTGTGGGAGAAAAGTGCTTGGTTTCATCACGTGCCACCAAACTAAGAACACGGCTATTTGGAAACATGTGGAGTAGTTTCAATCAGGTCTGGAAGTGTTGTGTCAAAGAGTAACGGGTATATCTGCATTTAGTCTGTCAAACTGCAGTTCCCCATGTGTGTGTGTGTGGGAGCGGCAGCTGGGCACGGGCACAAACTGTCCTCCTTCCTGCTCGTTAGTGCCAGTCACCATCCTGGAGGCCTTCACCTTCTCCATCCCCCATCCCAGACAGGCAGGGAGGAGCCGAAACTCTACAGCTTCTAATGAGAGAAGAGACAGCACCGACTGAGGGTTTACGCGTGTGTGTGTGTGTGTGTTTGTTTAAAAGGGGTCGCTGGGGTCACTGCCACCTGCTGCAAAGAGGAGGATCAAAGAGGAGAAAAGGAAGGAAAAGCCATAATCCCATTACGTCCATCTACAAGAAGTACTTCCTTCAAGGCGAAATGAGTGTTCGGCGCCTGTGTGTGAGAGATAGACTCCTTTTGATGTGTAGATTAGAGCCTCTACTATACAGGAATGTGGATGAATGAGGCATAACCTGCAGCATGACACTCCAGTGGCTTCGAACAGAAAAAGAGAAGAAAAAAAAAACTATATAAATATGAGGAGTTGTTTCAGAGCGGCTGTGACATTCGCAGAGCTCTTATTGTCCTCTAGGGCTGTACAAATATAAACAAAGAGCAGTGACAAATGCATTCAAATTTACATTTCTATTGCTGTCAGGGCTGCCGATTTAATGTTAATTTGGTGTCATTAATTAAAAAAGTTAAGTAAAATAAAAATAAAAAAACATATTAAACTTAATCAGTAAATAATACATTAATTCAATTAATCATGCCCCCTGCCCTGTAAGTGAATGGGAGATTTTATTAACATCGGATTAATTCAAGCTTGAAATACTGTCATGTTTTTGCGAGCCAGTACTGAAACAGCACAGATTATCAGTCGTTCACATTGGTTATTAAATAATAATAATTCATTACATTTATTTAGCGCTAGCCTGGTTAAAACCAGACCATTCTCAGTTGTAACTGAGTTATGGTCTGGCAAAGCGTCATAGACAAATCATTTCCACATTTCCGTCACTAAAGGACATCGCGGATAGACCTAAAACCAATCAGAGCGATGAAGGAGATGACTTATGCAGAGCGGTGGCCGGCGGAGAAACATCTCTGAGTGTTGTTCTTTGCTCAGTTTTTAACAAAAAGGAAACGTTCAAATTGCTAAAAACGTGACGTGATAGCTGATTTGAATGAGTGATGTTCGACGGCGGCATCCATCTTTGCAATGTAGGCTACAAAATCTGCTTCAAAATCCCAGCGCTGTCGTCATCGTGTAAAGCCCGCCCCAACGTTTCTGATTGGTGCCGCGAGAGCAAATCTAAATTTTCCCAGGCTAATTTAGCGTTTTTTTCTGCATTTAAATCGCTTTATATAGACGAATCCGGCGAAACTACCGGAAGTAAGCGGGGCGCCATTACTGAGCTGTTGCTGGGTAGCGTTGCGCCATTGCCTTCTATTGTTTTAGTTGCAACTTGCGTCCACTGGAATAAACAGCTCGCGATTTACGACTGTCGCTAACGTTACAACGTTAGCCCTTGTATAATGTCGAGTGGGTAAACAGTTTCCGTTATAAATTGTTTTAATGGTGGCAGTAAAATTTCAATTTTGAAGAGAAAACATTGTGAATACCCCGGGTCGACTGCCCCTGTCTGGTGCCGTACGGTTTACACAGATTTCCTGGGCGAGTACAGACGCGGACATTCGCGTATAATAACAATTATTTAATGACATAAGTAAAAAAATATAATAAATGTGTGATATAGTGATCAGCAAAATCTCCTCTCTTGTTATTTTTTCTATTCAATTTACATGCTATTGTCATTAAATGGCTTTCCTGAGCTGAATGTAACGTTATGTGACATAATTGTTCTCCTGCTGTTATATTGACCTCTTTCCATGGTTTAAAAACAGTAGTTGGTCGATATTATGTATACTTTCTAGCTGTAACGTTACCTTACCCATGCCCGTTGCAATGTAAAATGAGATAAATAATGGACACAAATAAAAAACATGAAATTGTTTATTTGATTTCATTTATTTATTTATTTATTGTTGCCAAATGGACAGATCTTTTTTTAGTTTCCTCGGTAGCAAACGTTAGCCTAGCTTGCTTGCCAAGCTATTTTCATAAATAATCTGTAAGATCGTTTGTACCTTCATCTGTGACTGGAGGCCAATGTCTAACATCATCAACCCAACAAGTCTGCCTGGCTGTAGCTGTCATCAAGGGTGCGTTATCACCTTATCTCCGAGGTTTGTTTACATACCGGTGCATATGTCTATGCCGGTGTAACAGCTCAGTAATGGCGTCGCCACAAGATGGCAGCCTACACAAGAAGGCTCGTCGGATTCGTCTATAGAAGGGGGGATCTCCTCAACCACCACCAATGTGCAGCGTCCACCTGGATGATGCGACAGCAGCCATATTGCACCAGAATGCCCACCACACACCAGCTTATTGGTGGAGAGGAGACAAAGTGATGAAGCCAATTGGTATATATATGGCCATGATGGACAGATAAGAGGCGACTGAGCAAATTTGTCCAGGATGCCAGGGTTACACCCCTACTCTTTCGAAAGACATCCTGGGATTTTCTTTTTCTTTTTCTTTTTGACCACAGAGAGTCAAGGCTTCGCTTTACCATCTCATCCAAAGGACGGATCTTATGTTCAAAAACAGCAAAAGATAGGCGTCCCACTACTTTTTTCAACAACTTTTATACTCAACATTATTTCTTAGGGTACTTTACACAACAACGCTGTACTGAAAACGGAAATGTTATTCATTTGCATTTTTCACGGATAGACGTGCACCATTCTCAAAACGATCCCCGTTCACACGGATCTGCGAAAACAATGTCACTTTATAAAAAAAAAAATTAAAAATAAAAAAAACACTATAGACTGAACAAACACTATAGACTGAACATGTAATAGAGTGCCGAAGTTATGACGTCACTTTGTAGGACAACTCGGAAGTTAGCAGCGCATGGGTTACCTCTAGGGGTGGCACGGTACATGAAAAAACACCCGAACCGTTCGGTTCGCTTGTCTCGGTTCGGAGCGCGTGTGCGTCTCACGGTTCGACGCATGCGCAATGTAACCTCGTGCACGTATGTGACGTGTGTTTTCTTTTCGCGCGACATAAACTTGTTCGACTTGGACCGGCGCTCATCAATAACATCAATCTAGCGCGAGTCGGCTCCGTATGCATTCATCACTTTCGCGGTATTTGATGTCATTACCGATCGCTCTGTGCAGCGCCGGTTCAAGTTAATAAACAAGCCAGTAAAAGTGGAGTATGGAGCGCTGCAGGTCACGGCACGCGGAGAAATGGCAAGTGGGAGAGATGAGGGAGTTGGAGGATGCGCCAGCGTCGTATAAGTCTATGGTATAAGTCCGGTGTGTGGGAACATTTTGGATTTCATGTTATGATATTTTAATTTAACTACAGTGGCACTTTATGTATAGATAAGAGCTTCAGTCATACGTTTCCAAACCCTGCACTTTAATTTTAAGTGGAAAAAAGTACCCTCACATTTTGGGAATAGAAGCATTGTTGATACTGTTTTTGTGTTGAGGTTGAATTTCAATTTCACTTTATGTTTATGGCCTTTGCTATTGCTATAGCTTAATTATCTATAGGCAATGAGGTTTCATGTATATTGACATTTAAAAGACAGTGTTTTAAGAGTTCCTCTCTTTTTCTTTTAAAAGATAGAATTTTGGTAAGAGCTACAAAAGTTAGCAGTTGATACATGAAAGTTAATTTCTTTGTGTAAATAAGATTTATGTGATAAAAATGCACAAGTTCTTGTAGAGATAGTGATACACATTCTCCTTTTTTGCCAAATAAACAAAAAGCATGTCAATTTCTTCTCTCTTGCTGTATCTAAATCTGAGATGAAATCTAAAATTCAGTTTGTGCATGATTGCATGAATATAATATATATTTTTTAATACTGTATCCTAAAGTGTGGATAATTAAGCTATATATCACATGCTGAAGTACATTTCTGGAGTGTTAAAGATTAAAAGAAAAAATAACAAGAACCGTACAGAACCGAAAACCGTGACCCTAAAACCGTGATACAAACCGAACCGTGGGTTTTGTGAACCGTGCCACCCCTAGTTACCTCAATCGAAAAGCTTTGAATTTTTTTCACATAGACTTTTGGAAAATCGCAAAAAATAAGATCTGTGTTCAACAAAGAGTTGTGACCCTTAGACGTTTTGTCTATCAAGATAATCTTTACAAGTTAATCCAAAATTGATACATTTTGAAGCCTATATAAAGTTTTAAAAAACACAAGCAGACACAATAAAAAAAAAACACAAGCAGGTTATAACTGTGTGTTTTATGTCATAGATCAACTCGTGGAAATATTTAGAGACTTTGTTAACCACAGACCTTATTTCAGGCAATTTAGCACAAAAAAAAAAAAAAAATCTTCAGGGCGAGGGAACCGGATGTGCTAAAATGCAAACTCACTTCCGCGTTTTTGCCTACAAAGTGACGTCATAACTTCGGTACTCTGTATGCATGATGCGCATGAAGTCACCATTGTCGCGTTTTTGTATTTCATACAGACAATGATAATGGTATTGTTGTAAACAACAACAACAAGAAACTTGTACTTTGAAACCCATTCTCAAAAGGCCCCCAATACAGTATTGTTGTTTAAATTTACTGCCAAAACACATAAAAGTTTGCCCATGTTTAGTTGAAAATGGTGTCGTGTAAATGCTTAATCATGTAATTGATTAAAGATAAAATAAATATTTTTTTAAGTATTGTAGTCGAAACAAGTGAAGGCTTAAAAGGAGATATGCTAACAACTATTCCATTCTGTTACATAATTTATTTCATATTAGCAACGCTAACATTCCAGCAATGCCTGCAAGTGTCTTTCTGCTGCAGTTATTAGGGAGATGTGTAATGCTACAAGTGGATTTACACTAGTCCTGGAGAAAGGGATCTGTTTTGATCAAAAGAGAGTGTGTGAGCCAAGTTCACCGGAGCTGTGAAAGGCCTCATCAGATAAGCTAAGCAGCACAGTTCTACAGTCAGTCTCATAACAGAAATTCCAATCACTAATATTCAATTAAAACAGCCCAAGAAATACCAGCTATTATACTAATATATGAAGTACCTAATCAAAAGCTTACACCACGTGTGATATTCAGAAAGAAAATGAATTAATTGCAAACACAAAAGTTTGTACAAGCAAATGCTTGATGGCAGCATTTCTGGGTTCTTCTGGCAAGCAAAGAAGAGGTTATTATAAATTACAGCTTCATTTAAATGACCAGGGGGGGGGGGGGGTTGAAGCACCCCGTTTATGAAAGATTGTTGGAGATTTGGGTTGCTTTTGATTTCCATCAGCATCAGTGGAGCAAGACAAACTCAAGATTTTAAACAATTATAATAATTCACAGACCCAGTCATCATTATTGTCTCTACTCTAATTAAATCTGATTACCCTGCAGCTGGTGTCGGTAGATTTGTTTTTTTTACTGAGGAAACACACAACAAACCCTGAAGTCGCAAGCAGTTGATAAGCCAGATAAGTACATGATCATGATTTATTTAATAGGATAACATTATACTGTATGTAACTACATAGACAACAGAGAAGATGAAATACACTCACCTAAAGAATTATTAGGAATCCTGTTCAATTTCTCATTAATGCAATTATCTAATCAACCAATCACATGGCAGTTGCTTCAATACATTTAGGGGTGTGGTCCAACTCCAAACTGAATGTCAGAATGGGAAAGAAAGGTGATTTATGCAATTTTGATTGTGGCATGGTTGTTGGTGCCAGACGGGCTGGTCTGAGTATTTCACAATCTGCTCAGTTACTGGGATTTTCACTCAAAATCATTTCTAGGGTTTACAAAGAATGGTGTGAAAAGGGAAAAACATCCAGTATGCGGCAGTCCTGTGGGCGAAAATGCCTTGTTGATGCAAGAGGTCAGAGGAGAATGGGCCAACTGATTCAAGCTGATAGAAGAGCAAATTCTACTGAAACAACCACTCGTTACTACCAAGGTATTCAGCAAAGCATTTGTGAAGCCACAACTGCACAACCTTGAGGCGGATGGGCTACAACAGCAGAAGACCCCACCGGGTACCACTCATCTCCACTAAAAATAGGAAAAAGAGGCTACAATTGTCAAGAACTCATACAATAGCGTCCAAATTTGAAATAAACAGAATGAGAACATGGATCCATCATGCCTTGTTACCACTGTGCAGGCTGGTGGTGGTGGTGTAATGGTGTGGGGGATGTTTTCTTGACACACTTTAGGCCCCTTAGTGCCAATTGGATATCGTTTAAATGCCACGGCCTACCTGAGCATTGTTTCTGACCATGTCCATTCCTTTATGGCCATCATGTACCCAACACAGTATTAGTATGATGTTCCTAATAATCCTTTAGGTGAGTCTAGAATGCAAAAAAAAAAAAATCTGTTTCTGTTCATATTATTAGCCTACTTACAGTATGATGACAAATGTGCATTTAAGAAGCACATATGCTTGTCTACGGGTTATTTTATTAAAGGTTCTCTAAGCGATGCTGGGCCAAAACATTTTTTGTCACATACATCAAACGTCTCCTCACTATCGGCTAGCTGCCTGTACCCTAAACACACTGTAAAAAAACGCGGTCTCTGTAGACACCACAGGCTCCACAAACGGCAACAAAAACAATCATGTCTCACCCGGACCACGAAACCTAACAAACACTGTTCCAGCCAATCACTGGCAAGAAGTATTTGAGGGTGGGTCTGGGGAGTTAGTGCGCGTGCACATGAAGGGTGTGTGTGTGTGTGTGAAGGAGAGCAGCGAAGCATCAGAGGGAAGTTTGAAAAATTACTGACACACGACCAAAGAGACGTCGTTCTGAGGAACAAATTAAAAAGAAGAAGGAGTCGGATAAAGAACGTGCGAAGTTCCGAATTTACATCGGTAGCAAAGCTTTTGAACGATGGCGAGAACTCCGGCGGCAGAAGGGCTTCCAGTCCGACATTCAGGTTGCTCTGTTTTTGCTGAACAGGTGGGTAACGTTAAATTGTTTTTTTTCTTCTAAATTGACGCTTATGTTCGCCAAACCCACACAAGGATATAATTAGCTAGAACTATGCACGTTCACAATTATTTCAGGAAGCACGGAAGGGAGGGGGAGGAGATGAGATGCGGAGGAGGGAGGGTCTAGCTCCGATTTGTTTGAAAATATTCGAACGTCAACACCCAGGATCGCTTTGAGAACCTTTAATCTATTTACATATTTTAGAAAAGCCTGTAACATTTTTATTTTTCACTTTTGAAAGAAATCTCGATTTCACCAATGCTACATTGATTTGATCAAAAATAAGTAAAAACAGTAAAATTGTGAAATATTATTACAATTTGAAAAAAACAACTGTTGTCTTTTTAAATATATTTTAAATAGAATTTATTCCTTCATGCAAAGCAATATTTTCAGCATCATTACTCCAGTCTTCAGTGTCACATGATCCTTCAGATTTCATTCTATGCTAAATTTGCTGCTCAAGAAACATTATTTATTATTTTCAACAGTTTAAACAGAACTGTATATACAAGGTATCCCTTCATAATAACTCCCATTAACATTAGCAAGCATTAATACATTATTTAATGCTTAAAAGATCAGAGGAGCCTTAGATATGATCACAACCGCCACATAAAATTACTCACCTGAAGAATTCAGAAGTACAATTTCCTGTTGTGTGACGTCACATAATATCATCTATATGTAAATGGACGTGGCACTGGGATCAGGCCCGCATACTGATGTGACATGCCCACTAGTGACACGCAGGTGGGAGCGACTAGGATTCAGTCATTTGAATGTAGAATCTTGTCACAAATTCATAACCCTGAAGCTCATAAGAACATCAAGTTCAACCCAGCTGATCTTCCATCAAGCCGGCATTGATGCGCCATATAGCATCCAGCAGTCAATTTCAATTAGCTAGGAGAAGCTAAGCCCAACACATGTTGTCAAGTCTAGATGACAGCTAACACAAACAGGCTATTTCACCATGGGTTTAAAAATGAGAGCGCTGTTTCTGATATGCAATGAAAAACTAGAGATTTCAGATTGTGTTTACCCCAATCTGTCAAGAATGCATCAGACAGTGGTTTTCATTATTTACTGTATAAATTTAGTATAAAAATATTCTTTGATTGAAATAAATTCAAATATTTCATGACTATTTTTCCTGAGCTAACCGAAATTGATTTTATAGTTGTTTTTCAGTCAAAACGAGACAGGCCATGTGTCTTTTACCAGACAATACACCTCCAGTTTGTCACTTTCAGTCTGTTTTCTTAGCAAAGGTGAGGACTAAGAAATACAGAAACACATCTTGTAATGTTTAATTACGTTAATAAAACCCTAATTGGCAATTTCCCATATAATCACGATTATCACGTTCACCATCCTAATCACTGTTGTAATGATCATTACCAAAAGCGAAATGTTGATCCATGAGGAAATACACACTTGATTGTTACTCCAGGTGACCACAATTCATGTGATGTGCGTTCAAATCCGGACATAACAGGCCACAGAATTTTAAACAAACAGAGCAAAGTTTGAAAAAACTGAACTTTACAGCAAGAGATCATTGTGTATTATCATTGTCATGCGGAATTGTTCAAAATTCAGATTTGAACTGGCTCTCTTTCAGTTCATTCATTCACTTGCAGTAAAGATTCCAGCATTACTCTAGTCTTTAGTGTCACGTGATCTAATATGTTGATTGTCATGGGTGGTTGCAGGAAGGTGGACAAAGATATATTTCTAACACAAAGTTTTAATAAGACAGTTATTCAAATAAACAGGCAGGAGCGACACACTTAACATATACGTATGAAACTTAAAGGGGTGGTAAAGTATGATTTCACGTTTCTAACTTTAGTTAGTGTGTAATGTTGCTCTTTGAGCATAAACAACATTATCAAAGTTACAACGTGTAAAATTCAACGCAAAGGAAGATATTTGCTTTTAAAGAAAAGGACTACAACAAACGACTGGTAGGGACTGCACAACATTCCTCTAGGGTTAGTGACATCACCAACCCTAAAATATACATAAACCCCACCCCCGGGAACACTCAGTCCATGTTGAGAAGAGGAAGAGTGGTTGTATAGGAGTACATTTGTGAGTCAGCTCAAACTTTATCCTTTATCCATCCATCACATGCAATAGAAAGTCACTCTGTGTGCATCTCACAACAGTTCCTATATAAACTATTTATACGACCTAATTGAAGATAGTTAACTCCACATCAGCAACATAAACGCATCAACTAACCATTCAGATACGTCCTGTTGTATTCTACATGTTGTCACTTCTTCTTGAGTCTCTCCATCTTTGACTGACTCCGTTTTAACATTAAAGGGAGAACAGTTTCTGCAATTTCCGTGTGTCTGCAGGAGCTCTTGAAACCCCGCCCTCTGCAGCAGCTCATTTGCATTTAAAGGTACGTTTTCGCAAACCCTCAAAAGTAACAATTTTAACATGCCATATAAAAATATCTGTTGGGTATTTTGTGCTAAAACTTCACACACACTCTGGGGACATCAGAGATTTATTTTACATCTTGTGAAAATGGCATTTTACCACCCCTTTAAATACACAACAATAATGGGGAGATAACAAACAGGTGTGATGATCTGATGAGTGTCCATGACAACTGATATCTGATAGACAAAGACAAAGAAGAAATGTGACTGAGTAAAACCAACTGAAAGCCCATGAAAACAAACTAACTGAACATAACTGTGACACTGGTTTGGTGGTCAAGAAATATTTCCTACTATTATCAATGTCAAAAAACAGTTGTTGCTTCACTGAACAAACAAAAAATCTTACTGACTGTAAAGTTTAGAATTGTAGTATATACAGGGGTTAAAGTAGGCCGGAACGGTGCGGAACTGCATTCTGGCACCTCAGATGAATTAATAAATAAATATATTCATTAATCCCAACGAATCTCGCTGCTCCCGATATGGGCCGACCAAAATTTTCTTGGGGAAGCATGCCCCGAACCCCCCTAAATATCTCTCATTTTAATGCACATGTCTGTGGGTGCCAGTGCTCAATTTTTGTCCCAGTGTTAAGCAATTTTAAAGTATTGTAGTCATATTAGTGTAGATAGGCCAAAATAAAACCATTAAAATAGGCCAAAATAAAACCATTAAAATATCAAATAAATAAGTGATACTTGGTGCCACAGCGATACTACTGACCCAAAAACTATTGCTATAACTCGATACTCAATATGTTGTCCCACAGTGAGTCATTTTTCAAATCCCACTTTAACCAACCACTTTAACTGAGTATATAGTACCTGGGATATGACTTCTGTTCCACCCCATCCAAGTGAATCACTTTATCACTTGTGTAGGCTACCATTCCCTGCTTATAATAACATTGGATAAATCATCTTCTAAATGTATAACATTAATGTATATTTAGATCTCAGTGCATGAGGTAAAATGGCCTCTGCTCACTGTAACCACCAACTATACACGTCTGATGTGTTTAAATCCAAATCCTCACCACTTAATTTCCAGAATGAGACTGACCATATGGACAGCAGACACTAAACCTCTCTAACAGGGTTATATTGAAAACAGTCAAGCAGTTTATAGAACAAAATGTTCAGTTTTCAGTGTTACTTAAAGACCCAGAAGACCTCTCTACAAACTTGCTCCAAGGATCGGTCTAAAATTGCAAGCGATACATCCATAAACCCATCTTTTTTTTTTTTTTTTTTTTAATGCTGTGACTCAACAGCAACCTCTGTAAGAACCAGTATGAGAGTAATATTTTTATACTTCCATTCGTTGAACCCAGTATCTTCAGCTGACTGATTCCACCAAATATCCTCAAATGTCAATCAGAGTTGCTCACAGCTTAGGCACTGACAGTGCCAGAAAGAGAGAGAAATGCTGTAATGTGGTACTGTATGTCAGCGGGTACAGTATGCGGCTTCTCTTCTGAGCTATAACAACGGAGACTAGAAAGTGTAAAAAGCAGAGAAAGCAAGATGAAAGCAAAGGCTGGATCACCAAAGAGATGAGGGTAATCTCTCGGGTCGGCAAGGACAGGGAACCTAATTACTGTAGCTCCTCTATTCATTTTTTTTCTCTCTCTCTCTCAGAAATATGACTTATTTATAGTGTATCTGATGCATACACCGAAACCAAAGTTACAATGAACATTCGCAAACATCATCGCATACTTGCTTGATAGGAACTAAAGCTCTCAGCCTGTCGTTAGAAGCATAGTTTCTTTTTAAATGATATGTGGATGTAAAAATACCATGCTCTTGGGTGCAAAACGCAAGCTTACTTTATAAATTCCATATCTTTCATTCTATTTAAATATATATTTATACATTTCTATACTTATAGAATACATTTCTATATACTTATGTGGCTCAAATTAAGTTTTTAACATGCTCATGAGGCTGAATGGCATTCTTTGTCGTGTTCACAAATTATATACCATCACCCAAGGCTTCTGAATTCATCAGCTTTTGAACTGAGCATTGCTTCAGAAAAACAGGCCTCTGGAATCCCAGTCATTTCAAAAGAATGCAAAATAAATCTTTGAATCACTTTCTTTATTAACGAAGTAGATGAATAGAGGTTTGTTAGTCAACAATAGAGCCAAACACCTTTGGCTGCCAAGCGGGGGTGTTTTCAATAGCTGGCACAGTCATTCTGAAATGTTCGCCACCACTATTAAATCTTTCAATCACGCCAGAGGACACTGCTGTTTGTGGGTGAAGTGCAGAGAAACACTTTGTGCATGATGCCCTTGTACTTATAAATGTCCCAATCATCATCTGCTTGTTTACTTGCTTGTATTTATTTCTACTTATTACAATGTTATTGTAGTTAGTGTAAATCCTCCATAAAGTAATATCATTGCTAATCACCATGATTTCCTTTGCATAATTCATCTTGACCAAAAATCTATGCACCTCTTTATGGAAATAACATTCAAGATCTTGTATTGCCAATGCAAGAGTCCAGTACTCTGTAAAGTCTCCTCCAGCACATCCCAAAGACTTTCAATGAATTTAAAGTCTGGCCAATTCATGTGTGAAAATGAGTCATGCTCCCTCACAACAAATTCTTTCACAATTTGAGCGGGATGAATCTCGGCTTTGTCATCCTGGAATATGGCCATCTATCTTCCTACATGGTTGTTTAAGAAATGAAAAGCTACACATTCATATTATAGCAATATGTTTAACAATATATGTGAAAATATATTTTTTTGCAGTTTTGCCATGTAAAAATAAAGCATCATAAATCTCACATCCATTCCTGCATTTGGTTCTTTTTTTAACAACGGCTGGCAGCCAAAAAATGATGAAACATAAGGTGATGTTAGTGAGCGGAGGCTTCTTATCGCATCCCTGTTGCCAGTCTCTTTCCTTAAAACCCTCTTCAAAGTGCAGTACTATACACCTCTTTCTCATTTCTGTTGTACATTCATGCTCTGTTGTTTTTATTCAGTACTCAATGGGATGTAAGAATGAGTTCCTGTGCTTTTTTTTGTCAACTATACAAAATAAGCAAATGCATTTGCTGTGTACAGACTGTTCACTGGGAACACAAGAACTAAAAGAAAAATCAATAGTGAAAGAAATTCTCTCCTCGCCTGTCATTCCTGATTTGATGGATTTCAGAGGAGAAGGCAAATAAAGTAGCATTTCCGTCTCTCTATTTAGGTTCACATTTCCAAGAATTCCATTTCTGTATTTTATTCCGCCGTTCCCCCATCAGAACACACTGCCACTTCACATGAGACTTCATCCTCGCACTTTTCACGCACACACACAACAAAGCTTTATCATTCTCGTTTGAAAACCCATCTCTTCCATTTTTTATTTGTTGAGTCTTATCATCTCATCAGGACCATGAAATGTGCCATGAATGAAATAGATATTAAGTCAGAGCAGGCTGAAGTTCATTTTCAGATGGATTCCACGATTCCGTAATACATCACAGGCTCTTTCAAAGAGATCGTGCATCACTGTAGGCACGCAGAACGCTTTTTCCAGCATGGTTGAAGAAGGATTCCTGGCTCAGAAGCATCATGTAATAGATCTGGATCAGTAGTGGCACACCATCGTTCCCTAGGGCCAGAGGGCATACATGCTGGAACTGTGCACTCAGCAGAAGGGGAAATAAAGCATTAAATAAATCCTGCATCTCTGCTCCGTTCTCTCGAGCCAGATCAAACGCTCTATCAGGGGAAATGTGAGAGGAGCAATATTGTAATAGGATCCATTTTACACTAACCTGAGGAGACAAAAGTCATGGAAAAGGAAAGAGGTGGAGGCAGGCATGCATTACTTTTGCTGCCTCCCTCGAGCGCTCATGATTCACTCAGAGTGAGACACTCACCCACCTCTTAGACTGCAGCCGTACTCTTAATGCCATAGAACAGGTAAACACCAGCCAGGAAGAGATGGATTCAGACATGCAAACATCCACGTATGGGTACACAATAGTTAAAAACCACAAAAATGTCTACCTTTAGCAGATAGCAATGTGACAAATCAACTGCCGAATCAGATCAGATAAAAACAAGTGTGAAAATTCAGTTCAGTACAAAAGCTCATAAAACCCACATACACCCAAATCTCAGGAATATATCCAATCACCTAAAGGATTATTAGGAACACCTGTTCAATTTCTCATTAATGCAGTTATCTAATACCCCAATAACATGGCAGTTGCTTCAATGCAATGGTCCTGGTCAAGACAATCTCCTGAACTCAAAATTGAATGTCAGAATGGGAAAGAAAGGTGATTTAAGCAATTTTGAGCGTTGCATGGTTTTTGGTGCTAGACGGGCCGCTCTGAGTATTTCACAATCTGGTCATTTACTGGGATTTTCACGCAAAACCATTTGTATGGTTAATCATGCCTTGTTACCACAGTGCAGGCTGGTGGTGGTGGTGCAATGGTGTGGGGGATGTTTTCTTGGCACACTTTAGGCCCCTTAGTGCCAATTGGGCATTGTTTAAATGCCACGGCCTACCTGAGCATTGTTTCTAACCATGTCCACCCCTTTATAGCCACCGTGTACCCATCCTCTGATGGCTACTTCCAGCAGGATAATGCACCATGTCACAAAGCTCGGATCATTTCAAATTGGTTTCTTGAACATGACAATGAGTTCACTGTACTAAAATGGCCCCCACAGTCACCAGATCTCAACCCAATAGAGCATCTTTGGGATGTGGTGGAACGGGAGTGTTGTGTCCTGGATGTGCATCCCACAAATCTCCATCAACTGCAAAACTGTTTATTTTTAAGTACCTGTGGCTTATTTACCATAGCAACTCAGTAAACAAATCCTATAAAGTGTATTTCAAGCCAACAGTAACCTTTCCATAGTCTATTATCCAGCCTCACTTCATACTGACCATAATCAGACAATTATTTCCTAAAACTTTACAGAATAAAAGTCCACATAACCAGTCTGATCTCATGAAGTAGCGTGTGTATGACACGCCAATTCGTATTTCCATTTTTGGCCTCAACCCCGTCCCTAAACCTAACCGTCACTGGGGTTAATGGCATTTATGACTGTTCCCTTACCATCCTAGGTAAAAAAAAAGATACGACTTACCTCAACCCCATCCCTAAACTTAACTGTCACTGGGGTTAATGGCATTTATGACTGGAGATTTGACCGCGTGTACAGAGACACGGAATGACGCGAACGTTTATGGCGTAGACATATACGCATACACGCGGATAGCACAAAATGCGTAGAGATAACATGCCACTTGGCTTCGAAAGTAGCGTGTATGTTTACGCAAAAGTCATGATGTCATGTTGACATAACAGGCATTACTTTGAATAGAAACCATTGTTTTGTGTGCGTGTGTTCAAATTTTTAGTTGATTTGCTAAGCAGGTCTCTGTGGTTTGTTCTGGGATAAGATACAATTTAGTTTTGTATTTTGTCTCCACTTGGATAAAAGAGAATTAGTTACTTATAGGGATAATTCACCCCCAAAATGACAATTCTGTCATTATTCACTCACACTCAGCAGAATCACCAGTGGAGCACTGAAGAGTGATGATGATGTAACACCTAGTATCACAGCTAGAAAAAAACAAAAACAAAACACATGTTGCCCATTCACATATTTACTGGACCATACACAAACCCGTGAAACTAATAAACTAAAAGCTGCTGAATAAAGATGGCAGAGCATTTAATAATATTACATAAAACAAAAAGAAATATTGCCTAAGCCAACATATTAGAAAATTCAATATCTATGAAATATGCACGTTTTAGACCTTTTAGATGCAAAATTTCCCAAGTTTGTCTGCTTTACCATAAAAGACGTTCATTGCGACGGCTCCACTACCTCGTAACACGCACTCGTTAACACCCGTTTCACAGTAGCATCGTTTAATGGTATATTCCAGCCCGGTCTCATCCCAAGGCATCACCTAACTGACACTTTTGACCATGCGTCAACATCCGACGCACATGGCACCCTTTTAGTGTCAATATAAGACGCAGATATATATGGGCCAGAAGGTGCCTCCTAGTGGCATGTGCGTCGGATGTTGACGCATGGACGACCCTATGATGAGAATGTATTGTATATTCTAACGAGAGACAAACAATAACAATACAGTGTCATGTGTCCTTTTTAAAACTTGAATGCCTCAATTCAAAATAGTAACCAGTGCATTCTTCAAAATGTCCCCTTTTTTGTAAAAAAGAAAAAAGAAAAGAAATACGGGTAAAACTTCACTGGAAATTGGAAAGAATGGCACGTGATAATTAGGATAGTACAGATTAAAATCCCTACTAATATATTCAGTTATGTATTGTTGTGTGTGTGCGTGTGTGTGTAGAGACTTCAAAGGAACAGGACATCTGTGTACGATAGAGCACTGAGTGGATGTGTTTTCTCAGAGAGCAGATTACATGCAGTGCTTTTTCATGTGATGACTTCAGTCAGGTGATCCCCCCCCCCCCCCACCCCCAAAACCTTTGTCCTCCTGCCTCTGAGAAATGATAGAAAGTGAAATACACCACAGATCCTTTTTAAAACAGACCAACAGGAGGTATAAACTGCACATCATCTTCAAACTACCTGTAGCATCCCAGCATTGGTTTTCTCCCATCAATACAGCAACATTTCTCTGTTCTCGCCACAATAAGTCATCGCATCATGTAATGTTACACAAAGCTTTTGAAATTGACTGGGATGTATGCATATACAGCGTTGCTCTTCGCCCTGCAACCATGATGCAAATACTTTCAGGGAGATCAAAACATATGGTAACAGAGAGATGCAAAGCTTTTTGGCATTCAGAGTCCACAAGAGTCATTAATCTGAGCTAAACTCATCGTTTACACCTGCAAAATGGCTAGTTTTACGCCAACTCACTTGACCTTTCTCACCAACTCCAGTCATCAGGGGTTTAAATGTCACAGGCGAGCTGCTACAGAGGATCTAGCGGGAGAGCAGCAGGGAGCGGTGGCTCTGACATGGGTTTACACGTCTCTACAGCAGCATGATGTATGTTATCAGATTAAAATATGAACAAAGGGTATAAAAAAATAGATGAAAGATAAACGTTTGAGAGTGCATAGAAGAATCCAACATGCAAAGTGGAAAAACTATTACCCACAGTCTCTTTTATAGATATTACGGTATAGCGTTTTATTTTGATGGTCCCATTTAGATGTTCTGTTGACTATAAGTAATATTGCACCTACATGTTAACTAGAGTATTAGTAGAATGTCTTAAAATCTGCTAAAACTTTATTTTGATGCTCCCTCAACAGACATTCTTGTTTTTATAAATCTTCAACTACATGCAACTTATTCTACTAACCCTAACAGTCTACCACTCCTCAACTCTAATCATCATTAACTCTTCTATACAACAGAATATATAAAGGGGACCATTAAAATAAAGTGTAACTAATTTTATTTTGAGTCTTGCCAACTTTTAAAGTAATTTTGGATCGATATCTGATTTTTATAATTGTTCATTTTTTATTTATTGGCAAATAGGCCTGATAAAAACAGCTATATTTAGTGTTACATTTCAATTTATTTAATTTATTTGCTGACAGATAGAAACAGGTGTATTTGAAGTTGTGATGTGAAGCGATAAATCTTTTGTTCAGTCAGACAGATTATCAAAAATGGGTCTATCCACTGGTTGTTGATTGGATACATGCAGATCTGAATGTGAGTTTGCAGTCAATTGTAAGCAAGAATTAGGCAGGGTTTAAACAGGAAAAAAAAAAATACTGACATACGTCACCTCAGAGAAGTCTTTCATTTTACAGGAAGATTTATATATATAATTATTGGATTTATCATTCACAATAAGATAATTTATTTGCATTTCGAAAACAGATAAGGTGAAGCAAATTGTATTGTGTTGGTATGATGGGTATTATAGAGAGATCTATTCTTTAAGATTTTCAAAACTAATCATAGTAATTAACTTTAGAAATGAAAGAAAACAGAATTTGACTGTTGCCTTCGACCAGCAGTGGATTTGGAGCTTGCAGGTGCAGCCAGCAAAAAAGCTGCTGTTTTCATGACAAAGAGCTCACATCTAATTTTCTTTTGTTTGTGCACACACACAACTATTTAGACCAATTTTTGTCAAAAACACACCATAAAATGTTACTAGATTCAAACTAAAAGCAAAAAATAGTACTTTCAATGAAAAATGCCTAAAAGCCAAGAACAGCATTTACACTCTAAAGAAGTAACAAGTAACAGTGAAAAACAGTAATTTCCTTTGTTTCCTTTGCCCATAGGTGTCATCATCGTACAGTCTACACATATGTCGTAAGTTTATCAGATCCATGTCATACAGTGCGATTTGTAATGATCTTATACAGCAGGATTGCCTGTAATCACGAAATTGTCCTCACAGCAGAACACGAAATCCAGGGGGAGGACTTGGATCCAGATCCAAATCCTCCCACCTTGCATATACCTATACCTACCCATCTCCATCCCCTGATCACTAACCCCACCCCTTATCCTACCCATCTCCACCCCCTGATCCTTAACCCCACCCCTAATCATACCCATCTCCACTCCCTGATCCCTAACCCCACCCCTTATCCTATCCATCTCCACTCCCTGATCCCTAACCCCACCCCTAATCCTACCCATCTCCACCCCCTGATCCAAACCCCAACCCTAAACCTTCCCATCTCCACCCCTTTATCCATAACCCCATCCCTAATCCTACCCATCTCCACTCCCTGATCCCTAACCCCAACTCTAATCCTACCCATCTCCACCCCAGATCCCTAACCCGATCCCTGATTCCTACCCATCTCCACCCCGATCCCTAAGCCTAACCCCAACCCTAACCCATCTCTAACCCCTGGTCCCTAACCCCACCCCTAATGCTACCCATCTCCACCCCCTGATCCCTAACACCACCCCTAATCTTACCCATCTCCACCCCCTGATCCCTAACCCCACCCCTAATCCTACCAATCTCTGCCCCCGATCCCTAACCCCACCCCTTAGATCTGGATCCAACTCCGCTCCCTGGATCTTGTGTACTGCAATGAGGTGCTACTGGAAATCACAGTCTGTAGCAGGCATAACTCTCATTAGTCTATTTTGTTATTTTATGGTTTGGGTTAGTAGAATAAGTTGACGTAGGCTAGCAGATATTAGCGTGTTAGCAGATATTAAGCAGACAGTCTACTAATACTGCAATGACTGCTAGTTAGCGTAGCAGTCATTGGAGTTACTCATATAGTAGAATGATGATAGTGGACTATTTTTTAACAAATAATCACAAAAAGAAAAACCCATCCTCAATAGAATCACACTTGTTACCCTACATTAGCAGTGAGAGAGAACTCTCATGTTAATCTACTCTTTCTCTCAGTATTTTGGTCTCTCAGCCACCTGGGTACCTGAGCCCATCGGACTGGAACAGCAGTCTGACCACGGTCACGCCCAGGGGAAGCGGCGACGGCACGGAACCATCTCTCACTGCACACCTGTCATGTGTTTCCAACCTCTGGAGAGAAAGAAACAGACACTGAAAGAAATGGAGGGAGTAGAAATTGTTTGGAAAGAATAGCATTGCAGTAGTTAACACCAAAACCAAAGGGGAGAGTAGCATATTACATTAATAAACAGAGGCAGGCTATATCACCACAGGGGGAGGGGGGTTCCTATTAATTTAGCAGAATTAATTATGTTTTTAGATCCGCAAGTAAGGGCCCATATTAAGCAGTGTTCCAATATTTACAGTCCATTGTAAGTTAAACTAAAATGACAAATTAAATGTCGTGATTATTTGAACTCTACAACTCTTTCCACAATTAATTCTTTGTTAGGTTAATCATCAGATATTAAACGTGGCTGTGCAGTGTTTTGCTTCTGGCTCTAAAACACTTGACACCTGAAAACAATAGGAAGCGTAACAAATGTTACAGACAACTGGAACAAATGTACTTTTCGCTTAAAAAGATATTTTAATACCACAGGCTCTCTCTCTCTCTTTCTCTGTTCCTCTCTCAGATGGTCCGTGCGCCGTCACTCTGGCTGGGTGACAAAGTGAGCTCATTTTCTAGGCTTCCTGGGAATGCCGGTGCTTTGAGGAAAGGACACAGGGCATCACGTATAGCACAAGACATAATCTCCCAACACATGTGACCTGGATCACATCAGGCTTGTGTTGGCTGTGTGCACCTCACTTCACCACAGTAATCAGAGCGCTGGAAATCAAATGGTGGAAAATGGAATTGCAAATGTTTTTTTTTTTTTTATTTTTTTTTTTTTTCCAGCTGGAGTATTGTTATGAATAAAAGATCAGGGAATTATTCTGTCTTACAATGTTTCATGTGGCTCTGTATTTGTTAGCAAGCATGTAAGGGTATGTCGTGTGTATGTAGGAAGTCTGTATCATTTTATCAATTTTGTTTCCACAATAAATTTAAACAAACTGGTACAAAAACAGATGCTTTATTATTATTATTATTATTATTATTATTATTAATATAAAGTATTCTGGAGCTCCCAACACAACATTTAATGGATTTATTTTGTTTGAATGCAAGTACGTATGTATGTATGTATGTATGTATGTATGTATGTGTGTTGATATATTAAATGCATTATTTCTGTAAGAAACTGGTTAGTATTGTTTACTATTATTATTATGATTATATTTTTGAAAGAAATTACTACTTTTATTTAGCAAGGACAAATTAATTTGATTGAAAGTGTCAGTAACATTTATAATGTTACAAAAGATTCCCATTTTAAATAATTATGTATTTTTATATAATTTTACTTTATAGTCAAAAAAATGTATCGTGGTTTCCACAAAAAAATATTGATAATATAGCTGCAAGCAGCCATTACCGGGGCCAAGCGCAAGAAGCGGCAACATATGCCAAAATGGCAAGGAGTGGCAGACCAACTGCAGCAAGGAGCAATTAAGGGCATTTTGAGAGAACTTTGGGCAAATGGCTAAGAAAATCACATAAACATTAACTTATAAGATGATTTAATGGGTTATCACTTTCGAACAATAGGTGGCGCAGTTACGAAATAGATGTGATGTGGTCAGAGTGAGGTGACAATGACACATGCAAAGTTTGGTGTCAAAATGTGAAGGCATTGCAGAGATAAAGCCTAAATAGTAATTTTGGCAGCATGCCTACATTTTGACGCTGTGGTATACGAAAACGGTTTTGTCTATCATCGTGCAATTCATAACTTTTAGTCGGCACGGTCTGGAGATGATACGATTCAATTTTCGTGAAAATCGGACAAACGGTCTAGGAGGAGTTCGAAAAAGAAGGTTTTTCAAAGAAATAAAGATGACGAACAGGAAGTTTGTCTGATTATGGAAAACCTGATATCTATGTTTTCGGCATAACAGAAGGAATCTATTAAGATCAGTTTCATTGCAATAGGCAAATTTATTCAAAAGTTATTAGCGTTCTCAGAAATTAATTATAACTTTTGACCAACAGGTGGCGCTGTCTCAAAATCTTTTGAGTACCTTCAGGGCATGCTGCTTATGGCACACACTGAGTTTTGTAATATTACACCAATGCATTTGTTTAGTATAGAATTTTAATTCACAAAACTCTATTGAAGTCAATGGGAATTTCACGTTTTGTTCTATTATAGCGCCACCAAGAGGCTCAGTCCCACAATTTTTTTTATGTGTCCTCAGAGTGACCCCATACATATGTGTGTCAATTTTGGTGCAAATATCTCAATTCACTTCCGAGTTATAAACATTTATATGAAAAAACACGTAAAAAATGACTGACACATGACTTTGTTTGAATTTTACTACCCCTTACTATCAATATTTTCGCATTTGGGCATTAGCGTATAGTTAACGAGCTATGATTCCGTGTTTTTGGCGGTGGTTTCGTCTCGATCGGAACAGCGGATTTGAAGATATCGCCAAGTGTTTTTTTCGCGCTAAATCGCTACGCTACACCAACCGTAACACGAAACCCAGCATGTTTAGTATCGTTGGACTCGGCAACGATTCAGGAACTCAAAAACATGACTCCCGTGAAAATAAGTGTACCACACCCAAAGTTATAAGCGTTTGAATAAAAAAATTCACCACTAGGTGGCGCTGTTTCGAAACTTCTCAGGCTCCTTCAGGGCATTGTACTGATGACCCATACCGAGTTTCGTAACAATTCGTTCATGCGTTCAAAAAATACAGCATTTTAGCACATAATTCAAAATGGCCGACCGCCAAAATGGCCGTTCTGGGAAAATTGCATATCGGTGGACTCGGCATGACGCCCTGAATCTAACGAGACCAAATTTATGATTTTTGGACAAACCGTTCAGAAGTTACGAGCAAAAATAGCCATTTTTCATATCTCCGGACCACTAGGTGGCACTGCGCCGAAACGCAGCACGTAGCCTCAGGTCATGCTTGTGATAACACGTACCAAGTTTGGTGTGAAAACGAGTAAGCGTTGCGGAGATACAACCTCACGTCTGTTTTCGCAAGCGCTACGTAAATTTTGTTTACGCGTTTATCGAAAACGGTTATTCGAATCATCTTGAATTCCATAACTTTTTGTCAGCACTGCCTGGAGATGATCCGGTGCGATTTTGGTGAAAATCGGACAAACCGTCTAGGACGAGTTCGCAAAAGTAGGTTTTTTTGAAAATTCAAAATGGCGGCCGTTTTTTTATGACGGAAAATGACGTCATAGGATGCGATCGAATCGGCATGAGCTCAGGAACAAGAGGAAAAAAGAATTTTGTTGATAGGCCTTACGGTTCAAAAGTTATTAGCATAATAAAAGTGAAACTTTGGACAGTTGGTGGCGCTAGAGGGAATGAGTTAGAGACACCAAAATTGGTGTATTTAAAGTTGGGACTGTCCTCTATCAGAATGTCAAACCAAAACAACTTTCCCGCAAACCGGTCTATGGGCTGCCATAGACGCCCAGTCGGAAGAAGAATAATAATAATAAATATAGCTGCAAGCAGCCATTACCGGGGCCAAGCGCAAGAAGCGGCAACATATGCCAAAATGGCAAGGAGTGGCAGACCAACTGCAGCAAGGAGCAATTAAGGGCATTTTGAGCGAACTTTGGGCAAATGGCTAAGAAAATCACATAAACATTAACTTATAAGATGATTTAATGGGTTATCACTTTCGAACAAT
Organism: Pimephales promelas; assembly: GCF_988280905.1. Classification (NCBI taxonomy): domain Eukaryota; kingdom Metazoa; phylum Chordata; class Actinopteri; order Cypriniformes; family Leuciscidae; genus Pimephales; species Pimephales promelas. Next base: position 23,413,004 of record NC_142786.1, on the reverse strand, counting down.
AGGTGGCGCAGTTACGAAATAGATGTGATGTGGTCAGAGTGAGGTGACAATGACACATGCACAGTTTGGTGTCAAAATGTGAAGGCATTGCAGAGATAAAGCCTAAATAGTAATTTTGGCAGCATGCCTAAACTTTGATGTTGTGTTATACGAAAACGGTTTCGTCTATCATCGTGCAATTCATAACTTTTAGTCGGCACGGTCTGGAGATGATACCATTCAATTTTCGTGAAAATCGGACAAACGGTCTAGGAGGAGTTCGAAAAAGAAGGTTTTTCAAAGAAATAAAGATGGCGGACAGGAAGTTTTGCTGATTATGCAAAACCTGATATCTATGTTTTCAGCATAACACAAGGAATCTATTAAGATCAGTTTCATTGCAATAGGCAAATTTATTCAAAAGTTATTAGCGTTCTCAGAAATGAATTATAACTTTTGACCAACAGGTGGCGCTGTCTCAAAATCTTTTGAGTACCTTCAGGGCATTCTGCTTATGGCACACACTGAGTTTCGTAATGTTAGACCAAAGCATTTATTTAGTATAGCATTGTATTTCACAAAACTGTATTGAAGTCAATGGGAATTTCACGTTTTGTTCTATTATAGCGCCACCAAGAGGCTCAGTCCCACAATTTTTTGTATGTGTCCTCAGAGTGACCCCATACATATGTGTGTCAATTTTGGTGCAAATATCTCAATTTACTTCCGAGTTATAAACATTTATATGAAAAAACACGTAAAAAATGACTGACACATGACTTTGTTTGAATTTTACTACCCCTTACTATCAATATTTTCGCATTTGGGCATTAGCGTATAGTTAACAAGCTATGATTCCGTGTTTCTGGCGGTGGTTTCGTCTCGATCGGAACAGCGGTTTTGAAGATATCGCCAAGTGTTTTTTTCGCGCTAAATCGCTACGCTACACCAACCGTAAGACGAAACCCAGCATGTTTAGTATCGTTGGACTCGGCAACGATTCAGGACCTCAAAAATATGACTCCCGTGAAAATAAGTGTACCACATCCAAAGTTATAAGCGTTTGAAGAAAAAAATTCACCACTAGGTGGCGCTGTTTTGAAACTTCTCAGGCTCCTTCAGGGCATCGTACTGATGACCCATACCGAGTTTCGTAACAATTCGTTCATGCGTTCAAAAAATACAGCATTTTAGCACATAATTCAAAATGGCCGACAGCCAAAATGGCCGATCTGGGAAAATTGGATATCAGTCGACTCGGCATGATGCCCTGAATCTAACGAGATGAAGTTTATGATTTTTGGACAAACCGTTCAGAAGTTACGAGCAAAAATAGCCATTTTTCATATCTCCGGACCACTAGGTGGCGCTGCGCCGAAACGCAGCACGTAGGTTCAGGTCATGCTTGTGATGACACGTACAAAGTTTGGTCTGAATAGGATGAAGCGTTGCGGAGATACAGCCTCACGTCTGTTTTCGCAAGCGTTACGTAAAATTTGTTTGTGCGTTTATCAAAAACCGTTAAGCAAATCATCTTGAATTCCATAACTTTTTGTCAGCACTGCCTGGAGATGATCCGGTGCGATTTTGGTGAAAATCGGACAAACGGTCTAGGACGAGTTCGCAAAAGTACATTTTTTAGAAAATTCAAAATGGCGGCCGTTTTTTTATGACGGAAAATGACGTCATAGGGTGCGATCGAATCGGCATGAGCTCAGGAATAAGAGGAAAAAAGAATTTTGTTGATAGGCCTTACGGTTCAAAAGTTATTAGCATAATAAAAGTGAAACTTTGGACAGTTGGTGGCGCTAGAGGGAATGAGTTAGAGACACCAAAATTGGTGTATTTAAAGTTGGGACTGTCCTCTATCAGAATGTCAAACCAAAACAACTTTCCCGCAAACCGGTCTATGGGCTGCCATAGACGCCCAGTCGGAAGAAGAATAATAATAATAAGAACCAGCACAGATACAATAGGTGCCTCCGCACCTTCGGTGCTTGGCCCCTAATAATAATAATAAGAACCGGCACAGATACAATAGGTGCCTCCGCACCTTCGGTGCTTGGCCCCTAAATATCAACAGAATGATGAGTAATGATGCTAAAAATTCATCTTTGCTATTACAGGAATAAATTACATTTTAAAAATATATACAAATAGAAACAGCTATTTTATATTGTAATATTTCACTAACAAACAAAAAAACCTTATAAACCATTACAAAGTAGAGTAAATACACTTGGTCTTGTTTTGTTTTATTAGATTAATCATCTAATATTAATCATTAGTGTAAACATTCATATGGAATAAATTCATTAACATCATTACAGCTTCCACCCTGTTTTTTTTTTTTTTTTTTATTGTAGTTTTAAAGTGAATTACTGAATTGTTGTTTAATCATTTGGAAAAAAAGAAAATGCTGCCACACTCTAAAAAATGCTGGGTTGTTTTAACCCAATTTTGGGTCAAATATGGACAAACCCGAAATGTTGGGTTAAAAATGTAATGTAAAAATTTAACCCAATGGCTGGGTTAGTCCATATTTGACCCAAAGTTGGGTTAAAACAACCCAGCATTTTTTAGAGTGCACCCTAAAAACTTGATGCTATCGGTGTAAATCAAACAGAGAGAAATACAAGTAAAGCTGCTGTCAAATTCAGAGACAGGGCATGTCTGAATAAGACAGACTTATTCAGAAGGGGGAAAGACAAAAAAGACAAAAAAAAATAGTGGGCCATTTTGATTTTTTTTTTCAGCCTACGGATCTATAGCATAAAAGGAAGAGGAAAAAACAGAACGAGAGAGGATCCAGAAGGATGGCACCAAGGACCTGAAGAAGCAGGCATTATGTAAAGTGGGTAATAAAAGGGTTATATGAACAGCTGAGTATGTCTGATGTTTTTAAATGCACCATCTGAGGCTCTTAGCATGTGAACACACACTATCTCTAGTTCATGAGCAGCGGCAGTCAGCCGTAACGCATAAATGCATAACTCTCACTTACCTAAACATGAAGAGCTGGCAATATCCTTATTTTTCAACTGGACATTATACATTATTTATACTACATACACGGATATCGAGCCGCAGCAAGCAGTGCAAACCCCTTCTAAAGAACATACAAAACTTAGGTAACACTTTATTTCGATAGTCCACTTTAAACATTCTACTAACTATAAATAACGTTGCAACTACAACAGACATTCTACTGTCTAAAAGTAAATTTGCAATAACATGTCAGCTTATTCTACAAAACTCTAATGAGAGTAAGTTGACATGTTAATGCAATCTACTAATTGTCTAAAGTGGACTATTGAAATAAAGTGTACCCATAAAATGTTAATTTTAACATAATGGTCAGTAATGATATCAAAATCACTGTTTTGGTCAAAAATAGAACCTCGATGATCTGTTGAAATTGTTGTTAGAGTAATTGATGAACATTTAGCAATGTAATTGTATTGTTAACATTGAGTTTTGGCTTGGAGACCTGATCTGCAGATCACATGCTAATTTGATGTGGTTCCCGATTTTGATAAAGGGAAAAAGGAGCTTGAAACAGAAGCTTTATCTTGAGGTTTCCATATTAAAACTGATTAATCCACATGCACAATTATAGTCTCTCATAAGAAAGAATTTAAACAAAGAAGAGCTCAAGCAGGTCATTTTTGGGAAGTGATGCTCTTTAAGCGTTTTTATCTTGATCTTTCAGTGATTTCATTGTCAATGTGATATAATGGACTGATAACCATAGGAAATAGCATCAATCAGTGCATTTTCCTTCTTTAATTCAGCTTCTTAATAAGATTTGGTCACACTTATGATGGTCCACTTTAGACATTGTAGACATGGTCTACTAACTATAAAATAATGGGGGTAGTGGTACAACCGTTTGATTGACGCATTTTCTGTCCAATGATTCCAGGTGGTCTTGGAAATGATTGGCTGGAGTTTTACGAGTCCTGCCCATTCCACAGATGATTGCTTAATTTTCATTTCAGTGCTTCTAACTCAGTGGCTGTATGTGGGTTAGGAATAGGATTTCAAGTGATTTTGGGAAAAAATGCATGGTCAAAAAGGAAAAAATCACATACCTCAACTGTAATTAAATAGTAGTTAGCAGAAGTGGACTATCGGAATAAAGTGTTCCCTTTTTATATTGTGACATTTTATTTGATGAAATCTGCAACTGCCTAGGATTTCCTACCTCAGTGTTCCTTCGTGAAATGGAATGTTTGTCACTGGAAACAAAAAAAAGCGGATATGATATTTCTGAAAAATTGGTGAAAGACAGATGGCATGGATTCACGCAACATCACACTTGTTCTCGTGATCCAAAGCAAACATAAATGCCACTTGACAAGATGGAGTGTATTACAGCACATCCAGAACAATTGACGAGAAATATTACTGCAAACACATCCATCCATCACTCCCCACAGTCGTGTCAGATGTGGGGAACATCTATCAAGTTCATTTAAAACGTCACTCAAGCTTTTGTGCCAACAGTTGAGCAGTCAGCAGTTTTATTCTTTGAAGTGCTGCTGATTTTTTTTATTTTTTATTTATTTTTTTTGCAGCATATTGTTTACTGTCATTTGCATCCAAATAATTACTCCATCAGGACAACGGGAACAGTATCACAGCCTGGCTTAATTATTCTCTGTCGAGCCCAACTCAGAATTTAAATTGCAGATTTAGGATTCCCTTGTTTGCGATGGTGGAAAGCTTTGACATGCATTAAGTTTACATTACACACTTGTACAGCCTTCTGTCTATTCACAGATGTCGACTTTTGTTTGTAAGATGACAGCCCCAGTCCTGCTTAATATTCAAATGTAAACATCATTTCATTTTGTTTTCGGGAAATCTAAGTGCTTTACATTTTTACTTTTATGCACATAATCATCTATAATTTTCACACTCATCGTGATAGATTAATTAGCATCTTGTTTGTGTGCTTTGCGCATACATTGCTTAAATTGCATGGAGTACTTCTGTGAGTTACTTTTTCCACACATTTTTGTCAAGATATTTTGCTCTCCAGCTGTTTGTGGTCTGTATTCAGAGCTGAGAGTTTGTACTCACTGTAGTAATGCACTCCACAAAGCAATCACAGAATGTAAGGCTGGAAGACTTGCACTAACAGGTCAAATCACAGTATGCAAAAATTGAGACTCTGATGATGTAACGTAATAATGTAAAAGAGGTCAAGTGAATCAATGGTTATAGGAAACAACGATTATGGCTGAAATGAAAGTGGTAAAACTAAGGTCACATGCATTAAGTAAGGGATAATCCATTAAACAATTTTAATCACGATGTGGAGGCAAAATAAATGAATAAAACGGCCATCACGAAGCGGCTCATCGAGTCAGTGTTTCCCGGAACAATCGTTTCAACGAACATTCACAAACAGCATCGCAGAGTTGTGTGGTTTGAACGACAGCTCTCGACCTGTGGTTAGAAGTATAGTTTCTATATTGCATGACATTTGGAAGTAATAAATTCTTATCTTGAGCAAAATAAGCAAGCTGACATTCAGTACAACCGGTGTCTTTTATTTAGGATATATACAAATATAATTTACATCTTTTAGTTTGTCAAAAGAATTAAAGGAGTAGTTCACTTTTAGAAAAAAAAACTTTTGCTGATAATTTACTCACCCCTATGTCATCCAAGATGTCCACGTCTTTCTTTCTTCAGTTGAAAAGAAATTAAGGTTTTTGACGAAAACATTCCAGGATTGTCTCCATATAATGGACTTCATTGGGAACCAAACAGTTCAAGGTCCAAATGAGAGTTTCAGTGCAGCTTCAAAGGGCTTTAAACGACACCAGATGAATAAGAGTCTTATCTAGGACCCTTCGAGTCATGACTCGAAAAAAGATTCATTCATATCAATGAGCGAGTTTGAACAGGAGAGTCACAAACGCACATCACAGAACAGAGCAAGGCGAGCATTTGTGCTTATGAAACTTAAAGTTTTGTATTTATTTTTGAAATGACCGATCGTTTCGCTTTATAAGACCCTTATTAGTTGTCTGGTGTCGTTTAAAGCCCTTTGACGCTGCACAGAAACTCTCATTTGGACCTTGAACCGTTTGGTGCACTGCCCAATGAAGTCCATTATATGGAGAAAATCCTGGAATGTTTTCATCAAAAACCTTAATTTCTTTTCTTTTTGAAGCGTCAGTTAGATGACGCGGGTAGGTTTAGGTCTGGGGTAGGGTAAGGGTTAGACGTGATCCTAGGGCGTCATCTAACTGATGCTAAAAAGTGCCTAAAGCGTCAGATATTGAAGCATGGTCAAAATGCTTCCCAAGGCGTCAGTTAGATGACGCCTTGGGATGAGAATGCATTGGAAAACTTTATTTTGAGGGATTTTGACATTGATTTTATTCACTTTTGTACATGCAGTTGTCATGGTCCTCCTTAGTTTCTTAATAATTTGCTCATAATGCAGTGAAAATATCTTGTTTTGTGGGCTTATTTATTTTGAGTGATTTTGACATTGATTTTATTCACTTTTGTACATGCATTTGTCATGTTCCTCCTTAGTTTCTTAATAATTTGTTCTGAATAGAGTATAAATATCTTGTTATGTGGTCTTATTTATTTAATTAACTTTTGAACATGCGGTTGTCAGGGTCCAGTTACTTATACAATAAATTTTGTTGGTTGAATTCTAAAAAAGTGGGTCGCGACTTAATGACCATGGGAAAATATGGGTGGCACCAACTGCTCTACTGCAGCGGTGAGAACCCCTGCTCTACTATGTAAGAACGAACCAAATATTGAGTCTGGTAATAAAGCAAGGTAACTGAGAACAATTAGAAATAGTCCTCAGATGATCTGTCCATAATTTAAAAAATCTAGCATTAATTTGATCTCAAACAGTTTCATTCAAAGTAGTTATTACTCAACCACGTGCGAAACCAACGTGGTTGAACGATACTTTGCAAAAATGGGTTTCGGGAAACAGTTGTGTCTAGCAAGTTGATTTCTTCAACGATGCATCCCACTACGGTAGTGAAGCAGCGAACTACATAGTTGTATGGGAAACGCACCCAGGGGTGCGTTTCCCGAAAGCATAGTTAGCCAACTATGGTCGCAAGTTCCGTCGTTATCGGCATAGTTCAACGAGTCGGTGTTTCCCGAAACCATCGTTCCAACGTTGGGGAACGACCTGGCATATCCCAGAAAAATTGTTGCCAAGAAAATTCATGGCAAGAGATGGCCATTGAATCACTAAGAGTTGGATATGACTAGAATGATTAATGAGAGAGAGATTAATTAATAATGAAATTAATATTAACTTATATTAATCAATGCTAATGTTAAACACTGCAGTTAATTTATGATTAACAAATGGAACCATCATAGTAATGCGTTACCATACAGTATATTAAGTGTACTCAAACCTTCATAAAGTTTAAATTGACAAGTGACTCCAGTGATAGATGTCATTTCGATTGTGTCGCTACAACTACACATGCAGAGGACATCCTTGCATTTATCCACTTTCCAACAAAATCTTGGGATTGTCAAGTTGTCAAATGAAATAGGCTATTATTTAAACAAACCAAGAAACCGCCATGGTTATTTCAGGCTTTGGCTTTATTTGTATGTAAACATTAAAGGGGAACTTGGCAACTATTTCAACTTAATAAAACCGTTTAGAAATCATTCGAATGGTTTCACAACCTGTTCTGGAGAGAATCCCCACAGCGTTCCCAGGCAGAAAACCAATCTTGCAACATGGGGACTAAGTTGGAAATAGGAATTCTCGTGAGAAGCGAGAACGAGCGAGAAACATACGGCTTTATGAGAATTCAACATAATTCTATGATACTGTGTATGATGTATTACCCACCTCGGTAGACATAGCTCCACACAGTAAAGTTGGCGGTACAAAGCGGGAGAAAGGTGCCGCAAGTGAGGTGGTTTTTTGGGGGGTTTTTTATGACAGTATTGGGGGAACTCGATGAGAAAACATGCGACAACAAGTGTGAAAATCAGTGAGGAAATGGCTAGGGTTGCCAAGTTCCCCTTTAAGGAAATAATCTAAAAGTATATAACCAAAATGGAAAGATGTTAATGTACTGAAAAGCAAGTAAATTCCCCAGTGAGAAGGTAATGAGCTCAAAAACAGTGTGTACCGTATTACCCTAATGGATGCAATAACTAGTCAATAACTTTGCCTAGAAATTTGCCATTGTGGATCATAAATAATTAGGGAAATTGAAAGAGAAAAGAAATATAATATAAACCTAGAAATGTCTTATATGTTACATAGAATGAGACATGCATGAATAGCTGTAGTGCAAACCCGTAGAACGCCTCTATTCATCACGTGTCTAACAATATTTCTTCGATAAAATCAAACATGACAGAATCAATGAACATATGAAAGATAATAAATTGTACATGGAGGGAAAGTCAAGTGCCCAAGCAGCTTGTTTTGATGTGCACCAAGAACGTCTCAGGCCAATCCATCCAGTAGCTGTGTGTGTGTTACAGATTATAGATGTACATCCCACAGTCCCTACACATATGCTCTATTTCAAAACATGAGCTGACTACAGAGGCAGCGTTTTAAAGGGGAAATGAAGCGATGAATCAAGTTTACATGATTTACAAGATGGATTTCCAATATAATCAACAATTATATAAGGAACATTACAAATGTAAACATTTAGAAGAAAAAAAGAAAAAACTTTGCATCTTTCGCCGCCAGGACGCCGCCATTGTGCAGTTGACGTCACAGGGTTGGTTGGCTCAAGTTTAACAGGCTCTGGGCACTGAAAATTGCGACATCAAACTGTGTTTATACCAGTGTTTTGACCGCGAACGACTAATGTTAGGTACAGTTATTAGACAACAAGACGACGTCTCATGTTATATGTTGACAAACTGCACATAGAAACATTGTTCGCGATGTCTGCCGTCAGATATTCCCGTCTCGACTCGGACTTGACCCTTCAAAGACTCGGTCTTACCTCGGACTCTACTCTATTTGAAAACCAATGGACTCGGGCCCGACTCGGACTTGACCCTTCAAAGACTCGGTTTTGACTCGGACTCTACTCTATTTGAAAACCAATGGACTCGGGCTCGACTCGGACATAGGCGGCATAGGCGGTCTCGTCCCCATCACTAGTCAATATTGTCCCCACCAGTTTTGAAACATCTTGTGGCACGGATGTAAATAATACAAATAAATAAAACATCTCTAGTTAAATAGCAGAGGATTAATTTCTCTGTTTGTTAATTAAGAGGTGATCTAGCACTGAAATGTGTTGTTTTCGAAACCGAGTGTTCAAAGTGCTCCTTGACTCCTTGACACTGTGCAAGTGATTTTTGGCTGTTTTATTTCAAATTTCTTACATATTGTACCTTTAATTGTATATTTTACTAAAATGTAGAAATGTGAATACAAAAATGAATGAAGAGATTAAATATTTGGCTTTCGTCAACAACAAATCTACACTTGGAGCCATTGTGGCGTTATGAGCGCGGCCATAGAACTGAACTGTTCAAAGTCAAATCTCAGATTTGTCAGATATATATAGAAATATTTATTCAGCTCAAGACAGTCTCTTGTGAAGGGTTTGGGACTGTTAGATCTAGTGGTGCATCAGCCAATCAGTGTTGTAGTGATGTAATATTATTGTGGCTCAAGAATAATTTTTCTGCTTTCAATTAGTATCATAATTACTGCAATTATAAGATAACAAATCTAAGATCTGACACTTTCAACTCTGAGGATATATATTATATATATATATATATATATATATATATATATATATATATATATATATATATACATTGTCAGATAGTGTAGTTACCTTAAACTCTTAGTATAAATCTGTATAGTGTAGGACTTTGACCTCAGTTGTCTTTGGTAACAACAGTAAAAGTAAGCTAAGCAGATAAAGAAAAACATGTCAAAGGGCTGTATTCAACCAACTTTTTATCTTTTCACAAGAAAAGAAAAAAAACAAGACCCACACACTTTCAGTGAGTGACACTTGTGCTGGAGTGCCATCCTGAATTATAATAAGGCAAAGCAGGGCACTGACACCTCTCTGAGGAGATGCTGGAGGCTCTGCCTCCTGTCCTTTAGGTATAACAGACAATGGGTTGGGTGCAAATGAGATACTATGGAATAATTTAATGTAAACCTGAAAACTTTTTTTTTTTTTTAGAAGTTAACAACCATTCTATTATATTGAAAAGAGTGTTCATTCTATTCCCATGGTGTTGAATTTGAAGGCCATTCATTCACATGTTCCTCCAAATGAAGTGTGGCCCAGTACAATAACACATCAGCAATCCCATGGAGACACTTCCAGGATCATGTGGAGGCTCACTTCATGATCTGGACCAAAATGAGCCAACAGTCAACCGTGGATAAGCATAGAGCGCAAAAAAGGCCTGTAGTGCAGCATATCTATCCAATTTCAAGGTCATGTGCTTGTAACCAGCAAATACCATTTTGAAATTGGATTTGTGAGTTCGGTAAACTGCAGAGGATACACAGCCTAAAGGGAGTCACAGACTGTATTTTATTTTTCTATTTTTATTTTTTTTTTCTCCCTCTCTTTCTCTCCACTCTCAATTTCATGCACACCAATTTCACGGAGCCAGCGTGGAGACTGGGACCTCGCCCAATATGGACTGGGAACAGAAGATTAAATATAATCATACAGTGCGAATTCAAAGGCCAAGACTGTCAGGGTTAGGGCTGTGCCATATCATACCGTCCACGATAATACCGGTATAAAATTTTACATGATAAAAAATTGTCATATCGCGATATTGATGATATGATGACGTATGGCCTATTTACGTTACTTAGCGCGTGCACAACAACACAGCAGCATGTCAGCCTCCGGATCAGATCAAGATTTGATTTAGTTCCTAAAAAGGGCGCCTCTTCAATAGTATGGAAGTTGTTTGAGTACAAGAGGTCAGATCTCCAACAACACAATTATTATTATTATTTTTTTTTTTGTCAAATATGCATGAAAACTCGTTTCACCACTTCCCTACTAGCGTACATTTTGCATTCGCCTAATCTTCCTTCAGAGTTTCCGCAGTTCGGGTACAACAGTCAACACGAAACTCTTTCTAAGATGATTCAATGTTACTATTATTATATTTGTAACTAAAAGGTCTATGGTTTCGCATAACACAACTTTATCTTGCTGGACTTTATTGCTGTAACGTTAACTAAATCATCATGTTACTTTCTACCGGCCGGGTGTCTGTTAGAGCAAAACACTAAAGTCAGAGCACTGTTGTTCATCACGCGCACAGTAACTGAAATGTAAAACTGTTAAAAGAAAGGACTCGATAAACGATTGCATAGCTAGATGCTGTATATTATACACGACGCTACGCATCAATATTTATTTACTTTGCGCTTTGAACTGTTCAGTGCGGAGTATTCGACGCGCTGCGCGTGCGCGCTGTGACTCCGTGTTGCTTCAAGCGCATCATTCAGCGCTCGGGATGCGCATAAGCGCTGTGCGATATATTGGAGCCTTTAATATCATAATACTTTTGCGCAATGAAAGATTATTAATAGCCTTTGTTCTGTCCTATCGATCATATGTTGCTGCCTCATTAAACAGCTGTGCTATACATTTTAAACATGCCTCAATTTTATAGTAGACTAGGCTATATAACAATTAATCCTTTTGATTTGTTACCTTGTTGTTGTTTTTTCATGAATGTACAATACAAAGAGCAATGTGTAAAGTTTTACCAGATTTAGTGTTACAATTGTCTCTTATTTATTCCCCACTAAATGTTTTTTTTCCCTAAATGTTCCGATTTTATACAATTATTGTATAAATTAGGTATTGTATACCTCATTTGATGCTAATCCAAAAACTATGCAAGGCAACTGTTACATTTTGAAGGTTTGTTTGGATTGCCGCTGTTTGTTTAAATTTTTTGTACTTCAAAGTTTAGGTAAATTTTATTAGGTGACAATATTGTGCAGGCTTCTGAAGTTATTGTTAATATTGTTAATGTATTACTGTAGTTATTGTTAAAATAAAATGATAAGGAGTTATGTTATACTTTTTTTTTTTTGCACTAATGCTGCTGCCAGCCAGCTGCAATCACCAATAAAACATTGTTTCATATATTTTTTCTATATCGTGATAAATATCATTATCGCAAATATTCTTGAAATATCGTGATATAATTTTTAGGCTATATCGCCCACCCCTAGTCAGGGTGACACCTTGCACATATTTACATTTGCAAAGAGAGATTGTACATTTAAAAACACACTTCAAGATGTTTAAATGTCACTGTATTAGATAAAATACTGCCACTGACTTCGATTATATGGGCAAAAAACACTCATACAGTCATTCGGGTTTGGAACATTATAAGGGAGAGTTCATGATGACTGAATTATAATTTGAATGTGAACTAAAACCTCCTTCTATCACCTCAGGAACATTGCTAAACTCCGTCCCACACTTGGTCTGTCAGATGCTGAAAAACTTGTCCATGCTTTTGTATCATCGAGGCTGGACTACTGCAACTCTCTCCTCTTTGGGATTCCTGGCAAAAGCCTTCAAAAATTACAATACATTCAGAACAGTGCTGCAAGGATCTTAATGAGGAAAAGAAAAATTGAACATATCACTCCCATCCTTCACTCTCTTCACTGGCTTCCTGTCTCATACAGGATTAACTATAAAATCATCCTACTTACACATCAATGCATCCACGGCAACGCTCCCCCCTACTTAAAGGAACTACTCACAAAGCAAAACTCTTCACGTAATCTCCGCTCTGGAAACAAGGTCCTTCTTCAACCACCGAGAACTAAGCTCCGTACTATGGGGGATCGTGCCTTCTGCTCAGCCGCACCGCGTCTTTGGAATTCCCTTCCAGAAAACCTAAGGGCTCCTCAAGCCATAGACTCTTTTAAGAAAGGACTAAAAACCCTGCTTTTTAAGCAAGCATTTTTTACCTCTTGCTAACTTTTTAATTTTTCTACCTGGTTTTTATCTTTGTTTATACTCTGTAGCACTTTGGGATTGTTTTTAACTATGAAAAGTGCTTTACAAATAAAATATATTATTATTATTATTATTATTATTATTTTAAGTCTGTACTATATGTTCTAAATCATCGTTTTTTATTTGGGATCACTCAAGGAGTCAAGAAGGTTAAGAACCACTGATATGAATCTTAAAATACTGTAGATTTCAATATCCAATGAAAAAATGCATTGTGCAACAGTCATTCCAAAAAGTTCTGAAAAAAATATCTGGCAACATTTGCATTATTGTACTTGGTTTGACATTTTTCTTTGACATTTTTTTGCGATGACATTCACACATTTTAAGTGTGGAATGCTTGTTCAAATACTTTGGGGCCAGTACCGGTTCTAGGCACGGGCGAACCGGGCAGTCGCCCGGGGCGGCATTTCTTCATGTCAGATGGGGGGCGGCACAAGCAGTTAAAAAAATACTCTGTGCCGCGAAGTTTTTCTATTTTTTATCATTTCGATTCAATTATTGGCAATGGCGCCCTGCTTCCTGAGAAGGTGCCGTGCGCAGAAGCGATGTCAAGGGGATCTCCTGATTAGTTCATGTATCGCGTCTTTTGCGCGCTCGAGGTCGTTATTTCAAATCCTCTATGTTTCAAATAGGTGCACGGGAAGCGCGCTCATTATGCGTTCACGGGAAGCGCGCTCATAAACTTTTCAGTATGGGAGTGCACGTGCACCCAAACACTTGGGTGTTTTTTTCTCTTCTCCGTAAATAAATCTTTTAGCAAAGCTACAGCAAGCGTTTTTCTGTGGTGGAAATACATAAGCTACTAAAACTCCTTTGTCGTTGTGGAGAGTGTAAGGAGTGCATGGTTCTATAGCATCGACAGCCATGGGAAAATCGGTGCGAATTTTACTATTAATAATAAAAGATAAGCTACTGTGCATTATAAATGTCAGTAATGTATCTTTATTGACTCATTCTTTTTATAGAGATGATTTAAATGCTGAAATATGAGGTTTATCTTTATATAAAACCTTTTTTGTGTTAACCTTTTTTTTAAGTTTAGTAGGTGAGATGAAAGACACTCCTTTAAAAGAAATCTTTAATGTTATTAACTTGGTGAATTGATTTCACTGTGTATTAGGCTTTTTGAACAATATTTTGGTCACCATATTATCTAATACTTTTCAAAATGATCAACTAAAATCAACTTTAATTATGAGTTTTTACAGTAGCCTATAATATATAATATAATTTTTTTTATTTTATTTTTTTTTTTTTTTTGGGGGGGGGGGGGGGGTGCGCTCGAAGGGGGTCTCGCCCTGGGTGTAATTCAAAGTAGAACCGCCACTGTTTGGGGCGACAGTATATTAAACCTAATGTAGCTTAAAGGACAGCAGCGGAGTAGTTCACTTTAAAAAAAAAACTTTTGCTGATAATTTACTCACCCCATGTCATCCAATGTCCACGTCTTTCTTTCTTCAGTTGAAAAGAAATTAAGGATTTTGATGAAAACATCCCAGGATTTTCTCCATATAATGGACTTCAATGGGAACCAAACGGTTTAAGGTCCAAATGAGAGTTTCAGTGCAGCTTCAAAGGGCTATAAACGACTCCGGACGATGAATAATGGTCTTATCTAGGACCCTAAAAGTCATGACTTGAAAAAAGATTCATTCATTTTGATGAACGAGTTCGAACAGGAGAGTCACAAACGCGCATCACAGAACAGAGGCGAGCATTTGTGCTAATAGAACTTAAACTTTTTTATTTATTTTTGAAATGACCGATCGTTTCGCTTGATAAGACCTTTATTCATCGTCTGGTGTCGTTTAAAACCCTTTGAAGCTGCACAGAAACTCTCATTTGGACCTTGACCCATTTGGTTCCCACTGAAGTCCATTATATGGAGAAAATTAGGGATGCACCGATACCACTTTTTTGGAAAACGAGTACGAGTACGAGTACTTGCATTTCAGTACTCGCCGATACCGATACCGAGTACTTAATAAAAAATAAAAAAAAACATGATTTAAATATTTTTATATACGGGTTTTTAGGTCCTTGATTAAATTACTTGGGTAACACTTTATTTCGATAGTCCATTTACTAACTAGAAGTAACTTTTCAATTACATGTCAACTAACTGTCATTAGAGTATTAGTAGACTAGAGTATTAGTACGATCAGCTTAATATCTGATAACACTTTATTTATTTGGTCCCCCAACAGACATTCAACTGACTATAAGTAACTTGGCAACTACAAATAAACTTATTCTCCTAATCCAAAGCCATTCACTTTGAAATTTTTCCACACCAGTGATGCACGGGTTGATCCAAAATGAGCGGGTGCCTGCGCCGCGGTCACCCGCGGTTACCCGCAGTTACGGGTCATCCAAAAATATTTTTAATGATATTCGGGTAGCGGTCGGTCAGGTCGTTTGGATAAAGATGCCAATTAAACCTTTGTATTTATATAGTACTAGATACAATTTCTATGAAATATATAGGCCGAATTTATTACTTACTGCGCATCATTCGTTACTACGCGGATGCGCAGTATCAGCTGCTCGTGCTCATCACTTCTCTCAGCTGTGGCAACAACATGTCTCAGTTCAGTGAACTGTTAGTAGGGATGGGACGGTATGAAAATTTCATATCACGATTATAGTGTCCAAAATAATCGTGATTATCAATATTATCACGGTTTTGTTAAAAATTTATGAAAGTGCTCAAAAAGAACTGATGCTCACACTGAAAACATTTCAACAAGTTTTATAATTGAAATTCAACAAACAACAAATAAAACAAGCCTCTCTATGCAGTTTTTAACCAAGATTCTATAGACCCTTTTACAGTTGGTAAACATGGTGACGTTTTTTTGTGGGCGGAGCTTAGGTGGAGGCAGAAAGATCCATCTGGCCGCTTCACTAACGCTAGTTAGCAAGGATTGTTAGCTTGTTTTTTAACAATGACTGGAGAAAATCCAATATTATCTTAATGTGTAAGCTCACTCACTGTCCAGGATTGTTATTTCCAAAAGTTATTTTTAATCGTTTTTTGTAAAACCCAAAATATGACCACACCTCAGATTTGGTCCTCTTAAAAGGCTGAACCATTCCTTCTCGAATAGTAATTTAAAAAAAAATATTGCGTGCTGCGCGCCTGCGTCAGACTGGCCGACAGGATTCAGTGAGTTATTAAAATCGCGATAATCAAACACGGTTTTAATGATAATTAAATTTTAAACGATAATACTAACCGTCAGTACATTTTATCACGGTTTATCGTGAAACCGGTTATCGTCCCATCCCTAACTGTTAGAGTTACTGGAGTAAAATATAATTCGGGATATTGGTTTATTTCAACTCGGAGGGACTGTCAGGCATGTCTGAAAGGGAGTAACTGTAGTAACTTGTGGATCAGCACTGACGCAAGACGTGAACTGATGCGAATGATTCAGTTCGATTTAGCGTACTGGTTCGACCGGTTCATTAAAAAGAACCGATTCGTTCACGAACCGGCCATGTCTATGAGTCTGCAGAGAGATGAAGGCGGCAAGAGAAAAGGTGAAGACTGGGGAGTGGAAGCTCCGCAAATACACAAATAGAAAGAGTAAGTGTGGGAGACATTTACCGAAATAATGAAAGATGATGACCAAAGTGCTGCCTTTGTTATATGTAGGCTACGTCTTCTTGCGATGCTGTGTTGTTACACGTTTATGGCCCAATGACGCTACGATGAGCATGTACTACTTTTAAAAAATACGGTCAGGAAGAGGGTCGGGTACAATATTTTCTTACTTTTTTTGTGGTCCGAGTAGCGGGCGGGTAGTTGAAAACGTTGGTAGTGTGCGGGTTGTTTATACATTGACCCGCGCATCACTGTTCCACACGGCTGACATGTCTCCCCATCTCCCCGCTCTGAGCAGCAGCCGGAGCCTGGGGGTGGGCACTCGGCGCCTGTGATTAACCCATTTCTCAGAACATGGTATCGGTCCCCGGTATCGGGGGACTTTTAACGAGTACGAGTACTTTAGAAAATGTGGTATCGAGGCCGATACCAGATACCAGTACCGGTATCGGTGCATCCCTAGAGAAAATCCTGGAATGTTTTCATCAAAAACCTTAATTCCTTTTCGAATGAAGAAAGAAAGACATTGACATCTTGGAAGACATGGGGGTGAGTAAATTATCAGCAAAAGATTTTATTATTTTTTTTTAAGTCCACAGTAATTCCTGTGGGAACACGATTATCAGTGTTGTAGTCGAGACCAGCTCACTCGAGTCCGAGTCGAGACCGAGACCATAGAGGGTCGAGTCGAGACCGAGACCAAAGACAGTCGAGTCCGAGTCGAGACCGAGACCAGAGAGGTTGGATAACCTAAGGTTGGGTCTCAAACCAGACTTAAAGATATCTTCAAGAATATGTAAAATATTTGGTGGTAACAATAAAATTGGCACCATACTCAAACTGTAAACCAAATATATCATGGAATCATGTACGCTGTAATAGTAAAAAGGCCACATAGTGGTGCCGCGAACATTATAGTCTCAAGTCATGCGCAGTTGCGCACAAGAAAGTCAGCAATCATTGGACGTTTCAATCAAACAACAATTTAAAGAAATACTAACATACAGTAATAATCATGACATATTTTGAATGGGACTCGAGTGGACTCGGGAATAAGTCCGAGTCCCGACTCCCAATATGTTCGAGCACGAGTCAATTCTGAGTCAAAATGCACACGAGTCCATGACAAGACTGAGTCCATTAAAATATGGTCTCGAGACCGAGTCCGGGTCTCAAGTGCACAACACTGACAGTTATCTCCTCTTTTAACATAATAGGCTCTACTGAATGTCTCCCTCTAAAACTATGGAGAACAGATGTTTATGTGAACTCAGTAGATGCCAGTACTAGTGTCCTTTTTATTGCTGAAAAAGCTGAGCTTGTGATTGTGGGGGTTGGTTCTCTCATTCGCTCTCTCCTTCACAGCAGAGAGGAATCATTTTGTGAGCAGGGTGTTATAGAACGTAGTGTATACACACACACACACACACACACACACACACACACATATAGCCAGGGTGCTCTATTCTGCAGTGATGTTCTCAAAATGATTTCCTAGCAGATATCATTTCAGTAGCTGAATGAATCGAGGCGGAGCAGGCAAGAGGAGGGTGTTAAGGTGCAGGAGGTGTCTCAGGTGCTCTACAGGAAATGAAAAATGAAAATGAAAAGAAAAAAAAAATGAAAGGAGTGTTTGTCAGGGGGTGGCGTCTGGCAGGCCTCATTGAAAATTAATAATGTATTTTTGCAAATTTGCAATGTTATTTTGCCAGATCAGGGGAGCAGGGCAGGAAACCAGTGTGTGGAAAAAGACAGGGTGCTGGGAAGAATGCTGATTAAACCTCAGCAGAACGAAGCCAACTGAGATCAATGCTGGACCGTATGTGATACGTCTTAATAATGAGGCTGGTTCTGTTCTGCATGGCTTGTACCTACATGTATGTGAACACGTGGCAGGGTATCTGCTCTGAGAAAGCAAAAAAAATAATAATAATACTCAGTAAAAAAATAAAACAACTAATGAAATATAAACCGAATATTACATATAATCCACTCATTTGAATATGAGCAGAGTGACGGCCAAGGTAAAGGCAACATTCAGGTGGAAAATCATGTGAGGGGAGGCAGTGCCACGTCACTGTGATTGGCTGTGATAATGCACGCCTCTAATGCTTGCAAATTTAAACAAGTCAAACTGGTGACAATTAACCCACTCTTACAATGTACTCTACTCACTAAATCACACATAACCACTTTCAGTTATGAGAGAATATAAATGCACGTAAGCCGGTCAGTTTGTATATATTTCAACCATAACAATTCTCTGAATAGTTGAATATGGCAATATTAATGTGTATGGTATTGGCAGACTAGATCTGCTATGCTGCGGCAGACCGAGTGTAACCGTTCCAAGTCTGAGCAGGATTCAAACCGGGGGCTCCAGAATTCGAACCGAAGTCTCAGAGAGTAGGTGTGCTAACAAGGAAGCTAAAGACCGCAGCCGATGCTAGTGCACCTCTTGAGGCCAGGGGAGTGAGGTTTACATGCACAGCTCACCCCCTATATCAACCTCACTCTTATCCGGGTCACGGCACCACATGTAACTGCTGGCTCCTGGCGTCAATCTTTATGTGTAGCCCATGTGTTTAAAGTAGCTCAATTTTAGGCAACACTTGCCAGAACTAGCTTACAGCAAGCAGTGAACCAGACTAAAAAAAAAACATGTCATCTTATTTAAAGAAATATGCATTCTGCATTTTTGGAGAAATCAATTCATGCCTTGTTTTTATTCAGTGGAACAGATTTCATTGTGAATAAAATCCACAATCCAAGCACTCTGCCATAAAATCCAATCCATCGTGTGTGGAATGAATCCATACAATAAAATAAAATGTATGAAATCACTTAACATACACAATTTAAGCTGTTTATACTGCGACCAAACAGCAGCTACATGTTTGCTAAACATAGACAGATATTAAGAGTGGCTGTTTGCTGGCCATTACTTAAGCCTGTGATTAATATCTTGCTCAATGTCATGAAGCAGTTGCTTGGCTGACAGGAAGGCTACTTCTCATTGCTTCAGTAATATCCTGTAGTCTTTTCCCTTTAAGACAAGTGCAACACTCAAAAGCCCAGATCAATTTCATGGCTGGATTCATCTCAGACATTTACCACACACATCAGCCTGGCGCACTAATCATACCCGCAGACCAGGCATGTGTGTACGCTGAAAAAAAACCTTTCTTAATCAATATTTCTGTCTTGGTTTCCAGGAAAAGCATCTGAACTTCTTTGAAACAAGATATATTTACTGACGAAATATGAAGTATTGTCAAAAAAAGATTCAAGTTTATTTTTCTTACCCCCACATGGGGTTCTTGGATTTCAGTCTTCAGAGAGCTCAGTCTCCCCAACTGAATGTGAGAATAATATAACCCATTTTCAACATTGATAAAAAACAGAAATGTTTCTTGAGCAGCAAATAAGCAAATTAGACAATGCACGCCCATTTATTTTTGAAATGGGGAGCATTCAGATGAAAAAAAAAGTTATGTTTCTTTTTTATTATACTAAATGTTTGGGAAGGCTGAAACGAAATGCAGGGGGCTGAAGCCAGGTCTAACAAAGTTTATGCTATGCTTTTATTTTAACTTTTTAGTTAACTATTATATATTACTATATAAGGTACAATATGTAAGAGTCTTCAATTTATTTTTTTATTTCAGAAAAATTCCCATTTTAAATAAGCGGCCATCCTGGAGAAAAAAAAAAGAAGAAAAAAACGAAACTTACCAATTCACAAAATTAACGGAATGCATAGCTGAGATTGCGAGACCCATTTACAACTACTGGTAAATGTCGACATGCTTAACAAAAACACCTATTGCTTGGAAATATTGACGGTTCTTTGGTCATAATGATAACGTAAAATAAGACGATTAAAGAGACAAGACAAAGGCTCACTGACATACTTTAAAATATATTTCAGCATTTTGTTAATCGACGTCCTACTAACGTTACCCCTTAACTTAACCCAATCCGATCGCGGCTCTGCCGGTATTAGTGTTATTCCACAATATGTATTGATAAGCTGTTTAATTTATAATTATTAAGATTATTTTCACATACCCTGCTGTGTATGAACATAGCTGTTCCTCAATTTGTGTTTCCCATTTGAACGGTCAGCGTATGAGGCGCTGCTGCTTGCACTGGGACTATAACGTTAGGCTTTAACTTCAATTTTTAAGAAATTATTCTCTAATCGGTTGCATATAATGTCGTGAATATATCCCTCAAATGCATACTGTAGTCCCTTTTGTCTTGCTCTCTCAGATATTTCACTTGTTCGCCGAAAATGACTAATTATCTCATTGAAATGTCTGATACCGGGTGCACCCACACTACAATAGATGAGCCAGCCGCGAAAGCTTGACAGGTGTAGCAACAGTAACTAGGGAGGGAGGGGCTTAGCGAAGGGTCAATTATTGGACAAAAAACTTTCACATGTAACAGCCTAGAATACTGTCTAACACTTGATGGCTGCTCTGTTAAGTCTTCGTCGTCGGTTAGGAATCTGGGTGTGCTCTTTGATACCAATCTCTCATTTGAAAGTCATGTGTCTAGTATCTGTAGAACCGCATTGTTCCATCTTAAAAATATATCTAAATTACGCCATATGCTCTCATTAAAAAATGCGGAACAATTAGTTCATGCGTTCATGACATCAAGGCTAGATTATTGTAATGCTCTACTGGGTGGTTGCCCTACACGCTTAATAAACAAACTTCAGCTAGTTCAAAACACAGCAGCTTGAGTTCGCACCAGAACCAGGAAGTATGACCATATAAGCCCGGTTCTGTCAACCCTGCATTGGCTGCCTATTAAACATTGTATACATTTTTAAATATTGCCGATTACTTATATAGCACTACATTTATTTATTTTTTTAGCTCTGCAGTACTTCGTCTATTGCGATCTCAAAACTCCGGCCAGTTGATAATACCTAGAATATCAAAATCGACTGCCGGTGGTAGATCCTTTTCCTATTTAGCACCAAAACTCTGGAACAATCTTCCTAACATTGTCCAGGAAGCAGACACAATCTGTCAGATTCAAATCACATCTCTTTGGCCTAGCGTACCCATAACACACTATAGACTTCCTAACTTCAAAATTAGGCTGCATAGTTTAGATCCGCCGGAACCGGGAACACGTCCCGTAAATCCTGATGTACTTGGCAGATCAAAAGAAATATGGCGTCTACGCTAATATTAGTTTCTCTGTTTATCCCGAGGGAACCTCTATGGTGGACCTGCGCCTGGACCCATCCCAACTCATCCTTAAGTGCCGCCCTCATCAACACGACAGCCATCAGCACTGAATCTCAACATCTCGTCTTCAAATGGTGTGATTACTTTGACTTACAAACAGATGGAAATGGACAAATTCTCTTAATGTTTCGATCCAATTTGTTTTGTAATCACTGTTCCTTCGTTGGCCAGAGGACAACTGGCCCTCGACTGAGCCTGGTTTCTCCCAAGGTTTTTTTTTTGTCCATTCTGTCACCTGATGGAGTTTTGGTTCCTTGCCACTAGGGCTGAACGATTAATTGCATTTGCGATAAAATCGCGATAATAATGAAACACGATTTTGTAATCGCAAGAGCTGCGATTACACTGGTCACGTGACACGCTCAACATGATGAAATGTTAGAATATGGTCAGGATGTTATTCTCATGTTTATCTATCTGCTAGTTTCGTATGACAAACAAACTAACACATAAAATAACATTATAACTTTCAACAGACATTTAAATGCCGTTTAGTGTGATAGTGTAACGTCAGACCAAGTGAAGCAGCGCTGCATGATCTCACAAGTTTAATTCATCTAATAAACTGACCTGTATGAGAAATCTAGCACTTGCGGGTAGTTCGGTAGAATTAAATGTTCTTATTCCTTTATATTGGCGGGACTCGCATGTGATATCTGTCTCTTTAACATACCACCGTACTGTTAAAAAACATGAATGTTTGCACTCATCCATACATTATTAGATCCATCAGCTTGACAGCAAGTCCCATCATTCGGCTAATCGCTGCGTCATCAACCTAGGCCTTTGTTATTTTTGGAAACTAAGCCATCTTGTAGATAAAAAAACGTACATATTGTGTCTTTAAATAAACTAAAGTTTGTATACTTATGCTTAAATAAATAAAATACAAGTGAGGTGAGAATTTTGCTTCTTGAGTAAATTGATCTCGTTTTAAGGATGTTTAGAAGTATGTTCCTTGAAAAAAATGTAACGTGTTAAATGCATTATGATTGCAATAAAGACAAATCCAGCTCCGTATTGTGAAATTTTTCCAAGAATAGCAGCATCATGATACCATTTCCATCTTTAATCTCAGCTAAATCAAACAGCTCTGCCGTTTGTAAGGTTTCTTTGATCGTCCTCTGAAATAAAGAGCCTTTGAAGACCCTCGGTTCATCCTTTATGTAGTCAGAGAATAAAGAGTAAGCATTTTGCCCTTGCTAAGAAAATGAGATTTGCCAAGACTCTCTCTCTCGTGAAGTTCTGACACGCGCTCTCCGAGGCCTCATAAAGTGTACGTCACCCATGTGACATTTGTTACCTGTGGGCTCATATGCTTCCAGTATAAAGATATTTGATCAAAAGAGAGAAGAGAGCCCACATAAATTAGCTTGTCAGGTTTCACATTGACTTCAGCACAAAATTCGATTCAGTGTTTCTCCGTCAAATGAAGCGCAAGCGCACTAATCAATGTGACATGCTATATTGTGAGACGAAATTCATTAAAATAGAGGTGAGAAGCTGAAAAGCCACAAGCCACAGAGAGAATAAGAGGTGTCAGAGCAAAAGGCCATGAAAACTTGCAGCTTCACTTTCCAACTCTCTTAAATAGCCCTCATTAGTGGCTGATTCATTGATTCAGACTGAGCTTTTAGAGCTACGAAAGCGCCAAGGTGCTGGATGCAGGAAATTCTGTAACATTCGCAACTTGTATATTAGACAAATCAGATATACAGCCATGTGGTCTCATGAGACTCTTTACACTGTGGGGAGTTTATCCTGCAAATATGATCATAATGGAACTGTCACTTGAGCAAATGTCATTTACTGGATGTCTCTGGGTCAAGTTTGACATTACTGGTTTTGGGTGAGATTGATTTGAGACCTTTTCATGGAGAAGGCCTACTTGAAGGCCTACTTGAAGGGTCTTGTGGTGATTGGTGTACATTGGACACACAACTAGCAAGAAAATACAGTAAAACTTTGAAATGTTATATATTAATATAAATAATAATTAGTGATTGGGACGAGACCGGCTATGTAGAGTCCGAGTCGAGGCCGAGTCTTTGAAGGGTCAAGTCCGAGTCGAGGCCGAGTCCACTGGTTTTTAAATACAGTCGAGTCCGAGTCAAGACCGAGTCTTTGAAGGGTCAAGTCCGAGTCGAGACCGAGTCCGTTGGTTTTCAAATACAGTCAAGTCCGAGTCAAGACCGAGTCTTTGAAGGGTCGAGTCCGAGTCGAGACTGAGTCCGTTGGTTTTCAAATACAGTCGAGTCCGAGTCAAGACCGAGTCTTTGAAGGGTCAAGTCCGAGTCGAGACCGAGTCCATTGGTTTTCAAATACAGTCGAGTCCGAGTCAAGACCGAGTCTTTGAAGGGTCGAGTCCGAGTCCAGACAGAGTCCGTTGGTTTTCAAATACAGTCAAGTCCGAGTCAAGACCGAGTCTTTGAAGGGTCGAGTCCGAGTCGAGACAGAGTCCACTGGTTTTCAAATACAGTTGAGTCCGAGTCAAGACCGAGTCTTTGAAGGGTCAAGTCCGAGGCGAGACCGAGTCCACTGGTTTTCAAATACAGTCGAGTCCGAGTCAAGACCGAGTCTTTGAAGGGTCAAGTCCAAGTCGAGACCGAGTCCATTGGTTTTCAAATACAGTCGAGTCCGAGTCAAGACTGAGTCTTTGAAGGGTCAAGTCCGAGTGGAAACCGAGTCCGTTGGTTTTCAAATACAGTCAAGTCCGAGTCAAGACCGAGTCTTTGAAGGGTCGAGTCCGAGTCGAGACTGAGTCCGTTGGTTTTCAAATACAGTCGAGTCCGAGTCAAGACCGAGTCTTTGAAGGAACAAGTCCAAAACAAGTCTGAGAAAGCAGAAATCGGCCTCGAGTCCGAGACCAGTCTCGAGTACTACATCACTAATAATAATAAAAGGGAACTATTATGCCCTTTTCCAAAGTCTTGATTTTGTTTCTTGGGGGTCTATTTTTTTTGAAAATAAAAGGGTGTCACACAACTTGCCCACGTTAGCATCTGCCTAATTTGAATAACTTCTAAGTGACTGATGTGAGAGTGAGATCAGAAGTTGATTGATGCAAAGCCTTTGACTACAACAACAAATTACATCCCTCCTGGGGGAAAAAAAGTAGAAATAATGTCCAACCTACCAAGAAAAGATCCACCAGTTCAGTTCAGTTTCACCAATCACTTTGCTATTTTTCCCAATTGATTGCATTATAAGTGCATCACTTAGATGAATAGACTATTACAAAGATAGTCTTAGGGTATGGTTACACAACAATGATGTACTACTGTAAAAGCGGAATCATTTTTCCTTGGCATTCTTCATACAGACGACAATGCTGTGTCCGTTTTCACAAAATTGCATTTTAGTAGTTTACACAGAGACGACAGGGCTGTCGCCCTGACCAATATGCTGCCCTAGGCAAGAGTTTACCTGGTGCCCCATGCATTACAGCCCATTTCACACCAACATCATGTTGGTGATTATTTAGTCATATATATATATATATATATATATATATATGTATAACGACAACTCAAAAAATAATTAAGCTGTCCGCACACTTGATTCCTTTAAGCAAATTAAATAGCCAAGCTTTCGGTCACAAAACCATCCTCAGGGCATCAGGGCATATAGTGCTTTTTATCCTACAATACAGATTATTTCAAGGCAGATTTACAGTGATAACAGGAAAATAATGCAACAAAGTTTGCTTCTCCTGTACAGCAGATCTAGAAATAAAGAGTGTCATAATTCAGCTTAAGTATGTACAGTGATTGTTTATTTTGTTGTCAAAAAAAGGTTAATTTATTTATTTATATATAGCCACTGATAAAACAGTGATATCACCACCCAAACGTCATTCATGCACAAACTATTCATTCGAAAGCAATGTTGTCAACATTAGATGCGGCGAGGGCTGATGCTACACAACAAAATGCCAACAGTAAACTGTTCGCACGCTCTGTTTGTGATGCACTTCAAGCACTCGCTTGATTGAAGACTGATGCGCCGGACCGGAGTCGCTAAGTTTTTGTGTTGTTGTTTTTGTTTTTGTTTTGTTTTTGTAGTATTTTGAATTAATGCTTTTAAAATAGTATTAGTAAAAAATATATATGTATATACACATACATACATATATATATTTTTTTTTTTAATTCACTCGTTCACTCATTTTGGCTCCCCTATTGAGTGGTGGCGCCCCTAGCATTTGCCTATGCCATGGACCGGCCCTGAAAGACGATAACAGTATCGCTTTTGAAAACTTGCATTTTGAAACACATTTTCAAAAGTTTGAGTTTTCAGACCTCCAAAACGCATTAAAACGTTTCAGTTTTTAGTCTAAAATGGTGTTGTGTAAACAGGCCCTTAAAATTCCATGTGTGACCTTGACAACTTTGTTTCATGCAGATATAATTCAATAATACAGAAAGGGTTTTCTGCTTTTCTTTCATTTCTTACTCTGTCATTAAATACATTGTGTGCTATTTCGTGCAGTTTGTCACGCAAATACGGCTCCCTTTGATTAACATAACATTGATTGTGACCTTGGTAGAGTTTTTCATTCACTTTATGTTCTGTCTTCAAGGTTTATGGAGAAAATTAATTGAACTGCTGAGTTCTTTTGTTAGATCCCAAAGCAGTACATCACCAAGGCTAATAACTAAACACAATGAGTCTAATTTTGAGTTTACCAGTTGGGTGGTTAAAGCTACTCAAATAAGTCGATTGCGATACTAATACTAACTAAGCTTTCTCACTCTGTCAGTTGCAGATTAGAGGGTGTGGCAAGTGATAAAACGCAGGTAAAATTATGTGATTTGCATTTTTAGACACTCAAATATTAAGACATTTTTTCAGATTTCTTCATAACACAAATTAAAGATCTTAGGATCGAAATGAGATGTTAAGGCCAGAAGATTTTCTCACCTCAGACGATTGCAGATATGCTTTGGCAGATGAAGTCATCTGCAAAGTTACAGAGGAGAATGTCAGACTTGTAGACCATGCGAAAATCCGAAGAAATGAGAAAGAAAGAGAGAGAGAGAGAGAGAGAGAGAGAGAGAGAGAGAGAGAGAGAGAGAGAGAGAGAGAGAGAGGTAGAACAGAGAATGTGAAAGTAATAGCAAGGTGGGGAGACTGAAAAAAGTCCTCTATGTTCCCTAAGGAGATGTTTCACTGCATGCGGAGAGAGGAAGAGGGGTGAAAATGACACAAATTAGGCTGGAGACAGCATGTGTGTCCCCAGTCACAGAAACTATTTCATCCTTCATGTGTGTGCCACTGAGTGTCACGAAAGAAAAACAAGGAAAAGAAGACTCCATGAACCGGCTCCAGACATGCAATGAAGACAAGGCAGATCACATGACAACAGGGAAAAACTTTTCCTTCATAACATACAATAGCAATATGGCTTATTTCGCTGATACCTATCTATCTATCTATCTATCTATCTATCTATCTACCTATCTACCTATTTATCTATCATTTTAAAGATGTTTTCATAACCACCCCAGAGCAAAATAAAGGTTATACGGTGGACAGGAGAAAAACATTATTGTGATAATCTCATGATTTACTAATGCCTAGTTCACAGTCACACTACATGATTTTAAAATGTCGGGCTGAACTGTGCAGTTCACACTACATGACTTGCTCTCAGTGAAATCATGAGTGTTCAAGTTGTTTAGCTGTTCACACCACACAACACAACGTGATTGATCCACAACAGGAGGTAACTCACTACACGAGTTAACAACGCACTACATAGAGATACAACCACGATCGGATGATAAGAGCATATCATTTGTGACTCAATGAGAGCTGTTTCAGTACTATAATACGGTCTAAATCCTGAAAATAATCAACCAAATAGCGAGTTGACAACAACACGATTCTATCTGGTCTAGAAACCATGTTTTGTAACGAAAAACCACGCAATAAAACGAACCAGAAATGACGCGAAACTGCAGAGAAGAACACAACACGCGAATATGGACGTCAGACAGAAACTAGTGCTGCACACTGTTTGCTCGACGATCTGCTCTGAGAAAAAAAAATGCAAAAAAGAAAAAGTAAGATTTACCTGGTGTCCTCAACCCATGCGTTGCTATGATTGGCTGTACTCATGACATCACTGAGATTGAGTCGCGCGACTGCGCGAGATATCTAGCATGCTAGATATTTTTCTGAGCTCGGTGACCTGTCTGCGAGCTGTCTGCGAGCTGTCTTTGATGCGTTGTTGGCTCTTTCACACTAACTGATTGGCGAGCGTTAATCGTCCGCTAATCGCCCGCGATTTGCACGCGATAACACACTGACTTGTCGGCGACTCAACGATTTGCAAATCGGGCTTAAATCGGGCTTAAAATCACGTAGTGTGAACTAGGCTTAACTTACATATTTTACAAAGCAGATATAAACGTGTTCAAAATTAATATTTCGAATTAATATCATATGGACTCTCTGTTTAGTTCTATTTCGGTTTTGTGCTTCTTGTGTTCCTGTTCCCGCCAGTCATTAGTTATCATGGTTATTCATAATTTGATTAACAAGCACACCTATCTGTTCATTATCATTGTGTATTTAAAGGAGCAATGTGTGATTTTTAGCGACATCTAGTGGTTCGGTTGCGAGTTTGCACCAGGTTTGCACTAAGGGCTCAGCCCACTGCTCACCCCTCCCTTTCGAAGAAGCTACGGTTGCTAAAACGGGACAAACATCTCGTCGGCTGAGACAGCAGAGAATAGCCAGAGTAAGCCAAGAGTGTGTAACATTGTCACTGTTTCTGTACCACAGTCCATTATAAACCACATCATGGATACTGTTTACAAAGCCATAGTCAGGTGAGGATCAAGGGTTTTAATATATAATTTAATATAATAATAGTAATCAGCTGATTGTCTCACAAACGTAACCAGCAGCACATTTCTCCACACATACTGTAGCAAACCCATAATACAGCGAGGGAGCAGCTATATATTTTTTCTAACAGGGTAGTAATAGTTTAGCTGGCTAATATGAGCTGTTACTGTGGCTGAGCTGGGACGCGTCCGCATCGCATGAGTCCAAAGGTCGGAAGTGCGCGCGCTGTTACAATCATGTCATCTCCGCATCCCATAGATACTATTTACTACACACAATAGGCTTTTTTCTCTGATTTTGAAAACTCTTCGTGATCGACTTTAGTGATCTAAAAGTCTCTATCGACGGCTTAGTGATTCCTGTAATGTACTGTTTTACGGTCAATGACATGAATACTAATCATCAGCTGTCTCACGAACGTAACAGCACATCTATCCCCAACATAACAAACCCATAACACAGCGAGGGAGAACTAAGTTACATGAAACAATCCCAACTACATATTTTACACCACTCACAAGGGAAAAGTCACTACTCACGGAGTGTAAGGCTAGCTTCCAGCTTTCCGCTACTTCTCTTTCAAGGTAGTGATGAAACGCGTTCTGATGCGCTGTTTGTTCTCGTTCGGCTACGGTAGGAATATGACGTCACAACATGGCGACCTTCATAGAAGGGGATTCCCGCGGTTATGGAGCTATTAATGTCTCATTCTAAGGTAATAAAAACATTACGGTTAATTAAGTAAGTTCTTTATACACCACTGAAAACATAGTTATGGATGTCATATTGCATTTCTGTTAATAGATACTCATCTTTTTTACACATTGCACCTTTAAGTCCCTTAGATTGTTTCGTTCCATGTCCAGTATTGCCATATATGTGTATAGTGTTATGCACGCCGTTTCGTTTATTCACGTCCTGTTGGATACCCAAGTTTATTTTATTTAATAAAGTCTATTGTTATTTAAATATTTTTGGAATCGTTCTGCATCTTCATCAGATGAAGACGTTACAGTTAACTTTGACAGCCCTAATAAAAACAAAAACAAATATTTTAGGAAAATTTTTTTTAGGAACAGAATGAAATTGTAATAAAAATCTTCCATTCCCTAATGCACTAAGTTATACTCATTCAAAATGTGCAGCAGCTTTGATTGACTCATCCAAAATGAGATGGAAGATAAAAGTATTTTGTGTTTCCTTTTGAGACTCCCCTGCTCTGAAACACAAACATTAGTATATTAAAATACTCTGCTGTTCCAGTTTAACTGGATTATGTGAAAGGTACAAAACCCCAGCTGTTTGCTGTGCTAAATTGCAATATTATTTGACACAAATTGTCCTAAATACAAGGAACAGTAAAAGTCAAACAGCTTAGAGAGAGATACAAATCAAAGAGGTAATGCTTCCTAACAAGATAAGAGAGCACTCGTAGCCAAAACCAATTTACATTTGATAAATTGTATTTTTAGTGCGTGTACAACTTTGAGCTGCTTAATTAGTTTCACTTAACTTGAAGCCCTGGCAAAGCATTTCAGTACACATCCGCCACCCAATTATAACTGCTTTTTGTCCAATAAAAGTATTTGTAGTCACGGGTATTGTTGATATCTTTTCCTGAAGTTTGATGGGTATCAAGCGCAGTGTTAAAAATAAACTGATCTTTCAGCTGTCCACCCAGGATCAGCGCTCTGTTCTCAGGCTAGAGTTACTGGCCTCTTCCATAATTTTGTCAATATCCCAGCTCCACAGGAGCCGTCTTCTGACTGGCAGTGTGGGAGGCTGTGGACACAGCTAACGGATGTGGATGATGGAGGTGGGGTGTGTGTACAGAGCTCAGAGGCTTGACAACATCTTCTGAGACTTCACCAACAAGAAAAGTCAGATCACAGGGCCAAATATGGCTGTGTATGCTGATGCTGGCCTATGGACAAAAGGCAGCACGACCTAGTCTTTATGATGAAGCTGGCTGACAGATAAACCATTTCTGGATAAGGGATAGTTCACTTTGAAATTTATTTTTGATATGTTTAAGCTTACCTCAAGGGCATCCAAGATGTGTGTCTTAGTTTCCACAGTATTTTCAATTTTAATATTGTTAGGTCAAACCGTTCTTGTCTGTTAGTCATATAATGGAGGTCTATGGGATCTTCCTCAAAGAGCATGCACAGAGAAGTCCAAATTAAACATGGTTTAATGACTCGTAAATGTAAGTACACATTGATAGCCTAAGACACGAAACGAGCGGTTTGTGTGAGAAAACGAACAGTTTTTATATCGTTTTTACCACTTGTAATCACAGTTACGTCCATTATACTCTGAGGGAAAGGGCGCTTCTGTATGTGAATGCACCGGAAAGCCCCGGAAGTGTACGTCACTTACTGTTTACACAGAGATTTCGGAAGTTGTACCTTTCACTGTGAAGATCTAAACATATTTAGATATACAGTAAATCGCAATGGAAGACGATTTCGATATTTAGATCTTCACAGCGAAAGGGAAAACTTCCGAAATCTCTGTGTAAACAATGAGTGACCTACACGCCAGAGAGATCACTTCCTGGGCTTTCCGGCCCTTGCGCAGACCGAAGCATCCTCGCCCTCAGATCACTTGGACGTGACTGTGATTGCAAGAGGTAAAAACGATATAAATACTGTTTGTTTTCACACACAAACCGCTCTTTTTGTATCTTAGGCCATCAATGTATACTTACATTTATGAGTCATTAAATATTGATTAATTTGGACTTTTCTGTGCAAGATCTTTGAGGAGGATCCCATATTTGTTTGACCTAAAAAATATCCAAATTGAAAATACTGTGGAAACAAAGACATCTTGGATGCCCATGAGGTAAGCTAAAACATCAAAAATTCATTTCAAAGTGAACTATCCCTTTAAGAATATTGGTGGGACACAAAAATACAACCGTCACTGTCTTACCATATACAAAAACACTACTTTTCAGGGAAAAAAAAAATCTGTTAATTTTGTTATTATTAATATCACTGTCGTGTTGAAGTTCATATTGTGGCTTTATATATGGTCAGACACTTGTATGTCTCATTAAAGGGGTCATGGACTGGCTTTTTAAATTTTATTGTTGTGCGAGGCGAACTTATGACGTTCGCTTGGTTTTTGCATTCAAAAACATCCAAATGAATAAGTAATAGGCTATTTTGTATCCAAATGTTTAGCCTACCTGAAAAAAACGCTCTGAAGACTTGGAAGTAAACGCCAACTGCTGTGAGTGGATAACAGATTTGCATATTATAATGCGTCCCGTCGATGCACTTGGGAGATATTGTTTTGAAACGTCCAATGTTGTAAAATGGCAACCGGAATGATTCGACCCAGAGTCCGTGTGTTGCACCATTCCTGTCAGATCCAAAATAGACGGCACAGCACCGTTCTTTACTCTTAATCGGTCTGCAAATCCAGTCTTGTTTACAAAACAATTCTCAGTGGAATGAAGCGAACAGACGACAATGTTTTACCCTCATCAGCTGGAACATCATTAAAAATAAAGTTTATCCATGCAGTCCTATTGGAATCCAGAGGAAGCTTATGCAGCGACTGTCTTAAGTTCTTCCACAACCAGGCGCTACACAATATTCTGTATTGCTCGGTAGATCCATGCGGTTTGTCATCACGAGGTAGGCCTATGTTATTTTGATGTGCGCGAATCGGTGGGCGGGGCTAAACCGGCTGTGTTAAAGTAGGAGTTGACCTTCTTCTGCGGGGGTGGTGTTTTATTCTTATTGTCGTCACTTTGCTGGGGCTGGTGTCAATAAAAGCTTATTGGACTCTATGATGATTGTATGTTTGTAATCTGCATTCTAATAAAAAAATAAAAAATAAAAAAAGCTTATTGGACTAATAAGGTTTCGTTTCTGAAACGTTTTCAGTTCTGAAACTTACAGGATATTTTTATATCCTGATGATCTCTTAGATGTCAAAAGCTCAAGGAAAAATTGATTTCTCATTTCATCACCCCTTTAAAGTATATTATTAACATTTTACCAAAATTAAGATAACACTTTAAAAGACAATGAATAATTAAAGAATAAATCATTTACAACATTATATTACAATACTCATAATGTTATTTCAGGAGCTGATGTTTTTTTATCATTATTTTGCACTTTAATGTTGCACTTTATTTTGCACTTTAAATTACAATGCCATTTTTGTTGACAAAAATTAGATGCCATGTTAGTAAAATTCACTGAATTTAATGAATGAGATATAGTGACATAGACCACTTTTCAGTTGGTAAAAATGGTGACGTTTTTTTGTGGGCGGAGCTTAGGTGGAAGCAGAATGATCCCTCTGGCCGCTTCACTAACACTAGTTAGCAAATATTGTTAGCTTGTTTTTTAACAATGACTGGAGAAAATCCGATTTTATCTAAATGTGTTAGGTCACTCAGTGTCCAGGACCGCGATTGTTATTTCCAAAAGTTATTTTTAACGGACGGAACCAGATTGGCCGACCCATAGCCGCCTACATACTCACTCAATGCATGGACAATCTGACAGGATTAACGTTAGGTTACCTCGGGTGAGTGGCCTGACTTTGACACATACCTTTTAGAGAAACCGATCGTAAAGAGAAACTGAGGGCATATACACTTTTGGATGCCTATAACTATGTGCTGAATGGTCCTGTACAAGATTTGTGTGTTCAATCCGCAGTTCTGCAGAGCCAGCGCCGAGACGACAACAATGTATTGAGTGACATTACGGTGCGATTTTAATGATGTGAATATTTTCTAGAAATAAAAATTCCAGATACAGCATATTCATTTTTCATCACAACAAGATGACATTTAATAATAGTAACAATAATTTAAGCTGCTTATTATGTAGCCGAATATGTGCTGGTTTGTATTGGTCGCCTCCAGTTTTCACTTTGTTTTGCCTCCAGCTAGCGCCGTGACTTAACTGTGATGTTGGCGCAAAAGGGGTCTATAGAACTACATCTGCAGGATATTTCAGCCCGTTCTCATCCCAAGGCGTCATATACTGACGCTTTTACAAATCGTATACATCCAATCGCACATGGCACCCTTTAGCGTCAATATGAGACGCAGATATACAGTATATGTGCCAGAAGGCGCCTCCTAGTGGTCTAACCCTAACCCTACCCCAGACCTAAACCTACCCATAACCGAAGCATGTTATATTGACGCTAAAGGGTGTCATGTGCGTCGGATTTAGACGCATTGTCAAAAGTGTCACTATATGACGCCCTAGGATGGGAATGCGTTGGATATTTCTGACCAAACACAAAAACTATGAATTATTTTTTATGTATTATTGCAGTGCATCTGTGCATGGAGACTGTGGCCCCTTTAACAGTAGAATACAAGAACAGAGACTAAATACTAGAGTTAGTGACATTCTGAGTGAGTTTGAAAGCTGCCATTGATGGAGGAGAGCTTAAGTTGGTGTTCGAGATGGGCTCATGTCTGCAAAACATTATAACTAGTGCTTGTCAAGAAAAGTGGAGTGGTGAAAAATGATGGAATGCCACCAAGCCTAACAAAGATTTCACTCTCTTGGACAAGCTCAGGGTCTGTCAAAGCTAAATGCAAAGCAAAAAATGATATGAGTCAATGGAAAGAGATGGGAAAACATTAAAGAGAGGAATGACAGCCAGAGTGAGTGGAAAGAGTCGAGCAAGTGGTGCAATGCACAGAAAGCCGGTTGATACATGGAGAGATAGCTGCTGAGAATATGTCATAGCACGTAATACTGCGGTATACTGAGATCACTGAGGTCACAACGAGAGTACAGAATGGAATAATGCATGAAAACTATAGATATAGAGAAGAAAATTAAATAGAGAAGATGACAGTTAAGTCAAAAATGATGCACTCTAGGAAACTTGTCGAGAGATGGGATGAGATTAGATGAGGGAGATGAAAGGCTGCAGGAATCAGGCACTTCTCCAGCTGCTTCTCGTCTTTTATGATGCCTGTCAACATAAAGAAGTGACAGGACCGTAAAGCAAGATAATGAATCTTGTCATAGTCAAGCACTTAAATGTTTGTGCTTGTGACAGAGAAATTAGACCGTTTCGATTTTTAGGGGTTGTTTTATTCCCACCTTCAACAACAGGATGATTAATGAAACCAAAGAGGGGACGAGCTAAAAACAAAACGACAGGGAAAAGGTCTAAGTCATAAAATCAAACAACACCTGTGTGAATTAGCAACACACCCACACTCCACAGTCAACACTTGATGTTCCAGAGGATCAGGCAGATTCTTAGGCAAGCATTTCATATTCCAATTCAATCGACTAATTGTGTTGGATCAACTCCAACACTTTTTTTGTCAAATAATTGTATATATGAGGTTTTTCAATCTAGTTTTTGGTCTGCTCACAGCACTGAGTCTGCCCTCCTGAGAGTGCTAAACGATATTTATCTCTCTACTGTTTCCGAAGATACTGTGGTTCTTGTTCTTTTGGATCTTTCGGTGGCTTTTGATACCATCCCTACTCTTTTATCTCGACTAAGGTCTTTGGTGGGTCTAAAAGCATCTGTCCTGAAATGGTTTCAGTCATAACTGTCTGACAGAAAGTTTATAGTAAAGATGGGTAATTTCTCCAGATCACACCTGTGACCTGTGGTCTTCCACAGGGCTCTATTTTGGGTCCTTCTCTGTTTTCTCTATACATGCAACCTCTGGACACTATTCTAGGGAGTCATGGTGTATCCTTTCACTTTTACGCAGACGAAACTCTGCGATGCTTAGAGGAGGTTAAAGCATGGCCAACCCAAAATTTCCTCTTCCTAAATGCCCAAATGAACACTCTCAGTGTATAAGTCCAGAGTTAGCTTTTAAATCCCAAGGAGTGTGGAACTTAGGTGGTCTTGTTGACCAGTCTTTAAAATTTGACAAAAAGATCTCATCCGTAATCAGTTCCAGTTTCTACCAACTTCGTTTATTGGCTGAAATCAAAGGCTTTCTCACCACCGAAAACTCTGGAAATGGCTGTTTATGCATTTATTATGTGTCAGTTAGATTGCTGCAGTTCCTTATATTGCGGTATATCAAGTTTTCAAATTGCTCGTCTTCAGTTAGCCCAAAATGCTGCGGCCAGACTTCTACATAAGTGTCAAAAATATGACCAAATACCTACACTGCCTGCCAGTTCGACAGAGAATAGATTTCAAAATTGTAGTTTTTCTTTTCGTTTTTTTTTTTTCATTCTATATTTGAGTCTGACACTGCTTGCTACTCCTGTTTTACTATTTCATACTTCTGATACTCTTCTGAGTCTGATTTTTTTTCACTCCGGGTTTTAAGGTTCCACTTAGCTGCTCTTATTTGTGTTTTATGCATTGTTATGCAGGTCTTACTATATTTCAATCTGGTTCTTTTGTAAAGCATTTTGGTCGGCCTAGTGGCTGTTTGCAATACAAATACAAATAAAGTGAATTTGAACTTGGATAGACAAGGAAGAAACATTCCCGTTTCCACCAAGTGTTTTAATCCATCTCTTTTGTCCACTTCCATTCACTCCTGTCCTGATTTCTTCAAGGGGAGGGTCTATGGGAGGATAAATGTATGTGGGTTTTTTTATTTGTTTGTTTGTTTGTTTGTTTTTCAGATTTTTCTATCTAATTGACAAAATAAGCTTGCACAATTTACAAAGGAAGATGCCCGGAGGCGATGGAAAAATATAAGGAGAGCATCAGCTTTCGTCTTTGCACCAACAGCCACCAGACAGACCATGTCGAACACAGTGATTGTGTGTTAGAAATCAGGAATAGTGAGAGAATATTGTGCTTGGTACATTTTTCGCCTACAAACCAAACTTGGGTCTTCAGCCGACTAAGCTTAAATCCTGTCTGGTTAGCGCACTTCCCATAATGTTTAGGCATTATGCCAGTAGGCGGAAAGTAGACGGTCTTTAATGGTTTGAACACATTCGACCACATGAGATTTTACACTGTGAAAGCAATCCGGTCGAATGCGTTTTTAATTATCTCTGGTCAAAAGTGGACAAGCTCAAAACATTTTAGACCCTATTTACACTTGTATTTATTGGCAACTTATGTTCCGATAAACCGAAATGCATCTTAATACCAGGTGTAAACAGGGCCTTAGTGCCATCACCACATTGATGTCGATCTGTATCAACAGCATCTAAATTAATTAGATAGATGACAGATGGAATCTGGATTTTTTTTTTTTTTTCAAATTCTATATTATGCCAAATTCCCCATAAGTGGGACACAGATGGGATGTAAGCTTTGTGTGTGTGTGTGTGTGTGTGTGTGTGTGTGTGTGTGTGTGTGTGTGTGTGTGTGTGTGTGTGTGTGTGTGTGTGTGTGTGTGTGTGTGTGTGTGTGTGTGTGTGTGTGTGTGTGTGTGACATTAAGATTTTCTGCATAAATTCAAGTTGGCATGAAAAGAAAATTCACCTATTTTCAATGGTGGTATTATGAACGATTCATCTATTTAGTTTCATTTTTTAATTGTCATTATTAAATTCATAAATTATTAATTTGCAATTATTCATCAAAATATCATGTTTGACAGACTTCTCTCATTATTTATTCAGCTTAACCTCTTTCTTACAATCAACAAACTCACATTCATTTGATCTGATTTGCATTTGTCTAACCAACAACTGGAAAAATTGAACCAAGTTGCTCAAATAAAACAGCAATGTTTTTGAAGCGTCACTTTGTAACTGTTCTTACATTTTTTGGGGGTATAAACTTACAAAAAAAAACTTACTTATAGTTGTCTTTTCACATGAAAACAGGGAGAGCAAAAAAGTTTTTCGAATAAAAAAAACATCTTTAAGTCTTTTTATCCACCAGACAAGGGGGAAAAATGAAAAAGACATTAGAAATAAAATGCAATTCAGTCCCAGGTACCTTAAACTTCATGTTTAAAATGAAGCAATATTTGTTCATATTTGATTTTTTTTTCTTCTCATGCCACATTGAATAACTGTCCAAAATAATCAAGTAACACCCAGCTGTCAACGGCATGTACCTTGAATGTGAGGTTATCTACAAATGTGACAGAGAGAGAGAGAGAGAGAGAGAGAGAGAGAGAGAGAGAGAGAGAGAGAGAGAGAGAGAGAGAGAGAGAGAGAGAGAGAGAGAATCCAAAAGTATGTCTGAATATTGATGCAAGGTATTGACAGTTGACTCAGCCTGGAGAGATAAAGAGAAAGAGACAACAACCAATAGACAATAAAGAAACAGGTTGTCATTAAAGCATTTGCTTTGATTTCTTTTGATTTCTTCAGGTTTTTTTTTTTTTTCATTCTAGCATCCTGCTCTCATTAAGTACTTCCTCGACCATCTTGTTCTTTCTTTTATCACTCTGATTGGTGTTATACGTTTGATCTTATACTGATTGTTAATTATCTTCGAGCGTTGAGATGATGCTCTTATTATTAAAGAAGGCACACCACGATCTCCAACGGCAGCTGTAAAGAGTGTGAAAGTGTGTAACTGCACTTGCCCACGTTGGCAGATAATTGACACCGTCCTCTCTGGTCGTCTGTGTGGTGAAAAGCCTCCCTTGTTCCATGTCCTGCTACAGCTGTCATTTACTGAGTGTGTCACCTATTCACGCAGAGAGAGACAAAGCAATTAAAGGCCTGCCTTTGTTTTTAAAAGCCTTTACAGTTGACAGATGCAATCTATCATTATGTATTACAATGCAATTCACCCGCCACTAACTTTAGGTTTCATTATAATTAAAGTTCTTATAATATCTGCAGTGCAAGGTTATAGAACAACGTACACCGATTGACTGAGATCAATAATAATTAATGCTTGTTTACTTGTAAAGCTGCTCTGTAATCTCAATAAATAACAGCTGGTTCGAGTTTGACTCTATTAGCACCCACTGATGACTCTAATATATATTATAGGGATCATTCAATTCTGTGCCTCCATATACGTACGTGTTGTGTATGTATTGGCAATAACAAGTCAGGTACTTGCTCTGCAGAAGCAGAGCAGATCTATTCTGCCAAACACACACACACACAAAGATACTCATTTAAAGGGTTAGTTCACCCAAAAATGAAAATTAAGTCATTAATTACTCACCCCCATGCTGTACCAACCCCGTAAGACCTTCGTTCGTCTTCGGAACACAAATGAAGATATTTTTGATTAAATTTGAGAGCTGTATAACTACCACATTGGCTTCTAAGGGACTGCCTCTTGACGGCCCAGAAAGTCAATGAAGAAAATGTTTAAATATCCCAAGTGACTACCGTGGCTCAACTATATGTTTATCAAGCGACGCGAATACTTTTTGTGCGAAAAAACAAACAAAAATAACGAGTTTATTCGACTATTTCTTTTCTTCCTTGTAGGCCAGAACGAGACTTCCTTATAGATTTCCACGACGCATGCGCGAGAATTGCGATCTGAAGTAGTGAAGCTGGTGTGAGCAGATCGCAAATCTCGCGCATGCGTCGTGGAAATCTAAGGAAGTCTCGTTCTGGCCTACAAGGAAGAAAAGAAATAGTCGAATAAACTCGTTATTTTTGTTTGTTTTTTCGCACAAAAAGTATTCGCGTCGCTTGATAAACATATAGTTGAGCCACGGTAGTCACTTGGGATATTTAAACATTTTCTTCATTGACTTTTTGGGCCGTCAAGAGGCAGTCCCTTAGGAGCCAATGTGGTAGTTATACAGCTCTCAAATTTAATCAAAAATATCTTCATTTGTGTTCCGAAGACGAACGAAGGTCTTACGGGGTTGGTACAGCATGGGGGTGAGTAATTAATGACTTAATTTTCATTTTTGGGTGAACTAACCCTTTAAGAATTTATATTAGGGGTAACGATACACGTATTCGTATTGAACCGTTCGGTATGAGGCTTTCGGTTCGGTTTTCGGTACGCATTTGTGAACCGAACGGTTCGTTGGACTATTTTTCCTGCCGACCAAAATTTCGTTATTTCAAATGTGTGTGCGTCGCGTGTGGTAAGCGCGCTCATAATGTAGAGACGCTGGCGTGACCACAACATTACCCAACATCAAATGGCAAATGTAATGTAGTTAAGCGGAACGAAACTGAGCTACTTGTTATTGTGTGGTTGTCTGGATGACGGACCGTTTATCAGTTTGGACCAATGCAGCGCGAGCGGATCTCAATCAAGCAGCAATGTTACCACACAGCCAAATCCAGTAAAGAAAACATTTGAATTCGCCACTGAAGTAATAACATAGCTGCTAGATCTGTTGAGAAACATTCAGTTATTAACGGATCAAACCGCGCTGACGTGGAAACCAGGAAGAAACTTTGTGCCATGAATGAACTATTCAGTGTCCACAGATCAGCAATATTCACCATGGAGTTACTGTAGTAGCCTAACACTAACTGTTACCATGGAAGTTTGGCAGGTAGGCTATAATGCTTTCAAGTAACATCGCGTTGTTTTTATTTTGACATTATGAATACAATTGCTGCCCTCAAATGTTAATCTGAACTAAAATAAACCTTTGTTTACAACTACTACAATATTAGACTTCATTTTGTCCAAGGAGCTGTTTTGTTTTATATGCTCCTAAGAAAAGTCAAGTAGCCTATAGCTCCATCATTGGTCAAAGTTAAAAA
Source organism: Pimephales promelas (assembly GCF_988280905.1). NCBI lineage: Eukaryota > Metazoa > Chordata > Actinopteri > Cypriniformes > Leuciscidae > Pimephales > Pimephales promelas. Next base: position 23,372,605 of record NC_142786.1, on the reverse strand, counting down.
ATATCATACTTTATGATGTTAGTTTTAATAAAAATATAATTAAAAAAATTAAATCAAGGAAATTTCTCTTCCATTTCTCTACCGAACCGTATCGAACCGAACCGTGACACAAGTGTATAGTATCGAACCAAATCGTTAATTGTGTGAACCGTTACACCCCTAATATATATATATTCTCAAATTAGTTGAAGAAGGTGCGGCAGAACACAAATGCCCGGTTGAAATCCATTTAATCTCCAGTGAGAGACATCTGGATCAAAAAGAGAGGTGGCAGAGAGAAAGGAAGCGATAGAGATAGAAGTGCTTTAGCTTTCTCTACTCTTCTCTGAGAGACTGAAGAAAAAGCTTTTTACTTTATTCCAAAACTTTAAATGAATTTTCACTGCTTGCTACCTCAAAGGTTCAGACCAAATCATCTCCTCTCAATGACAACAAAAATATTAGGCACGTCTTTGAATGCCAAAAACATGACTTTTTGTGAAAATAACTTTTTAAAATAACTATTAAATGAAGCAGTAAAGCAGTTGGAAATTTAATCTAAATGATATCAATGGTGAATTTTGCATACAGATGACAATGTTGTCAAAATGCTCCCTGTTCACATGGATTCATGAAACTAAAAATTATGATGCTGCCAGGTCAGTAGTTGGCGATGTCACTTTTTTAATGAAAAACTACACCCCTATACTAAACACGTAATTCGCTAGCACATGTGCACATGATGTCACCATTTTCACTAATTCATGTTTTTTTTTGTTTTGTTTTTTGTTTAGACAAAGGTATCGTTTTCAAAAACATACACCTTGAAACTCCAAAACGCTCTTGTCCTGTAAATGAACTGCCAAAATGCATAAAAAGTTGTTTGTTTTTATATGAAAACGATGTCATCTAATCAGCCCCTATACAAGCGTGGATTTTCTCTCTCTCGGGTTCAGCTGTCTGATCACATCTCCTGCAGCTCTCACACATGGATCAATATCTACCAATGTAACATCTGAGAACATTGATTTGCTGCTTGCTACACTCTGCTGCTCTGATCATCTCTACCAGCTCATCATCCAAAGTTTGAAACACACTCTCAGTCAATATATTACATCTGCAATGGACATTTTGGTGCACTAGTGTCATTCTAGCCCAAGTATCTTCCTACATGCAAGATACACTTCTGTTCAAAAGTTGGGGATCTGTACGATTTTTAATTTGTTTTTAAACATTATGCACATCAACGTTATTACGCTCACAAAGGCTGGATTCATTTGATCAGAAATACAGTAAAAATTATATAATAATGTGAAATGTTATCACAATTTAATTTTTGTTTTACAGTAATACATCTAAAATGTTATAATTATAGCAGGTGGTGATGCTCAGAGAGTAAGACACATGCCTTTGGTGTGAGAGACCCAGGTTCGAATCCGCTGTGACACACCAATGTGTCCCTGAGCAAGACACTTAACCCCTAGTTGCTCCAGAGGCATGCGACCTCTGATATACATAGCAATTGTAAGTCGCTTTGGATAAAAGCGTCAGCTAAATGAATAAATGTAAATGTAATTGATTGCTGAAAATTCAAAGGAGGAGCTACAATGAGAGACAAACATAACATTACTGGAAAGTTATATGCATGTTAATTACACCTGACATACTAGCCCAAAAGAAGCAATCAATGCTGAACGCATTTACTTTCTGTTTACAAGTGTGTTAAAGTAACGCAGTATATCAAGAACGTTTCTTTTTAACTTAGACTGCAGGGTTTTACCGTTTTTTTAACTAAAGAGATCTCGACGGAGCAGTTTTTAGTACTATCATTGTTCTTTTTTCCTCAACTGTAGGGCTATACAGCGACAATTGTGCATTGGGAGGGAAGAGATTGATTTTCTGTGCTAACTGAATGTTTACATGGCACTAATGAACAGAAGCCATGCTATGACAGTACCACAATGCTAATCATCTGGAAGACATAGATGACTAAAACCAACGCATTCTCATCCCAAGGCAGTTAGTTTTCGTCAGTTAGTTGACAATCTAACTAACTGACGCCTTGGGAATTCAACTCCAGCCACTAAAGGAAAGACCTTCAATGGTTCTCGTGTTGGTTTAAGTGAATTTAATTTTGTATAGGAAATCAAAAACATTTACCAGCAAAACTGGTACTTCAAAATAATGGTTCTAGTCCAGTCATTTTAAGCCAAAATGGAGGTCAACCTTGAACAAATTGCAACAGAAGCAAACTCAACTGATTTTGTATCCTCAATATGTCCTGAGTAAGGAAAAAAAAGCCCCGAAGAATCCCATTAGGGGAAAGTTTCGAAAAAGACCCAAATATATCCCATTCATTCGCATATTCATTCTTTTTCCAACCCGGTCTCATCCCAAATCGTCATATAACTGACGTTTTGGGACGTCTTTTGACCATACGTCAATATTCGCCTTTTTAGGGCCCCCTTAAACGTCGGTAGATGAGGTTATGGGATCCTAACTCTACCCCATACCTAAACTTAACCCTAAACCTAACCCGTCACCTAACTGACGTTAAAGGTAAAGCGTCAGTTGTATGACGGCCCGGGATCGCCATCTACCGACGTTTAAGGGGGCCCTAAAAAGGCGGATATTGACGTATGGTCAAAATACGTCCCAAAACGTCAGTTATATGACGATTTGGGATGAGACTGTGTTACTTTTTCTCAAGTGAATAGGGTAAAAATTTTAACCTTTAGATATCATCATGAAAATCACTGAGTTGATTACTTACATCAAGACAAACAAAAAATGTATTACAAGTTTTTCGAAATTGTTTGTAAACATGGACAAATGGTGCATAATATAATTACGTGTTAGCTAATTTGCATAATTACCCAAACAGATCTAAACATTGGGAATAGCAGGTGAAAATATTTTTTTTGAATCTTGTTGACATATAACAGTAAAAGACTTAATGTTAAGGTCTGAATTGAACCCATTTAGGCTACCCATGACCACTAATGCAGGAAGAAGTACTTTAGAAACCAGCCTTTATTAATTATTATTGCAGAGATGGGGTTTGGGGCTGGGTCAGTGGGATTGTTTCTGGGGGATGAGACTGAGGGAAGAACAGGAGGCATGGGTAAGGAGAATGCAGAAGACAAAAGGTAGGTGAAATAAAAAGTGTCTGGATCAAAAAATCTAATTACATACACAATGCACTCAATGCCCAAACCCTATCTCTGCCATAATAATTAATAAAGGCTGATTTCAAAGTACCTCTTCCTGTATTAATGTTCATGGTTAGCCTCAATGGGTTCCATTCAGACCTTAACATTAAGTCTTTTACTATTATATGTCAACAAGATTCAAAAAAAATATTTTCACCTGCTCTGTTTGGGTAATTATGCAAATTAGCTAATATGTAATTATATTATGCACCATTTGCCCATGTTAACAAACAATTTCAAAAACTTGTAATACATTTTTTGTTTGTCTTGATGTAAGTAATCAACTCAGTGATTTTCATGATGATATCTAAAGGTTAAAATTTTTACTATTCACGTGAGAAAAAGAATAAATAGGCGAATGAATGGGATATATTTGGGTCTTTTTCTAAACTTTCCCCTAATGGGATTCTCCGGGGCTTTTTTTTCCTTATACAGGACATATTGAGGATACAAAATCAGTTGAGTTTGCTTCTATTGCAATTTTCAACCTTTTTTCATAAAATGACTGGACTATTCTAGAGTGAGCAAGTTATGAGAACCTTTAACTTTTGAGAATCTCCAAGCAGCCCAACATACAGAATTTAAAATGACAAGTATCTTGTTTGGGGGGGGTGAACGGTTCTATTAAGTGCACAATAGACCTGTTAGACATCAAATATTGGTGTCCTTTGTGGGTTTTGCAATACTTTCAGCTTTCAATCTTATCTTCATGCTATTTTTGTCCCCCTCATTGGGAAGAAGATTAGTATAATGACATATGGATTTTAATTTTTTTTTTTTTTTTGAGATGTCATCATAGAACCTTTAGTATCCAAAGACTAAAGTGCTTTCTTAATAATCAATGACCTGCTGTATGGCATTGATACAGCCATGGAAATTGAAAAAAAGTCATTTTCAGTGCTGCAGAACATCATCAAAGGTATACACGTTGCATCTAGAAAGCTCTTTGCAGACTATTGCAAATCAATGTTACTTTCACTTCTATCTAGCATTGCAGTTCATTGGACAAAGAATAAATCAAGATATTGGATGCTACTGGAGATCAAACAGACCTGGTCATGTTGGTCTCTCAGTGCAGAGGATGAAGGATCCTTAAGTGGATGAGAACAAGATTCTTGGGTCCTGATGGACTTTTTGGATCCTCCTTTAATTGCGGACTTTAACGGAGAACACCCTGATTGTTCGGAATCTAGAACAAGAAGAAAATCTTAACAAAGGACCAGAAGAGTCAAGAAGTCAACCTTTAAAGTCTCAACATCAAAGGTGACACAAGTGCATTTCTTCACACACACACACACACACACACACACATGCTCTGAGCCAGTGGACGTCCACTGTTATGAATGCACACACTTCTATGGAAGACTGTATTATCGGAATGTTTTGACTTTAATCTCGAAATGTTTCGACTTCAATCTCTAAATATTTCGACTTTATTCTCAAAATGCTAGATTTTTTTTTTTATGTTGCGGTTCAGGGCTTCCGTAGTTTTCAACATGGATAACAATAAGAAATGTTTCTTGAGCAGCAAATCACCATATTAAAATGATTTCTGAAGACAGGAGTAATGGATTATCACAGCACAGGAAGAAATTACTGTGAACTTATTATTTTAAAAATGTTTTAAAATACCAGAAAGCATTTTAATTGTAATAACAATTCACAATATGACTGGTTCAATGTGTGTTGAAAAAATAAATGCAGCTTTATGAGCATACGTGAAAAAAATCTTGCCAAACCCTAACTTTTGAACAGTCGTGTATAATATTATTTTACTAAATTAGTCTGTAAACCCTATACCCTAACCCTAACCCTATTTAGTCTGTAATTACCCTAAATTGATATGAAGTTTATCAAACATGCGTTAACCAACAGAACAACTAGTCAGTCAGTAGAAAAGCCTTCACCCAATTCACTCTCACTCTAACGTGTAGGTCTAGTCTTTACTGTAGTCATTTAAAACATCCTTTCACTTACAGCATTTATTTTTCCTCTTCAAGCCAAACTTTAAACCACTGTTGAGATCACACATATAGTACGGCTTATTATTTCTTACCCCCTCCTGCCAACCTTTTCTTGGCTGATTTGTCAGCTTTTCTTACACTTGCCCCTTACAGCTGTGCGCCTGACCTTTTACATCCTAAGCAATTGGTTGCAATGCATCCTAGGGAGATCTGTGGTTTTGTTACATGCTGCTTTGACTGACTGCACACGCCATTGAACAATAAACTATGGAAGTTTGGTTTAAAGTGTTGTTTCCACAACAGAATAAAAAAAACGTTTTATCACAATTCTGACTTTTTTCTCACAATTGTCAAGTCAAGTCAAGTCACATTTATTTATATAGCGCTTTTCACAATACAGATTGTATCAAAGCAGCTTCACAGTGATAACATGAAAGTAGTACAACACAGATCAACAACATTGCTAAACACTAAATAACCCCTACTGAGCAAGCCAAAAGCAAGGCGACAGTGGCAAGGAACCAAAACTCCATCAGATTGGATGGAGAAAAAACCTTGGGAGAACACAGGCTCAGTCGGGGGCTTACATTCATATTGTTTATATTTCAATATTAAATATAAATATTGTTTATGTATAAAACGGCGCCATAACATATCGCAGGCGTTGAGTCGTCTCTTCACAGGCGCTGGCCCTCTCATCACAGGCGTTGGGGCATCCGAAATCCCCGAGAGAGGCTGGATACAAAACTGGACCTGACGAACGCCATTTTTCTCGGGACAAGCGTCCCGAGATAACAGCAGAAAGGCAGATGGGAAATAATTAGCATAGCTGATGTTCATAATGATTTCCATTATACGGGAGTCGGTGTTAGAAAACCACTAATTGTGTGTTATAAAATCAGAAATGTGAGATATAAACTTGCAATTCCGACTTTATAACATGCAATTCCAACTTTATAACATGCAATTCTGACTTTATAACATGCAATTCTGACTTTATATCTCACAATTCTGAGAAATAAACTCAGAATTGCGAGATGTAAACTTGCAATTGTGAGATAAAAAAGCTGCAATTATCTTTTAAAAAAATGTATTCTGTGGCGGAAACAAGCTTCCGCTCTTGGTATAAAGGGACATTAACCCTTTAAAATACATAGTCCAAACCTGTATGACTTTATTTCTTCTGAAGACCAAAAAGGGAGAAGTTCTGAAGAATCTTCATGAGGCTCTTTATTTCATACACTGTAATGCAAGTAAATGGGGACCACTGCTTGTCAAGCTCCCTATAGAAATAAAATGATGAAAAAGCTTATAGATAGCCATATATTCCAAGTCTTCTGACACAATAGGATAGTTTTGAGTGAGTAACAATCTGAAATGTAAATAAATATAGTCATTGTTCACTGAAAATGTAGCTTGACAGCTGTGGTCACCATTTACTTTCATTGTATGAAAAAAAAAAAGCAGCTTAGAATTATTTTGTTAAAATTATGATTTACAGTTCCTTTAACCTAACTGAGTGACGATAAACCATAGCCACTAATATCTTGTCCAAAACATTTATTCCAAAGTTACATAATTATCAGGATACAGTAAGATACTGTATCTGTTTGAACGTTTCTTACTGCATTGATATAAAAATAGAGGGAAAGTCCCTTCAAGGTGATCAAAAGAAGGCATTATTATAGAAGATGAATAAAATAGCCAAAAAAAGTGGAAAAATCTGTTTTGGAGAGCGGCAGTGAAATTCATTTCCCTCAGCGAGTAATCCTTTTCCACCTCCGTCTCATAATCAGAGACAAATTCTCAAAGAATGAAAAGAATATGGAGTCAGCAAAACCTATTGCTCACCTCATATGGTCAAAGCTCAATATATATTCATATCTATTCACTATTTCTGTGCCCCCCTGGCATGAAAACTCCTTTGCGTGTGTGTGCCTGTTCTGTATTCCTTTAAGTGAAGTCACTGAGAGTTTAGGCATCAATATCATTCAGTTATATCGAGGGAACGTGTCATAAATATACATGTGGCTGCAGTTTGAGCCTTTTGAATGTGGAGAACACGCTGAGGTGAGAGAAACGTGGCGCATCATCTCAGTTTGGACATAATGATGATTCAGGTGGCCTCCTTCGTCCCCGTGTCCTCGCTCACCCCCTCTGCGCCATGTTGTTTGTGGAGGGAGATGAATGAAAACACATTGTGAATCAATTTTTAAACAAGAGAGAGAAAGACTGAGATGTGATCTTATTTCTTCAGACTGCGCACAGGAACACAGGAAAGTCCTTTGGGGAATTTCGCACCACCAATTGCTTGAGAGCAACAAAAGGACGTCTGGGACGGAGGTCCGGTCTGAACAGTATCGCGCAATTTGGTGTAATGCAACGGAGCACTGTGTGACTGGCAAGCTTGGATGTAATCGTAAAGGGGAAATAAAACACAATATTCCTAAATGGTGGTGATGAACGAATGAGAGGGGAGAGAGTGAGCAGTTTAAGGTATTACAAAACAGAGCAATCTCTTTAAAGACTACAATTTACCTTCACTAGCGGTTATGCAATTACCGGGGAGGGTAATGTAATTGCTAGGCCAGATTATGATGGGCGACGGGAAGGCGGGATGACAACAGTAATGATTTCTCAGCACACGAAAAATCACAAGCCATCTATCAGGCATCCTGGCCTAGTAAACATGTCTCAAAGCTCTATAGACTAACTGAAAGGCTGACCCCATACTGAGCTAATGAATTCATGAGGCCCCTAACCCCCTATCTTCCATAAATTGGCACAAGGAAAAACATAATTTAAAGGGGGGGTTGACTGCTTTTTTTCTTTGCATGATTGTGTTCATGGGGTGCAATATAACATGTATTCGTGGTTTTTCGTTTTTAAAAAGTCTTATTTTTCATAAATTTCACGTTTATTGTCACGCGCTCTCCTCTGTCCTCGAACGAGCGGTTGACTTCCTGAGTCTATGAAACCACTCCCTCAGAAACACGTAGTGCGCTCAGATTGGTTAGTTTGGCCCGGTGTGTTGTGATTGGCTAAACTGTCGCTTACGTTGTCCAGAAAGTTAACGCCCATTACCTTTACGGGCGAAATGGGAAGGTCATGAGCTCCTGTCCAGATGTAAATATGCGTCGAATTGCAGTAACAGTATAACCCAGAATCAGACCGAGAAAGCCGCAATGAAGAGAGTCAAACAGAACCTCACCACACACGGCTCTTAATAAACGTTTCTGAATGATAATTTGCTAAATTTTTTAACTTTATACATGTTTGTTTAGCACAATAGCATCTGATTGGCAACAATAGCAACTGACTGGCTACAATAGCAACTGACTGGCTACTAATGTCATACTCAAACAGCGGTGGCAAGTTTACGTTCTTGATCAAATCGAAAATAACGTCATAAAACATATATACATGAAAAATACATTTACAACATTAGCACTTATACAAAATTCATGTTTGTACCCGTTTGTCGTAGACAGAAAATAGCATAACTGATAGCCTAGTGGCAATAAAGCTAGCGCTGGCATTTGAAAAAAAAAATAAAACACAAGGCAACGTCTGGAATTATATTACATGCAAATACATTTAAAATGGTTAAGTCTTAGCCTACTTACAGGTTGTGGCCCAACAACTGCTGCCTCTGGCTTTAAAGTTGGAACTGCTTCATGTTTCTGTAACAGTTTCTTGTTGAATACGGTGTTGAACTCGTGGAGATTCTGGAAGCTGTCTTGTAAAATATGCAGCACAGTGAGCTAGATTACGATCGTCATTTTCAGGAACATAATCAAACATAAATTTTATCCATTGTTGACGAAGTACAGCGTCCATGGGAAGTTCGAAGACATAAGACCTGACAGCTGCGTGAACAACACACTCGACGAGCTGCTGAAATATGCTTTTCTGCTTATTCCGGAGGGAGTGGTTGATGCAAATGTGTGGGTTAGTGACGTACCATAACCCAGCTGTAGTCCCAATCCAGTCGTTTTTGTAGGCAATATACTTCCTGATTTTTTAAAAGACGATATCTCTGCTTACACTGAACTTTTAGCGCTGCAACTTTCATGCACCAACAGCAACATTACACACTACACTCTAAAAAATGCTGGGTTGTTTTAACCCAACTTTGGGTCAAATATGGACTAACCCAGCCATTGGGTTAAATTTTTACATTACATTTTTAACCCAACATTTCGGGTTTGTCCATATTTGACCCAAAATTGGGTTAAAACAACCCAGCATTTTTTAGAGTGTATTTAAAATGAAAAAAGTGAAATCACAGTCAACCCCCCCTTTAATAAGTCAGCTCTATATTCCCGTTATGTGCCGATTACCCAAGGGGCCCAAGTGGTCAGATTCCTTTGGAAGTCTTGGGCTGCAAAGATTGACAGTTCGGACCTACTTTCAGGATCGCTCACTGATATTGGGAACTTGCCTATTAAATGACTACAAAAATGTTTGTTGACAGGGGATAAAAAATTCTGAGAACAAACATGACATTCAAAATAATAAATACAAATAACATTGCAAGAGTGTTGTGTTCGGGTCAATTTGCTATTGTTTATACTGGCCCACACATGGTATAACTACTTCCTAAAATGTTTTGGAATATTTTTGTACTTTTTTTTCCCCACTTTAATAGGTGTTTATGGTCAAAAATAACCGGCCTACAAAAAATAGCCTATAAATCTCTTGTTATGCTATATTATTACCAATTATTGGATCCAGTTTTTTTGTCAACTTATAGGACATGTTTTGTATGTATTTTTGAAACTTAATTATTGTTGATCTGGGGCCAGTTGCATAAACCACTGAGACTAGTCTCACAAGTTAGTTATACAATGTTTTTAAAGACTTTTTTTTAAGTCAGTTGCATAAAAATGTTGATTAGTCTAATTTGATAATGATAAGTAAGACTGATTACCCCCAACTAACTGCCACTAGTTCATAAGACAAACTAGTTTTTAAGACACAGTCTTTACATATTGGCTGTTTATGTAGCCAGAGCTTATATTGGCAATAAAAAAGAGCATTCATTGAAAATGTTGGTGTTCAGGATCATGTTCATCATGTTCACATATGTACGTGTGCTTGCAAAGATAAAGGCCATTGGACCTATGCATGTGCAACGCTATCTCATGACCAATTTGAACGAGGTGGCAAATTCGTACGACCTCACTCATACAAATTCATACTATTTGTCTAAACCAGCTGTCAACATTTGGTTTTTAAAATATGGGAGATTTGTGCGGGGACCGTTCGGTGCGGTGTTGTGTTTGCTCGCTTTCGGGTTGAGCTTTCCGCGAATGTGCAACTGGGGTATCGGTTGCCAGGTTGAGATGAAAAAACGGTTTGAAATTGTATATGGTGTGTGGATTGTGTGAATATAATGCATTTAATACAAGATCTGGCAACTGGTCAACATTAGGCAAACATATTGGTCCGATTATTCATGGTGTTCTTGGTCCATGCAAATTACGGGAGTTTTCCAGGAGAAATGTTGACAGGTATTGTCTAAACCCCAGTGATGGATAGGTTTAGGGGAGGGGTCAGCGATAGGCCATTAGTAAAATTCATATGAATTGGGCAAGTCGGAAAATACACTATGTACAATTTAGCAAAAAAAAAAAAAACGTACAAATCCACACAAGTGAGGTCGTATGAATTCATACTAATTAGCCATCTCGGAAAACACGAATTGCCGTGAGATCGGGTTGGCATGTGTGGCACAGACACTCACATTCATGAACACAAACAAACTATTTTGAGTATTACAGGATTTTGGACAGGATTTAATTTTAATCTCATCAAAAGAAATATTTAACTTTAAACTGTAAAAACATGTATTTCTGCAACAAAGGTATTATTCATTGCTGGATAACTATCCAATATTCAAATGGAACTTCAGTTTGAGAGAACCCATGAATATGAATGAATAAGTGTCTGCTGTGGTAGTGAACGCTGTAGAGCTGTGACATCAAATAATCTAATATACAGAATTATACAAGGCTGATGGCACAGTCAAAAGATATAGCTGATGTGGTGGTGCAATCAAAGATGGTACATGAAACATCAAACCGGTTCATCACAGGTCTTTAGAGTGTACACTCTGAGAACATTCTCTGCCGCCTGCTATGCATATTTTGGATGGATTGGTGACGTTAATGATGAACATCCTCTATGCTGAAGAGGCAAGCACTTTGCCTTTTCAATCAGGGAACAAATCAAGACTACATTAAAATGAGACCCACTGAGTTCAATCCAGAAATCCCTCATTGCCTAGACAGTATTCCATAAAGTGAAAGCAATTGTAGTACACACATTCCCACACTAGTCTATTAGACACAGCTGAGAACTGTATCCCCCTGAGGAGAGTGTAATAAAAAGGTCAGATCCAGTCCCAAAATAAGGAATGAAAAAACATAATCTGAGGCAAATGAACAGGAATGGAATGATAACGAATTGCTGGGCGTTGCACATTTCATCAGGGCAGAGTAGAAACCCGTCTCCTAGCAACATGCAGCTCACCGCTTGTAGCTCTCCTCAGCATCCGTGAGGCCCAACTCACAAGGGCTTAATTAAAACCCAACAAATCAGTCTCAGGTTTATTGTAATTGTAAAGCTAAGAGATCTACCCTCTGACCTTTCATTCCGATCCAGGCAATTGTTATTGGTGCAACATAGAATGAAACAAGGCATCGCCTAATATTTTCCAGCACTCAACTGACCTCAAGAACCATCAAATCCTGAAGAGAGAAATTCATCAGGGACTATTGCTGGTGGTGTGATTATTTCAAACGGCTGTGCACATAAAACATATTTTGTCTCGTACATTCTGCTTTATTTTGCTTAAAATACACTTTCATTTAACTAGTTTCTTATAATATCCTAACTGCAAGCAGGCCTTGGTTAAAGAGGACCTAGTATGTCCTTTTACAAAGTCTTGATTTTGTTTTGGGGGTCTACACAAATTAGTTTCCATGCTTGAATGTTCAAGAAACACCAAATGTAGCTCCTCCAGTGACAGACATGAGGCAAGAGGTCTTGTTTAGAATACAGGGCTTTAATGCTGGTCAACCCGTGAGAACTGGTTGAAGATGAAGAAAGAAAATATAAATAAACAAAAAAATAATGCTATAATGGACTATGTGCACGTTAGCATATGCTAGTTCCGGCTGCGAAACCGATATGGGGTGTCTAGTTTCCGGTAGCCTGATGGACGACGTAGAGGATGTATGTTTCTCCAGATGTCTTGAACATTTGCCGAATATTACAGTCGATTATGTTCATCGACTGGCTAATGATTTTCCTCCAGCTCCCCAGAGCAAGAGAGAAGGGGTTTAAATATTACATTTCTCAGTATTTGCATCATTTTGAAGGGAACGTTAAGTCACAACAACATCCATGCTCAGACTGATCTCATGAAATTGCGTATGTATGACACGTATCACGTATTTTTGGCATGCTATCAACACGCATAATCTCTTTTCAGCGTGTTTATGAATACCGTTGACTTAACGGTATTGTATATATATATATATATATATATATATATATAGCATATGACCTACCTCAACCCCAACCAACCCGTCACTCCTACCATCCTAGGAAAAAATAAATATCGCTCCCCAGATGTAGATCTACATGAGATACAAGAGATCTTCTGGTGGATCTCTCCACTCGATGTTTCAGAGAACCGGGGTTACGACAGTAACCTATTGTTTTGTTTCGCTCGGACATTTGACGGCGTGTACATACGCGGTACACGTGGAATCACTCGGACATTAATGTTGCCATGCTACGTGCTCAAGCTATGCGATTTGGTAACTGTTCTCTCTATACATTATAAAATGCGAAATCATGCGTTAGAAAGTGCATTTTCCAGAACAGTTTGTGTTGGCCATTGTTTTGTTTATGATGTTCAGAGGCTATGTTGTTGACAACCACTATCGTCATATAGATCAGTGTTGACAACCACTATACATGTCATACAGGGAGTAAAGGTATCCGACGTTGGTTCGTTCGTTATCAAGTTAGGCTGTTTAACACATATTAGGCTGTTCACACATATTTCTAAACAGGTCTCCCTTTCAAAATAGGTTCTAAACCCAGGGGCTTCTCCTGGTTAAAGGGTATAATATAATAAATAATTAGTAGCCTAAAAACTTCCTTCTAGTTGTCATGGATACGCAACGCTCCACTCTGTGAAGCGACTGCTTGGGTGCGGTGACAAAATGTGAAATATCGTTTACTTTTCACAATGCAGCAGCGCCTGGCTCCACCCAAATATGAGTGAAAACTGTGTTGGTTGACTTGACAATGAACAAACGAACATAGTTTTAGACAAATATATTTAGATAGCTAAGCTTTAGATAGCCGGTCCACTGATGTAGGATGTAAACAACGGCAAGCGGAACCGAAGTACCCAACATCCGCCCTCAAGGCGGAAGTTAGCATTTTTCTCGTGCACATAGTCAATATGCATGTCTCACAAATATTGTGTCATAATCAAGGCCATATACAGCTAACGTTAGTCACCTTATACTGTATGTTATAACGTTACATCACAAAAATACACATGAAAACATATGTAAACACAAACACCATAACAGCAAAATAAACGGTCAACAAACCTCATTGCTGCTTATCACATGGAGGTGCTAAAACATTCTTTAGCACCTCCATGAGAACCAATAATTAGTTCCGTCTTGCTGTTAACATTAAATTCAGAAGAAACGAAATAGTAAAAGTGCTAATACAGAAATAAACTGGCGACAGAGGTAGTTACACCAAATTTTTCACAAATTTTATTTTGTTGCAGAACCTCTCTCAGTAACACTCTGGGCCCAGTTCCCCAATAAAGCTCACTCTTAGCACGCTAAGAATACTCAAAAAGATATATCTTACCAAAGTTGTTTATGTTCCTAAGTGTGTTCTCCAAAGTGTCCCTTTGGAAGCATCTTAACATGCTCCTCTTACGTTCAACGTTAAAAAGGCCCTGTCCCAGGTGAAGGTGCTGAATTATTTGGCATCGATTGCTCAGGAATCTATTTTCCATTTCACGCGAAGATGCATTACGGCATTAAGAAAGACAACACGTTCTATGCAAATGAAACATTTCTCAAATTATTTTAGTAACATTTATTTTAACGTAGTTTAAGTCAGGGTTTCTCAAACTCGGTCCTGGAGGGCCGCTGTCCTGCAGAGTTTAGCTCCAACCCTGATCAAACACATCTACCTGTGACTTTCTAGTGACCTTGATTAGCTTGCTCAGGTGTGTTTGATCAGGGTTGGAGCTAAACTCTGCAGGACAGCGGCCCTCCGGGACTGAGTTTGAGAAACCCTGGTTTAAGTTATCAGTAAAATATAGACTAATAATTAAATTATCGAATTGTCAGTACTTTGTTCACACGATATGTTGTGATGGGTAGATGAGCCGGGTATCCCTCACTAATCATCCACCCTCCTTATCCCGTTGTGCCACTTGTGCTGCTTCTTGACATGGGATTAGCAACTTCTAAAAATGTTGTAATACACTTTTATATTAATGGTAAGGTACTTTACAATCAGAATTGATTGGCAAGCAGCTGCAGTTACTTCTTTTTAATGCGGTATTGATTGCCATTAGTTAATGTTTTCAATAAAACCTATCTATAATGAACAGAGAGAGAGTTAGATACAGAATATGGTGGTGAGATAAGATGCTTCCTGCAGCTCCATAATGAGTTGTCTTGGTAGACGTTTTTTTTTAATATAGCCACGTCAGGCAAAATGTCAAAAGGGCTTAAGTGCCGAATAAAAAAATTGTCATGGACTAAATGGCTCTGCGTCCGACGCCGTCTTTGATTCAATACAAGGACACGTTGGACCGCTGCCATACTTGGTCGCTTACTGGACACCACCATGCTAACCCATTTACAGATCTTAGCCATTTAGAGCCAAATTGTTGCCAGATTTATTACTAGATTTATTACTAATTATCAGTATCACTAATTATCAAAAGTGATTGCCTATTTAAATGCTTTAGTGACATTACGTAATAGCCTAGAATAGAGCATGGACGTTTACTTTTTCATAGGGCAAGCGTGTCTACGACAAGCTGAGGTTTTCGTGGGTGTGTATAACCATCGAGATTTAAAATCCAAAGAGCCAAGGATAGTCTATCTACATACGTGACTTTCACGTTTCCATGGTAATCAGTCACTCGTGCTTTAACCTACGACACGCCCGTGCACAATGATGAATAACTCTGCCTATTTCTAATGTTGAATAATTAACAGGTTTTGTTGTAAATTCACCACCCGAACAAACATGACTAAGCACACACACACACACACACACACATATACTGTATATATGAAGAGTTCAGATGCAAAAGCCTCTAAGTGCCATTTCAAATGTTGTTCTAGAATGACCATTTTTAACAAGCTTGTGTATTTAAGTTCAGTAATTTCACTTAAATGACAATTAATAGGTAATCTTCATTGCCATTTAAGTGAAATTACTAAACTTAAATATTCAAGCTTGATAAAAATGATAATTTTAGAAGAAAATTTCAAATGGAACTTAGAGGCTTTTGCATCTGAAAATTCAGCTTTGCATTATAGGAATAAATTACATTTAAAATACATTAAAATCCAAACAGCTATTTTAAATTTTAGTAATGTTTCCCAATATTACATTTTCACTGGATTTTGAATCAAATAAATTCAGCCTTGAAGAATACGATAAGAGACTTATTTCAGAAAATTAAAAAAAATAAATCAAACGACCCCAAACTTTTTTAATGGTATTCTATATTATATGAAACCATAACAGAAATAAAGGTTTGTTGGATATAAAGTAAGTTACGTTACAGCAATAGTAAGTCAGTATGACATTTTTCATGAAAATCCTTGCAGATTGGTAATAAGGTTGGCAAAAAAAAAAAAAAAAAAACTGTACAGAAATTGATTTTTCCCCTTGAGTTTCCCTTCCTTACTTCTTCCAGCTCTGAGCAACTGCCACTGTGATTACAAACTCAGTGTAATTTCTCAGAGCACAAACTTAATAACCGCATAGCTTTCCAGAAAGACACCCTTGCACAATTATGAACCATCCATTCCTCTGGCTTCAGTTTGTCAGCTTTTTTAATGAAACATTGCTTTCGCCACCACCTGGTTGATTAACTGAGAACCAGATTCCTTTCCTCCACCCCATTTCTGTCACGCCGCAAAAACAGCAGCATTTCACATGGACTCATCAATGCCATCTCCCCCTCTCCACTGGCAAGCAGGTCAAAAGCCATAAGACCAAAGGCAGGGCATTAAGTAATGTTCCATGACATTTGAGTTGTGTAAATTGAATATGCCTGTCTTTGCCCTTTTCTCGTCCAGACTTCTAAATATAGGATGGAAATGGGACGCCGTCAAATGCATGACAGCAAACTCACAGCATGACCTATTCACTATTACTCATCACAATTAGAGAGTCTGCAATCGAGTGGGGGGAACGATGTATTTAAGCACAAACACTGTTAAAAGAACATCTGGCAGTCAAAAGCACACTGGACTTAAACTGAATAAAAATTCTAATATAGTTATAATCACCATGCCGTTACCAAGCCAATGACATTTACTGTAAGAGTGCCTACTATAAAGGAAAAATCTAGTTTAAAACACGAGCCAAGTTCTTAGAAATGTAGACTTTTCATATTTATGTTGGTTATTATGTTGTTTTGAAAGGCCATTTTATCATTTTCAAAAAATAAAGTATATTCTTTTTTTAAGAATATACTTGGGGAACAAAAATATTCAAATTAATTTATAAGCAAATTAAGCAGTGATGAAACCTTTTAAAAAGGTTTTTTAAGGCTTTTTGTTCATTGATATCAGAACAGTATCAGTATCTGTAAAAAAAAAAAACAGATAAATAAAGTTCAAAAATTCAATATTTTAATTAAATGCAAAAATGTTTATTATATGTTTATTCAGGTCATGAATAAATAAATCAATAAATATGATAAAATGTAATCACATCATATTTCTGTTGTGCAGCAGTGGAGGCTTAAGCGCTCGCTGAACCCAAGTGATCAGTATTTTTTTAATGTAATATGCCAGATAAAATTCTGTCTCAATAAAGAAGAAAAAGGGCATGAACAGGTTATTAGTGAGTACATGTCAATCAGTACACTACATGCTCTACAGCTCTGTTGCGTACCTTAACTGCCATCTCCCTAATAACACCCTACATGAGCCCAGCGCCCTCTTCTTCACATATTCAATTCAATAGCTTTTGTCATTTTTAATAACACACTGAAAGCATCAGTGGCTAATGTGGCCTTCATTGTGAACACTTTCATTAGCTGTTCTCCTCTGGCATCTCCATCCCTCTTAAGCTCCGTAAGATCCGCTGAGGGACTTATCTCAAATCCGACTCGCCGCGGGATCGTGCCAGACATTAACGACTTCTCTCCCGTGTCGTAAATCTGCCAGGTCATTTCAATTAACATTTGCTGAGGTGTCCCAGCGCCTCGTTCCCCGCCTAGAGTGGGCAACTCTTATCCCACTCTCTAAAGGTTGCATTTTCCATGCTTGGCTGTAAGTGCCAGTTTCAGCCTCCATAAAGAGCTGTCTTTCTCTCAAATGTGGTATTCATCAGTCTGCAAAAAATGAGTTATGGATGAATCGATTAGCACCATGCCCTTGACCAAATTCCTCAGATTTGTTTTCTAAAGTTTGAGCTTGAATATTTGAGCTATTCATTTTAGCTTTTCACAAATCAAGTCATGCGTAAAATGAATGCAAATGTGCATTTGTTGTGGCAATCAATCGTACGTGCTTCAGGCATTTATGGCACCAAATTATTCAGACACAGTCTAACACTTTTTAATGGTTTTATACTCCTAATAAAAGAGGTTCATATGGTTGGAATAGGCTGTATACACCCGCCGGCCACTTTACTAGATTCAACAAGGTGCTGGAAACACTCCTAAGATTTTGGTCCAAGAAGTTGACATGATAGTATCACACCCATTGAGATCTGGTGATTGTGGAGGCCATTTGAGTTTAGTGAACTCACTGTCATGTTCAAGAAACCAGTTTGAAATGATTTGAGCTTTGTGATACCCAGTGTTTTCCTGTTGGAAGTAGCCATCAGAAGATGAGCGCATCAAAAGGGATGGACATGTTCAGCAACAGTACTCAGGTAGGCTGTGGTGTTTAAACGATGCTCAGTTGGTACTATGAGGCTCAAAGTGTGTAAAGAAAATACCCCAAACATCATTACACCACCAGAAGCCTGCACAGTGGTAACAAGGCATGATGGATAAATGCTTTTATGTTGTTTATCCCATACAGATCCATCTGAAAGTCGCAGCAGAACTCGAGACTCATCACACAAGGCAATTTTTTTCCCCCCAATGCAGTTTTGTTAAGCCCGTGCGAATTGTTGCCTCAGTTTCCCGTTCTCAGTTTCCAGTCACCAGGTGTGATCTTCTGCCGCTGTTGAACATCTGCCTCAAGGTTGGAAGTGTTGTGCGTTCAGGTTAGCTCTTCGGTAGACCTGTGGAAACAAGTGTTTATTTTGAGTGACTGTTACTTTTCTATCAGCTCGAACCAGTCTGACCATTCTCCTCTGACCTCTGGAACCAACAGGGCATTTTCGCCCACAGAACTGCTGCTCACTGGATATTTTCTCTTTTTCTGACCATTCTATGTATACTCTAGAGATGGTTGTACGTGAAACTCCCTGTAGATCAGCAGTTTCTGAAATATTTAGAGAAGCCCGCCTGGCACCAGCAACCATGCCACATTCAAAGTCACTTAAATCACCTTTCTTCCCCATTTTGATGCTTAGTTTGAAATTTCCGTAGATCATCTTGACCATGTCTACATGCCTAAATGCATTGAGTTTCTGCCATGTGGCCTGCCTAATGAAGTGGCTGTAAAAGTAAAATATAAAGAAAATGAACAAATTTCTAAAGGCTCCGAAATGTTTGACTGGCCTGGATTGTGAAAACAAAAAAAGATTCATATTAACCATATTATTGATTGTCTTTTCATATGCATCTGTTGGTATAGCCTTTTTATGACAGCAATAAAAGCTTGAGTGATCACTGAAATGAATGCTGAGCAGATTCACTTTAAGCTCTTGACTCTTTAAGCAGCTGTATGGAGCTTATTGCATTTTTTTTTTGCCAATTGTGTACATGTGGATGAATTTATCTAATTATTGGCAATATCTCTACTCTGATAGACAGCCCTGCAATAAATACAAGTAATAAAAGTAATTCCATATACGTAAATTATAGAACGATTTTTGCAGTTGATTTTTCCCACAATATTTGTTTAAACATGCAAGCGCTCATAATGCACCACACAAAACAATTATAATATAGGCTAAGGTTCCACTCTATGTAAAAATATGCACGTTTTGCATGTGCAAAACCAGATTTCTCTCTCATACACCTGACAAAGTTATAGATAGGACAGGAGTTTGCCAAGTCTGAATTCAACTCTTTTTAAACAGTAATACCTTTGCATAATCTGACAAAAATGACCTTTGTCACCACCTTGCCTTATTCTTCCACCAATACTATGCAAAATGCACCTGTTAGTGGACAAAACGTTAGGCTTTCATGATGCTTGTAGTAGCCTTTGGAGTTCAAAATCAGTCCTTTATCAGAAGGATTCTTTTTCGCGTTCCACTTTTTTTTGTAATCTTTAATTACAGTAACGTAACATTAATCCAACCTAATCCCACTCTGATGCGTGGACTGGATCACAAATAAACATCCTCTACTTTCTGTCTGCATCTAAGACAGGAAAAAAAAGGAAATTATAATGCCAAATAGGCAAGAGGGTCATTGCTATTGAAGCCCAAACAACTTACAACTAATGCCCTGCAACCATTACCATGATGAGCATTTGCTTTGTAAGGAAACCATTAGCTGAAAGTAACCTTGTTTTACATTGAGTTATCCTTGTTTTGTGTATTTTATGTATTTAAAAGGCTTACATTTAATTAACAGCAAACTAAATGTTGCAGAGCTCAGTTTAGGAGGATAAACCTGCAACACAAGTAGGCTGTATTGACTGTTTAAGATTTATGACTGATTCAGTCAGATCAATAGAGAGTCTTGCCGTCGAGGTCAAATGAAAAGTGCAGTGCAGGTATCTAATGCAGCTGAATGAACCTACATAAAACATCCCTTTCAATGGAAGAAAGAAACTGACAGTGGGTATAAGTCCCGAGGAACAGGACAGCTCACAGTTACTGTAAGACATAAAGCTTAACACCTCTATTTTTCTGTTATTTACAAAAATGAAGGGTCCTTTCAAAATACTGTGACAACCACACTTACAAATTCCCACAAAATGGCCTGCCCTGTCAATCAATCCATTAGGGCAGGCCATATTGTTATAATTGCACGGCCTGGTGAACTTGCTTCTTCTCGGGTTCTTGATATCTCACTGAGGCAATACAATTAAACAACGAAATCTAATAACGCCCAAGTTTTCACACCGCATGTCATGTAGACAGAAAGCAATCAATGCTCACTGCCAACACAGACTGCAGTTTACAATGCCACAGTTCATTTTTTAATGACACAGCATTTTCCTACTGGCAATTACGAGTTGGGTAGTACAGTACAGAAGGGGAAGAATAAAAAAAAAAAACGATTTGCACGGTGTGAGGCAACCGCGATTTTCCAGTACATTTTAAACAGGAGAGAGACGGCACAGAGTGGAAGCAAAAGTCCTGCTGCTTTGTCGTGCACACACTGCGCCAAATAAATAAAAAAATCTTTTCACAGCAATTTGCTTTTATATGGTTTAAGGGCAATCATGAATGAGAACATAATACTAACTGTTGCTGATTTTCCTAACCTCTGTGACATTTTATATAGAAATCAATTGCTCTTGATTTTGTTCAAAAACAATAAAATATTTAAATTATCGCCCCTTTTAACAATGTATTTTTTTGTAGTTGTTACTGACGAAAATAACTTTCTTTTTAACCCTTCCAGTCAAATTTAGCACTGCAAACCTCATTGACCGCTTTAAAGGAAAAACGTTTGCTGATAATTTACTCACCACCATGTCATCCAAGATGTCCACGTCTTTCTTGCTTCAGTCGAAAAGAAATTAAGGTTTATGATGAAAACATTCCAGGACTTTTCTCCATAACATTGGACTTCATTGGGCACCAAAAGTTTCAAGGTCCAAATGAGAGTTTCAGTGCAGCTTCAAAGGGCTTTAAACGACACCAGATGATGAATAAGGGCCTTATCTACTGTAGCAAAATGATCGGTCATTTCAAAAATGAATAAAAAGGTTTCAGTTTTATGAGCACAAATGCTCGCCTTGCTCTGTTCTGTGATGCGCGTTTGTAACTCTCGAACTCGTTCATCAAAAGGAACGAATCTTTTTTTGTGTCATTTCATTCACTTCGTTCGTTGAATGAACCAAATGACTTGAAAAAAGATTTGTTCGTTTTGATGAACGAGTTTGACAGAATAGAGCAAGGTGAGCAAATGTGCTTATAAAACTTAAACTTTTCTAATTATTTTTTAAATGAACGGTCGTTTCACTAGATAAGACCCTTATTCATCGTCTGGTATCGTTTAAAGCCCTTGAAAGCTGCACTTAAACTATCATTTGGACCTTGAACCGTCTGGTACCCAATGATGCCGGCAAATGAGCATGCAAGCATGATAATCCATAGCTAGCTGTGCATTAATTATTTGAACATAAATCGCTGCGCTTCGGGTGTTTTTTTTACCTCAACGTTGTGCAAGTTGTTGTTATTATATAAGTTGTTTAATGCACAGCTAGCCGTGGATTATTCCTTACATATTGACTCTTTGGATATTCATACAACAAAATATTCTGGCCATGAAGTTTTGTGAATATGATGCTGGCGCTGACTGGCAACTTAAAAATTAAAAGCTGGCGGGGTAATTGTTAAGATTATTTTCTCTGCAAAACCTGCATGACTATACTAAAAAATAAAAATAAAATAAAAAGTCCATATAAGTGATCAGGATTGGCCACACTTTCATTAATGGTAAAAACCTTCAGAGCAGCCATTTTCTGATTTAAGGGATTTATTGATAATGATGTAGTAATTTTCAGAGATTTAATGATATAATCACCTCTCTGAAGTTTAGATTTATTTATTTATAGATATGACCGCTTTAACATAAGTAACAAACATTTTATATCTAAAAGCAGTAAATTCCAAATATGTATGAGAACGTTTTGTTTTTTTAGAAAGCACGAAAATATAAAATTGCTTCTGCCATCTGTCTCAGGAAAGCCCATCCACAGACGTTCCTCCAGGCCAAATATTTTCATTCTTATTATGTTCATTTTTAATATCAGTGTGTCCACAATCATTTTAAGCTTTAGAAACCATGTAAATTCATTCTTCCATTCCTTTTCCAGCCTACAGCAAACAGAAATTAAATGACAGGTGATGACAGGTGATGACATGTGTCAACATCAAGCCAATCCTGTCTAAAGTTACTCCTGCATACCACTGTCAGATCATCCTGCAGGGCTGTGTAATCCAGGACAATGCTTTAATTAAACACAGGTTTATGGGCTGTTTACACTGGCAGTGAGGCGGGTGGATAAGCATATGCTTCTCTGACTGGCAGCCACGGGGAACTAGATTAGATAAGATGTTACATGATCAAGATTAAATTAGAGTGGAGGACAAAATCCCACGGATCACAGGTACCTTCACGGCTCATAGCACATGCCACGAGCCATGGAGGTGTCATAGTAACTGCATGTTTTAGTTATCCTGTTTTGCCCTTGCATTGTGAGTTATGTACACTTATGGTCATGCAAAAGCATCTTGTTAAACAAGGGGACACCACAAGGTGGGCCTTGTTTACTGGTACAAAATCTTTTAAAGGTGCAGTCCCTGGTCTTAAATAAAAGGAGTATCTGTGACTCAAACATTCACACTGGCAGTTTTTTTGGGAATGGCAGCTGCATTTACATACAAATGAGTCTCGAAAGATCCTGTCCACACAGTAACTGCGAGCTGCGAGTTCATCCATCACATCTTCATTAACCGACAGCAGCTTTTATATCTGGGTGGAGAGCGGAGCATGTAAGTCTAACGTACGACACTAAACTGATAAACGGTGATTGGATCTAAAACTTTAACTTTAACATTACAAACAGCTCATATCTCAGTCGCTATAAGTTACCGAAACCACACATGAACACACGGTTGACGTGTTTGTGCAGCACTCAAATATAGGACGGGCAACCTCATTCCGCTGCTGTGTGAATGTTGCCCGACTTTCTATATGGAAAACACAAAACAACTTGAAAAAAGTGTTGGTGGTTCTCTTTCCATGCAGTTACAATGAACGAAGAATGGAGATTAAGGAAAAACAGGAGACAAAAAACAAAAATGAGTAACACTTTACTTGAATGTGACTAACATGACACCTTCATAATCATGACATGACATATGTCATGAATATGAAGAAAGTTTTATGCATGTTTATGACAACTGTCATTAAGTGCCATTCACTCAATTATGACATTTTTAATGCAAATATGACATTGTTTGAGATGTCTTGTTTGTGACACCTTGACATAAACCAATATATCATAACCTGTCAGAGTCTTTGTCATGACAACTTGACATTACAAAGACAACACAACATGACATAGCAGATTCATTATCAAACTTAAGACACCATCTAGCTTTATTGGTTAACATTACATTAAACTGTCAGGTGGTTGGTTTTTACATTGCCTGTCATGAAGCCATTGTAACTTTTTAATGACAAATTCAATTAGTAGTTAAGGTCACGAAATATATTCATGACACAGTTATAATGGCCTCATGACAGCCAATGTCAAAGCCAACCACATGACAGTTATATTATTGAGCGAAAGACACTTAATGACAGTTTTGAGAAACATGCATAAACCCTACTTCATATTCAAGACGTCATGTCATGGTTATGAAGGTGTCATGTCAGTCTTATACACACCCCTTCAAGTAAAGTGTTACCCAAAAATGATATATAAACCCACACACAAAATTACTGGAACAACATGAGTGTGAGTAAATGATGATCAAACTTTCCTTTGGGTGCAATATTCCTTTAAATGTGGGCAGAGACACAAAGGCAGAGTTCATTGTATAGTGCTTGACAGTAAAGTGGGATTCAGATCAAAGACCAAAGGGTTTGTAAGAAAGTCTTAGATGAGTGTCTAATTCTTGACTCCCAGGAACCCAACCACAGAGGGCTAGCTGTAGTTCACTTGCAGTAGTTGTTGGCTACACTGGAGGGGTGAGGGATCACTGACTTCCTGCAGGGGAGGGAGGGAGGAAGCTCTTATAGAATTGCATGTTCTAGAAGCGTTTAGAGTTGTGGCAGTGAACTGGGCAGGTCATTCATCATGGACTGTAAACCTCCCTCTGCAGTGCAGTCTGCTGCTTTTGTTGAGCTTCGACAGTGCTACAGCTGCATTTGCTTGCACACATACAAACTCTGCATGTGTTCAAAGGTTTCTTGAGAGCATTGGCATCATGGGAATGATTATAAGCAGGGTCTAACAGCATACATGGTGTTTGAGTTGGGCGAAGTGTGGTTGTTTGTTTTCTAGAGCGAACACCATGCACGACTTCACGGAGACAAACACGGGGGCTTTTGAAACAGTGTTTACTTCTTAAGTTAATTTGCATGTGCATGTTCAAATACCATGATAGCGCTGTAATCCATTTAACTCGGTAAGAGATTTTGGTTGTGTGCTTTTATATGCCTGAAATTCAGCAATTCAAAATGGCTTTTTAATGGCTTTCTAATTTAGCAAAGCAAACAACAATCAAGACGACACCCATCTGGCCTCTGCATCTCCAACATAATTGAGAGAATATTTCAAAAGGCGCAGAGTTTCGTTCTAAAAGGATCCTGATAATGTTTATCATCCGGGATAGAAATCGTAAAGAACTTAACAATCTTAACAATTACAGTTCCTTGAAGACTACTATTTATAATCTTTTGTGGTAACACTTTATTTTCGATAGTCCACTTTAGACATTCTACTAACTTATACATGTCAACACTTGATTTTGTTGGTCCCCCAACAGACATTCAACTGACTATAAGTAACTTGATGACTACAAGTAAACTTATTCTCCTAACCCAAAGCCTAACACCTAACCATAACCTAACAGTCTACTGACAGTCTACTATAATATACTATTACTCTAATGAGAGGTAGTTGACATGTAGTTGAAAAGTTACTTATTATTAGTAGAACGTCTAAAGTGACTATGGAAATAAAGTGTAACCTTGGAAGAATGAGTGTTTGAGGAATTGTACTTTGCATTCAAGTGTAACAATCTACAGATTGTTTTTTTTTCTCTAACACATTTACAACAAGACAAAAATAAAAAAATAAAAAAAAAGAATAGGCCCTGGAGGTTAAAAAGGGGAATAACAGTCCACATGCGTGTCATACTTTATTACGGAACTGTCTCACGCACACTGGATTTAATTTACTGGCCAATTTGGTTTCGATGAGCGCTCAACTGAAGAAACAGACTGCCATGACGAGTGCATTCAATGTCCCACTATAGGCTTAACCATCACCTAGGGGAGTTTCATAGTGAAAACTTTAGAAATAGCACTTCTACAAAAGAATGGTTGTGATGTTTCTGCAGGGGCACCCAAAATAACCCTGGAGGGAGTAAGCAATTTTTCTGGACCTTGGACTAAACAAGCACAAGGCCGTCTTACTGATATTAATGAAAAACATCAGCCCTTGGCTGAGTTGCCTCTTTTCCACTGGTAAGAGTCCCCGCATTAAACTTTCTCTTTTCCCTTCGTCTGGAGAGTTATTCCTGTTCGTGTTTGTGACTGAGTCAGCTCTCCATTCACTGGCAGCTATATCTTCTCTTCGCTCTTACAGTTATTCACAGATTCTCACAAATACACACAGATGGGCAGATATACGGATGCGCTCACTCATGACAGGCTAATATATTGCCTAGTTCGCCATCACACGTCCATTTGAACATACGCATCCAATCACACACTTGTCTTGACTTCTCTTGTCTTAGTCTCTTTCTTAGTGTGGGGAGATACAGGACATTGCACAGCTTGATTAAAGCTTTGGGGAAGAAGACGACAATGTAATTACATGGATTGATTACACAGGGGGAATTGGAACACAATGGGCGTACATCACAGACAGTGTGTGTGTGAGTTCGTATATGTGTGAGAGAGAGAAACACTTGCAATTACGCTGCTAAATGTTGCAAGCACCCCATGTGAGGATGGGAACGCAACTGAGCAAGGAGAGGTAAACCAACTAATGCAATAGTTCAGATAAGAGCTCAGATAATACAAACTGCTTATACTGCAGCCCATTCTCACCCCCAATTTGGACATGCTTCAATATCTGACGCTTTAGGCACCCTTTAGCGTCAGTTAGATGACGCCCTAGGATCGCGTGTACCCTACCCCCACCCCACACCTAAACCTAACCGCGTCCTCTAACTGACGCTTTCCTTTAGCGTCAGTTAGATGACGCCGTAGGATCGCGTCATGTAAGTGACGCTAAAGGGCGCCTAAAACGTCAAATATTGAAGCATGGTCAAAGGTGACGCCTTGGGGTGAGAATGCGTTGTATACTGAGTACAACAGGAAGTAGAAATGCATAATAAAAGAAAGCTTCAACAGCCAGAGTAAGTGAGCTGCAAACGAGGAGCCAAAAAAAGTTGTCAGAACTTTTCTTTTATCTCTGTGAAAATTTCTAGTAGACCTAGAAATAAAACATGAAAATCACTTATACATGAGGTGCATTGGACCACGGTTCCTAATTTAATTGGGTTTCCAGGATGAAAATAAATAGATACAGAGATAAGCAA
Organism: Pimephales promelas; assembly: GCF_988280905.1. NCBI lineage: Eukaryota > Metazoa > Chordata > Actinopteri > Cypriniformes > Leuciscidae > Pimephales > Pimephales promelas. The sequence goes on along the minus strand of NC_142786.1, from coordinate 23,345,544 downwards.
ATGTTTTTGTATAAGGTATGAGTTGATTTCTTATAAATGAAATAATGTACTTCCAAAGTATTTGAAATTCACACAAACGTATTTTGTTTTCTCTCTATTCAAGTGTGTATGAACACAGGGACTTCCATAAAAATCTTTATTTGAACAGAATCCAAATGAAGAGCAGATGTGGTTTTCTTTGGGGAATTCTACATATAATCATAGAGTTTGGATGCACTGCCCCTAGTGGTCCTTTTTTTTTTTTTTTGCAAAGCCTCAAAAAGTGATAACTTTAACATGCTATATCAAAATATCTGTGGGCTATTTTGTGCTAAAACTTCACACACACACACACACACACACACACACACACTGGGGCCATCAGAGATTTATTTTACATCATGTAAAAATGACATTTTACCACACCTTTAATTTTTAGGTTGAAAGAAAGGAATGAAAATGTTAAGTATTTAGTAAAAAAATTGAAGGCCTAGATATTAATTTTACTAAACATTTACATATAAAAAATATTTACAAAACATTTCACATATAATATTTATAAGCCTAAGTCCTAATGTAATGTTTTAGGTTGAACCGATTCTCCTTTGATTACTGACCAAGATCATTTATATTATTTGATAGCAAAGATCTGGCCAGGTTGTTGTGCATTCAAACAATAAGCACTTTCTAATTACTTGTTCGATTGACTAAGAGAACCGTGCACATCTTGTTATATTCATAAATCATTTATTATCACATTATTGTTTAGGTAGTAAAAAAATCATGGGTGGCAGAGCAAGTCTTTCAAAAAGGAAAAATCAGGCATATTGGCACACATACTGTACATGCAGCCCATGCACAAACTTGTCCTGTCTTGGCTCATTGGCTGGCCGAGGCGATGGGGGTCAATCAGACACCATATAATGTATATATGAGCAGTCCTAAATAGACTCTCTGACCCTTGTGTGTATCCAGGTGACTTCACTACTCCAAGCCTATTTGTCCTTGTCTCCTTTCAACATTGAAACTGTGAGGCCAGGTACCCAAATTATCCAGAACATTCTAAGCCAGTGGTCCAGAATCCAGTTGAGATCAGCCTCAGTGAGATGTGTTCATGAGAAATGTCATTTTAGTTCTCAAAGTGAACTTCCATGCCATTGAGGTACACAGAATATTGTTGGGAGGATTGAGGAAGGTTAAAACTCACATTTCTGCTTCTTGCTGTTGGGTTTCAAGCATATGTCTGAGTACTATAGAGGCGTGACTCATTCAATCCATCCCTGATGGCCTTCTTTGTGACATGCAGACCCAAAGGCTGCCACCAAAACATCAACGCAAAAGGGGTAAAGCCCCTCGAAGCCTGGGGCATCTCTGACATTGAAGTGAATATACTGCATTGTGATGTCCCAATCACATCCATCATCTAACACCACCCGATGCAGCATCCTCTTGAGGAATTGGTAATACCGTAGTGTATCCAAGTATCTCTTTGGGGATTTTAACCAGACTGCACAACATGAACAGCTCTTTGATGACATTTTTAGAATTGGCCCTACTGTGCGGTATGGCTTCTGGATATAAAATGGCGTAATCCATCAGAACCAAGATGTACAGTATTTACAGCCCCAAAGTACTATATCCATCCCCATGCACTCAAAAGGGCACTTCAATTACTGGCATCTCTCACATCACTGACAAAACTGTATAATCTCTCCTGATATGGCCTATATTCACTCTCTGATTTTCTGTATGCACTGATTCTTATCTTCCACAAGCTATGTCAATACTGCATCCTTCCAAATACAATGACAAAGGGGCAAGATGGCTGATGACAATCACAATACTCTTGAGCTCCTGCTTTAGTGCACTCTGGTACATTCTCTAGTTCAGTCTTTAAGTGACGTCTTCAATGTATGGTGACCACCTGCTAATAAGCCCAAGGGGTATGTTTCTGAGGGAGAACGTGGGACACTGCTTGGCGCGGCGGTGCTCCAACCCTACGGGCAGACTCACTGATAGTGGTTTACCCATTTCTAGCACATACCACCTTACATGGCATATTAATAATGCCCTATTACCTAAACATGTGTAATTGCTGATGTATGCTCATGAATAGACTAACCGCTGTGAATTTTTTTCTAAATAAACATTAATAATATTTTGAACATTCAATGAATTGACAGATGCACTTCCACTTATGATTTACTTTAGCTATTTAATTCAATTTATTTTTCGTTTATTTACTATCGTTCATTGAATGCATTCAGGCACAACACTGGTGGCAACAGTAGCGTGCTGAAATGTCAAGTAATGTTCGTTTGGCTGCCTGGGTCTCGAGTATATAGGGCGACCAACTTTTCTTTTCTTTTCTTTTTTTTTTTATTGAGCAAGCATTGATTATGCGTGACGGTCTCAGTTTGCGGGACGCATGAATTGGGCTTCAAATGCTGTGTGCGCATGCGCTATGCGGGACTGGTGGTCACCCTACTTTAAAGGGTACATATCATGCTTTTAAATCATTCATTTTTACATATAAATCATACCGTTGTGGTCTATATAAAACATAACTGCAATGCTTGGGTCTGAATTCCTCATTATTATAGCTCCACAAGCCCCTTTTCTACCCCTTTTCTGATGTGCGTCTTTGAGTGACCCGTTTCAAAGTGTCCCCTTTAAATAAAAAGGAGATGCGTCATAACCCCCCTAGACACCCCCCCCCCCCCCCCCCCCGGCTCTCCAGGTCAATGAGTTCACGGTCAGTTCAACTCCCCACGTTCGGCCATTATTGTAGTTTGATTAGAGATATACGATTATATACAATCCCTTCAAAGAACATTTTTATTCACACGTTAATAAAATGTCAACAACAGAAGACTTGTCCATCAAGCCTTACATATTCGAGCCAGAGCGAGCGAGTTGATAAAGACAATGACGAATCTGCCGAACCATATGGATGTATTTGTATGTGAGTTAACTGTTTTGTGTTATTAGTGAAAGTCGACTATTTCTCTTCTCTTTCACAAGCACACTGACAAGATAAATGACTACGGTCTATTCTTACCACAAACAATCTGTATTGATAATATGATACGTTTAGAAAATCATCAGAAAAGCAGCTAAATGACCATTGATGAAACTCAAGAACAATAATAATGCAGACGTGTAACGTTACTGCAAAACAAAAACAAAGAAAGACAAAGGTACTGCTAAACCATAAGCCATGACCACCATGTGTTTTAAGAAAGTAAAGTACTTTATTTTTATTAACGATATTTACAGCTTATCGAAATGCTCTGTTTGTCGTCTCCAAAGATAGAAGGAATTTACCTCTCATTCAGACGAAGTCAATCGGCAAACCCTTCTGTATAACGTTACTGATTGAGGTTGTTGAAGAGGGAATCCTTGAAGTGCTTCAGGTCACTACATCCAACAACCGAACATTTTGACTAGCCCTCTCGTAACTTTTGCATCATTGAGCTCGGACTACAAAATCGGAGCGAGAAATAATAATGGCGGATTGATCGAAGTGTTAGACCGGTAGTCAATGTCCTTATTTGGCAGTTCCGCTGCAAATACTGCGACGTGATACAGTAGTTAAAAAAAACATCATGGAGAACAGAAAAATCTGAACAGGTTGAAAAATGTGACCAAAACAGAATGTAAAGATATAAACGAAGCACCTGAAGAGAATAATTTCATCTTTTCTGTACTTATAAACACTCCAAATATACAACTAAATGCATTTAAGGCCTAAAAAAGTGGATTTTGCATGATATGTCCCCTTTAATGTCTGCCTTATCTGACGCTCTTATGTGACCAGGAGAGTTTAGATATCTGATGAGTTGAAATGTGTATTTGATTAAGGAGACATACAACATGGGCACTTTTGGGGATATTTTATGACATTTTATGAACCAATGCTTAGTTTGAGAGTTCTCAGCTCTGGCCTTTGAGATCTACCATCCTGCAGATTTTATCTCAAATTCCAATCAAACACACATGCACAAACTAATGAATGTCTTCAGGATTACTAGAAAGTTACAGGCAGGTATGCATGATTAGGCTTGGAGCTCAACTTGAGCTCAATGTGCTTAAACTTCTGCCCAGTGCTGTACTTCATCTACGATTAGGAAGTATTATAAGTTCTTTGTTGAGTACAGTGTGATTTCGGACACAGCATGTGTGTGCCTAGAGACCAAGTGAATAATATTACGAAGTAATCATCCCACAATGTTAGCTCTATCCTTTCTAGAACTAGCTTGAATCAAAATTTAGATCAGTTACAGTAGAAAGGTCAGAAACTACTTCCCAGGAGGAAATTGCCAGCTATTTCATCAGTATCATTATGAAAATGAGACCACTCAGGTTTAGTGAAGCGAGTCTTCATATACAGTATACTGAATGGGTCAATAGGTGAATTGAAAAATGGTGGGTAATGATGTGTGTATGTGCGCACTTTGATGTATTAGTCCAGGGGTGTCCAATACTGCTTCTGAAGGGCCAACATTCCTGCAGAGTTTAGCTTCAACTTGCCACCAACACAGTTGCCCCACAGTATTTTAGTAATACTTGTAAGTTCTTGATTAGCTGGTTAAGATGTGTTCAATTGGGCTTGCAGAGAACTCTGGACGAAAGTGACCCTCAAGAAGCAGGACTGGACACCCAGTATTGGGCCAGGGAGCACTGGCCCGCCCAAGGAAGTTTGATAAAAATACATTTTTAGTTTAATTTTATTATTCAAATGTATTTAAGAAAATATATTAATATATACCTGATTTATTGTTAAAGTCCCCGTGAAATCAAAATTGAACCTATTTACTTTGTTAGCGCATATTACTAGTCTTGTGGTGAACAATTAAAGTGGAAGTAAATATATATTAAAAAAAATGTTTTACCTTGGTAATCTTTAATGAAAATCTGAAAAGTTACTTCCGGTCTGGAATGGTTTCTTTTTCTGATGACGTAGGTTTCACAGTTTGGGTGGGGAAACGCTTAACCACTCCCCTCAAACCGTTAGTTTACTATGAGCGAGAGATGGAGAGGAGGAGCGCTAGAGTAAAACCCTGCCCTCTGTTCAATATTCCGTTTCACTTGGAAATACGTCACAGCACTGGAGAAAAATCGTTTGCGACTTCCGGTTCACATGGACTTTAACTGCTGTGTGTTTAATATGTTTTCCTAATAAAATCTAACTGTCGGAGCAAGTTATAGAAAGCCTCCCTCCGGAACGTTATACTGTAGGTTGCTGTGGTTGCTGGGGGTTCCGACAGAAAAACTCTCAGCGGCACCAGCGCCACAATAATGGTTAAACAACATCCTTTAATGTGCTATTTGAAAAAAAGTAAGAGTTGAGAAAGAAGACACGCCACTACCTTCATCTACCGAGTCCACCCAGCCAGTTCTTCAAACTCATTAACCCACAAGAAGGCTAGCCAGGTCTGGTGGCTGCCGCTTCTTGCTCCCTCTCTCCTGGTCAGCCTGACACGGGTTTACCCGCCGATCTAACTGCGAAATTATTATTTTAGCTTTCTTTATTTTCGGGTGAACTGTATTTGCACTGCTAAATAGCCTGAAGAAAATCAACAGGTTATTGTCTATACTGGTTTGTCCAGCCTTTACTGAGCTCTGTTGGTAGAACATGATGATTTGTCGACTATAAAGGTGTAACTGTTTTTGCAGTTTGTCTATTATTTTTTCTACTCTCTAAATGTTAGATATTATTGAAGTATTTTTTTCTAGGAAAAACTATAGGCCCACTTACATTTTCACTGGCCCATCCAAAATGCAATTTCTGCCCACGCCACTGTGGTGAGGTCAAGTAATTTCACAGTGAACACAGCAGTGTTGTAGTCGAGACCACCTCACTCGAGTCCGAGTCGACACCGAGACCAGAGAGAGTCGAGTCCGAGTCAAGACCGAGTCCATAGAGAGTCGAGTCCGAGTCGAGACCGAGACCAGAGAGAGTCGAGTCCGAGTCAAGACCGAGTCCATAGAGAGTCGAGTCCGAGTCGAGACCGAGACCAGAGAGAGTCGAGTCCGAGTCAAGACCGAGTCCATAGAGAGTCGAGTCCGAGTCGAGACCAGTGAGGGTTGATTACCTAATTTACTTTTATTTACTTAGAGAAATGCTTTTTTTTTTTTTTTTTTTTACTGAATTTACTTGGAGTTTAAAAAATATGATCAGTTTAGGGTAAAAAGGCTAGGGTAAAAAGGCCACATAGTAGGTGGTGTTAAAAGTAATTTTATTACAATTTGTCATGCGCAGTTGCGCACTAGAAAATCACCAATCACTGGGCGTGTCAATCAATTTTAAGAAATATTTTATTAATATACATTAATAATCATGAAAAATATTTTGAATTGAACTCGAGTGGACTCGGGAATAATTCCGAGTCCTAAAATAAAAAATGTTCGAGTACGAGTCAATTCCGATTCCAAATGCACACGAGTCCATGACAAGACCAAGACCATTAAAATATGGTCTCGAGACCGAGTCCGAGACGAGTCCGAGTCTCGAGTACTACAACACTGGAACACAGTTCTCTTAATTGTGCCTGTGTTGAAGTGGCTTTTTGTCTCAATAACAGTGATTGAAAATCTTCTAGAATTCAAAATGTATGTTACTATACAAGAGTATATGGAAGCGAATATCCATCTGCTAATTATTCAGTGGCTGTAAAGCTGAGATGACTATGCTTCAAAGCAAGACAGAAAAGACTGAACAGACAGAAACAGCCTGTTAATGTTGAAAGACATTCAAATTTACAACATATTGGATCTTGGTGAGGCAGCAAAAAACAGCTGCTCTTAACTCTCCATTGAACAAGTTGGAGGAATGAATCCATAAATCCACAATGGACAAGAAAATGGGTCAGTGCAACGACTTTGAGTTATCACCTCGGTTTCTCTATCAATCTCTACGGTAAAATCTGAGACGGACACGCTCTGCCACACTGTCTCCTCGTTTGAACAGCCCATTTGTGCAAATAGTCTTTATCATTGTTAATAATCCCATATCCGGCCACCGCCTAGAGACTGTCCGGCTTATCGGCAGTCAGACAGACCTGCCAGCTCCTCAAGTACACCTGTGTGCTCCTGTTGTCCCTGCTTGCTGACATTATCAGCCGCAGCGAGTGATGAGAGCAGTTATCCTTCTGCTATCACAAGCATCTTTCACCTCATGCTCTAAATGACTACAACAGCATCACACACTCAAATAAGCTCCGACCATGGGATCTGCACAAAGCTGAATACCTAACTGAGAAAATTAAAGGTATGAAAGGTAATGGCAAACACACATACACCAGGTTCAGACCGTGTTGACGCACACCCCCAGCACATCCCATTTTACATGTACGGGCTTTCCAGGCACATACATGCACTTCCACATTTCCTGAGTTATCTAGCCTGTTAACCTTTAACCCTCATAAACCCTGGAAGTCTGGAAAACTCACCTTTTCAAAGCATGTCACCGAGCGTGCCTGCTCTAGGCTATATGAGAGACTCCCTCTCTATTAAACAGACTTTCACACACCTTCCGGCTGTCTGAAGAATTCCTCTGAGACAATGGAAAGGTCAGGGTTGTAAGTTAATAAAATATACATTTCCTCTCATAGTGTTGTGCATCCTGGCTTCATACTCCCGGCAGTAATTGCATTTCTAGCAGGAGTCAGCAATACTCTCCCCATCTCGCAGCTCCTGGAGGAATGTTGAGAGGAAACGATGGCTAACAAAATGGCCCTCCGCATCCCGCCTGTTATCTTGCTGGCAAAAAGCCTGTTTTTGCTGTAGTGAGGGCTTTGAAACAGGTGGCGTATTGTGGTGTGTTGTACTGTGCGGGACATGGTGTGGACAGATCTGCCACACACATTCTGTGATAGTCTACAGCTCCTGCTGAGAATGCGTATCATGCCAGCCCATCACTGCTGTTTCCTCTCACCTAAAGAGCCATGTGAACATGGAAGAGAGGCAAGAAATCTCCGACACGTCTTTGGTATTTCATTTACTTTCACAATGTCTCCAAGATCTTGAATGCGACGGTATCTCATCAAGGTTTTTATGTCTTTCTCAATGTTGCAATGCTTTATCCAGTTTCTTTTAGACCGAATTAGCCTCATTTTGATTGCATCTTGCACTAATTATGTGGCATCAAAGACAAAGTACAAATTATAAATTTGCAAAAACTGTTAAACATAATATGACTGAAAAACCTTTGAGAGATGGTAAATACAACCGAGGGAAAAAAAATTATTTTGGCACAAAAAATATTTGAAGGATTAAATATTTCGCACATAAAACAGGCGCCCACGCAGAGGCATTCATCCAAAATAGCAAAAACAGACACGTAGAGTTTCATTGGGACTATTTCAGCCCGTTCTCATCCCAAGGCGTCATCTAACTGATGCTTTTGACCATGAGTCAACATCAGACGCACATAGCACCATTTAGTGTAAATATGCAGCCCATTCTCACTCCCAAGGCGTCACCTAACTGACGCCCTGGGAAGCATTTGGACATGCTTCAATATCTGACGCTTTAGGCGCCCTTTAGCGTCAGTTAGATGACGCCCTAGGATCGCGTGTACCCTACCCCCACCCCACACCTAAACCTAACCGCGTCCTCTAACAGACGCTTTCCTTTAGTGTCAGTTAGATGACGCCGTAGGATCGCGTCATGTAAGTGACGCTAAAGGGCGCCTAAAACGTCAAATATTGAAGCATGGTCAAAGGTGACGCCTTGGGGTGAGAATGCGTTGAAATATGAGACACGCCTCCTAGTGGTCTAACCCTAACCCTACCCCAGACCTAAACCTACCCGTGTCATCTAACTGACGCTAAAGGTTTCCATGTGTGTCGGATTTAGGCGCATGGTCAAAAGCGTCAGTTAGATGATGCCCTAGGATGAGAATGCGTTGAATATTTACATATTCAGGCTGACTTGCATTAAACTTTTAAAGTGGTGACTTTGTTGCAATTGGAAATAAACAAAAAAAAATACATAATAAAAACTGACTGACTAAAAATTACAGTAAGAACCAGATATGTGTAACATAATATGAGTGAAGAATGCCTTGAGGAAAAATCATGATTTAAAGCAATGGTGATGGTTAAAACATGACCTACTGCTGACAACATTTACAGAGTATGCATGGCTGACAGCGGCTGTGCCTGAGATTTAAAATACACTTAATAGGTCTCTAATATCATCTACTGTTTTGATAAATTAGCTTTTTGAGGGACAAAAATGTGTAGTTTCCAAAGTGAAGCAGTATATTGACCTGTCATTCAAATCAATTCTAGGCCAGAATTAGAACATGTCTCAAACTCAAAAATGGCTAGCTTTAGGCCTTGTCCATACTTTTAAGTTTTCTTATAAAAACGCATACATTTTTGTCATCCGTCCTCACTGAGACGGCTTTTGGCCAGCAAAAACTGAGCTTTTTGAAAACGCTTTCCCAAGTGGATAAATTTAAAAATGGTAATGCATGTTTAATCATGTGATGCACATTGAACCACTAGACATATACAGTATATGTTTATACCGGTATTGTGCCTGTTATGTGCTATTCACTTTGTCATTGTTGCTAAAGATATGACCCATTGAATACTCCTTGTAGCGCAGTCTTGCAAAGATGACAGAAAATGTATTTGCAATTGCTGTCCTGCGGCAAAACATGAGAGCAGTTGCGTTTTAAACTGAGTGAGACCTGGACGCATCAGTGAATGGTGAGATAATTTTCTAAATAAATTGATCCTACTAGAAGAATAGCATGAGAACTTAACTGTCTGTATCATCTAAGGGAGCTTTTATGAGGTTTTAAGCATGCACCAGCCCGTTCTCATCCCAAGGCGTCATATAACTGACGCTTTTGACCATCCGTCAACATCAGGGTACCCTTTAGCGTCAGTTAGATGATGCTATGATGCTACGATATATAGGATAGCGTCATCTAACTGACACTAAAGAGTGCCCTAAAACGTCGGATGTTGATGGATGGTCAAAAGCGTCAGTTAGATGACGCATTGGGATGAGAATGTGTTGCATGCACAGTAAGGTGAATTTAGCATTTTCAGATGTTTCAGTGTGGATGAGAAATTTTGGAAAACGCCTGAAAACAATAGTGTGTTCTAAAATGAAAACGCCATTTTTAAATGTAGTGGTAGCCTTAGTCACTTCATCTGCTCTGCCCATTTGTATTGTGCACCCCATGGGGCACAACATGGTGACATCTGGAATACATAAACTTAATTTTATCTCTCTTGAGAGAGATAAAATTAAGTGATGCGTGATGTACATCCTGCTAATACCTCATTACATTTTCAATTGCACGTGCAGCCAGAGTTATTCTTCCTTTCTTTAACAACCGCTTCATTATTAGGTATCTGCTGGGACCCAGCAGATATGAAGCCCACATTATGCCATTTACATAGCCAGCATGTATAACCCTTTATTTTTTTTAATTCCAAAGCAGGAAGCACATTCTGGAAAACCAGACTATAGAGGTAATTAACATTAATAGGCATGTAAAAGAATGGCGTGGGTACAGTAATGGTAAATGCCTAACATCCTTTAATAGCTTCCCAATTGCCCTTAATGTTTGATGAATAGACAATTAATTTTTCTACTAGTGCATGGCTTAATAAAAGTCAAGGGCTTTTTGTGTTTCCTTGCCTTTGAAAGGTGTATAAAATATAACTAAACTGAAATTGAATCACTTGTTCTAACCATTATGAACACAAGTATCCATTATTAACAATTATCATATCATTCAAACATTCAACGTTCTGAATCATGTGTTTTTTGACACCCACATGCGGTGAATACGGTGTCAAAGTCTCAAAGTTTCTCTCTCAAACAGACACCAAGATTGATTTGTGGCTTAAATGAACAGTTCATCCAAAAATAAAGATTGCATCAGTGCTCAGTTAAAAACAAAAAAAGCAATCATACTGTATATGAAGTATGTGTTCCCCCTCGCCATTTTTATTTAAGAATATGCAGAATCATAATCTTCAATCTATTGTAATTACAAATTGAATTAATCTAATTTATGATATCAAATGGTGGGCCTTCAAATAACTGAGTTGGACAACTAAGTCAGAAAATTTGAGAACCTCATTCAGTAACTTTTTGATTAAAAAATTACCAATTCAAATCATTATGAATGTGAACTTTTTTGTTTGCTAACAGGCAAGTGTACCACACTTGACACACACTTGACTTGTTTGACAAATTGCATCTTTTCCTCTTTTGTGAGTCTCTTCAGATAAAGGCGTCTGCTCAATGCATTAATGTAAATAAGAAAAGGGAGAAAAACAGCACACAAACCTTTGGTTCACAAGGGCAAAAGGCAAGATTTTCAATGAAAAATGTCATACATAGGTCTGTTCCTTATACACAAAGCTATCGTATAGCTTTGGCCATAACACACTGGAGTACTGCAATTCTCTCCTGTCTGTTCATCTCATGAAAAGCCTGACTAGACTGCAAATTATCCATAAGTGCTGACTTAGAACAGCAGCACAGAATACATTACATCGGTTTTATACATTACATCGCTTATTTGGCTTCCCATAAACTTTAGACTTGATCTGAAATGTTTATGGTGTACCCTCAATGTGCTTACACATATATCCAATATGCTTATGAGACACATTCCTTGTACTTTTCAGGGATACGAATTTAGATTTAACAGACATCCAGCTACCTCAGCCTGCCAATATCGGTATAAGACTCTTCCGCATTGCATTAAATGTATTTTAATACTCATATTAAAAACTGATTGTTTACTAATGTATATTGCATGTCCACTACCAATTTTGCCTCTTTATAATACTTGTCCATTCATACTCAATTCTTCATAATTTTTATCCATCCGTCCATGCATGCATCCAACCAATTATACTTGCTAGTACTTTTCCATGTGCTGTGATTGATGTGTGAAGCACCAGCCCGTTCTCATCCTTTAGCGTCACATAGAACGCTATATGACAAAACGGCGCTATATACTACGCACATGGCACCCTTTATCGTTAATATAACACGCGAACCCAAGGCGTCATAAATCCTTTAGCGTAATATGAGACTACTCTACCCTACCCCACACCTAAACCTACCCATCACAGCACGTGTTATATTAACGATAACGGGTGCCATGTGCTTAGTATAGCGTAGTTTTGTCAAATAGCGTTCTACATGACGCTAAAGGATGAGAATGCGTTGGAAGCACTTTGTATTGCAAAATATGCGCTGAAGGAGCTGTTTAAAACAAAGATTGAATTAAGGTATAATCCCTTGGAGAATGGGGCCGTAACTTGATAGTTTGGACTGACATAGATTGTTAACAAGGTGTGTAAGAGACCATAAGCCTGAAAAGAGCCAACAATTAAAGGGTTTGTTTTGAGCACTTGGCTTGTCTTATAACATTAGAGTTGCTTGCCAAGTTCTTTGGTTGGTTTAATTTTTATTTGGCTAAAACCAAGATCACTTGTGTCAGTTCAGGTCGACAGAAGTTCCGTTGAACTTCCAAAGGCAGAAAAGATACACATTTTAACTGGGCAGATGAAGTCAGAATCTGAATGGTGTTTATTGGCCAAGCAATGTTCAAACGCTCCAATTTGACTGGCTTCCAAGATCTGAACTACTGTAGCTTTGCATTTTCTGATGGAAATGCCAGTGCAGTTACTTATTGGCTCAAACATGCTTAGGTTTTAGGCTTTGATTTATCAAAAATCAAATAGGATTTTTATAACAGATTGAATGGATAACACTTGTTATGCACACACAAGACATACGCTACACTTCAGAGTAAAGATGCTTTAGATTGTTAAACGAATGCAAGAACCAAGTAGTCAGTATGCAAATAAGTGGAAGAAAGAGAACACTTGGCAACAGAGTGCCCACTTTTCAGCACACTAATTTCAGAAAGTATTTATTTTTCATATTCCTTTTCTCAATATTAATTTAATACATTTTTATAAATAAAAAGTTCAAAGCCATGAACCAAATCAACCAGCTTTGAGATGAATCATAACATCACAGATGCTGAAAAAAGTCGGAAAAATCAATAAAAAAAGCATGAGACAATGTCCTTGAATGTCTTTTATGAGGGAAACTATAACCCTAAGAATCATGGAAAATGACAGAAAAAAAAAGAATGTGCACTGTCAACTGATTATAAGTGATTTATAAGTCTACATGATGAATATTCTTTTAAATGTATTGCAAAGTAATGCACATTTATTAAACAATATTCACTTATATACACTTACAATATACATTTATTTCATAGGCAATATAGAAATGCAGGAAGACAGATTAAATTAGGCGCTTCACGGGAGCGGACGGTGGCTGCTGACCTATTTCATCATGATTCATTAGCCATAATGGGCTCTATGCACGGCGGAATTTCCGGTGAAGCATTAGGGATGCTCGATAACTTCCGCCGATCATAGAGTCCAATGCAATACCGAGAATTTATATTGAATTTTATACTCCATGGTTATACTAATGAAACGTTAGTCACAAAAACAGATAAAACAGACACCCCTCGTTGTGTTTATGCTTCTTTTAAAAATTATATTAAATAAACATAACTATATATACAATTACATCTAAACGTATGTACGTTTCGTTTCAAAGACGGGAGGACAGTAAATATTGAAGACTCTGCCATAATCCCGTTTTCTCCGGTTTTCCTCCGCTTTAATCTACACAACCGGAAATGGACGAGCATCCTTACGTCAAATGCGGAACTTATGCGTGCATATAGCCCATTCTTAGGTGGATCTTTCTCTTCCAGATTCATGGTAGTTCTTCACCTGGAATCCAACCCGATCTCACGACCAAGTCGTACGAATTCGACGAATGATTAAAAAGGGGCTAATTCGTACAAATTCATACGACCTCACTCGTACGAATTAGTACGATTTTGCTAAATTGTACATATTTTATGAATTGGCCAATTCGTATGAATTCGTACGAATGACCTACCGCTTACCCTGCCCCTAAACCTAACCATCACGTGGGTTTAGACAAATCATATGAATTCGTACAAGTGAGGTCGTACGAATTAGTACAAATTAGACACTTTTTAATCATTTGTCGAATTCGTACGAATTGGTCGTGAGATAGGGTAGTGGAATCTGGCTATTAAATATACAGTGAGCGATTTCTGAGAAACACTGTTGAAAGTGGATCAGACCGAGCACCGATAGGGGAGGAGAAAACAATGAGTAAACATTGTTTAAGGCAAGTTTTTTTGCACTTATATTTTTTTAGTAAGTTTCACACATAGAATTAAGTAAACTATACATAACTAAGTTAAGTGAAAGTACCATAAGAAATTAAGTAACTTTTATTTAGCTAATTAAAGGACAAGTAATGTATATTCTATTTAATTTAATTTTTCTTTGTAGCTACATCGTTTCACTCAAACAATATAACACTGAATTAGACCATAGGTTTTAAGGATGAAATGTTTAAGTAATCAATACATATATATAGTGTGTGTCATCACATCTTAATTTTTGAAATTGTAGGTGTGACTGTGAACGCGGACCTCAATACTTGGTAGACAATACATAATGACGGTAACATTTGATATATCGTTTTTGTGTTTGAATGTGTCATTTAAGATGAAAATTAACTCCAAATGTCACAAAAAGGCAAATTACTAATCCTAACAACAAAAGCAATGAGAAATTGTGTAAATACATATGGAAAACAGTGAAAAATAAACCTCATTATTATTATTCATGGCCCAGTGCATGATGGGAACACCAGTATCAGAAAAATTTAGTAATTAGGGGCCAAGCAACGATGGTGCGGAGGCACCTATTGTATCTGTTAGCCTTCTTATTTTACTTAATTTTTAGGTTTAGGAGCCATGTCAATATTAGAAAAGCCTACGCTATCTCACGACCAATTCGTAAGAATTCGTACGAGTGATTCAAAAGTGGCTAATTCGTACTAATTCATACGACCTCACTCGTACGAATTCGTACGATTTGTCTAAACCCACGTGACGGTTATGTTTAGGGGCGGGGTCAGGGGTAGGTCATTTGTACGAATTCATACGAATTTGGTAACTCGTAAAATATGTATGATTTAGCAAAATCGTACTAATTCGTACGAGTGAGGTCGTACACATTGTTACGAATTAGCCACCTCGTAAAATTCGTACGAATTCCCGTGAGATCGGGTTGGAAAAGCTTCCCAGCACTGGAGAGACCAAAGCGGAAATGCCTGGAAACGGAAACATAGTTGTTTCTGCTTCATATACGTGAATAACATTGGTTTTGAGTGAGTGCTGCTGGCAACTAACAACCAACTCTTGCTTGTACATACAGTATGTGTGTAGCCTGTGTTTTCAATTTTTGTTCTTCCTTGTCGTTTGTTTATCTTCGGTTTTATTTTTCACAAAGCTTTATTTTGCTTCTCTTCTGCTGAAGAGACATCCACTTGTGCATTTTGGGGAGTGCCAATGAAGGGAGGGTTGTGTTTGTTTAGTTTGATTTCAAATATCAACAGTGTTCAACCATGATTCTCAGAAATCACATGCTTGCAATTACGGCACATTGAAGTAGTAGTATTAATATACAAAGAAGTGTTAAAGTGGTTTGACACCCTTGCTTGTCAGAGAAGAGGAGATTAGTTGTTTTGTAATTGCCAACTGCCTAAATTTCAGTATTGCTTTTTGACAACATAAGACTTTATCTGATTTATCTGTTCAGAGCTGGAAGAAATGTCAAGAAGGTTTGCTTCAATCCAAAAAATATATATCAGATTTCCATTTGGCTTATGTGTCATTTGACAGTGTGTCACTTTGTACGTGATGGGACATTTCGAGGACACATTTGCGAGTTGCAGTTACGAACAAAACAAAACACATCCCCCTGCCAGCCGTTACACACACTACCATCTGGGCTGACCACCATGCTTGCTGGTTAGCTGAAGGTAAGAAGAAGGATCACTAACTGGTGTGATATAAAACTCTCGCTCTGAGAGGACAGAACCAAAATATTTTTTTTAAATATTTTTTTCTTTCTTCAGTTTCTTTCCTGGCAGATGTTCCTTTTGCTGTTTGCTGAATTTATAATATCCCACTTTTCTTAACCTGTTCATACTGTTTACACCACTGTTCCTCAGACAGTAGTCTGAAATCTCTCCGCCACCTTTTTTCCCCTCAGTGTCGTTTATCAGTCGTCAGGCAGTAAGTAAAAAAAAAGTCTTCATTAAAACCCAGGCATCAGCGGCAAGCCTAAGAGTCAAACTCTGACTACAAGCCATTAAATGCCACCCTCTGAGGAGCCAGTTCTGTACAAGTGCCTCTGAAAGAATAGTAGAAAAGGGAGTACATATAAAAGGGGCAAGAAATGAAGTGTGTGTGTGAGGGAGAGAGAGAGAGAGAGAGAGAGAGAGAGAGAGAGAGAGAGAGAGAGAGAGAGAGAGAGAGAGAGAGAGAGAGAGAGAGAGAGAGAGAGAGTGAGTGAGTGAGTGAGTGAGTGAGTGAGTGAGAAAAAGTGGGCTTATCATAACACAGATTTGTCTGTACTGCAAAAACTCTTAATCGTATTCAGTATTTTTGTCTTATTTTCCATTAATAATATTTACTATGTGTGCCATGACTAGTTAATTAACATTTAAATATATTTTTTATAACCTACTAGTTGACTAAGAAAGCAGGCTGTGTGCAATCCATTTAAAATAGTCTACTTAACCTATAGTCAAATATGTTCAAACAAGGTGAAACATGTCCGATGCGCATTGGCATGTCATTGTACATTAAACAAGCATTCATACAACAAAAAACTAATTTCGATAGAGCAATAGAGCACATGTATAAACACACACACATACATTCTCTATGAAAATATATATAACACACACACTCCAGGTTCTATATAGAACATAGAACCTTAAAAGGTTCTGTCAGCACTATGTATTTGGAACCCCTCAATAATCAACGCATTCTCACCCCAAGGCGTCACCTTTGACCATGCTTCAATATTTGACGTTTTAGGCGCCCTTTAGCGTCACTTACATGACGCGATCCTACGGCGTCATCTAACTGATGCTAAAGGAAAGCGTCAGTTAGAGGACGCGGTTAGGTTTAGGTGTGGGGTGGGGGTAGGGTACACGCGATCCTAGGGCGTCATCTAACTGACGCTAAAGGGCGCCTAAAGCATCAGATATTGAAGCATGTCCAAATGCTTTCCAAGGCGTCAGTTTAACACAGTCTCATCCCAAAAAGTCATATAACTGACGTTTTGGGACGTATTTTGACCATACGTCAATATCCGCCTTTTTAGGGCCCCCTTAAACGTCGGTAGATGGCGATCCCGGGCCGTCATACAACTGACGCTTTACTTTTAACGTCAGTTAGGTGACGGGTTAGGTTTAGGGTTAGGTTTAGGTATGGGGTAGAGTTAGGATCCCATAACCTCATCTACCGACGTTTAAGGGGGCCCTAAAAAGGCGAATATTGACGTATGGTCAAAAGACTCCCAAAACGTCAGTTATATGACGTCTTGGGATGAGACCGGGTTGGTCAGTTAGGTGACGCCTTGGGAGTGAGAATGGGCTGCAATAATAAGAACCCTTTGGGGTTCTTTGTAACCAGGAAAAGGGTTCTACATGGAACCTTTTGGGTTCATTCATTATAATTTGTTTTGTCCTTTCCAGATTAAATATTTCATATTATTGACAACATCAAGACCCTAAAATGTATTTATGAATGCATGGGAATGATCACAAAATTCAAGATATGGGGGTTAGAAAATGTATATTTATATCATTTTATGTAGCACTGCTTTGCAGGCACAAGGAACAGTCTCCACCATGAGAGTGTGTGCGTGTGTGTGTGTGTGTGTGTGTGTGAAACCTGAGCCCAGATATGAGCTGTGGAATGTGAAGGATGACTGAACTGCAAGGTTGTAATTTAACTGTCACAATAAATATGGCTATACATGGCACTACCTATCAGAACGCGTCACCTCAGCACTTAATACAGACACAAGAGAAGACAGGATGTCGTGTGTTAGTCGATCTGGAAAGTGTGAACGGAAGGAAGCTGATAGCTTAGTTTGGAGTTAATGTCATGGCACTTAAATTGACACAGCTGTTTGACACCATGCGAGAATGATTTGGAAATTTGGTAAAAAAAAAAAAAAAAAAGCAAAAATCTTGGAGGGAGGACACTGTTATAATAATGTGTCTGAAAACTGGAACTGGAATTTTTACTGTATGTTCTCAAACACCCTGAGGTCCTAAAAATAAAACTCAATTAGTTTGTCGGTGTTCATGAATAGGCATGCAACTTTCACCACCTAGAATCAATAATACAGGTTCATCTGGGTTTTTTACAAGCAGTAGAATTTAGCTTCAAAAATGTTTTATGAGGAACAGCAATGAACAATAACATTGAAGCATAATTGTACCGAAACCACTTGACAGATACATTAAGTGCCCTACTCATGCTAAACAAGTAGGACACATTTTTTGATCAATGTCCTTTATTGTTCCCGGAACAACGTTCCTATCAAATTATCATTGCCCCTGATATGGATATAGTCTTTAGCTTGTTCCAAATGAAAAATTATATCTGCATGTAGTTGACAAATGGTTTTAACCTTGTTAAGATATGCCGCTTTTGTCCAAAGTGACTTGCAAATGAGGACTAAACCAAGGTTTTATTTTTCTCACTGTTCAAGGAATTATTATTATTATTCTAAAATCAGGTAGAAGTCACTGAACCAACTCGCCATGTAGGGAATAGTCAGTCCTGTAATGACCCTCAAACTTTTTTGTTTACAAAGATTTTTTTAATGGTACTGAAACCAGCTCCATGGCTTTGTGGACCTCTGGAGACCCAATCATAAATCAACCACAACCACCACACCACCATAAAGTGCATCC
The DNA here is from genome assembly GCF_988280905.1 of Pimephales promelas. Taxonomy (NCBI): domain Eukaryota; kingdom Metazoa; phylum Chordata; class Actinopteri; order Cypriniformes; family Leuciscidae; genus Pimephales; species Pimephales promelas. The sequence goes on along the minus strand of NC_142786.1, from coordinate 23,326,647 downwards.
TCACAGCCTCATGAAACAAGATGCTTAATATCTTAGGGCATTTCGTGCAGAGAAAACAAAAATTAGGCTGCATGCTGCAGGAGCAAAAGCCCTCCACACATCCTTGAAATCCAAAAATGCACAGAGTGCAAACAATATGTGAGAGTGGAAATCTGTCACATGGTAAATTGAATTTACACGATAATATATCTCACTTAGCGTCTCATTTGGCTAAAAATGCAGTCAGTAATCACTGCGATTTTCCTTTCTTGCTTCATAAAATCCATCAAAGATCAAAGCAAACCATTAGCATTTCTCAGCTGCATTTGTCCTTGACGGGCTGTGTGAAGACTGCACCGTTGCTGTGAAATCAGCCATTCCATTACCAGCAAGTCATTTCATTTGTGCAGGCATGCAGCGGAGCAGAGTGCGGCCCCTACAGAGATGCTGAATTGTGCGGCTAATGACTGCTATTCTAAGGGACGGTGTGAGGAAAGTGAAACCGCTCTGCCTGGTGCAGGCGCAGACAGGTGTCCTGTGCTTTGCTCTCCCACTGCTCCTTAAATGCTGAGTTTTTAAATGAATTAAAAGAAATAATGGGTAATTAGGGTTGTAATGGTTCTCTGTAAAAAAGGAAACACTAATAAAAAAAAAAAACGAACCATTCTCCACCCATGGTTCAACCGCAGTTCCACCGTGGTTAATATCAAATCTGACGACGTATCTATAATATGGTTTGTTGGAAAAAAAATACAATCTGTCACCATTAGCCACGCGCTTCCTGGGTTAACTTTCACTACATGTCCCATCATGCACCTCCCTGAACTGATTACACCACCAAACACCATAAACGAACCATTCTCCATCCATGGTTCAACCGCACTTTCACCGTGGTTAATATCAAACCTGACGACGTATCTATAATATGGTTTGTTGGAAAAAAATACAATCTGTCACGATTAGCCACACGCTTCCTGGGTTAACTTTCACTACATGTCCCATCATGCACCTCCCCGAACTGATTACACCACCAAACACCATACACCTGCACTGTGCTGATTGCACACACCTGCATCTCATTCACACACATATTAACCACTTCCACGCACAACACCAGTGTGACGTCTTGCCTTTCAGGAATCATTTCTGAGCGTTATTTTCCTGAGTTTGAGTCCTGTGTTTGACCTTTGGATTGTTTATTGTTGCTGACACTTCTCTGCTTGCCCTGACCCTGGACTGTTTACTGGACTCTGATTCTCTCTGGTTGCCTACATGGTTTGTCTCAGCCTTGCCTTCTGTTCTGTTTGCTACTGTTTGACCCTGCCATTCTAACAAATACTGTGAATGGATCCCCTTGGTTTTGCTGATTCGTTAAAATATTGACACACGTCCTGTTTTCCATCATGCGGTGTGAGTGTTTGTGATGAAGTAAGATCAAGTTTAGTGTTCCCCCGCAACATTGGTCTGGTTTCACAATTGCACTCGGACTTGGAACGCAGCAAACCAAGTCGGAAAACCCCGTAAGGCTATTTTGGGATTGGAATTTGAATTAGAAACACGGGAAGAATAATATTTCAATTATAATTCAAAGAAATTAAACACAGGTTAGATTTGTTGTGTTGAACTTTCAAAGTGAGAGAATTCAGTTTCTCAAAGTGCATTCTGGGAGGTGTTAATTCAGGTGTCATTTCAAATCTGTTTAAAAACTGCAGTTTGATAAACTCTTAAACAAGCTAACAAATTCCAATCCTGTGCTAAGAAACTTTGCTTGTCTAGTTAAAAACGATGCCATGTAGGCTATTCATTCGTTTCAATTCTACTTCATTACATTGAAATTTGAATCGCAACTCTGCCTTCTGTTTGCTGTTATCTCAATTTAAATACGGGAACTGAATTGGCACTTAAAAGGCATTCTCAGTTGAATTCTGAATGGCACACAATCCTGTTGTCCACAATCACAAGTTTTGACCAGCTCGCATGCCTCTCGATACATCATTCAGAATGTACATTCAACTACTGAACTAATGAAGCTTAGTCAGAAAACAGATTTCAGCCAGTATGAGCCTTGGCAAGCTCGGAGCTTGGACATACAAGACAAACACTGTACTCGCAGCAAGATCCAAAAGCAATCCCTGATAAAATAGGACTCGGAATTTTAAACACTTTGAACAGATGTCTTGAATGAAGGCTAATCTGTCTATGCATTGTTAATAAGAACACAGATGTACTGAAATTATGACAATCATAATAAATAAATAAATACTCAGTATTACCTGAACTAATAAACTACTCTGCACTGACAATTATCCAATGTACCCATTTTATGTACAGTACTTATGTATCAATGTACAGGTGAGATTTGCCCTTGGTGATCTTTGTGTAGGAAACCATTTCTAAATGCACTTGAGAGCTTTTTTTTGTGACAGACACACACACACACACATCGTGCATATATATATATATATATATATATATATATATATATATATATATGCACGATTAACAGTCTTTTTGGCTCAGCAAACTTTGTAGTTTTTTTTCACATGCTTTTGCAACAGCAGCCCCTTACGAAAAAGAAGTATATTTCAAGTTCATTTTATGTAGTATATTTAAGTAATATTCAAGTATATTTTTAAGTATAAACTATGTAGTAAGTATACTAATGTCGCTATGTACTAGTAGTAAACTTGTAAGTGTACTATTTTAATACCGCTTGGGACTAAATTGGCCCACTTTTAGTACATAAAAGTATATGTTTAAGTGTACTATAAGTGTAACAGTAAGTGCACACCCAGATAGCAAACTGACATTGAATCAACGTGGAAACATGACATCGAAACAACGTTGATCTGACATTGTTTTGCTCATCGAATTAACGTTGAACCAACGTCAGACGCGTCATTCTTTCAAAACTAACGGAAAATCAACTTGACATCAACGCGTTGTTTCAACGTTATGAAAGCAATTTTCGATTTTCATTTAGCTTTGAAGAATGCCACGTCTGACGTTGGTTCAACGTTAATTCGATGAGCAAAATCAACGTTGTTTCAATGTCATGAGAGACGTCGTTTCCACGTTGATTCAATGTCAGTTTGCTGTCTGGGCAACTAGTTCATAATTATGTATCTCATGTGTACTGCAAGTGAATTTATGGGTATACTAGTAGTTTACTTTTTTACTGTAATACTTATACAAGTATACTCTGAATACTTAATTATACTTTAAAGTATTTCTGGATCAAAAGATTGAGTACAAGAACAGGACAAATATACTTGCTTTTCTCTCAGTATACACTTAAGTGTAATTTGATGTATATTTCTGAGAAGTACATATAGTATACTTCTGAGAAGTAAAGGAAAAATAAACTGAAAGTGTACTTTCTTATTTTTAGTTTAAAAGAAGTATACTAATGGCACACTTGAATAAACTTCTTTTTCGTAAGGGGCATGCGCTGCGCTGCACTATGAAACCCATTCATTTCAATGGCTTGCTCCACGCTAGGACATTTTGTTACTTCGTCGACCAAAGCGCAAGTGGAGACCAGAAAAAAAAAAAAACAACAGGCACGCCACACACACTTGTTTCGGCTTGCGAGCCGGCCAAATAGTAGGTTAACGTTACGTTTTGAGTGGATGACTAGCGCGAGATGCCGAAATGGATGCAAATAAGATTCTGAATGGAAAGTTTACTTTAAAGGGGTTATTATATTGTTGTCTGAGGTGAAATTATGACGTTCACTTGGTTTTTGCATTCAAAAACATCAAAATGAACAACTAATAAGCTATGTTGTACCCTAGTTTTCAACCCAGCTCAGAAACGCTGGATTTTTAAGGGCGTCTCACACTGAAGTAGTATATACAGTGCATGTGTGTGTGTGTGTGTGTGTGTGTGCGTGTTGAGATTAAACAGTAAATTAAATGAGGAATATTGTGCCGTGTATGTTTCCAAAATAAAAAAAAGACTACAATCAAGGCATTTCAGGGCGTTCAGAAACAGTGCACACTGATATGGAGAATAACTCCATTTGGAGTGTCTTTGTGCTTTGTAATTTTGCAGACCTTTTTCAGAAAGCTGAAAATATAAAAACGCATAATAGGTCCTTTTTAAAGAACTGGAGCATTTAAATCAGCAGACTTAACACGCAGCATGAGCTTATAATGAACAGAACATAATCATGTGTTGGTGTGGATGTGAATAGATATCGTTCTCTGTGTTATGTAACTAACCTCATGTTGTTACAAAACTGTATCTATTTCTTTCTTCAGTCTATTTTTTATCAGATTCTCATTGTTATCACATAAGCACCGCACAATGCAAAGCACCATTACAATATCATCGAAGTGGTTTATCTGACTTATTTTTATAGCTTTAAAAAAAACTAAAATCACCAACCATTAAAAAGTTGAGATGAGGGTGGAAGAATGGTGACAGATTTATTTGTTTTTGAGTTTATAATGCCATTATAAATGAAGTAGGTGTTATTCTCGAAATGGGCCTTTCTTTTGTACCCAATTACTTTCTTCAAAATCACTAACATTACAAACAAAGCCTGTACCTAGACCCAAGAAGGAGGTCTCACAAATGAAATCTTCATCAATAATTGAGTCCCTCACCCAGCTGTCCTGCTGGGGTTAAGGTAGGGGGCTGTCTTATTGACAGAGAGGGAATGTCTACCTGCTCAGAGGTAGAGACAGGTAAACAACATCTGAAATATCCAACATTCTCCATATGAGGGGGGAGGTGGAGGTCGCTGGATTGTGACACAGCAGACACACATACCATGAACACATCATTAACAGGTGGGAATCCAGCTTCGCAACTGTCCACAAGATGCTGACAGTGAATACTGATTCATGAGCAGAAAGAGAAGGCTTCAGGATTCAGGGTGACACTGTATGCTTTCTGAAAATTGTCAAACTGAAGTTGAAATTGAGATGGGGAAACGACCCAAACAAAGTGCATCTATACAGAGTGAAAACTCACACACTGACATATGGAGGGTACAACAATCTAGACAAGCCAGAACAAAAATAAACACTAACAACCTACTATAACAAGAGCAATACTTGTTGTTTATTTTATGTTTATATTATGATTATTCATAAAATGAATTTCTTTTAAATGAGCATTTTATGTTTTTAATTTTCAGTGACATTTTTTTTTTTTTAAAACAAAGGCATTTCAAGATCTGACTCATAAACTTTTCTTTGCCATTAAATTGAAATGACTAAACCCAAACACAGACGCCTGATAAAAATGCTCATTTGAAAGGAAAATGGCAGACGGACTTAGAGGTTTTTGCATCTGAAGTATTATCATTATGAATGTGAGAAATACAGAAATGTAGGTAACATGAAAAGCAAACACTACGTGTGGGGCAATTAATATTATAAGAATACATGTAAATATATTATAATAATAACACATTTATTTAATTATAATTTATTATTTATATTATTACAATATTTAAATAATAATAATTGCAATAAAATGTGTGTATCTAGACTCTAAGGACAAATCAAAAATACACAAAGCATTAATTAGTATGCTATTGCATGCAGTAGTGTTTGTAATTATTCATGTTGACAGCTGGTAAAGTTATGACAAGATAAAGGACTTATGGTTTTTAACCTTCGATTGTTTGTTTTTGCTTAACTAATTCCATTTAATTCGGCTGTTCGTTTCACAGTGTTTTGTTCTGGCAGATATAATTGTGTTCACAAAAAAGGAATAATCTCAGTTGGTTCAACCAATTGAGTCTGGAAGAACTAGAAGTTTCTGTCCCACTATTTAGGTCACGTCGGAGGACGAATTGCTTCGACAATCGGCAAAACACAGCCATCACGTGCATATCTGATAACTCCAAGGGCACGCCATCCCTGTAAGAACTAGAAAACCTACTAAAACACAGATGGAGAAATTAATTCCACTAAGGTGTGTCGCTCTTGGCTCTGGTTCTCCAGGCTATATGTCAGACTTGCTGTAACTGACACGTACTGCTCTGTCCCTGAGCTCTCTCCTTGTCTTCACCTTGGCGAAAAAGCCTGACAATGCCTGTCAGAACTTGGGGAGGGAAAAAGTGTGATGGACCCTTCTCACCTGACTCTGCTCTTCCTTCAATTCCTCCTGCTCTCCTTACCTTTCCTTCGGCAATGGCTCCCCAGGGCTCTGCCGTCATAGACAGAATGGGATGCGTTTGCAACAGGGTAAGTTTGGCCCTGCGCTCCTTAGAGGCAGCCATTTGCAGTGAATTGGGGCCAGGGTGCACAGACGTGCTGACTTACAGGTGCTCAGAGCTCTATCTCAAAAAAAAAAAGGAAGAAAAACTGCTCCGCATCCACAGTGCCATGTCACCCTCTGCTTGTCCAACCTGATCACACTAAATGCATCTCTATAGCACGCAGTGTGTTTATAGTGCAATTTATACACGAAAATTAGTTTTTGCATGCATGGGAAATGCATGGGTTGGTTAGTGGTGTGGGGTGCATGTGTACAGGTTTGGGTAGAATTAATGGCAGTGTGAAGTGTCAATTATCTCCTTCACTCAGATAATTTTAACACTGGACCGGATCATTGAGGTAAGTGAACTGGAGAATCAAATCAGTTCGATTGACTGGTTTTGTGAACTGAATCAATTGATTCATTGAAATGATTCTTTCAAATGGTTGAACCACACCAAAGAAAGCTGAGCCACACCAAAGAAAGCTAGGGCCGATGTAAAGGTTTTTTCTGAGAATAATACAAAATTATACTTTGACTTGGACAAAGAGACAGACTTTTATGATGCTTCTATAATGCGTGTACATCTAAACCTTGAAAGCACCGGCCCTCATTTGTTGTATAGAAAATATTGATTGTGTTAGAATCTCCATTATCATGTTTTAAGAAAGAAAGAAAGACATACATGTTTGCCTTGCAGTATTCCCGCTAGATTTCAAAATAGCCCAGCTCTTTCCGCACCCTGAAAAAGCGTCTTACACATTCTCCAGCCGTCAAATGCTCCATCAGGGCTTTATATGGTGTGCGTAAGTGCCCCAAGAATGTCAGAAATAACTAAAGCCCTCGTTTTCACCTGTCTGAGTAAAAATGAAGAAAGTGTCAAAAATAAATAGCTGTTTTTTTGAGAATCTTTTAGAGTTTAAGGGACTGAATCTTTGGCACTGGCACATGCTTCCTCTCTCATAGCTTTATATGCAGGGACATTTGATTTTTACAAGGTAAATCACTGGCTAACAGGGGAGTAGTGTTTTCATGATACTGGACTTGAAAAATATCACTATTCAATACAATTTTCAATACCACAGGGAAAACTGCCATGTAGATATTTGTATTATTATCTCATAATTATTTGACAATTTGGGTAATTTTTGTTGCAATAGCTTACACACAGCTCAGAGAGGCCTAGTACTGAGATGAGAAATACTACATAAATTAAAGTAATCAAACTAACACAGTCTCATCCCAAGACGTCATATAACTGACGTCTTGTGACGTCTTTTGACCATACGTCAACATCCGCCGTTTTAGGGTACCTTTTAACGTCGGTTACATGACGATCCTGGGACGTCATACAACTGACGCTTTACCTTTAACGTCAGTTAGGTGATGGGGTAGGTTTAGGTCTGGGGTAGGGTTAGGATCCGATAACGTCATCTAACCGACGTTAAAGGGTACCCTAAAACGGCGGATGTTGACGTATGGTCAAAAGACATCCCAAGATGTCAGTTATATGACGTCTTGGGATGAGACTGCACTGATCAAACGTAAAATAACACTGGATAGTCTTTATTGTAAAAACACAGATGAATTCTTACAATTAGAGTTACGAAAGTTATTTAGTCAAGAGCAGTGAGTGATTTCATCTTTGTCTTTTGTTCGTTGATTAACACAACAGACAGCAGCAGGTGTATTAGGCTGCTGTCACTTTAAGAGCTCATGCACAGATCCAATAAACTGTAACAAAACACGCAATATCTTTTTCAACTAAATACGCTCCAAGTTTAACTGTTCACCTGAATACTTGCCAATACAGGTATTTTGACATAATTGTGTGTGCATTTGACCTTTTTAAGCACAAAAAGCCATGAAAAGGAGCTTGATTTGGTACTCGAGACGTACGCTGTGTGTGCACGCCACTTATACTGTACACCAATGGTGCAAACACGAGCAAAACGTAGCAAAAACAAAAATGTCTCTTAGGACTCTTCGTTTTATGCCTCATTCTGCATGTGAAAATTACATTTTAAAATAATTTTCAACTTAAAGGCCAATAACAAATAATTTGCTGATATTAATATTGTATAGATTTTTTTTTTTTAATAACCTAAAAATTAAATGCTAAAAATGTATTTTTTATGACCAATATCTAAAGAGCAGGTTGGCCAATACATATATATATATATATATATATATATATATATAATGTCACTGAAAATTATTATATATATATGATATCATCAGACTGTTTAATTTAAACATGGTAAAGCAGCCTGTTCTCACGTAAATGCGTCTCTACTGTATAACACGCATTGTATATTGTCGTGTAATTTATAGGCGAAAATGAGTTTTCACGTGCATATGAGACGCAGTTTTCGTGTGCATTTGATATGCAGTTACTTTGCGTGTAATACACACTCACCCCACTAATTCTACCCAAACGTATAATACACACACACACCACGCCACTACTAAACGTACTCTAAACAAACCATTCAAAAGCATATCCTATGCACGTAAAAACTCACTTTAGAATAAATTACACAACAATACACATGAATGCTATAAAGAAGCGTTTAGTGTGATCGGGTTGAGTAAAGATGGTAAAGCATAACAATTTCCGCACTGAAACGTATATTTCTGAATACAGTAGCTTAATAATGAGGACTTTCAAATAAAAGTCATGCTTTCTACTCTTATCAGCCGATGCCGATAGGTAAAATATGGCAAAAAATATATGAAGAGTTCAGATGCAAAAGCCTCTAAGTGCCATTTGAAATTTTCTTCTAAAATTATCATTTTTATCAAGCTTGTATATTTAAGTTCAGTAATTTCACTTAAATGGCAATGAAGATTACCTATTAATTGTCATTTAAGTGAAATTACTAAACTTAAATATACAAGCTTGATAAAAATGGTCCTTTTAGAAGAAAATTTCAAATGGCATTTAGAGGCTTTTGCATCTGAACTCTTCATATTGACCAATATGTCGAGTAGAACTAAAATCAATCATTTAAATAATTTGATACAAGTGAATTTAGGCAAAATAAAATTATAATGTACAGTATGAAAAAGGAATATTCATTTTGAGATCTACTAAAGATGTACAACTTAATATCCAATATCTGCCGAAATACACAGCATTCTTTACACACACAAACACACAATACATCCACAACCGACCAATGTGAGTGCCGTGTAAAGTTTGTGGAGTACATCCAAAGCATGAATGGAACAAAGCTAGCATCTTCCTATCCAGAGTCAGTTACCGTTCAGTGGTAACCACTGACACTCACGATGTTTATGCAAGCATACAACTGCCAAAAGTACAATTTAAGAGGCCAGTGGGGGTAGTTGGTAGAAAGTGGAAACGAGCTCAAGTGCAGACTGAGCACTGGAACCAAGTGAGAATAGCCTCATTGTCAGTTTGCATGGATTAATACACCTTGTCCTGGATAATACTGCAATCTAAGTGTGAGTATTGCACTTTGTGGAGAATTCAATTATCGTAGCAGTAGCCCGGCAACTCTAGACAACCTACCCGACCTATAGGGTGGATCAGGTAGTGAAGATCGAGTGAATCATTTGATTTCATTCTCTGTCTTTTCTTGCTGAAGAGTCATTGTTGATTTGCCTATCCTATGCATGCATGCTTTGTGAATATTGTCGCTAGCTGGCTTGTTAATGTGAGTCTGTAGTTTGAAAAGCTTCTTTGGTTTTCTCTCAGTTCTTTTCCCAAATGGTAAATTTTTCACATGGCTTGTCCACAACCTTGCATCACAGCACATTCATTTTTATATTAATGTCCATCTAGGCTTCAAGATTTTCAGTATGCTGCAGTGAGCCACTTCATCTTTAAGATGCACGAACATTATCAAGTTGTTTGAAGCATTCTGACGGTTTCATCACAGTAATTTATGTCTTTGTTTGGTCACCGTTCATGAAGCAATAACTTGCAATTGTCTTTGAATGAGGAAGGGAACTTGTTCAACTGTCACTGCCCCTCACACTCTAATATGAGCACGGCATTGGTGAGGGGAATGACATGAAAACAAGTTTCTCAAAACATTTTGATAGGGATCTGACATGTTGCAGAATTCTGTGTAACCGGATTAGACTCTTCAATAGAAAGCATGCTGAATGTTGAAGCAACACAAATTTTGATTGAGTGCCTGTGGTGCACATCACGCCACATATTCTTGTAGTGAGATTTGAATAATGGCTGTGATTGTGAAAGTGACTGTAATACAACAGAATGCAATATAAGCTCTGCAGCATCTTGGCTGGAGGCATAAGTTTAAACCAGCTTGATGTTCTTACAATATAACACAGATGAGTCACTCTGAATCATGTTTTATTTTACACATGAATACATCTAAGCAAACAATGACATCCAGGATTTATCAAGCTTTGGCTGGTTAGCATGGGCTGTGTGTAACAGGAAAAACATCGATACGTTTTAATATTTTATTAATAAACTAGTGTTTTCTGAGACAGAGATGACAACAACGCTGACTCTGATCTTGCCAGTATAGTGGATGAACATATAGAGAGAAATGCATGTTAAGTTAAACATGTCATGCAAAAAGTGAGATACTAATTAGCTTCCACACTCCGCACGAACACTTGGATATGTATAATAATTGTGTTCATTTATCTAGGTTATCATTAATGGTACAGCAAACAGCCGTTGTGTTAGGCTACTATACTTGCATGTTTCAAACGATAAGCCATGTTAGAGGTCAATGAATGATAGGTAAACATTTGGATTTCGTGCCCAACATAATTATCATAAACCTCTTCATGGACATACTGGGAGGGAAAATATACTTATCCGAAACATTACATTAATCTAACCCTAGAGTTCTTCAAAAACTTTTTAACCCTCATACATCTCAACATTTTCTCAAGTAGTAAATACATTGAAAGCTGTCAAACTTTAAAAGTTAATTCCACCGGTGAAGACATGAATATGTATTGAAAGTGGGTTATATATGTTGTAGAATAGTATCATGAATTTCTAATTTGGGTCCTTCTTGGCCGATAAAAGGAAGAAAATGACTTTTTAGTGCTTATGGATTGTAGACAACAATCCCCATAGTGCATTGCAACGCTCAGCTCCGCAGGACACTCCCACTACTCCGCCCATCAATGTAGACTAGAGTTGAGCTCCACTCTACGCTACCTCCTAGGATTCATTTCGCACAGGAAATCAGATAATGCGCACTGATATAATGTGACGAAGTAAGCGCCATCACCCAATGGATTGGTGTGATTCTATATTTGCTTCAGACAATCGGCACACTTACTCTGACACGTAATTTTACACGTGAAATGCAGCCAAACCTTCGGCATATTCATTAATCTCCTCGCTATAAGAGGCACGGCTCCCTGATGCCCACAAATTAGTTAAAATCTCCCGGAATCTAGAGCGAGTGAGCAAGAGCACGCATGTGAGACAGATCAGACTGTGCTCCAAACCGTATAGTGTGTGCAAGAGGGAGAGAGGGAGAGAGCGAGAGACTTTGAGTGTGTGCACCTCATGACACAGAGAATCACGCACCGAAATATTATTCTTATTCAGTCTGGTTATTATCGTTTACGTCGGAACCGGTTCCCTGTTGCCACCGCATTTCGGTAACCAACCTTATCCATGATGCATCCGCCTGCGTATTCAGTACCTTCGTCCATATTTTCAAAACGTTTCTGCCGGTGAAATCAAACGCACTGGCACTGATCTGTAATAGGTCTGTTAGCGCATTAGGTCCAACCCCCTATGGGCGGGTTTGAAAGGGTGGGAACTAGAGCTTGTAGACTTTACAGAAATCCCCCCTTCTTACACTTTCTCCTACAATGACGTAAAATGATAATTTTTGCGTCATTGTAGGGGGAAGTGAAAAAGGTAAATAGCTGACTTCTCTCATTTCAGGGGAAAATGAGAGAGTGTTGCACGACCATTCAATAGTATAACTGGGTTTCCAACAATGGAAATCTTAATGCAAATGGGTGGAGTGTCCCTTTAATGCCTGCCTGTATTTTAGGGTGGGTAATTCTGCCACTCAAAGTCAAGCCAATCGATTTGGCTTTTTATCGAAATTCTGATATGATGTGGAAAAACTTTTTACTGGCCTGAGATGATACCTTTTGTGAGAGATGTATTTGGATTCAAGGCTGATGTTCACAGATGTAGTCAAACTTTGATTTACTTTGAACATGTTTTAAGACACAAGTTTACTGACGCAATTTAACATATTGCGTGAAATAAAGTTCCGTTCAAAAATCTGGGCTCAGTTCGATAGTTTTTTTTTTTTTTTTTTTTTACTGACTTATTTATTCGATTTAGTCAATCATGGTTTTCATAAAAATATTAAGCAGCATAATCTTAATAATAAGAAGAAATGTTTTTTTGAGCAGCAAATCAGAATATTAGGATATTTTCTGAAGGATCATGTGACTGAAGACTGAAGTAATGGGTGCTCCTAAACTTTAACTCCTTAGATTGCCACACTGCCACACCTAATTCCTCCAATAAGGGAACGACTTTGAGGTACTTATATTATACTTATATTTGATACTCCTTCTAAAGGGTGCCTAGATGTTCTTCAGAGGATTCTTGGTGCTTACTGTATGCCAAACTGTTTTGTTTCAGAGATTATACCGTTTTGTTCTCCTTTAAATCTCAGAAGTTAATCCCTAAACATCATTCCAAAATATAATCTGTCATAATCTAATGTATCAAAGCCACACAAAGTTTCTTCAGTTTGAAAGAAACACAACCTTCATGTCTAAACACAAAGCAAATGTAGAAGAATCAAGGAAGAGCTTGAAAATTTACAGAGGCTAATAGTGAATCCGCTTTCCAGAAGGACAACAAGAAGTGTGGAGTGGAAGAAAGATGGAAGATGGAGGGATGAGGGCTTTTGGAGAGCTAGCATGGGATTCCCATGGAGTCCTGATTCAGCTCGGATGAGAGCGGAAGCTGATTAGCCCTGTGCTTTTGTGTGGAGGATGAGACTGACTGGTAAATCCCTCTTTCCATTTCTGTCCAAGAGGAGGAAGGCAAACAGCTGGAGCCGTGTAGCTAACAACACATGCAGGTATTTATGGAAACATCCCTTTCCTCCCCCTCCATATACGCACATACTCATCATCAAGGGCGTATGTGACATGAATTAATTAAGGAAAGATACTTTTAATGACTGTTCCTCTCTTTCTTTTTTTTCATATATTTTTATTCTTCAATGCTTCTCAAATGTAACGTAATCACAATAAACCCAATAGCACATTCACATAATAGCATACACCCAGAGATTCAGTCAGTCATTTCCAGTGTTGGGGAGTAGTTAACTACAAGTAGCGAAGCTACTAACTTAACTACATTTTTCAGTAGCTTGGCAGTAGCTCAGTTGCTTTTTAAACAGTGTAGCTTTTCCAGTAGCTAACTACTTTTTGCAGCAAGTAGCGGTGTAGCTCGAGCAAAAGCTACATTGCTACATTGTCGAGCCTGCGCGAATCAGTGCGATGCAAGGATATTCTTCTTCTTGTTAGATTACAAACTCATTTTTTGCCATTACCGCCACCTGTTGTTTAATCACGCATCTTGCGGCTAACGGTTCACTGACGTAAAGAAGTGGGTTGACAGTGACACACCCATATTAGGGTGACGGCAGATTTTGAGGACAGAGAAACAAACGTTAATTACCCATGGTCTTATTTGTCCAAGTTCAATCGTTATTTGTGAGAAAATGTTCTAAATGCAATTTATGTTGAATGTATATTTCGTTCTTGCAATGTTGTAGGCTATTTGTTGCAATTTTGAACTTTTGACAAACAGTCTGAGATATTTGAGTGTTGTGTGTAATAAAACAATACTCTATGAAATCATAATTGTATTGCATTGTTTTAAACACTAAATATTTGAATTAAAACATTCATCAGACACTTATTCAGTTATTTATAATATATGATTTATAACATCTTATAATAATAGGTAATATAATATTTATAATATGTTGTTCAAAAAGTAAAAGTAGTTTCAATGTAGCTAGCTACTTTTTGATAGTAACTTGTAGTGTACTGTAGCTAACTACTTTTCCAAAAGGGTAGCTTGACTGTAGTTTAACTACTTTAACGTACGAGTAGCTTGTAGCTTGTCAAACTACAGTTTTAGAGTAGCTTCCCCAACACTGGTCATTTCTAAGACAATCTTTATTGACAGAAAAAGCATAAAAAGTTTCAATTGATTTTTAATTGTGACCTTCATATAACAAAAAGAAAAAATATACAAATGTATAACTTTTAATAAAAATCAACCCCTTGGACATAAAACTGGTAGAAATTGAGGAAACAGTATGACAGTAATAAAATGAACAGTTTGGGGTTTTTATGACCACACACAGACACCAGAAGGACCATAAGCTGCGCCATATAAAACCAAAAGACTTAAACCCCCTCTATGGCATGTTATGAAGCCAGCACTTTTGCATGTGGATCTTAATGATTAGTTGAAAGACTTTGAGACTTGGATAAACGGTCTGCTATGGACAAGTTAAGCTCCGCAGAGAAGCAAAAGCAAACAATGTTTGGATCAAAGAGTGTGAAGTGTTGATTTTTCCCAGGAATTAATCATTCGGGGTCTCTCGGTAGGAGGCCCAAAAAAACATGGTCATCCGTGTTGTCCTCCACTTTGGAGGAGAGCCCAATACTCGCCGCATAAGCATACGCTGACAGCCTGGTTACGCTCTACACCTGGGTGATTAGGCATCCAGTCTAGCTTTGCGGAATCAATTTCAACACCACAGAGCTTTCAGAAGGAGAGAAAAAAAAAAAAACAGACCTTTACTGGACCGGAGCCCATCAGAACACACCTACCCTATGCAATCAGACACTAATGCCTTGAGGAGGACCATTGATCGGCCCTGAATGGTTGGATTAACAGGATCAAACAGCGTTGGTTCTCAGGGAGCAGTGATTTAGGAGCCTTATCCTGTAGACTGTAGTCACATGACCAGCCCTTCCAGCCTCTCTCGCTCCTAACTCGGATGGTCTGATGAAAGTTATTTATGCATACAGGTCTGTCTTTTGCTTATTAAGACCCCAGGGGTGAAAGCTACAGGGAGCACATGTTCCAGCCTTCCGCAACTCCCAGCTGGGAAAAAAATGTGGCCGGTCAGACCGGAATGTAGAGTGCGATTTGAGAGAAAGTGGCAGGACTTGCCTCTGCAAATATGTATCTGTGGTTGTAGGCTTGTGCAAGAGGGGGGAAAAAAGGATGGAGAGAAAAAAACAGTGTGCAACTGATGGAAAGGAAAGGAAAGGAAAGGAAAGGAAAGGAAAGGAAAGGAAAGGAAAGGAAAGGAAAGGAAAAGGGACTTTAATAAAAATGAAAAAAGAAGAGGAAACGGAAGTGAAAACAAAAATGAAGAAATGGGAAAGGAAAGGAAAGGAAAGGAAAGGAAAGGAAAGGAAAGGAAAGGAAAGGAAAGGAAAAGAGCACTTTTATAAAAAATGAAAAAAGAAGAGGAAATGGAAGCGAAAACAAAAAGAAAGAAATGGAAATGAGAATGAAATTAAATTCAATTCATTTAAATGAAAGATAAAGGAAAGGAAAGGATAGGAAAGGAAACTAATAAAAAGGAAAGAAGAAGAGGAAACAGAAAGACAAATAAAAGGGGGAGGGGAAAACTAAAAGGAAGAAATTGAAGGAAATTAAATGAAAGTTTAATAAAAAGGAAAGAAGAAGAGGGAAAGGAAAATAAAAGGGCGAAGGGGACAACAAAAAGAGGTCAAAAAGGTGTCAAAGATACAGAAAAGAGCGGTAATAAAATACAAGAAAAGAAACGGTAAGACGAGGAGAAAGAGTGGAACAGAAAACAGAAAGCAAGGACTCATTAAAATGTGAGCTAAATGTGGATGGCCATCTATTAATGAATTAATATCAAATGAGAAGGACGCCTTCCGCAATGACAATAAATGACGCGCTCCGCTGTTTTCTCCCCTGAAGACAGCATCTCAGTTCTCGAGGGTCAGCCTTCGTCTCTACAGCCCCATAATTGGCCGATCTATCATGTAAAACCCATCACAACTCAGAGAGATGGCAGATTCCAGCGCTTCACACATGGCTCTGGCTCTGAGGAGTATCTTCAGGGGCTTATGGTGTGGATATAATAAAATCATTCAAAGCTGCTCTGCCAAAACCCCACTGATTTGAGTGGCAGTATGTGTCAGACGAAACACAGAGCGAATCTGTCTGAAAGAGTGAAGGATTCATAGAGTAACACATATCATGTCTTCTGCCGCACACTCTGCTCAGAGGCATGAAGGCCCAGCTCTTCCTACTGTGAGACTGAATGAATCATGTCACCTCATGAAATATTAAAGCTGTACATCCAGCAATATAGAGGATTCAAAATCCATTAGCCTACGGTAACTGAAACATTTTCTGTTGTTGTTGTTGACAAACGTAAGCAGAATAGGAATAGTAAAAAGAGAGAGGGGAAGGGAGATATTTATTAAGCGTGATGTGTCGCAGTCTTCAGAGATGTGCTATGTATGAATGTGTACATCATGAATCATTTTCATTTCCATACAGATTTGAACAGTCAAGCTACGAGGATCAAACCAATGCATGTTAAGTGCACAAAGATATCCATAAAAACAAAAGGAGAGGCATAATAGTTAGATACCAGAGATGTATGTTCTCTACAAATCACAACTTGAATCATAAAAGCTGACTGGCGTTTTTAAATCATTACAATGTAAATCCCATGTCGACCTATTAAAATTCAGTATTTTTTGGGCTGGTGTAATTGCACATGTGAATAAATCTCTTCATCGATGGTACAGTTCAATTTAACTTGTTGAAATATGCTTATATATAAAAATGTACAATTCTGTGATTAAATATTCAGCCTTGATACTGATGACAAATGTTTCTTGAGCAGCAAAGCAGCATATTAGAAGATTTATTTCTGAAGGATCATGAGACACTGAACACTCAAGTAATGATGCTGAAAATTTAGCTTTGCCATTACAGGAATAAATTACATTTTAAAATTAATTTACATAGAAAACAGCTATTTTAAATTGAGAAATGAGAAAACAAAAAAATCTTCCCAACCCCAAACTTTCAAACTGTAGTATATGTTCGTGAAAAGCATCGGGGAAAGACGAGAAGCTTGCTATTAGATGGACTACATAAACATCTAAAAATTGATGATAAAATCAGTCATCCATAAAAGTATCACAAATATTTATTAGATGTAAATTACGTATTATCTAAGGTTCTACATGTGTATAGAAGTGTTTTGATTCATACAATGAAAGTCATTTGGGCCGAAAACAACATTGCATCCTATTTTCAACATATAGACGAATAAAATCTCAATTTCGAATATAAAAGAAAAATGAGAAAACGTTGAATTTATTGTAATTATTTTTTATCCATTTTTTTACAAGAATTCAGCTTAATTTCATTTTGGTTCAGGAGTGAATCATTTTATTCAAAAATTCAAAGGACTTGAATATTTGATTTCCACTTGTGGGCGGGCATGAAAAGTGACACGCCCCTTTCCGCCGATTGGTCAATCCGCTGCTAATTGGACAGACTCTTAAAGAGTTTATTGCAAACAATCTATCTCTCAAACAACTAAGGAATAAGGAATGCTTTGACACAAACCGCACTAGGGCCCAAAAAGAGCTTTCTGAACGCCTTCTGAAGACCAAAGACAAAAATTCATTCAAGTTTAGAAAAACATGAGGGTGAGTAAAATACACCATTTTCATTTTTATGTAATATAAACTGTTCAATTAAGTACAATCAAAATCCACTCCATCTTACTGAAGTAACTTAGCCTGGCTAACGCCAGAGAAAATGAGACGTGGTCTGGAAAGGACATGTTCATTTTCTCGGATCTGAGGCGTGATTTACGAATGCTCAGAGCCGTATTATTGGGTGTAACGAATGTCTATCAAATGCGCCTGTACGTACTGTAGCTCATAGCCAATTGGGTCAATGACACTAGATGACGTATGTAGAGAGACAGAAAATCAGACAATGATGATGACGATGGGTCAGAGATTTAGGAGATTTATGCATACACAAAACGTGTTTCTAAATGTCAAGGATACTTCCTTGGCAGGACGGGTCATTCCAAGTCATTTCCAGGCTAGACGAGGCTCCTCTTTAGCATTCGGAGAACACATAAATGGAACAGGCTATAGCAAGTGCACGTCATTGCATCATTACATCAGTGAAAGGTCCGCTTTGGGCGCTGCAAAAATGGTAGTGCTACTGGTTTGGTTGCTGTACCGCACTGGGATCTTGAATCAGCCTGAAGGGGTTGTATTCACTGTAACAACTGCCTCTTTATACATTTCCCCACTTATAACATGGCTACCTACAAAAAAAAAAAAATCAATAATTTTGCTGCTCCCTCCCCGTTCTGTGATTGGTTCCCTATCTCATGGGAAAATTTGGTTCATGGTGTCCAGGCTGCGTAGCAGAGTGCATAAAATCGCGCTGCGGCAAGGCAGCATGGGGAAACCCAGGCTAGAAGTGACTAACAATCAAAGACTCATAACCATATGTTTTTTCAGCAGACACATCATAACAACAGCAGTAGCTTTACGCGCCTCTCCAGTGTGCATGTTGTTTTCGGAGCGCCTTCCCTATCCGTCCCCTCTCCTCTTATGTGTCGCCTCAGCTAAGCCCTCTTCGCTTTTGCCATCTTTCTTTCCTCTGGGCTCTTCTTTTTCCCTCTGACATTCTCTCTCTCTCTCTCTCTCTCTGTCTCTCTCTCTGACAAATGCACCCAGGCTTATTTTCTGACCGTAAGCGCTGACGGGCCTGATAAGGAGGGAGACGAGGGCCTTTAAGTTGGGTCTCTTTGGGCACTCTGAAACAAGCTCTCGGAGCCTGTGGTGTTAGACCTTCGGGATCATCTGCATGTAGCAGCTAAAGCCGCTCTTGAGGTTTATCGCTCTGTTTACTCTAATCAGTCAGCTCAGCATCCATTACGAGGAGCACTCCACACACATCTCAGATGCTTTGAGTGGAGGTGAAAGGTTTAATTAAAGCATGTGTGTCACTTCTATCAGCGCCGGGGCACATTCACCATTCCTTTCCTTTTTTTAGTGACTGTTTTCCCTTCTTTTTTTTCAATCAGTCTCTGCTTATTCTGTCTCTCCCTTTAATGTTCACAGGACTACACTCCATCTTACTTTCTCTTTATTGTGACTTTGGAGGAAATTATACCTGCTCTGAGGTCTGAAATGTGGGTGTGATGGAAATATTGATGGTGTGAAATTGTTTTTAGAGAGGAAAGTGGTTTTTACAAAAGCAGTGGATGAGGCACTGACATGATGCACTCCCTGAGTGTGAACTTTAATGAAAGGATGACATTCTGCAAAGCCGGTCATTGGATACATAGTCATGGTCATAGTCAACGAGCCATGAGTGTATTACCATCTGTGTTTTCATTGTTAACTAAACTAAATTAACTAAATTAAGTTTTTGGTAACTCTAGTAAAGTGTAAATCAAATCAAACATAAATATTAGTCTAAAAACCTAAACTTGAATAGAAAAATTGCCTTGGTAACTACTAACAGAAATAAGTATGTTTAGGTACAAAAAAAGCTTAAAGGAGTAGTTCACTTTAAAAAAAAAAAACTTTTGCTGATAATTTGTCAGTCGAAAATAAATAAAGGTTTTTGATGAAAACATTTCAGGATTATCTCCATATAATGGACTTAAATAGGAACCAAATGGTTCAAGGTCCAAATGAGAGTTTCAGTGCAGCTTCAAAGGGCTTTAAACGACACCAGACGATGAATAAGGGTCTTATCTAGCGAGTCGATCGGTCATTCAAAAAATAAATAAATAGCTTAAGTTTTATCAGCACAAATGATCGCCTTGCTCTGTTCTGTGATGAGCGTTCGTGACTCTCCTGTTCAAACTCGTTCATCAAAATGAACAAATCTTTTTCGAGTCATGACTCGAAGGGTCCTAGATAAGACCCTTATTCATTGTCTGGTGTCGTTTAAAGCCCTTTGAAGCTGCACTGAAACTCTCATTTGGACCTTGAACCGTTTGGTTCCCAATGAAGTCCATCATATGGAGAAAATCCCGGAATGTTTTCATCAAAAACCTTAATTTCTTGAAAAATTAAGAAAGAAACTGAAGAAAGAAAGACATGGACATCTTGGATGACATGGGGGTGAATTATCAGCAAAAGTTTAAGTGAACTACTCCTTTAATAGAAATAAAAAACTAACGAACACAAACTGATAACAAAAATACAAAATTTATCTTATTAATTGAAAATACAACAATACAATCTTATTGTAAATATGAATAAATACTATAAGAGTATATCAATTACACACTGACCAAAATTAAAGGTGCAATATGTAAAATACATTTTTGCATTCAAATTTTCAAAAACCACTAGAACAGTGTTGTGTATATTTTGTTGATTTGTGAACTGACATTATTCCAAATGTTTCCAACAATGTTTAAATCCAGAGAACTCTGTAATTTTAACCAGTGACATAGCCCGTTTGAGCTTTTACTTTTAATGATGATTAGAATATTATTGTAGCGGCATACAGTAACCGCTAAGAGGCTGAGTAGAGGGAATAAAAGGTGACGCGTTTCCACTGCAGATCCAAATGATTTATTGTAACATTGAAATGAACATGATGGATGATGACTAAAAAGTAAACCAAAAGTAATGAAATAGAACAAAACTAAAATGAAATGAAAACGGTCAACAGAAAGTGAGCGTCCCAGCTACTCACCCCCTTCCAACCTGCTAACCAGAACAAAACTAAAATGAAATGAAAACGGTCAACAGAAAGTGAGCGTCCCAGCTACTCACCCCCTTCCAACCTGCTAACCACACACAAACTAACAGGTAATATGCACCTACAACAAATGACGTAACAAACTGAAAAAAACAAATTTCAAAATAAAAGACACCAACCTAAACCTGGCACCTACAATTATCATTGTTGTATAAAATGATAAATAATTGCATAAAGAATTAAAACAATTTGCCAATAGGTAGGACAAAGTTACAATATATGTTCTCTGAAAACAAGTCCTAAAATTGCATAAAATTCTCAATTGTTATATAGACCTTATGTACTGTAGCCCCGCCCCTTTTCAGCACTTTACTTTCAAATAGGGCACATAAAGTCCCATGCAGACTCCACTTCAACACACGATTAAGTGAGGGAAAAACAGCAAAGAGTGCCATGTTGTGGGTTGCAAACTTTAAATACAACTGTGGAGAATGAGCTAATGTAAGACAGCGCCACATGGCTAGGCTGCCATGGCAGACTATTAATCCTTCACATTGACTGCAGGATGAAGCTCAGATCATCTCCCAGAGTGCTTGTAATCTTAAAATGTCCTCCAGCCCCCCTCTGCCTCCCTTTGATCGTGGGACAAAGAGTCAGCTTCTGGGAGCACAGAAATAAAAATGAGGCACATAGCAATATACAGTTGCCCAAAGCAACCAGTGCACTTTGAAGGCGATTGCTAAATTTGTACCTCTGCTTGGTCTGATGGAAGAGAGAGAGAGAAAAGGGGGAGTCGAAAGAGCAAGAGGGAGGGAAAAGTAGTGCAAAAGAGAGAGAAATAGAGAGGAAAAACCCCACAACAAGCTCACAGACAAATAGTCGGAGTGGTGTGGATGGCACGAGGCAAGAATGTACTCCACCTTTCAGTGTCCTTTGCTGACCCCGACTCAAACGCTACACATTCACCCTGGTACTTTCTGGCAATGGCATCATGCATCAAGCATATAGCAATACACACATCTACTGTCACCATTCGCTATCAAATGGAGACGTCACGTAACCCAGAGGTGAAAAATGAATCTTTCAAGATTTACCTCATGTAATCCATCTCCAAATCAGTCTTAGCAGGCCGTGCAAAGATATGGAGACGCCTCTGCCTGATCCAGGATCAGACAGATTGGCAACTGCGGCAACTCTGACAAGCCTCATAATCCATCAGGCCTTGTTACACCACCTGAATTCATCAAAGAAAGTTGAAAATGAGAGATCGGAACAGCAGTGTTGGAAGCAGTCGCAGAGTATTTGTCAGAATCCTATTTAATAAATGGCATCCTTTGTTTATTCTTGGAAATAGATTGAATTACATTGTATCTGTTTGTGATGGATGCTCGCTGCTGTAAAGCCAATTGATAACTCTGTTCTTCCACAGGCTGCCAGAAATACTAAATCAATTTACTGCGAACGCTGCCGCATCAAAACAGAAATTATAAAGAGCTTCTGCCAACCAGTTTTGTTCCAAAATCTGTTTTGGTGCTCATAAATCAAAATCTATAAAAAACAGTAGATGCTATATTAGTGGCGATATAAGTAAAAGAGTTATGCTAGGGTAAGTATAGGTCTGTCAGCGTGCAAATGCCAAATTAAGTTCTCTTTTGCGTCTTATGATTTGGACTTAAATAAAATACGGTATTGTTTAGTTGGACTCGACTCTGTTCGATTGGTCAAAGTCTCGTACTCAACTCAGACTTGACTGAGCAAGCCCGTAGGCGAAGGCTTTAATAAAATAGTAATCTCACCATAAAGGTATTTAATTCAATACTACTTTTTTTCGCAGTCATTCTTTTACTTTAAAGGGGTCATGAACTGGCTTTTTAAATTTTATTATATTGTTGTCTGAGGAAGTTTTTGGAAGCTAAGCTAACAAGTGCTGTGGAGATAGGAAGTATGAAAATGACGAAAGATACTAACATGATATGGAAGAGTTAAAATTCTGCTGCTCGAATCCGATGTTCGTGGCTATCTTTACCAGCCGCAATATAGTGAAGAGCAGCTGAGGCTGATGGAGGAACCGAACTGCTGCTGCCCGTGCTCTCGCTGTGCGCTACCGACACAGATAGAGTCTGATGGGCTGCAGAGAATTGCAACGATGGCAATTTCTCCGAAATGTTTTTTTTTCTGGACGAAATCTCGGAATCAGACGACCACACGGACGTTTGTGTTGTGACGTGAACCATCCTAGTTTCGTCTGACTGAACATCCAGGTATGGGAGTTGGTGTCTTACATAGGAATGCGCCCTTCGGTTATTTTCTGTCTTTTCTCGGTCAAGAGGGCACCAAATTCAAAAATTATTTTACATTTCGACTACATATATGATCCACTTTCAATAAAGATTAATGTTGAAATGGGTGAAATGCTCCTTTAAGTATGCTGTCTATCCTCAATAAGGTCCATGGAGCAAACATTTTAAAGTATTAATTGATTAATAAACTCATCTCACTCACTATACAGCAGAAATTAGCCTATGCCATATATCCATCTATTCATAAAAACAAGAACTTATGCCTCAATCAACAAATGTTTATTAAATGATTTGGTTCATTAGACCTGTGAGAAAACAGGCACACATTAGTGCACAGCAAATTCTGGTTTTTGGAATAAACTCCCTGTTAGTTAAAATCAACTCAAATCTGAGTGTACATGTGAGACCATCAAATAGACTCCAGCGCAGAGTTAAAATAACTCTGCTCTTGGAGTTGAATTTTTAACACTTTTTTCAGAGTTAAAATGCAACTCTTTATGGAGTTAAATACTAATCCTACAGAGAGTAAATGTAACTCTAAAATTAATTATATGAACTCATTACCAGTGTTAAAAAAATATGTAGTTTAACACTTCTTAGAGTAAACATTTATTTAACACAATTATAATGTTTTGTGTGGAAATTACTACACTAGACACCATACTCTTGATTTACTGCCTTTATTTGAGCAAATCCATTTGGTTCAGACTTGAGGAGGAGTAACCTTCAACGGCTTGCTGCAGGACAGTCATATCTGAAGATCACAAAAACAACAGTATGACGCATTATATAATCTAGCACCATTCATTGAGAATGCAAATATATATATATATAGCCTAAGCTGAAAATAACGCACATCGTGGGTCACCACTAATACGTAGCCTAACGTTACATAGCTGTTACAATTTAAATCATTGCAGGCCTACACAGCACAGGCACAGCACAACTATATTTTATTATCCAGGGTATCGTTAGACACTGCAATTTTATGCCTGTAATGCATTGATGCATCAATTTCACAGCAAAACACTCATTTTCAGAAACAGAAACAATCAGAAACCATGTTTCGGTAAATGGAACGATGGTTAGCTAATATTCACTCGTTTACATCGACAAAAAAAAAAAAACCCAAGCAAAAAGCCATGGTTACACTTTATTTCGATAGTCACTTTAGACTAATTATAAGTAACTTTTCAACTACATGTCAACTAACTCTCATTAGAGTATTAGTATATTATATTAGACTGTCAGTAGACTGTTAGGTTAGGTGTTAGGCTTTGGGTTAGGAGAATAAGTTTACTTGTAGTCGCCAAGTTACTTATAGTCAGTTGAATGTCTGTTGGGGGACCAACAAAATAAAAGTGTTAGCAGATATTAAGCTGACAGTCTACTAATACTCTAATGACAGTTAGTTCACATGTAGTTGAAAAGTTACTTATAGTTAGTAGAATTTCTAAAGTGGACTATCAAAATAAAGTGTTACCAAAGCCATTTTAAAATTTGAAACAAGTAAGTTAAACATACGTTCAACAGCAAGTTTGTCATGGTCGTTGACGTTAGTAAACAGTATAACTACTGTAGCCTGTAATGTAGCAGCTACGCGATGACCAAACGTTTTTGTCAGAAAATATAGAATTTTTTTTAAATAGTTTTATATACACTTTTACCTACATCACGATAAAGCACATGAGTCCATTATTCCTTTCTGCAACAGCAGGGTCGTGTCGTGGCGCACTTTTCAAAAATAACTCCAGGTGTAGTGTTAAAACACGCTCCTGAACACCAATGAATGAACTCCAAAATACAACACAGCCGGGTATCCAATAACACAAACCGTAGTCAGAGTTAAAAAAAATAACCCCAAAAAAATTAACTCTTTCACACTTTTTTGCCTAACTCATGATTTTTCAACTCCTGAAATTTGCTGTGTGGGACACGGGCTATACATTCAGCGGGGATGAAAAGAATTCTGGAAATAGAAAAAGAAGGGATAAGGTGTCAACTTTGATTTTCATCTCAGTATTTGAAAAACAAAAATGAAACCCAACATCACTTCTTTGCATTGCACTGAGCGAACAGACATTCAATGGTTGATGATCTGTGCAAACCCATAATAGCAGAGCTGTCATTTTTGCAGTTCTGAAATGCGCTGTGTGTTTGTGTTACAGTTGTGCCGAACCGCTACAAAAATATTCCAGCTGTCAGCGGATGGCTTTGAGGTGCCATGTGAGTGTGTGTGCCCAAAGCTCTAGGTTTGTTATTTACTTGGTAACCCCATGAAAAGCCCACCCCCCTCAGCACTCTAGCATCCAGCCTGGTTTGAGACTGGCAAAGGTGGACCGAAGGAACATTAAATGCTCTGGGGAGATTGAATGGAACTTTCTTTTCTTGCTGGAGGTCTCTACATAAAAAGGTTGAGACTAAAGTCTAAGAAATCACAGGGAAATTACCAGGAAAGGTCAGACACAACTGGAGCCAGTCCGACCGGGAATGGGGCCCGCAATGTCCTAAGACACACAGTTGTAGCAATGGAATGAGTTCAAAACTAAAAGTAGGACAGGTAAGCACGTTTTTCCACACAACTTCTAACATTCTACCTAAATCTACAGTTCATTCAGTCCCTCCAAACACCTGGCTTCACTAGTACATAAATCACACTTTTCACAATCCAATCAATACCCGATTTATATAATGAAGCCCCACCCTACTAGCCTGGCATACCAGACCTACATCAAGATGTTAGGTCTGGAAACTCTTCATTGACAGGGCTCAATCCGAGGGGCGGGATAAACGGTTGTTTTTCAAATTCTCTCTGCACGCAATTGGATAGCGCTAAAGCCAATCAGAGCAACGAAGAAGGTGACGTACTCAGCGGAGAAAGTTGATATATTAAACTTTTAACGCATCCAGTCCAGCTGTCAACATTGAACATTGAAAATAAGGGAGATTTCCCAGAATACATCCCCAAAATAAGGGATTTTTTTTTTTACACGACCCACAAACTTTAAAAATAAAACACTAATCATTAAATGTCTAAAGGGTTTATAACTAGCCTACATATGTGTGAGAGAGAAAGAGACAGTATGTCAGTGTGTGTTTGTGTGTGAGAGAGAAAGAGACAGTAGTGTGTCATTAAAAAAATAACATCATAGAGAATGTTTAAATACTAATATCAGCTTACGAGGGAAACGGAGGCGGAGTAGTGGTGCTTCGGAGTGGTGGAGATGATTCAGGAGAGGTCCGTGCACCATAACCGATCAGAGCGTGCGTTGACACGGAATAAAGCCTTTGTCCTCGACGACAAAATGACAAGTTGATCGTCAAGCAAAAGCTTTTTTGTAACAGCGCGCGATGGATGTAACAGCGCGCGTTCATCCCAACATCCGAGGATGAACGACTTAAACCCGAATATGTCCGAGCTTGCTCTGATCGTCGCAACTCTGTCGTCACTTTGTTAAGCCCGCCCACCGACTCTATACACGATGTGATTGGCCCTACCAGAGTTGAGTTTTTTCCAGCTAAAACGTCTATGGAGAGTTGCTAGACCACACTTTGCTGCAAAATAATGTTTGCTGCCGCTAGGGTGCGTCTAGATTTCTAGGCTACCACCCTACACTTTTCTTAGCTAAAATGATGTTTCATTCAGAAATCCAGAAGTTTCACATACTGTAGTTTCTGATTCCTAATAAAGCTCCCTCCTTTCACCTTAATATTTTCTCCTTCAAACTTATTATGATTTTATCTTTTGAACGCAGTGAATCTTTCTTGACAACTTTCCTTGGCAAAATCCCGTACATACTGAAAGGTTAACATTCTGTTTCATCTCATGCCATAGCGCCTGCCAGTGTGCAAAGAGTGTAAAGAACATCCCTTGCTCTCTTTTCTGTTCTGTATCTGTTTACTTTCATAAGAAAAAATACATTGTTTTAAATACTGAATGTAGATGACAAGTGTCATACAACTCGTGGATGTCCTCTTGGTGCACGTACATGACGAGAATAAAGATGCATTTCAAGCTTTTAAGAGTCCTCCAAAAACATCTACAATATATTATTCACAAAATCTATTTTAACAGTATATGACACCAATATGAATGCACACTTTTTGCCCCTGTGAAGTAATTACAAAGCATGCCAACCAGCAAAACCCCTTAAGTGCAATCATGAACAGCATCGTCTCTCAACAACACCAATAATGATTACAATAATGAAGCCCATGTGATGTATAACACTGACTGTTCATGACATACATGCTTGTTGTATTTCAGCCTGATCATGAGTGGGCATAAGCAAATTAGCCATTTAAAATCACTGTCAGAGCTGACATTAGAGGAAATTGTAATCTTCACATTTTTTTTTTCTTCAAATTTACCAACAACAACAAAAAAGATTAATCTAAATTGTTTTAAGAAATCAATGCTTTTATTCAGCAAGGATGCATCAAATGTGACAGTAAAAACCAGAGATACCACAGACAAATAAATACAAAAATGGTATGACCATTTTCACAAAATATTATCTGTTTTTTACACTGATAATAAAAAATGTTGAGATAATGGCACAGGAATACTTACATATTAAAAAATAAAAACAGTTATATAATTATTATTTTTTGTTGCACACCTGCAAACAAAACAATCTGTACGAGATCCGATTTTTCCATGTCTTTTATATCCAATTCCTATTGATTGGAAACATAAAATCGTCTCCATGACATGTTAAAACAACTGTAAGCTCCTCTCCAGTGCTTTCATAGCTAATTAACAAACCGTGAACATTGCATAACTTCCCTGAGGTAAGTGTAATATTAAGTGATAAGCTGTTTTATTGAAGTCTTTCTATGACTGAAACACTGATTGGGTGATTACATGAGAGATGATACACTTTAATAAGTTATACAGTATATTTCATGTACCTTATACCTTCTGATGTTCATTCATGTTTATTTTATCCTATAACTTCTTTTAAAATGGATGAGATGACGTGCTGCCTTTGTAATACTGCCTTTGAAAATTTTGACTAGAAGGCAGCATAATGACGACGCCTTCGATTGAAATGAACGTGGATATTTACAGAAATTATAGATCATTGAAAACAGATTTACATGCAAAGAAAAAAACACCAGACTAAACTAAGACACACTGTGGTGTATTTGACCTCTTTGCTGAGTCTCACAAAGACTCACTCATCCCCTCTCCTCCCGCTGTCTTTTATTATCTCGACATCCCCCCTAAGGATGGAAAATGTCATCCCTTTTGTGTCTGTTGCTTTAAATGTCTTTCTCAAGCCACTTTCCCCTTAAGTGTTTCGCTGGCCTGTTCTCCTGTGAGGCCGAACGCTGCTCTCTGTGTCTCTGCACAGTCCGTCAGGCATGTGACAGAGCCCTTCCCTTCTTCTATCTCTCTGTCTCATTTCTTTTACCCCAAATTTAAAACAATTGTCTGCTCATCCCAATTTTTCACCTAAGAGGAGTGTGTCTCCATCACGACCCCCACGGGGGATTATGGGATAAAGAGGCAGATCAGGAAACAGACAAAGTTCACGCCTACTGCTCCAAGTAAAAATGTGGCTAGCAGGCCTGTGTGTTCTCTGAATGCTGATACGTACTGACAAAAAGAGTCTGTGCATATTTCTTGTTCTTTGTTTCTGGTACAAGAATGCTTTGGCATTAAGAGTGTGTTCGGATCATGTAGTGTTTTCAATGGATTCTGCAAGCAAAACTGAATGTATATGCTAAGATTAGATCTAAATAAATGAATGATAATTGTCACCAAGCACCAGCATCAAATTAATCAACTGTTTGATCAAGTATGAATTAACTGTGTTTCTTTTGTCTCACTTCAAAAGAGTGCAAGCGTGCCTGTCCGTTTTTTAAAGGGATATTTCACCCAAAAATGAAGATTCTGGCATCATTTAATCACCCTCATGTCCTTTCAAACTCGTAATACTTCTATTGCGTGAGATTTTTGATAAAATCAGAGTAATCATTTGCCGCTCTGTTTATACGCAAACTGCCACTTTGATGCTTCAAAACATTCATAAAGAGATTGTAAAACTAATCTATATGAATTAAACAGTTTAGTCCAAATTTTCTGAAGAGACACGGACACTTTATATGATGATCAGATTACATTTAGGCTTTTATTCTCATATAAACATATCTTAAAGATAAACAAATGTCTTACAGGTTTGGAGCGACTTAGGGGTGAGTAAATGATGACAAAATTTTAATTTTTGGCTGAACTAATCATTTAACAATGCACTCCTTCCCTATCTCATGACCAATTCGTACGAATCATTAAAAAGTGACTAATTTGTACTAATTCATACGACCTCACTCGTACGATTTGTCTAAACCTACGTAATGGGTAGGTTTTGGGCCGGGGTCAGGGGTAGGTTATTCGGACAAATTCATACGAATTGGCCAATTCGTAAAATATGTACGTTTTTGCACAAATCGTACTAATTCGTACGTGTGAGATCGTGTGAATTGTTACGAATTAGCCACCTCGTGAAATTCGTACGAATTCCCGAGAGATCGGGTTGCGTATTCTCATCCTATAGGGCGTGATTTAGGTGATGCTTTTGACATTGCGTCTAAATCCGAAACGCACATGGCACCCTTTAGCATCAAAAAAACACGCCATAACAAATTATCAATCAAACTAAAAATAAACATTCTATTGGTTGGATGTTTTCTAACTTTGGAAATTCACACATAAGCATATGTCAATTCAAAACATATGCACATTCAAAATAACTCTTAAATGAACACTAATATAACTGCTGTTGTAAAAACAGCATTGTTTTTCAACAATATTTGCTAATGTTGCTATTTACACAAAAAAATCAATAATTAAATACCAAGTTAATGTTTATATGGGTTGAGTAAATGATTCAATGGCTTACTTATGAGAACAGTCACTTGTTTCTTTCCTTACAAATCAGTTGAATTAATGATTCTAACAGGTGTGTACTTGAAGTGGCGCTGCGTAGACCGATCGGTGTGTACGAAAGCCTGTCCTAGGAACCGAAGTCGTTTGCTACACGGACTGGTTATAGTGGTACACACAGGAAGACTGCAGTTGGGGAATGCTCACCTCTGTACACTTATGTTTGTTGCGTTTATGACTTGATGTAAGTACATCTGCATATATGTGTTTATTGAATGTATGTGTTGATGTCCCACGATCGTTCTAAGGTTATTTCGGCGCGTTTGGAGCGCCGTAACACCCGTAATTTGCCGCGAGAGAAACCCGCTAAGTTAATCAATATTAACATCGGCAATATTCTAAACTGTGTAACTAATATGTTTATATTAGTAACATATCATGGTGCAGTGTTATATCATGTTTATTTTTTTATTGTATTTGTTTGACTACCATGCCACTGTGTAAATGATTCTCAGACTATGATTGTAATTATATTTCTTAATTGTTCCTTTAGACCATTAATACAGACATCATTGCCAATGATTCAATGAATAACTAATCCAGATGGTCACCCAAAGACTGTACAATGAAAACATCTCTGTGAACAATCTTCTCTCCGCTCCCTGATTCTCTGACCGGAATCCTGTCCATATTTGGCCGCCTCAATCAGCGTTGTATTACATCAAAGTAACGCGAGAGCAATTTGAAAGCATATAAGGAACTGTCTGCTCATAATCGCTCCCTCTGTACTGGGAAATCATACACCAATCAGTCTGCGCAGCACCGCTTCAAGTCAAACACACCTAATGTCGCATTAACAAAGTCTCTTGTCACCATCTACTGGCAAAAACAATGTAAAAAGCAAAAAATATTGATGGAAAAATCCCCATCAGCAACTAATAGAACTTAAAACACAACAAAATGTCTGTGAATGCCAGAGGGCCATAATTTGTGCTCTTTTAAGTTCAATAAATCATGCTAAGCCACTCGTGTCTTACAATTAATAATTAAATTAGCTGAATATTCAACAATCAATGTTACAGTTTAGTGCTTTTACAGGAAATGTCTCCATGCAAAGATTCAAATTGACTGTGGCTTTAAAGGGGTCACATATCATATGAAATCAGATTTTCCTTGATCTTTTGAGATAAAAGAGTCCAGGCTACTATATGAAAACATACAGTAAGTTCAGAACCACATATCCTTCTGAAGGACATTCATGCGGCACATTTCAGGGGAGCTTGTTTAGTGAACCTGTCAAAAAGTAATGCAGGCTTTGCAAAAAGATGGAACCATTAACATCTAAATTGGACAAAAAAAACAAAAAAACTGCACTTGCTGATGCTCATTTCAAACGGAAAAACAGGTGTGGAAGCATTTCTGACGGTTTCATTTCTAACGGTTGGAGATTGAAAATTTATAACCATCATATACAAATATATTCAGACTATTTTTGAACTCAAACCAAAAACAATAATAACATTATATGTGTACTTCAAAGAGAAAATTAAACGAGCAAAAAATGAGAATAAGAAAAAAATGTGTTACGATCCTTTTAAAACAATGAAGCACATACAGTATATGATGCACAGAGACTAATGGAAATGTAAACGGCCAACTTTCTCCAGGGATTATATCCTTCATTTAAACTAACACATTTGTAGGCTATTGTGTTAAAGTAATCCAGTCAAGGAAAATGAATTATGCATATTTGCAGTTAAAGGTTTTAAAATAATCTCCATTTATAACAAATGCGGGGAAGTGGTGACTATAAAAGAATATCTGAACATATTCATCTTGCTGAAATCGTTAAACCATCTGTTTTCTATCTATTAATTCGCCCACAGAGAGAAAACTAATGTAAAATGTATGACATCTTGTTAATATTACTGTGAGATTTCTCCCTGAAGTAACTATAGTTCCCTATCGTAGTCACTTCGAGTTACGTCAGAAGTGACGGAGATTGGGGGTTTCGCATAGAAAGCCAATCCTCTTCGAGTATTAAAACACGAGCCAATGGCATGCAATGCCTTGGGGCTGCGGAAATTTGCATAGCGTACTCCGCCCTACTCCGTGAGTATAAAAGGAGGAAGTGAACGCAACCGCAGTATGTTTTCGCTTCGGAGCCAAGAGAACCTCTTCACTCCTGAAAGCACTGTTCAAGACTCTTCGAGACGAGCGTCCTCTTCAGTGTTGGTGTGACGGCGGTACCCAGCGAGATTCTGCATCGCCTGCGATCTGAGCAGTGGTCTGCCAGACTTTGCGCTTCTCCCTGGTCGCTTCAGCGCTGAAAGAGTGAATTTCCTCCTCTCATTGAAAGAGCTGCACGCGCACGTCTTTTTAAAGACGGTTCGCCCGTGCTCTTCTGGGTGTGATTGATTTCTGTCGTCATCTGATGGTCACGATCGCTGCTTTGTATGCCTGGGCATTTCAGCATGCAGCAGCAGCGTTCGTGGATGACTCATTTTCCTTCTGTGGGAACATGACCATCTCTACACTGAGGTCGAGACTCAATGATCTCACTTGAGTGAGAGTCCCGGTCCCCCCCGCTCGATCGGTTTCCTCCATAGGGGGCCCGTCGACCCGGGGACCTGGTGATTTTACGGTGATGGTGTGGGACAAAGCCCCGACGATTCCTCGGGCCACACCTCCCGCCTCAGTGCGAGAGCCAGCGAGCGTTAGTTCGATTCAGTCGGTTGCTTCCTCGGTGGCACCGGCTGCTTCGGGCAGCGCTCCAGATGATGATGCGATGTCGATCACAGCATCACTAGGCGGGCTTGACTCCTCGGGAAGTGAGGATGCGGCCGCGTTGCCTCCCTCGGGAGCGTCAGCGCCGCCGTGTCTGATCCCGCGATGATGGCCGTGCTATCTCGGGCGTCCGTGAGCATCGGGTGGGGGTGGAACTCCGCCCCTCCCCGATCTCTCGCGGCTGAATAATTGGTTTTTGGGTAACGCTGCCGCCTTACGGCCACGGCCAACCCCAATTTCCTTTTTTCCCCGAGTTGCATGCGGAACTGACACGCACTAAAAAATAAATAAATAAATAAAAAAAATAAATAAATAAATAAAAAAGCGTGCTTAGTTCCCCGCCCTTCCTCCCCTCGGCGATGCGGCTGTCTGTGGGTACGCTGGGGCTCCCCCGGTCAACCGGCGGTTGCTCTCAGATGCCCCTCCAAAGCCTATGGGTTCTCGTCGTCTATGGCGGCGCGATTCTGTAGAGCGGCGGGACAGGCAGCCTCCGCCCTGCATATGATGAGCACCTACAAAGCTAGCTGCTCAGGAATGTGCACGAGGAGGTGACGGACCAAGCGAGCTGCGAGCCTGTCGCCTACCTTGTCCTTAAACGGGTCACGGAGGCGGTCGCTCGCTCCCTTGGTCAGGTGATGCCCACCGCTGTGGTCCAGGAGCATCATAATGTTCGGCGGTGCGGTCCAGGACTTTGCCCAGCACTTCTCGACCGCCTAGGAGCAGACGAAGGCGGTTTCTCTGCCCCGACGGCCAGCTGCTGCCTCCAACCAGCCGTCGGCTCGGACGCCTCCGCCAGCTCGCCGCCGAGGACGCCCCCCTGCGGCTCCCTTCCCTCCCACGCGGCCTCAGCAGCAGCCTTCAGCCGGTTCGCGTCGCGGAGGAGGCCACAGGTAAGCGTCCCAAGAAAAGAGCCCCCCCTCAGGCCGCGTGCCCCGCTAAATGCCAGGCGAAGCGATGTTCCTGAGGCGGGCCGCTCAGTGATAGTGTCATGGTTTTTCTCAGGAGGCGGTGGCAGGGCCCCTCCTTCCCCGGTGGAGGGCCGGTGGAGAATCTTTTGTTCTAGCTAGCTCCCTGAGCTGGTTGAGGAAAAGCTGACACTGTCATTGAGCACACAGACTGGAATGAGCGCGCACGACGTCCAGTGCGTCGCCCCGTTCATTCCTCTCTGTCTCGGAGGACGCGGAAGGGTGCGTGTGTCGTCCCCGGGCTACGCCAATCCCTTCCCCCTCTGTCGCCAGACCCCCGGCAGAACAGACCCCCGTGGAACGCTCTGCCTTCCCTGGTCTCTTCTGTCGGGGAGCGGGTTTCGACGGTGCATCCGGACGGGGTAACTCCTGCACGCATGCCGGTCGACCCGCCTCGCTGCCCCTCCGGGGGGACGTCTGTGGTTCGCATGACCCCGTTGGCTCACTTCCTGGAAGCCTGGCTAGCGCTTCCCGGGGTTCCCGCTGGGTCATCAGAACGATCGGATTCGGCTACGCGATTCAGTTCGCACGGTCTCTTCCCCGCTTCAGGGGAGTTCGCTCCACGATGGTTGGTGGCAATGCCCCAGTCTTGAGAGCGGAGATTGCGGCCCTGCTGGCGAAGGGTGCAATCGAGACGGTCCCTCCAGCCGAGGTGAGGTCCGGGCTTTACAGCCCCTACTTCATTGTCCCCAAGAAAGACCGGTGGGTTACGACCGATCCTGGACCTGCGCATTTTGAACCGTTCTCTCCATCGACTACCGTTCAAAATGCTCACGGCCAAACGCATTTTCGAATGTGTTCGGTATCAGGATTGGTTTGCAGCGATCGACCTGAAGGACGCGTACTTCCATGTCTCCATTCTCCCTCGACACAGACCGTTTCTTCGGTTTGCCTTCGAGGGCCAGGCATACCAGTACGCCGTTCTCCCATTCGGGTTAGCTCTGTCCCCTCGCGTCTTCACGAAGATCGTCGAGGCAGCCCTTGTTCCCCTTCGCGAACACGGGGTTCGCATCCTGAACTATCTCGACGACTGGCTGTTACTAGCACACTCTCGAGCTCAGGTTTGCGAACACAGAGACCTGGTGCTACGGCACCTAGCCCGTCTGGGCCTTCGGGTCAACCGGGAAAAGAGCAAACTTTGCCCCGTGCAGAGGATCTCTTTTCTCGGCATGGAGATAGACTCGGTCGCCATGTCCGCGCAGCTCACGAACGAGCGCGCGCACTCACTGCTGGCTTGTCTTCGACAGTTCGAGGGCAAGAGTGCGGTTCCACTGAAACTATTTCAGAGGCTCCTGGGGCATATGGCATCCGCGGCCGCGGCAACGCCGCTCGGTTTGCTTCATATGAGACCGCTTCAGCTGTGGCTTCGCGATCGAGTCCCGAGGTGGGCATGGCATCGCGGCTCGCTCCGAGTTCCAGTGACTCCGACGTGCCGCCGATCCTTCTTCCCGTGGTTGAACCTCAGCTTTTTACGGACAGGGTCCCTATTCAGCGAGTTTCCAGGCATCTCGTTGTCTCCACGGATGCGTCTACCACGGGTTGGGGTGCCATGTGCAATGGGCATGCAGCCGCCGGTTCCTGGACAGGAGCCCAGCGCCTCATGCACATCAATTGCCTCGAGCTGTTGGCAGTACGGCTCGCCCGGCACCGCTTCCGAGCGTGCTCTAGGGCCAGCATGTGCTTGTCCGCTCAGACAACACTACGGCAGTAGCGTACATCAACCACCAGGGGGGGTCTACGCTCGCGCCGGTTGTCGCAGCTCGCCCGCCACCTCTTGATATGGAGTCAGAAGCACCTGAGGTCCCTTCGTGCAGTTACATTCCTGGAGACCGGAACCTGGCAGCCGCGAGCTGTCCCGGGCCCGTCCCATCTCCGGCGAATGGCGACTCCATCCCCAGTCGGTCCAGCTGATTTGGGACCAGTTCGGGGAGGCACAGTTAGACCTGTTCGCCTCTCGGGACTCGTCCCACTGCGCCCAGTTTTTCTCTGACCCGCGGCTCTCTCGGCTCGGATGCGCTGGCGCACAGCTGGCCACGGGGCCCACGCAAGTGTGCGTTCCCCCAGTGAGCCTCCTTGCACGGGTGTTGTGCAAGATCAAGGAGGACGAGGAGCAGGTCTTGCTGGTAGCCCCCTACTGGCCCACCAAGACGTGGTTCTCCGAACTCTTGCTCCTCGCGACAGCACCTCCTTGGCCTATTCCTCTGAGACCGGACCTACTCTCTCAGAGACGGGGCACTCTGTGGCACCCTCGTCCCGATCTTGGAGGCTGCACGTGTGGCTCCAGGACGGGACGAGGCAGGTTTGAGTTCGCTGCCACCTGCGGTGGCGGCAACCATCACTTCCGCAAGAGCGTCGTCCACGTGACACCTTTATGCGTTGAAGTGAAACCTCTTCGTCAATTGGTGTTCTTCTCGCTGAGAAGACCCCCGGAGATGTTCGATCGGAGTCATGCTTCCTTCCTGCAAGAGGGGTTGGAGCGCAGGCTGTCGCCCTCCACCCTTTGGATTATGTCGCGGCCATTGCCGCGTCTCATGATGCAGTGAAAGGTAAGTCTATGGGAAGCATGACCTGGTCATCAGGTTCCTGAGGGGAGTGAGGGGGCTAAATCCGCCTCCCTCCCCTCCTGCCCTCTGGGGACCTCTCAGTAGACCTGGGTGCTCTGCAGAGGCCTCCCCTGGAGCCTTTGCAGTCGGTAGAGTTTTTGCCCTGTCCTATGTGACAGCACTCCTGATTGCATTGGTATCCATCAGGAGAGTAAGGGACCTGCACGCACTCTCTGTTGACGAAGTGTGCCTGGAGTTCGGGCCGGCTTACTCTCACGTATTCCTGAGACCCCGGCCTGGATATATGCCCAAGGTTCCTACCACTCCCCTCCGGGACCTGGTGGTGAACCTGCAAGCGCTGCCCCTGGAGGAGGCAGACCCAGCCTTGGCACTGCTCTGTCCGGTACGTGCTCTCCGCACCTATGTCGACAGAACGCAGTGTTTCAGGACCTCAGACCAGCTCTTTGTCTGTCATGGGGGGAGCCAGAAGGGAAGGGCTCTCTCAAAGCAACGGCTGTCCCACTGGATAGTGGATGCCATTGCTTTGTCTTACCAGCAGCAAGGCCTTCCGTGCCCCCTTGGTGTGACGGCCCATTCCACTCGGAGTGTAGCCTCCTCTTGGGCTTTAGCGCACGGCGCCTCGCTAACAGACATCTGCAGAGCTGCAGGCTGGGCGACACCCAACACCTTCGCCAGATTCTATAATCTGCGAATTGAGCCGGTATCCTCTCACGTACTCGTTTCGGCCAGTTCTGGATCCGCTCAGGTGTCTTCGCTTGCTCGCCACTCCACTCCCCGGACTGGATAAGTGCGATATTCCTCAGTTCTTCCATTGAAGTCTTGAGTCCTCCAGCACCGACGATGCGGGCACCACTGCGTTGCTCTGGATGCTAGCTAGGTGCCTCCATGCGCACGGTTCCCCATGGTAACCGTCTCATGTGTATTATCCACTGTAAGCCTCTCTGAGCATGTGTCTTCCCTTGGCAAGCCATCTGCCACCCCTGGAGTTTAAATCAGTAGCCACCTGCGGTTGGTACTCCAGTGTTCCATGTGCGTTCCTATGTGGCCATATGTGTATTCTTAAGTCCTCCCTTCGGTAGGCAGCTGGTAGCATGTCCCCTTCGGGATATGTTTCCCAGTGTACTTTGGTAATCCTGTGTCAAAGTCGGATCCCCAAAAAAAAAAAAAAAAAAAAAGAGGTAAGGCTCGGGGGTTCAGTCTTTCGCAGGGCACTGGAAGACAGCTTGAAGATGGCGTGATGGCACAGACCCCCAATCTCCGTCACTTCTGACGTAACTCGAAGTGACTACGATAGGGAACGTCTCGGTTACGTATGTAACCCTCGTTCCCTGAGTAGGGAACGGAGACGTTACGTCTCCCTGCCACTTCTGCTGTATCGCTGGGTAGAGGCCGAGTTCAGTCTTGGCTCCTCAGCGAAGACATACTGCGGTTGCGTTCACTTCCTCCTTTTATACTCACGGAGTAGGGCGGAGTACGCTATGCAAATTTCCGCAGCCCCAAGGCATTGCATGCCATTGGCTCGTGTTTTAATACTCGAACAGGATTGGCTTTCTATGCGAAACCCCCAATCTCCGTCACTTCTGACGTAACGTCTCCGTTCCCTACTCAGGGAACGAGGGTTACATACGTAACCGAGACGCTCCTCATTAATATAATCACATAAAATAGAGGTCTATTATGCACTTACGTTTTCCACTTAAAATGTTTTTGTGCCATTTAAGTGACCATTTCTCTGACCTTTACACACATGTTATTGTACCTTTAAAAACTCTCTAAATGACCTTTTTGTTGTGATTACCTTTGTTTACTGTCATCCTTCACACTGCCATTCATTAGCATAGGACAAGTTGCTGAATACCAAATTGGTGTTGATTTATGTGTGGCCATTTTTAATGTGCTTTAACAGTTTAAGAATAAGCAGTTTTTGCTTAATTTCATAAATATTTTGGAGCTTTCTAATTTCTGGTCAAATGTTACCCAGTTATGACTGCAAGTTGATGTTGACTGTTGAGTGATCTTAAAGCCTATATACACCTGGAAAAACAGCATTACAGTACATTAACTGATAGATTGAGTGATAAAGGGAGGAATGAAAGAGAGAAGGAGAGTGAGAAAGACAAGCTGAAAAGGTCTGTTTAAAGGGATAGTTCACTTAAATTAATTAATTTTTGATATGTTTTAGCTTACCTCAAGGGCATCCAAGATGTAGGTGTCTTTGTTTCCACAGTATTTTCAATTTTGACATTTTTCAGTCAAACCGTTGTTGTCTATCATTCATACACTGGAGGCAAAGGGGGTCCACCAAAAAGCATGCACAGATAAGTCAAAATTAAACATGATTTAATGACTCGTAAATGTAAGTACACATTGATGGCCTAAGACACAAAACGAGCGTTTTTTGTGAGAAAACGAACAGTATTTATGTCGTTTTTACCTTGTGTAATCCAAGTGATCTGAATCAGTTGTTCAATGTCCAACTGAACCGAACTGAATCAGTTCAATGTTACGCCGGAAGTGATCCCTTGCGCGTGACCTCACTCAATATTTACACGGAGATTTCGGAAGTTTTATCTTTTACTAAACATATTTAGATATACCGAAATCGTCTTCCATTGCGGTTTTCCGTATATCTAAATACTGTATGTTTAGTGAAAGGTAAAACTTCCGAAATATCTGTATAAACAAAGAGTGACGTGGGCGCGCAAGCGATCACTTCCAGCGCATGCGCAGACCGAAGCGCCTGTGCCGTCAGATCATTTTGTCATGGCTATGATTACAAGAGGTAAAACGATATAAATACTTCGTTTTCTCACACAAACCACTCGTTTCGTGTCTTAGGCCATCAATGTGCACTTACATGTACGAGTCAATCATGAGTGTAAATCATGTTTAATTTTGACTTCTCTGTGCATGCTCTTTGAGGTGAACCGATTGAGGACCTCCTTCTCCTTCAGACAACAACGGTTTGACCAAAAAATGTAAAAATTGAAAATGCTGTGGAAACAAAAACACCTACATCTTGGATGCCCTTGAAGTAAGTTAAAACATATCAACAATTAATTTCAAAGTGAACTATCCCTTTAAGAGACACGACTGATGACGGCAATGGCATTATTGAGGGAGAAGAGACAAGTAATGACTGAGAGGAATGATGTATTTCTTTGCACAGCCAGATCAGGTGACATGAGGTCACTAGGTGCTGAATCAATGCTTGAAGCAGACAGATATAGATGCCAAAACATCTTTAACCCAAAATGTAAGCAAATACTGAGTGGAATAACACAAAAAAAGGTGTCATTTGAGATTTTTAATGCATCTGATCAACTGATATGCACCATTTTTTTTTTATGCACCATTTCGATCAACTGATAAAATGCTGCGTAGTCGGATTGTAGTCAAAGATCTTGCACAGAGAAGTCCAAATTAAACATGAATTAATGACTTGTAAATGTAAGTACACATTGATGCCTAAGACAAACGAGCACCCAAAACTGAGGACAAGAAGCCCAGATCTGAATACACCTTTGATTCAAAGCGTCATTATTCTTTTTTATACTTTAATTATGAAGTTTTTATTGGCTTTTACATTTTTGTTTATAACGAAAGTAAGCAATTCAAATACATTTAATTGATTACCAAAACTGCCCACAGAGGCTTTGATTTATAGTGTTTTAAGACTTTGAATAAGAACATATCAGAGAGTCTTCTGACCAAATTGATAAGAAATTTAGTACTTTACAGGGCAGACTCGACTAGAGAGAACTAGAAACATTCTTCTAATGGGATATTGCATCCTGCAGATAATGACTGAAAGAACAATGGTGTAATTAAAATGTCTTCTTTTTTTAATTACTTCTCAGAGATATCCTTGCAAACGTACTTGTGGAAAAACAGCACTGATGATCACACGAGAAAGTTGGGTAAGAAATGTATTTTCAGGAGTGACTCTCTTTAGTCTTTAAAAAAAAAAAAAATTATTTGAATGCTGCAAGACAAAGTGCACCTGCTAAAATCA
This sequence comes from Pimephales promelas, assembly GCF_988280905.1. Classification (NCBI taxonomy): domain Eukaryota; kingdom Metazoa; phylum Chordata; class Actinopteri; order Cypriniformes; family Leuciscidae; genus Pimephales; species Pimephales promelas. The sequence continues at coordinate 23,286,123 of NC_142786.1, read as the reverse complement.
ACTGATTTAAAAATGTGTTTAAGTCATGTGGCACGTATTAAATCAAACATTTCGTTGGTTTGATGCAATGCACATTATTTGTTTATTGAGATGGAACGGTGATGGAGATCAATGACTGTGAGGAAGGAGAGAGAGATGTGTCTCAGTTCTGTGTCTTTTTTCCTCTGCAAATGTAAAATTGAGATGAATGAGACCAGGTAAACATTTCAAATTGCCCACAAAAAAAATAGGAGTGTGAGGGAATAATGGAGAGAAAGAGAGCATGTGTGTCAAAAGTATGAGAGAGAGAGACCATGGGTGGGTGGATGGATGGATGGGAGGGTGAAAGGATGGATGGATGGGTGGGTGAAAGAAAGGATGGATGGATGGATGGATGGATGGATGGATGGATGGATGGATGGGCGAAAGCAAGGATGGATGGATGGTTGGTTGGGTGGGTGTTTGGGTGTTTGGGTAAAAGGATGGTTGGGTGGGCGGTTGGGTGGGTGGGTAAAAGGGTAGATGGATGGATGGGTCGGTGGGTGAAAGGATGGATGGGTCGATGGGTGAAAGGATGGATGGGTCGATGGGTGAAAGGATGGATGGGTCGATGGGTGAAAGGATGGATGGGTCGGTGGGTGAAAGGAAGGATGGATGGATGGGTCGGTGGGTGGAAGGATGGATGGGTCGGTGGGTGAAAGGAAAGATGGATGGATGGGTGGGTGGGTATGGAGGAAGGATGGATTTATGGATGGATGGGTTGATGGGTGGGTGGGTGGGTGGGGTGAAAGGATGGATGGATGGATGGATGGATGGATGGATGGGTGAAAGATGGATGGGTGAAAGATGGATGGGTGGGTGGGTAAATGGATGTATGGATGTTAGATATTAGATTTTAGATAGATATTATTTAGATGAAGCAGAATTCCGCTTATGCTGAAGACATATTTGCATTTGAAGGAACAATCGCTTCTTCACAACTGACTATTTTAAAGAGGAGAGTATTTTTGAAATTCATTTATTAAAATTAATCATTGGAAGCATAATCCACTGGGGCATGCATACTCTCTAAGCACATACATTTTCATATCATTCACATATCAAACCAAGATTTGCCCAGTCCCTCATGACATCTGCATGCTGGTGCGGAGAAGATTTTTAGCATAACCGAGACTTCACAAAGGACAGTGGTGAGAGGTTGAGGGAAAAAAACAGTAAAAAACGATTATGGTATCTGATTAATGTCTAAATATAGCAAGCGCTGGCCGGGCAGAGCTGATCTGGTTGTGGAGTTATGCACTGGTGGGAGAGGAAGGCCATGGACGAGGCATGGGTTAGACGGAGACTTGATTTACTTTCCACAGCCGCAGCTGCTCTTGAAAAGAGGGAAATGAAAATCAGCCCATATAGCTTGATGGATGGGAGAAACTCCATTATGAGGGGCGCAGGTCATTTCTGATGATGCCAGGCAGTCAGTCAAAAAAAGACGGACGTGAAGAGTGAAAGCAACAAATGGATCTCCGAGCAAATATCCTAATGAACGCATTCATTTAACTGTGAGTAATTGCAAGGACAATGCTTTTTCTGTCATATAATGAGCAGATGCCGATAGGTAATTAAACAGTCCAAAAGGTTAATTAAAGGACTTGCTTGGAAAGGTCAGGATATCCTGACAGTGATTATGGAGGCTTTGTTCATTTGTTTCGTCTGTGTGGTGCATTTTTCTGTGATTGGAATCGAATATTTTCCCGTTATCAGCGCAAAGATGTTTTTCATAAGCATGGAAACAATTACATTTAGATAAATATTTAGAGACTCAAAGATGAAGCAAAATTGACTCACTGTAATTAAACAATGAAAGTACTGTGAAACCATTATTTGCAATGCATAAGCTATTGGTGGTTGTTTTATGAATCATTCAAATGTAAATGAAATCCATTAAAATCAAACCAATTGGGGTTTTCTGTTAATTCAGTAAAGTTGCTCTGATGCAAACAAAGCCATACCCAATCTTGAAAAACAGACTGCGGAAGTGAAACAAACAACAGGTCATTGTGTCCCTTCGAAATTTCAATGCAGAACCAGAAAGCACAAAAACCTTTGAGTTTTTCCTTTCTTAAGTTTTGCACAGGTATGTAATTGTTGCTCGTTTATTTTCATTAGGCAGAATTAATAGCCTGTGCAAACAGTTTTCCAAGAGAATCAATTTCTGACATTTGGTCTGAAAGGGAGTAAATGCAGTTAGTATTTATTGCACCTGTTCCCATGTCTTTAATATTGCATACTTGCATAAATAGATAATGCATAATAATTAAACTAATTTTTATAATGACTTATAAGAGACTTATTTGAAAAAAAAAAATTACAGTCCTGTTCCTACTAAATGAAGATTCAAGAACTATCGTTAAACTCTTTGTTTGGCTTTTGTGTTTGCCTTTGTCAACAACATTTGCAACATACTTGCACTGTTGCATCATGAGCAGTTGGCAAGAAGCAGGCCAAACATATCAGCCATCAAAGCGGAGAAATATGCAGCATAACTAGGGTGATTTGGACAGCAGGTGAGGGACAGATGGAGAGGAAATCACATGTCATTGTGATCTTTGATCACTGCCACTCGTGTTTTAACACTGCAAATATCTTCTGTTTCCTGACCCAAACTCTCAGTCGTGAGGAAACAGAAAAGGCAAAGTCATTTAATCTATTTAATAAGATATGCCGTCCACTTGCATCATCCACTTGTGATCCAATAGACCAAAACGCTTCTTAATGCCAGTTGTATACTTGGTTACAGAATCACTGATAAAAAGAAGAGAAATCCTCATATTATGGACCAGACTTTTTGTCCTTTCCCAGTAGGATGATTACGATGGATGTTTGGAAGCAAGTGAAATGTCCCTGACTCCTTTATTAAATTAACATTACAGTTTTTTTTATTCGCTTTGGTACTATTTTCACAAGTAAGGTGTACATTTTCAAAACTCTTAGTGCTAATATCACAACAGATCATCAAAAGTGCACTTTTTTCAAACATTTCATCATGTTTTCAACTGTGTTAGTACAATTCACACAATCACAAAGTATCCTTTTCACAACACAAAATAAGTGTTTCATCTACATTATTGTTTCATTCACAGTAACTGCCTTTCATAAAGCTCTTACTATCAAACTTTTGATTTGCATCTCTTTTTGTTCAGTTTAATACTTGTGTCTATTATTTAATCCAACAGATCTTAATGGTTAATCAATTAATCATTTGGTAAACCTATAGATTTTCATTTCAGCAATATACAGTATATGGATTTTGAGAACTACAGAAATAAAATGTGTGTTTGTATGAATATTTAAATTACATGTAACCAGTAACCACACATGATGAATACTCGTTATAGCTATTTTTAGTTTTTATTTTTTCACAATTTTTTTCACAGTCTGACCACAATTGGCCACTATGTACTGTAATGTGTGCACTAAATGTTATGTTTTGTTCTTCTTTAGTTACATTTCATTATAGAAAGTATACCTATATTACAATTATATCTGAAAAATAAAAACTATAACTTGCCTAAATGATTGTAAAGGATGTCTTCATTGATCCTTCATTTGATTAGGCCTACATATAGGATGGATATTTGGAAATTATAGATTATGTAAATGTTGGGTACTGTAAGTGTATTGCCTAATGTTGCAGTAAAACTGTGTAATCTGTCTTTTATAGTACTGTAGCATATTCATTTCAGCACTTCTAAGGCCGATTTGAAACATGTATCTTGCATTGTTTGCTGTTGGATGAACTGATTGTTAAAAGTACTAAACTGAAAGAAGATCATATTGTTGTGTTTCAGTGATTAAACCAAATGTTCTCATTACATATTACAATAATCTTGTGTTTGAAATAATGATTATGTGGACTGAAAACATGTGCAACTGACTGAAAGCATTACATCAGGTTTTGAAAGAATGACTTGCTGCGTTACAAGTGTGATCAGTTTGGATTTTTGTACTAAGAGTTTTGAAAATGTACACCTTACTTGTGAAAATAGTACCAAAGCGAATAAAAAAAACTGTAAAAAATACTTTAATATGAGATATGAGTTGATGATATTTACCACTACAGGGTGTCTGAGAACTCATGATTCATACAGCGGATGCTGAACCTCTAATGATTTCACATGGAAGCATGAATAGTGAACAGTGTAAGCTTTCTGAAATATTTTAAATGCACTATAAGAAAGAAAGAAAGAAAGAAAGAAAGAAAGAAAGAAAGAAAGAAAGAAAGAAAGAAAGAAAGAAAGAAAGAAAGAAAGAAAGAAAGAAAGAAAGAAAGAAAGAAAGAAAGAAAGAAAGAAAGAAAGAAAGAAAGTTGCTGTAGGCTGTAGTAACTAATAGTAAAAACAGTACCTCGCGATTGAGCTGCGAACTGATGCGAATGTGCTCTATTGTTAGGGGAGAGGCCATCCTCAGGTGCTCCAGTGCATCATCAAGTAGGGGCGTGTCCAAGAGCTCAGGGGCTCCAGTGTGTCATTGAGTAGGGGAGGGGCCAGAAGCTCAGGGGCTCCAGTGTGTCATTGAGCAGGGGCGGGGCCAGGAGTTCAGGGGCTCCAGTGCGTCATTGAATAGGGGCGGGGCCAGGAGCTTAGAGGCTCCAGTAAGCTCCAACTGAGTAGGGGCGGGGCCAGGAGCTCAGGGGCTCCAGTGTGTTATCGAGTCACTGTTTTAGCCCCGCCCAAAACATCCGGAATACAGCAATGGTGATAAACTTTAACAGTCCAACTCCACAATTCAGTACTTCACAGTTCAGTCTTTTTAATGTTTTAGCAATACATTTCTAACATTCATATTTTTATTTTTATTTTTTATTATTATTTATTTTTTATTGCCTTTACAGGGACTTTAAATTATCTTTTGAAAGACTCAAACACTTATACAACATGCACAGAAAAAAATGGGTTGGAAATTAAAAAAATAAAAAATAAATAACCCCTAAAATATATTCAGTTCATGCTATGATGTATATTACAGAACCGCTTGAAGACTTTAGATGAAAATGTGAAAAGTGTTGGCTTAAACATAACTGTTTTATACCTATAGGCTACATTTTTTTTTGATAGGCTAGGTTACATGCCCAAAATGTTCAAATGCAATCTACACCCCTGACTGTGGGCGTCTGAGACTGGGGAAGTTATTAGCCTGGTCCTGGTGTTTTTCTTTTCTTTTTGATGGGTTCCTCAAGCCTCTAGTGTAATATGGAGGACATAACACAGGTTAATTGAGTTTTTTTTTTTTCTCTGCCACAGATTGCCACCGACTGCCGAACACAGAGATATGACTGTAAGGCGTCATTATGGAGGAAGCTGGCAGGATTTACGCCAGTTTGTAGGAATGTGAAAAGGTGGTGTGATATTCCCCGATCTGCTCCTGTGCCTCAGAGGAATTCATTCACTCAGACTTATTAACTAAAAGCTTTCCAGGTCAAATTAAGTTGACTCTTTCGGAAACTTAATGCAAAAAGAGCACGAGTTCAAAAAAATCTATCATTCAGTTCTCGGGAATAAGACTGATACAAGACTCCATGGTCTCTTAAAATGCTATGCAATGCATTAACAATTTATTTGATTGGATTATTTAGACTAAGTGCAAAACCCCTGCCTTGTTCGCAGTGGCAGAGGCTGTTTACACTAACTCCGTCCACTGATGTCTGGTTGGACCAGACAATGTTACGAAAGGCAGTGCATTGTAACAGTAGCGGTAGAGAAGGGATGAGGTGCGTAGCAAAAAGTTTTTACACAAATCAATACGAGTTTGAATCCAATTTTTGCAGAACTCGCTCTACTCACATACCAGAAACATATCAGATCGGAAAGACATTCATTTTCAATAAAAATGAAGAAAGTATTCAAAAAGTGGAAATAAAGTTTCTAATGTGTGTCTAATGATGTGTTTACTGTGTGTCTAATGAAGTGTTTAACGGTTTGGGTTAGGGATTGGTTTAGAGATGGCTTTGTTGTCCCAATAAGACCGCATCCATTATTTTTAATAAATTATGCTGTTATTGCATATGGTTTAATATAAAACAACACAAATCTGAAACATAAGGGGCCATTTAAAAACTAGAAATGCAAGGGCAGTGAAATTAAAATGAATGCAAGAGACTTGTATTATTTAAAGTGAAAGTTGAAACCGAAGTTGTGATACTGTAGGTCTTTTCTTCCTCATCATTACATAGGCTATATCCAAGATAACTGACTTCTTGAACAGAAAATTGGGTACTATAACTAGTACTGTGGTTGTGGTTTGATATTACTCATGTGAGTGACAGGTTTTCCCGCCCTTGAGCAAGTAAACAGTCATCAGAGAAGAGAAGAGATGTCACTGCAAGAGGGAGAATTTATTTCAATTAAAGATCACGAGGTCACATGAACATGCATAAAGATAAATCAATCAATAAATCAAAAAATAGATTTGTCCATTTTGATTTCATGGCGACTTCTTTCAATGTCTTTTGCAAATATGCAAACATGTCCAGTGGAGTACAAAAACGTTCAGTGTGAACGGCCCTTACGACTGTTTTTGTTTCTGTGTGTTTGTGAGTAAGTGATTCTGAAGAAAATAATGCAGACCAAATGCAGTAACTGTGTGACAGAATGGTGTCGCATACGCCTGAATGTTAGATGACATTCTCTCCATGTCAGCCTAGCTTCCAGCTCCTTCCACCATCTCTCACACGCTGTCAGAATCAACAGGGACACCTCTAATGCAAGCAGATGTAATTTCAGCCCGTGAATAAAAGGGATGCTTGCTTACAGAGCAATGAAAAGACTACAATGTAAAGCAACATTGAGATCAAAAAAAATTCATGTTACTTTTCTATAAGGAAAAGTGTGTCCTCATCATAGAGTCCATTATAATGTGTGTGAATCTAGCATGATCAAGCTCATGAGATGAATTCGCTGTGAAGCATTTTAAGCATGTACATTACTGCTTTTAGTCGTTTTGAAAGACATTAATCTTCAATCTTGTGGTAGAGTTGAAAGCTAATGCTCTCCTGCCAGCCTGAGCAACCACAAGGTATTACTGCTTACAGAAGTGTGAGAATCAAGCATGAAAAAGCTGGAAAAAAAATATTCTCTACATGGTTCCCAGCATGCACTGTGGTACAGTATGTTTTATTCCCCCATTCGCCGGTTTATATAGCATTTTTACTGAGCCCCCCTGGTCCCACTTTGTCAAAAAAAATAATCATAACTATCTTTTGGCCTTAAGATTGTGGCTTTAAGATAGTATCTCGTGGCCTTAACATGGTAACTTGTGGCCTTAAGATAGTTACTCGTGGTCTTAAGAGAGTAACTTGTGGCCTTAAAAGAGTAACTCGTGGCCTCAAGATAGTAACAAGATAGTAACTCGTGGCCTCAAGATAGTATAAGCAGATAGGCCTCAAGAAAGTATCTCATTACCTCAAGATAGTATCTTGTGGCATCAAGATAGTATCTTGTGGCATCAAGATAGTATCTCGTGGCCTCAAGATAGTATCAAGTGGCCTCAAGATAGTAACTCTTGGCCTCAAGATAGTATCATGGCCTTAAAGGCACTCTATGCAAGATCTGTACCTTAATATAACAGCTTCAAAGTCGTTTCGGTGGTTAACAAAGTCATAGTAGGGTAAATCATCCTGGTAGGAAAGCTTGGGGGGGGACGCCGCCGGAAAAACCAGCCATGCAAGTTTGCCCCTGACACAGCTCGCGAGAATCACGAAATGGTTGGACAAGAGTCCCACTCGGTCGGGCTTTCACTCGTTGGCGCGAGCTTAAAAGCAGCACTGGATTGTAACTGCGATGCTGACCTGCCAATCTTGTGATGGACTTGTAAGTAAATCTCTTATTTGTAAACTTGTTTGCGTTCTATGTTGTATGTTGCTGCGATAGCTTGTAGTTTGTCATTTTTTACAGTGCTGTTCATTCATCCGTTGTTGATAATTAGACCAGTTCAATAATTCCCACACGTCTTAGCTAGCTTTCGTTTACAAAAGCTGTAAGCAGACTTTCTAACAAACAGTCGTTTCTATTAGTTTTATTGTTGTTGTTTTTTCGTTATGTTCTGTTATGTTGTAGTTCGTCAACAATGGGTACAATTTATGTTTGATTATGTTCCTGAAAATTACAATCGTAATTTAGCTGTCTGTGCTGCATATTTTACAAAAGACAGTTTCCAGAATCTCCACGAATTCAATGCCGGATTCAACAGGAAACTGTTACTAAAACATGAAGCAGTTCCAACTTTAAAACCAGTGGCAGCCGTTGTTGGGCTACAACCTGTAAGTAGGCGAAGACTTAATCATTTTAAATATATTTGCATGTATAATTTCAGATGTAATGTTTTAGTTTTATCAAATGCCAGCACTGGCTTTATAGTCACTTAGTTATGCTATTTCGTGTCTACGACAAACACGTACAAACATTTTGGACCTGAATTTGTATATGTACTAATTTTGTAAATCTATACTTTATGGTGTCATTTTTCGACTTGATCAAGAACTTAAACCAGTGCCAAGGCTGTTTGTGTATATAGTAGCCAGTTAGTTCGATGCTATTTTGTGTTAGACAAACGTGTATAAAGTAAAAAAAAAGCCAAATTACCATTCAGAAACTTTTGTAGTTTTGTAAGAGCCGTGTGTGGAGAGGTTCTGCTTGAATCTCTTCATCGCCGCTTTCTGGGTCTGATTCTGGCTGTCAACACCATTATTTACATTTGACAGGAACACATGCAACTTTCACCCGTAAATGGAATGGGCGTGAATTTTCCGGACAACGTGCACTACAGTTTGGCCAATCACAACACACCGGCCCAAACTAACCAATCTGAGCCCACTGCCTGTTTCTGAGGGAGTGGTTTCACAGACTCAGGAAGTCAACCGGTCTTTCAAAGGACAAAGGAGAAAGCGGCTTACAATAAAGGTGAAATTTATGAAAAATAAGACTTTTAAAAAAAGAAAAACCACGAATACATGTTATATTGCACCCCACAAACACAATCATGCAAAGAAAAAAAGAAAAAAGTAAACCATCCCTTTAAGTGTCTTGCTCAGTGACACATTGGTGTCTCACAGTGGATTCGAAGATAATAACTTGTTGCCTCAAGGTGGTATGGTGGCCTCAAGATAGTAACTTGTGGCCTTAAAAGAGTATCTTGGGGCCTCAAGATAGTAACTCGTGGCCTCAAGATAGTAACTTGTGGCCTTAAAATACTATCTCGGGGCCTCAAGATAGTAACTTGTGTTTTTTTTTTTTTTTTTTTTTTCAAATAAAAAGAGAAAAAAAAAATAATAATAATAATAATAATTCAGAGACTAAATGTGCAAAAAAAAAAAAAAAAAAGTTTGGGGTCAGTAAGAATTATCATTTTTATTTTTTTGAAAAAAAAAAATGTGAAAAAAAAAAAAAAAAAAAAAAAAAGATAGTAACTTGTGGCCTCAAGATAGGAACTTGTGGCAGCAAGGTAGTAACTTGTGGCCTTAAAATAGTATCTTGGGGCCTCAAGATAGTAACTCGTGGCCTCAAGATAGTAACTTGTGGCCTTAAAATAGTATCTCGTGGCCTCAAGATAGTAACTCGTGGTCTCAAGATAGGAACATGTGGCAGCAAGGTAGTAACTTGTGGTCTCAAGATAGTATCTCGTGGCCTCAAGATAGGAAGTCGTTGCCTCGAGATAGGAACTTGTGGCCGCAAGGTAGTAACTCGTGGTCTCATGATAGTAACTTGTGGCCTCAAGGTTGTAACTCGTGGTTTCAAGATAGTAACTTGTGGCCTTAAGATAGTATCTCGTGGCCTCAAGATTGTAAAGTGTCTGACACATTGACCTATTGTTATTGAGTACTGTCCCCTTTTGACAGTTTTTAGATGCATTTTTTCTCTTTTTTTCAGGAAAAAAATAATACTTTTATTCAGCATTCATGCATTAAATTGGTCAAAAGTGACATTAAAAACATGTATAATGTTACAAAATATTATTTCAAATCTATTTTTCACAAAAAAAATAGATTATTAAAAATAGATTATTTCACAAATCTAAGAAAAAAGTTACAATAATAAGAGATTATTATGAAGGATCATGTGACACTGAGTAATGCTGAAAATGCAGCTTTGCCATCACAGTAAAATACATTTGAAAGCATTTAAATAGAAATCTGATAATGGATATCAGCATGTCTATATCACTTATCAGTTTATCTCACTGAAATGGCAATAGGGATATTGTCTGTCTACTTTAGTCTGCTGGGCCAGATTGTGTTCTAAGGAACCAAACATAGGAAGAAAACAGATAAGATCTAAATCAAATAAAAACTAATTAAAAGTAAGGCCCAAGCGAAGGGAACACTAATCACCATAATGGCATCTTTCTCTTTTTTCCTCCTCTAAACAACTAAAATTAAATTAAACAAATAGCTATTAACACTATTGTCCCCTAATGCAGTCCAAAGTTATTTTTAAGGGTGCTTTCACATTTGATTTTAATTTGGTCCGAACCCAAGTTGCTCCCCCACCCGATTGTGTTCACATTGTATTATTTGTGTCTGATCCAGTTGTTTACCCCTGTTGCTTAGTAACAACAAAGCAGGAGAGGGCGACAAGATGCATGGTGTTGCTCACATCACTTTTATATCTTGGTTTTTGAAACTTTGGTTTTGTTTTCAAAGCTTCAGCACAGAACAGCACTTGTTGTGTCAATGTGCTGGAAATGTTCTGGAAATGTTCTAAAGAATACAGGAGCTCTTTTCTGCTGAAGGCATGCAGAAATTAGATATACATTCTCTCTGCAAGCAGTGTGTCAGTCATGAAAGTGAATGAGAACACACACAAACACACATGCTGTGTCTGAAATCGCACGTCTGAGAAGGTACTGCATTTGAATTTACTTTGCAACCATTAAAAAAGTGCATTCTATGTAGTTGCCATGGTGTGTGTGGCTAGTGAAGTGCACAATGATGTCCAACTAGAATGATCTTTCATTCAGATAGACAGGAAACAATTCTATCGCCAGTTTACCAGTAGCACATGCTAATGACGTTTTGTTCTTCTATAATAACTTGTGTCGTAGCCTACAACTCAATAGGTGCCATCATCGCACAGTCTACATGCATGTGTTACCCAAGTATATTAGATCCATGTTGTACAGTGTGATTTGCAATGATCTTACAAGATTGCGGCAATTTCACAGTCTGTAGCAGGCATCAGGAAACACAAAGATAAATAAGACTGAACAAATAAGACTGAAGGCTTATATATACTGTATATAACAGGTAACGAGTGATTAAAGGGATAGTTCACTTTGAAATTAATGATATTTAATGATATTTCACTTTGAATGATTGATATTTTAGCTGACCTCCAGGGCATCCAAGATGTAGGTGTCTTTGTTTCCACAGTATTTTCAATTTTGATATTTTTAGGTCAAACCGTTCTAGTCTGTCAGTCATTTAATGGAGGTATATGGGGTCCTCCTCAAAAAGCATGCACAGAGAAGTCAAAATTAAACATGATTTAATGACTCATAAATGTAAGTACACATTGATTGCCTAGGACACGAAACGAGCGGTTTGTGTGAGAAAACGAACAGTATTTATATAGTTTTTACCTCTTGCAACCATAGCCAAAATAACACTTGTTGTTGTGGGAAGAAGGAGGCGGGAACCGGTGAATATTTAAACATTTTAATAGTAAAATGAACAAATACAAAACAAAAGTAATGAAGTATGTTCATGAAACTAGAATTTGCTGGCAAAAATTTCAGATAGGCTATGATTCTGGTTGGCCGAATGGCTTCTTTCTCAGTCCAGATGAGTCAGTCTTGTGCTCTGTTTCCATGTCTCACTAAGCAAGTGTATTGCAGGAGAAATGAGAAACCTCCTCTGCATGTGCTCTCAGGTCTGATTCACTGAGCCGATCACAGCTTGCAGGTAGTGGGGCTGATCTGCATAATTGTTTGGCACTTGTTGATGATGGGAGGATGCTGTAGAGCAGAAGAACAGAGAGGGAGGAGAGGACAATGAATAGAAAGGTCATCTCTGCTCGACAAACAATCAGGGCCGTACCCAGCTGAATCACGGCTCTTCTAAAAGATCAAGAGAACTAGAAGCGTAAGCTATGAAACAAGCTGGATTTTCACAGGTGATGAGGGTAAAGTTCATAAACTGTCACTGTACGGAAGATGATTAATATGTTTTTACCATTGCTATTTTAATATTATTATTATTTTTTTACATGTATTATTTCATATTTAAAATATTAGATGTAATTTTAACTCAAGTTTTAGTAATTTTGTTGTGTGTCATTTTCTTTTCTTTGTTTAATACAAAGAGCTGGTCTGAGGTCCTGAAACACCGCGTTCTGTCTACGTAAGCCCGGAGGGCACGTACTGGACAGAGCAATGCCAAGGCTGGGTCTGCCTCCTCCAGGGCCAGCGCTTGCAGGTTCACCACCTGATCCCGGAAGGGAGTGGTAGGAACCTTGGGCGCGTAACCAGGCCGGGGTCTCAGGATCACGTGAGAGTAGGCCGGCCCGAACTCCAGGCATGCTTAGTCAACGGAGAATGCGTGCAGGAGCGCTGTCTTCATTGACAGGAATTTAATCTCAACTGATCGCAGAGGCTCAAAGGGAGGTCTCTGCAGGGCACTTAAGACCACTGAGAGGTCCCAAAAGGGTACAAGAGGAGGACGAGGAGGATTCAGTCTCCTCGCTCCTCTCAGGAACCTGACGATCAGGTCGTGCTTCCTCAAAGACATACCATCAACTGCTTCATGATATGCGGCAATAGCGGCCACGTTCACCTTCAGGGTGGAGAGAGACAGCCTTCGCTCCAACCCATCTTGCAGGAAGGAAATCACGACACTGATCGAGCAACTCCGGGGGTCTTCTTGGCGAGAAGAGCACCAGTTGACGAAGAGGTTCCACTTCAACACATAGACGTGTCTAGTGGACGACGCTCTAGCGGAAGTGATGGTAGCCGCCACCGCAGGTAACAGGGTACTCAAACCTGCCTCGTCCCATCCAGGAGCCACACGTGTAGCCTCCAAGATCGGGACGAGGGTGCCACAGGGTGCCCCGTCTCTGAGAAAGGAGGTCCTTCCTCAGAGGAATTGGCCAAGGAGGAGAACCAGGTCTTGGTGGGCCAATATGGGGCAACCAACAAGACCTGCTCCTCGTCCCCCTTGATCTTGCACAGAGTACGTGCGAGAAGGCTCACTGGGGGAAACACATACTTGTGTAGGCCTCGCGGCAAGCTTTGCGCCAAGGTGTCTGCCCTCGGTCAGAGAGTAGTACAGGGCGCAATGGGATGAGTCGTGGGAAGCGAACAGATCTATCTGTGCCTCCCCGAACTGGTCCTATATCAGCTGGACCGACTGGGGATGGAGTCGCCATTCGCCAGAGACTGGACGGATCTGTGACAGCTCGTCGGCTGCCAGGTTCCGCTCTCCTGGAATGTAAATAGTACGAAGGGACCTCAGGTGCTTCTGACTCCATAATACGAGGTGGCGTGCAAGTTGCGACATCCGACGTGAGCGTAGACCACCCTGGCGGTTGATGCACGCTACTGTCGCGGTATTGTCTGAACGGACTAGTATGTGTTTCCCTCTGAGCAATGCTCGAAAGCGGTGCAGGGCAAGGCGTAAACGTTCCGTTGCCGACAATCTCTGCCTACGGTTTACCAATAACAACCGACTGGGTCATTTGACCAATCGCCGCAGATTCGCATCACTCAAAGGAGGTGTTTGGGAAAATGAATCGTCGAACGAATCATTTGGGAGTCGTTGAGCAAATCAGTTAAAAATAAATGCATATTATAAGACAAATAAAGTGTTTTTTTTTTATATCCTTGCATGCACGTTAAACTGTTTTTGGGAACTCCCAAAACAAAAATAGGAACATTTCAAATGTTATGATAGGGGCTCTTTAAAGCATTATGCTTATATAAGTAATCGTAGTCTTAAATTAGTGTTGACAAGCAATCCTTCCTCGATAGATCACTTCAAGATTGCTGTTCCTCGCATACTACAGAATCGCAATCATTTCACTATAATTGTTCACTGTTTGGTCCTTGAGCCAGGCAAACAGTTTCTCTGCTCCAGCGCGCTGTCTGGACGTCCGGCTATGGCCCAGCAGGCCTGCTCGTGTCCAGCGTTTCTTTCATGTCAGGGTTTTGTGCACAGCTTCACATCTTCACTGAATAAAACATGAGTGCTTCTGATGCTCTGCACACACAAGAAACGAATGAAATGAGAATATGTCTCTCATCTCCGCATTTTATTACTTTTCAAGCAGCAGTGTGTTTGGTTTTCAAAGAGGTGTTTGCTTTCTCTTTTCAGACTTTTGTTCAACAGTTATGGAACAACAACTTGATAAATATTCATATTTGCATAGGCTCTTCTGTCTCCACAAACACATCATAAAACATGTTTTTTTAAGTCATTGGGGTTTTGGTTTCGACCCCATTGACTTCAGCGCAGTCTCATCCCAAGACGTCATATAACTGACATCTTGGAACGTCTTTTGACCATACGTCAACATCCGCATTTTTAGGGTACCCTTTAACGTCGGTTAGATGACTTTATCGGATCCTAACCCGACCTAAACCTACCCCGTCACCTAACTGACGTTAAAGGTAAAGCGTCAGTTGTATGACGTCCCAGGATCTTCATGTAACTGACGTTAAAGGGTACCCTAAAACAGTGGATGTTGACGTATGGTCAAAAGACGTGAGACTGTGTGACTTTCATGGTTTAATAAAAATAGTTCTTCAAATTCTTCTTTTGTTTTCATATCACTCTCAATTATGAGAGTGAGTAAATCCTGACAGAATTTTCATTTTTAGGTGAACTATCCCTATCCCTTTAACAGTAACCTCAGAAACAGTAAACTTTCCACATTGTCCATATATCCATGTGTGTGTGTGTGTGTGTGTGTGCACGCGCTCTTGTTTTAGTGCTATGTACACGTTTACTAAATTATTCAGCTAAAAGCAAATGTTTCCACTGCAGATTTTTTTAGAACATAGTGTGCGAGAGCGCACACACAGGCACAAATACGACTAAAACAGACACTGTGCCACTTCATATCATCTGCCTGTAAATATGAAAAGACCTCTGGGTTAGTTGTGCCATGTTTTCCAGACATTTGAGATAATTGAACAAATTACGTGCAGGTTGCGGTTGGGCACTGGGGTCAAAATAGCTGTTAGTAGTAAATGCTTATGCCTCTGTGCCTTTCATTATTGTGAGAATGGCTGTTTTTGCTCCTCTTATCCCGTTCGGGAGTCATTAGTCACTTGACAGGCTCGCCGCAAGCTCTCCGGCCTACCAGTAAACTATTGCACACCCTGAAGAGAAAGAAAGAATAAAACATGCCCAGTGACAGCTATTTGTGCTCATTAGCATCTAAATGTCATTTTAAATAAATACACCAGGAGAATGATTGGTTATCCTAATCATAGCAGCAGTATTTTAATAAATCTCCAGCTTTCTCACAAGACCCTGTCTCAGATGGACTGTGACCTATGACTTTTATTTTGAAAATGCTGCAGCAAGTGCATACACACATGTGCAGTTTCCACCATTATCCACATACACACTCTAGATGTTGGCAAAATAGGCATTCAGAGGCACATCCAGATACGGAAATAGTGATGGGAGTATGGGAATGATAACATCAAAAGGTTTGGTTGGATTTGGTTTGCTATGATTCTGCATTGCTGAAATTTAGTTCCTGTAATACCAAATATCCCCTTCCTTCCCATGCTTCAAGTCAATTTTCATCTACAACATAAGGTTAAGAATAAAACATCAGCAGTATCTTAAGCATACTCCTCAATGCCCCATTTATTCACAGATGGTTCAAAAGAGGACATACGGCTGAGATAGGTCAGCATTACCAATTATACATCAGGTTTTAGAACTGCGCTAATAGCTATTCATTGGGTGGAGGAGAAGCCAATGAAGCTTTTTTATAAGACACTGGATAACTGATTCAGATCACTTGGATGTAGCTGTGGTTACATGAGGTAAAAACTATATAAATACTGTTCGTTTTCTCACACAAACCGCTCGTTTTGTGTCTTAGGCCATCTATGTGTACTTACATTTACGAGTCATTAAATCATGTTTAATTTTGACTTCTCTGTACATGCTCTTTGACGTGGACCCCCATACCTGCATTATATGACTGACAGACAACAACGGTTTGACCTAAAAATGTCAAAATTGAAGATACTGTGGAAACAAAGACACCTACATCTTGGATGCCCTTGAGGTAAGCTAAACATATCAAAAATTAATTTCAAAGTGAACTATCCCTTTAATGTAGATATTTTAATAATATTCAATACTAACTGCACTAGGATTGAGCAGAGCAGGGATAAAAACATTTTAATATGTAGCAACTCTGTTTGTGCTTTTATGAGTATTAAGTCTGGTACACCTTGAACCCATCACAAACTACTATATGAAATTTGGTTTAAAAAAAAACTCAAGAGTATGCAAAAAAAATGATATTTATCAAATTCATGTGGGTCATTGTGGACATTTAGGAAAATGAGAAAGTTGATAGATTGGCAAAAGAGGCAACAAAGAAAGAACACGTTGACATTGAAATTTTGTCAAAGGCATAGGGAGTCAAAGTCAAAGATATTTACTAATAATAAACTTGAAGTACTACTAATAAAATTGAAGATATAAAATTTATGAAGATATAGAATTCTGAATAAATACTATAATATTACATAAAAAAAACACTAAAGTAACAGTGGTCCAGGCATCTGAATTGTCTCCTTAACCCTTAGAAAGTGTGCTTGGCTCCATTGCTGCACATTTTTCTACATAATTTGATGATCATTTGATGGATAACATGATCAGTAGAAAGTGAACACAAACATCTCTTTCACATAAAGCTGTTTCTGCAGAAAGCTGGCTGTAATGGCTCAACATTTATTGCACCAGTTTTGTAAATAATGCACAATGTATAATGAGCCTAATTTGCATGATGAAAAGAACGACAATGACAATGAATCTTTTAACAATGCAGGTTTTCCTACACTATTCTTATTTATGCCTCACTGTGTACTGCACATTTGTGATTTCACTTGTGCTTTGCTGAAGAGTTCGTTCAGTTATATTTTATGTGTGTCAGAAGAGTGCCCGTCAGGTAAATCAAGTCACGAAGAGGACGCTGAAAACAAGCAAGGAGAACGACGAGCATACTGTGTGCTCATCATCCTGAAATATTCATGGTCAACACATACTTAAAAACAAACAGACGGATGACAGCAAACACACACTTTATCTTCTCTCAGATGTCCTTCACCTTCAGGTTAGAGAGGATGATGTTTTTTTTTTTTTAAGACAGAGAGAAAGTAGAATTATTGGCTAAATTTAAAAGGAAACATGCTATAAATATACACCGTTCATATATATACACTCTAAAAAATGCTGGGTTGTTTTAACCCAATTTTGGGTCAAATATGGACAAACCCGAAATGTTGGGTTAAAAATGTAATGTAAAAATTTAACCCAACGGCTGGGTTAGTCCATATTTGACCCAAAGTTGGGTTAAAACAACCCAGCATTTTTTAGAGTGTATATATATATATATATATGTCATTTTCAAAAACTCACACTTTGAAACCCAATTTGAAAAGTTTGCATTTTCAAGCCCCCAAAACACTGTTGTTGTGTAAATGAATGCAGAAAACTCACAAAAAGTTTTCCATTTTAAGTTTAAAGTGGTTCTGTGTAAACAGCCCATCAGTCCCTCTATTGTGTCTAAATGACAAACTTGTCATTCTGAAAGACTTTTGGACAGCAAAATGTATGTTGTTTAAAATCTATAATGGTTGAAATATAACTCAGCAAATTCATTTGCACATTAATAGTGCTATAAAAAATGGACATTTTCAGAAGGCACCTTTACAGGTGACTCTGGGGGTGGGGGTGGGGGGGGGCATCCCGCTCTGGCCAGCTCTGAAGAATAAGTTTGAAGAAAGCAGTCATTTATAGCAAACACATTTTATCTTTTAATTGATCTTTTGAATGATTGTGAGCGGATTCATAAAGAAATTGAAAGAAAGCAAAAAGATCGCACGGAAATACACAGAAGAGAATGATTTCTCGACGCTGCAATGAAGCCATCAGCTGCAACCACAAAAATTCCCACACCTTCCAACCCAAACCAATGCTGACAGCATGGCCACAGAAAGCCATTTCAGTTTGTCTGAAGAATTTATGTCATTTAAAAAGACGGGATGGGTCTTGATCACTCCTTGATTAAAGTCTGCTAATGGAGAGCGGAGAGGGCCAGAGAGCTGCTTTACTATGACAAACGGGCCGTGATTGTAATCTTTGAGGACAGCAGTGTTGTTTGTAAAAGCCCATACCAATGTGTTAGAAAAGCCCTGCGGTAAATGTCATCAGTATTGCACTTTTTGCACCAAGTGCATACGACAACAAATAGCCCATTCCGCTTCATCTATAAGACACGCTTTGAATATTAAGACATAATGGAACAATTACAGAGCACTTATCGGTAAATTCAAAAGCCATATCTTCCTTGTAATGGCTCTCCCAGAAAAGGTTGGACTTCACGCTCAAATGCACAGCCAATCCCCTGATAACCAGTCAACAGCATCTATTTTCAATGGCGCTTTGATGCCCTTGGGCACATGCTGCATGCTGACAAATATGCAAATCACGCTGATAATTCCAGTAGCCAATAGGGTGCCCGATTGAAACTGTGCTTTGCCCTTATGTATTCCCAGCACTGACAACAGAGAATAACATTCATTACAAAATATTGACTTTGCAGCACAGAACACTTGTACAGGGATGTGACAGGGATAGATGCTTGTTATTCTGTCTTATATTAATGCCATCTGGAAGAAGGTTTAAAATACCAAAATATCTTAGAAATTTGTGCACATAATTATTCAAAAGCACATACGTAATATGAGCGAGAGGTCTGATATTCGGTAAACACATCTGGAATATGATATTGAGTAGCTCAAACAGTAGAGTGTTGATGCTTGCAATGTTAAGGGCATGGGTTTGATTTTTAGGGAACAACATGTTACGTTTGGGGTAATAAAGGGGTAACAAGCAGATATACAACCTCCATATAACTTGGTAACATATTGTTCCCTTATACCTACATGGAAGCAGCCCGTTCTCATCTTTTAACGTCATATAGAACGCCATATGCAAAAACGGCGCTATACTACGCACATGGCACCCTTTATCGTTAATATAACATGCGAACCCAAGACGTCATAAATCGCTTAGCGTGAATATGACACGCAGACCCTACCCCACACCTAAACTTAGCCCTCACAGCGCGTTATATTAACGATAGCGGGTGCCATGTGCGTAGTATAGCGCCGTTTTTGCATATAGCGTTCTATATGACGTTAAAGGATGAGAATGCGTTGAAGTAAGCTATAATTGCAGAAACATACACCGTAATTTTGGTATACTTACGCTGTTGTTTGCGGGACCAAATTTAAATGTGTACCTTGAAAAGAAAAATGTAAGTCGCTTTAAATAAAAGCGTCAGCCAAATACATAAACCTACCTTACATTATTGCCAGTTACTTTGTTCTTTTTTACTTTGTCATAAATGACAGTTGCATAAAGTCACTGAAATATTCCCACCACTAATGCACAGATTGGCAGTCTATATGGAATGTGAAAAAAAAAAAAACAGTCCAAAAAAGTCCCAGTGCTGGAACTGTTAGAACACTGCTTGACCAGTCAGATTTGAGAACTAACTGCAAATAAATAAAAAATGTGTAAATGTCACATACAAATATCAGGCTGGATTCGGAAGCACTAATATAAAGGAATAATTTGCTAATATAAACTCCCTTCGCTCCTCGAGGTATCAGAGGGATTTATCAGGACAGATGGGAGTGTTAACAGGACAGGAGTAAAGCAAACATGTCACTGTGTAATGGTTTTCTCAGTCTACAGCACTGGAGAGCTTAATATTTGTATTGGATGATCTCTGGGAACTTTGACAAACAAAGAAATGGCCATAATAAAGCGGACAAAGATGGAAGCTTTTGGAAACCATTAAAGAGCCTTGTTTCATTGACTCCTGTCCATGAATTCATCTAAAGGTTTCCTCGTGGCAACCTATGGATTGTACTGCAGCATACTGCTTTTTTAAACCAATGTAGCCTGTAATAAAAGATGACATTTTAAGTATGTTCATTAATCTGACTCCATAAAATCTGCCTGCATTAGTTAATGTAACTGCATTGACCATTAAGAATAAAGGTTTTCTCTGAAACTACTGTTTAGGAATGAAAAGAATATAAATACATATTGAGAATAGTGCTCCAGCCCTGTCCGGAAGCCTGCTAAACCTAATTATATGCGAATTAGTGAGTCAGAGCTATGTTATAATTTACTCAGAATGCAAGCTATCCGAATTAGAGTCACCTTTTAAGGAAAGACTGAAATTTCAATAGATTTTGCTCATTCCTCTGAATAATATGTGCGTGAGCAACATTAAAATTACTTTAGCCTTCAGCTAGTGCAATTAGATTTTTTTTTTTTATTTAGAGTTTTTAACGT
Source organism: Pimephales promelas (assembly GCF_988280905.1). Taxonomy (NCBI): domain Eukaryota; kingdom Metazoa; phylum Chordata; class Actinopteri; order Cypriniformes; family Leuciscidae; genus Pimephales; species Pimephales promelas. The sequence continues at coordinate 23,265,533 of NC_142786.1, read as the reverse complement.
CATGAAATATGATCGATGGATAATTTCTGATCTATATTCCTTCCCCAAAACACTGACATTGGGTTTACAATATTTCTAAACAAACCGTAAAATGAAAATGAGCAAGAAATTTACTAAAGAAATTGCAATAGTCTTGATTTTTGTCCATGGGGAATTAACTGGATGGTTGTGGTTTGCTATTGGTTGATTTCATGAGAGTGACAGGTTTATTTTCATGGGTGCCAGGTGTGTGAGGGCATTTGTTCCCCTACAGTATTTCTTGTATGAAAATGTAATAAGCAGTGTTGGGAGTAACGCATTACAAAAGTAATACATTACAGTAACATATTACTTTTTGCTGTAACGCAGTAGTGTAAGGCATTACTAATCAATTTTCAGTAATATTTTACTCGTTACATGTTGTATTACAGTTGTATAACAGTGTATTGTCTGCTTTTACTTCTTAAAGGCAGTCTTAAAGCAGTCTTAGTGCCAGTTCAGAGCGGTCGCGTCTGTAACATTGTTTTTTCCTCATAAATGCGAACACGAAAGCTAAAATAAAATGAATATTTTAAGTTCTATGGAGACTGGAGAGCCAACCCTTCCTCATCCGATTTGCGCAGTGTAATTAACAGAATTACAAAAAATATATTTTACCTCCTATTTTTTTGTCACGCATGAATGTGTGTCTTTTCCCTAATATTAAAAATAGAACATAGACTGATATTTGTCTAATGTCTGGAGTCCTTTAAGGAAGTAGCCTATATACGTTTCAATACATGAATTTTCTGAGAATTTTTATTTCAAGTTTTGACTGCAAATGTCATGTCCATAATGCTGGACTTCCCCAATTTTAAATAATTTATCCTCAACTAGTTTTGTGGTGTAGGTCTACGTATTTTATAATGTTAACTTCAAATAATACTAATAGCCTAATTTAAAGATAAGGCAGCATTGGATCTGGACGGTAAGGAGAATAACGCTGGAGTTGTTGGAAGAGGTGTGTCGCGATTCTGTTCGTGGATCTGAGTCGTGTGGCGAATCGCGATTTCGGTTTCATATTGCATATCGTTACAGCCCAAAAGTTAAGTTCTACTTAGTTATTTTGGTGAAAGTAACTCAAAAGTAATACATGAGTAATGTAACGCATTACAATTCTGAGACAGTAATATTGTAAGGTAATGAATTACTTTTAAATAACAGTAACAAGTAATACCTAATGAATTACAGTTTGGAAGTAACTTGCACAACACTGGTAATAAGGTTATATAAGGTAATATAGTTTCATCGGTCTTATGGACTTTAAAGAGTTCTTCGACTTGCACAGAGAAGTGTAGTCATGAAGAACATCGCCCCTTTTCCTCACTTAGCCCTGCAGTATAAGAGATGAAAGGATGTATTAGCTTTCCCCTATTAAGGCACATTATATATTAAGCTTCAGAGAGAGAAAAGCCGGATTTTGCTCAAAAAGCAGATTTTTCACTTTCCTGTAGAACAAGGCAATTGTACTACATGTTGCTTCAGACATTGAGCATATAATATCTAAAATTAATAATAGTTGAATAAACTATACGCAGTTGTATGATTAGTATTTTTCATGTGTATTCAGATACCCTCAGCTTAGGCCAGCGTCCCGCTGGCTATTTTTTCAGTCAAATTTTCCATCGTAAACTGCATACAGTTGTTTGAAAATCAGAGGAAGTCTAGAGTCGCTCGGCAGGGGGGCGTTAACGGCCCAGCCGAATCTCTGACAACATCCACCATGTTTGATATTATTGCTCAGTTGGGGTTCTACGCTTGTGGAATTCAGTAATTGACCAGTCAGGAGTTTATGGGGCTCTCCTTCCCTCAAACAGATAATAAAATAAGAAAGCTAATGCCTAACAGACAGTGTTTACTAAAAAAAAAAAAGTGAAACTCTATTGCCTTGTCCTGAATGAACAAATACACATCAGATAACACAAATTCACAGCTTAAATGACTCTTTGAATTGAATGCTAATGCAATCTATTGAAGTTACTTGCTGTTCCTGTATATTCCTGTATATTTCGGCAAGCTTCACGCCGGTTTGCTGTCAACGTGGGGCATTGCAACACGTGGCAGAGAGAAAGTTCAGAGATTGTCGCTCATTCTGTCAATGCTGTTCCATTCTTAATGGGTGAACATGACAGACTTTGGACAGATAAGGGTGAGATTTTGGAAAGAACAGTCAGTAAGTGCGACATCCTTGACTACAACCGAGTTACTGATAGTGGAACACCTTATTATGACAGCAATTTAGTCACCAGAAAAGACAAGTTGGAGAAAGAAATCTGAGACCAGCGTCTTAATTAAGTCTCATTCCTATAGTTTTTAATATTTATTAAATTATTATGCTTTTATGCTTTTTATTATGCTTTTTTAATTATTAGTTTTCATGTGTGTAATATGTGTCTGTAAGTCTGGGAATGTAAAATGGGTAACACTTTACAATAAGGTTCGTTAGTTAACATTAGTTAACTACATTAGTTAACTAATACAGCATTTGTTAATCTTTGTTAATGTTATTTTCAACATTTACTAATACTTGATTAAAATCTTGTTAACATTAGTTAATGCACCATGAACTAACATGAACAAACAATGAACAACTGTATTTTCATGAACTAACATTAACAAAGATGAACAAATGCAGTAACAAATGTATTGCTCATGGTTAGTGCATGTTAGTTAATACATTAACTAATGTTAACTAATGAACCTTATTGTAAAGTGTTACCGTAAAATGTTTTAAAGATCAAAATACAATCAAGTAAGGCTATTGTCTCTTAAAAGAAAGAATCAATTCTGAACTGCCAAAGCATTTGCAATTCCAGTCTCACTTTCTGTTACAACACAGTATAATTGCATTGTATAATGTTCGACCAAAACAGAATGGGTCCTTTAAAATAGCGTAATATGGGGCACTTTAAAGAGATACTCCACCATTTTTTCATATTAAACTATGTTATTCCCTTAACTAAGACGAGTTGATACATACCTCTCTCGTCTCTGGCACGCGAGACACTTTGATCGCACTTAACTAGCCCAGTTCATTTAATATGGGCCAAGAGTTTACGACAGTAGTAGAGGACAATACTGTTTCCCAACTGTAGGGGGACCCCGAGAGCAAAAGTTACCTGGTGTTACTTTAAGGGAATAACAGTGTAATATGAAAGAACAGTGGAGTATACCTTTAAAATGTTATTTATGATTACATTTGTAAATATTCCCAAATTTTTTTTACTGGTCACACATTACTCCATTGCCTGTTGAATTGTCAGCTTTTCAATTCAAAACGTGTTCTTGTGTGAATATTTTATATTTTATTCTATATTTTATATTGATGAAGATATTAATGTATATTTTAATTGCAGATAATAATGTGATTGTAATTTATTGCGCTGAGCTACATTAGGGCAAAAATAAAATGGTGAACTAAGCAAAATCAAAATTACAATATTTCATTTATATTTAAACCAGCTGTTAAAGTAGTCGTAAAATAATAATTTTCTAGTTCTAGTTATTTTACCCAATATGTGTGTGTGTGATCTGTGTTGTTGTGCTTATTAGAGTCACATTGTTAGTTTAAAAGGAATTTAATTACTCCAGAGGAGTCCAGAGGAGCTTTCAAATTACACCCAACCATTTCCATTTATTAAGTTAAATCAGATCTTTATTCATCAGATGAAACTTGCAAAACATACTCTGAACATTTTGACCTCCAAAAGAATCTTACCTATTTGCATCTGAAAGCAACATTTAAAGGGCTCAAATGAAGATGAAAGTCTATTCCCTTACTGGATTTCAGTGGTTCCTGCCTTAAAGGGTACATATCATGCTAAATCATTCATTTTTACATATAAATCATACCGCTGTGATGTTTATTTAAAGTGTCCCCTTTAAATAAAAAGGAGATGCATCATACCCCGTCCGCTCTCCAGGTCGATGAGTTCACGGTCAGTTCAACTCCCCGTGTTCGGCCATTATTGTAGTTTGATTAGAGATATACGATTATACGATACCTTCAAAGAATATTTTTATTCACACGTTAATAAAATGTCAACAACAGAAGACTTGTCCATCAGTGGCGGCTGGTGAAAATTATTGTAGGGGGGGCTGAATAAGAGGGGGGTCGGTGGGTTCCCCCCCAGAAGATTTTGAAATTAGTAGATGTGATTTCCTGCATTCTGGTGCATTTTAGGCCTTAGGCCATGCCCTTACCTATACCAATAAAATAACTTAAACCAGTCAATACCAATGGTCAAATAATACAATAATAATAATAACAGTTTGACAGTTAATGATAATGAACAAGTTGCATGTTTATTATGCTCTGTGTGCTGACAGAAAAAGTGCAAACGCATAATATTGATAAATTATAATATAATAATAATTATAATACCTATAGGTAATACAAAAAAATAATAGGTAATACAACAATCTAGTTTAATCAACCCCCAGCTGTAGACTACATATTTTTGACAAATTGACAATTGGATAATGGATAACAATGTGTTGATACTAGAGAAAGAGAGAGAGAAAAGGCTCTGAAAGAGAGGTTGGGACAACATTCTTGATTGTAACACCCAACAATGAGAAGAAAGTTGATTTTAACTAGTATGAAACACAGTAATCTATCTCAGAACTTAAAAACATCAAAAACAAAGCAAACACACAGGTATTAATATTCCTATAACTATTTTAATATCAAATGTGTGTGAAACAGTGTTTATGTGTGTGTGAGTGAGTGAGTGAGTGAGTGAGTGACAGAGCGACTAACTTTACATTATTTCCACTCGACGTCACTGGCGCAGCCATTCTTCTCTCATCTGAGGTAAAAAAAAATGTCCCGTGGTGCGCGTGCACGGTGCACTCCCCTAATCTGATACTGTGGGCGATATTTTCAGTGCCCCCAAACCATAAAATTTGACGGCGCTGATTGGCGAAATATAAACTTTTTTGCATAGCAACCGGGGAACCATTGGCTTAAATTCCAGCACTGTGGGGCTGAGCGAACTGGCGCCCTGACAAGACAGCCTATTGGCTATACTACTACACCAACATGATAAAAGTAACGAAAGTGAATGCAAATATCATTCTGGTGAGTTCAAAACACTTTTCAAAGTAAAACCATTATTAGCATATAATTAACAAAGATTATTTTTCAAAATGATAAATTATAATATATATATTAAAAAAACAGACAGACAGGTCGGAGGGAGGGCGGCGCCCCAGCGCCCTCTATGGGCGAGCCGCCCCTGTTGTCCATCAAGCCTTACATATTCGAGCCAGAGCGAGCGAGTTAATGAAGACGACTTCTATTTGGCTCGTTCTTACATAGTAGAGCACGTTCGCACATGCGCACTCTTCAAACACGTTACTTCCAATCTTTTGACAAACTAAAAGACGTAAATTCCATTTGTATGTATTCTAAATAAAAGACACCGGTTGTCCTGAATGTCAGCTTGCTTATTTTGCTCAAGATAAGGATTTATTACCTCCAAATGTCATGCAATATAGAAACGATGCCTCTAACCACAGGTCGAGAGCTGTCGTTCAAACCACACAACTTTGCGATGCTGTTTGCGAATGTTCGTTGGAACGATGGTTTCGGGAAACACCGACTCATTGAACTATGCTGATAACGACGGAACTTGCGACCATAGTTGGCAAACGATCGGGAAACGCACCCCTGGTCCGTTTATTATGATCAGAGTGGGTAAGCGACAATCAAATCAAAAAGGGAGGAGTGCACAGAATCATCTCTCACTCCCTTGAAAATGTTCTCTCCACCTCCTGTAGTCTCCTCCGAGTCCTTGTCTCTTAGCTCTGTGGGTTCAGCTGTGCCTCGGGCCCATCGAGCCCTGCTCTGTGGCCAACAATACTGAAGAACAGCAGGTTTCAGGCTTGATATGTGGCTGCTTGTGTAATCAAACGCTCCCTGGCCAATACAACACTGTAGGGTTTTTTCATGACCTCTCTCTCTCTCTCTCTCTTTCTCTCTCTCTCGCTCTCTCTCTCTCTCTCTCTGATCGGCTTTCATAAAAAGAGTGTGACTTCAGGCAGAATGCACTTTTTGACAGATGACATTGTAGCTTTTACAATATAGTTTGATTCATTGTGCAATTTTGTAACTCTTCAAATATTCAAGTGGGTCAGGCTTGAAAGTCAAAGGCAGAAACTTAAGCTCTTGTAAAGGACTGTAAACGGAATGAATTATTACACAGCACCAATGACCCGCTAAACTTGAATGCCCTATACATTATGAAAGATGGTACAACAATACAGTATCTTCCACCCACTGTTTTTTTTTTTTTTTTTTTTTTTTTTTAAATAAGAATAAGCTGGGCAGTGTGTGTGTGTACGCTTGAGTTCAGAATAACTAAAAGCACTGAAGCTGTTAAGTGACTGACATCAGAATAGCGAACAGACCCTCATATCGCCTTTGTGTCTGGGGTACGAGTGACATTTTCATTCCTAATTCTGTTGTTTTGGGATTTTACAGTGAGATAAAACCCTTCTTGAATTGTTGTGTGCACCCACTTAATCATTTTATCAAATAACACCATGTATTCACATGTATGGAACAGTAATTTAAAATGAAGACACATGGAGTAATAAACAGGCCCGGTTTATTAGTTTCATTTTATTAATTTTATTTTGCAAGTGGAAAGTTGGCTGTCTCTCAAAACGTGTTATTTAATTAGAGTAGCATAAAGTATTGTATACCGGATTGTGCATATTCAATAATGCCACCCTTTGTTGTTTATATTCACTTATTTATCATTGCACCCCTTATATGAAGCTTTTGGCAAGCAGCATTTTGGATAGCACCATCAATATGTATTGTCTATCTATTTGTCATATTGTTCTCATGATACATTGCCAGTGTTGCCAATATTGAAAAACAGTAATTACATCTAAGATTATGGTGGACAAAAAACTGTAAGGTGAACTGTGTTCCCTTTCGTAGTCACTTCGAGTTACGTCAGAAGTGACGGAGATTGGGGGATTTCGCATAGAAAGCCAATCCTCTTCGAGTATTAAAACACGAGCCAATGGCATGCAATGCCTTGGGGCTGCGGAAATTTGCATAGCGTACTCCGCCCTACTCCGTGAGTATAAAAGGAGGAAGTGAACGCAACCGCAGTATGTTTTCGCTTCGGAGCCAAGAGAACCTCTTCACTCCTAAAAGCTGATTCAAGACTCTTCGAGAACGAGCGTCCTCTTCAGTGTTGGTGTGACGGCGGTACCCAGCGAGATTTTGCATTGCCTGCGATCTGAGCAGTGGTCTGCCAGACTTTGCACTTCTCCCTGGTAGCTTCAGCGCTGAAAGAGTGAATTTCTCCTTTCTCTAAAAGTGAAAGTGAAAGAGCTGCACGCGGCACGTCTTTTTAAAGATGGTTCGCCCGTGCCCTTCTGGATGTGGTAGATTTCTGTCATCATCTGATGGTCACGAACGCTGCTTTGTATGCCTGGGCATTCAGCATGCAGCAGCAGCGTTCGTGGATGACTCATGTTCCTTCTGTGGGAGCATGACCATCTCCACACTGAGGTCGAGGCTCAATGATCTCACTAGAGTGAGAGCCCCGGTCCCCCCCACTCGATCGGCTTCCTTCACGAAAGGGGGCCCGTCGACCCGGGGACCCGGCGATCTAACGGTGACGGTGTGGGATAGAGCCCCGACGATTCCTCGGGCCACACCTCCCGCCTCAGTGCGTGAGCCAGCGAGCGCCAGCTCGATTCAGTCGGCTGTCTCTTCGGCGGCGCCGGCTGCTTCTAGCAGCGCTCCAGATGATGATGTGATGTCTATCACTGCATCACTAGGCGGGCTTGAGTCCTCGGGAGAGGAAGATGCGGCTGCGTTGCCTCCTTCGGGGGTGCCAGCGTTGCCCGTGTCAGATCCCGAGCTGACGGCCATGCTGTCTCGAGCCGCTGGGAGTATCGGGCTAGAATGGAAACCTCCATCCTGCCCCGATCTCTCGCGGATGGATAACTGGTATCTGGACAAAGCTGCCGCCGCAAGGCCACGGCCAACTCCGATACCTTTTTTCCCCGAGCTGCATGCGGAGTTATCGCGCTCTTGGGGGGCTCCTTTGTCCACTCGAGAGCGCGATCTCTCCCCCGCCTTTCCCCCCCTCGACGGTGGGGCCGCCCGTGGGTACACTGGGATGCCCCCGGTGGAGCGCTCTGTTGTGATGCAGCTGTGTCCACAGAGCGCCTCCACCCGTGGTCCTCCTAAGCACCCATCCAAAGCCTGTGGGTTCTCGTCTGCTATGGCGGCGCGGGCCTATAGAGCGGCGGGACAGGCGGCCTCCGCTTTGCATGCCATGAGCACTTTGCAGGTCTTCCAAGCGAAGGTGCTCAGAGACATGCACGAGGGCGGGACTGACTCGACGGCATTTAAGGAATTGCGGTCCGCCACTGACCTTGCTCTCCGGGCAACGAAAGTGGCCGCTCGCGCCGTCGGTCAGGTGATGGCCACTTCGGTGGTTCAGGAGCGCCATCTCTGGCTCAACCTGGCAGATACGCGGAGCGCTGAGCGGACTCGTCTGCTCGACGCTCCGCTCTCCCAGGTTGGCCTTTTCGGCGGTGCGGTCGAGGACTTCGCCCAGCAGTTCTCCACCGCTCAGAAGCAGACGGAGGCCATCAAACACATCCTGCCCCGGCGACCAGCTGCTGCCTCCACCCAGTCATCGGCGCAGGTGCCTCCCTCTGCTCGCCGCCGAGGACGCCCCCCTGCGGCTCCCCTCCCTCCCGCCCGGCCCCAGCAGCAGCCTTCACCCGGGCCCCGGCGTCGAGGAGGCCGCAGGCCGGCGTCACAGCCCCCTCAGGCCGCTCGCCCCGCTAAACGCCAGGCCAAGCGAAGATCCTGACACGGGCCGCTCAGTGACGATCTCGAGTCTTTCCCAGGAGGCGGTAGCAGGCCCCCTCCTTCCCCCGGTGGAGGGCCGGGGGAGAATCTTTTGTTCTCAGCTCCCCGCTGCTCACCCACGGGTGGGCAGCACCCTGAACTGGTTAAAGAAAGACTTGACATCCTCACTGAGCTCACAGACTGGAGTGGGTGCGCTCGATGCCCCCGTGCGTCAGCCCACACACTCCTCTCTGTCTCTGAGGGCGCGGAAGGGTGCGTGTGTCGTCCCAGGGCTACACCAATCCCTTCCCCCTCTGTCGCCAGACCCCCGGCAGAACAGACCCCCGTGGAACGCTCCGCTTTCCCTGGTCCCTTCTGTCGGGGAGCGGGCTTCGACGCATCCGAGCGGGGTAACTCCTGCACGCGTGCCAGTCGACCCGCACCGCTGCCCCTCCGGGGGGACGTCTGTGGTTCGCATGACCCCGTTGGCTCATTTCCTGGAAGCCTGGTTAGCGCTTCCTGGGATATCCCGCTGGGTCATCAGAACGATCAGACTCGGCTACGCGATTCAGTTCGCACGGTCTCCTCCCCGCTTCACGGGAGTTCGCTCCACGATGGTCGGTGGCAATGCCCCAGTCTTGAGAGCGGAGATTGCGACCCTGCTGGCGAAGGGTGCAATCGAGACGGTCCCTCCAGCCGAGGTGAGGTCCGGGTTTTACAGCCCCTACTTCATTGTCCCCAAAAAGACCGGTGGGTTACGACCGATCCTGGACCTGCGCATTTTGAACCGTTCTCTCCATCGACTACCGTTCAAAATGCTCACGGCCAAACGCATTTTCGAATGTGTTCGGTATCAGGATTGGTTTGCAGCGATCGACCTGAAGGACGCGTACTTCCATGTGTCCATTTTACCTCGACACAGACCGTTTCTTCGGTTTGCCTTCGAGGGCCAGGCATATCAGTACGCCGTTCTCCCATTCGGGTTAGCTCTGTCCCCTCGCGTCTTCACGAAGATCGTCGAGGCAGCCCTTGTTCCCCTTCGCGAACACGGGGTTCGCATCCTGAACTATCTCGACGACTGGCTGATACTAGCACACTCTCGAGCTCAGCTTTGCGAACACAGAGACCTGGTGCTCCGGCACCTAGCCCGTCTGGGCCTTCGGGTCAACCGGGAGAAGAGCAAACTTTGCCCCGTGCAGAGGATCTCTTTTCTCGGCGTGGAGATAGACTCGGTCGCCATGTCCGCGCAGCTCACGAACGAGCGCGCGCACTCACTGCTGACTTGTCTTCGACAGTTCGAGGGCAAGAGTGCGGTTCCACTGAAACTATTTCAGAGGCTCCTGGGGCATATGGCATCCGCGGCCGCGGCAACGCCGCTCGGTTTGCTTCATATGAGACCGCTTCAGCTGTGGCTTCGCGATCGAGTCCCGAGGTGGGCATGGCATCGCGGCTCGCTCCGAGTCCCAGTGACTCCGGCATGCCGGCGAACCTTCTTCCCGTGGTCGAACCTCAGCTTCTTACGGACCGGCGTCCCTATTCAGCGAGTTTCCAGGCATCTCGTTGTCTCCACGGATGCATCTACCACGGGTTGGGGTGCCATGTGCAATGGGCATGCAGCCGCCGGTTCCTGGACAGGAGCCCAGCGCCTCATGCACATCAATTGCCTCGAGCTGTTGGCAGTACGGCTCGCCCTACACCGCTTCCGAGCGTTACTCAAGGGCCAGCATGTGCTTGTCCGCTCAGACAACACTACGGCAGTAGCGTACATCAACCACCAGGGGGGTCTACGCTCACGCCAGTTGTCGCAGCTCGCCCGCCACCTCTTGATATGGAGTCAGAAGCACCTGAGGTCCCTTCGTGCAGTGTACATTCCTGGAGACCGGAACTGGGCGGCCGACGAGCTGTCCCGGGTCCGTCCCCTCTCCGGCGAGTGGCGACTCCATCCCCAGTCGGTCCAGCTGATTTGGGACGAGTTCGGGGAGGCACAGATAGACCTGTTCGCCTCTCGGGACTCGTCCCACTGCGCCCAGTTTTATTCTCTGACCCGCGGCACTCTCGGCTCGGATGCGCTGGCGCACAGCTGGCCACGGGGCCCACGCAAGTATGCGTTTCCCCCAGTGAGCCTCCTTGCACGGGTGTTGTGCAAGATCAAGGAGGACGAGGAGCAGGTCTTGCTGGTAGCCCCCTACTGGCCCACCAAGACGTGGTTCTCCGATCTCATGCTCCTCGCGACAGCACCTCCTTGGCCTATTCCTCTGAGACAAGATCTACTCTCTCAGAGACGGGGCACTCTGTGGCACCCTCGTCCCGATCTTTGGAGGCTGCACGTGTGGCTCCTGGACGGGACGAGGCAGGTTTGAGTTCGCTGCCACCTGCGGTGGCGGCAACCATCACTTCCGCAAGAGCGTCGTCCACGAGACACCTTTATGCGTTGAAGTGGAACCTCTTCGTCAATTGGTGCTCTTCTCGCGGAGAAGACCCCCGGAGATGTTCGATCAGTGTCGTGCTTTCCTTCCTGCAAGAAGGGTTGGAGCGCAGGCTGTCGCCCTCCACCCTTAAGGTTTACGTCGCGGCCATTGCCGCTTCTCATGAAGCAGTGGAAGGTAAGTCCTTAGGGAAGCACGACCTGGTCATCAGGTTCCTGAGGGGAGCGAGGAGGCTGCATCCGCCTCGTCCTCCCCTCGTACCCTCTTGGGACCTCTCGGTAGTTTTAAATGCTCTGCAGAGGCATCCCTTTGAGCCTTTGCAATCGGTAGAGTTAAAGTTTCTGTCCATGAAGACAGCACTCCTGGTTGCATTGGCCTCCATCAAGAGGGTGGGGGACCTGCACGCATTCTCCGTTGACGAAGCGTGCCTGGAGTTCGGGCCGGCTTACTCTCACGTGATCCTGAGACCCCGGCCTGGTTATGTGCCCAAGGTTCCCACCACTCCCTTCCGGGACCAGGTGGTGAACCTGCAAGCGCTGCCCCTGGAGGAGGCAGACCCAGCCTTGGCACTGCTCTGTCCGGTACGTGCTCTCCGCACCTATGTCGACAGAACGCAGTGTTTCAGGACCTCAGACCAGCTCTTTGTCTGTCATGGAGGGAGCCAGAAGGGAAGGGCTCTCTCAAAGCAACGGCTGTCCCACTGGATTGTGGATGCCATTGCTTTGTCTTACCAGCAGCAAGGCCTTCCGTGCCCCCTTGGTGTGACGGCCCATTCCACTCGGAGTGTGGCCTCCTCTTGGGCTTTAGCGCACGGTGCCTCGCTAACAGACATCTGCAGAGCTGCAGGCTGGGCGACACCCAACACCTTCGCCAGATTCTATAATCTGCGAATTGAGCCGGTATCCTCTCACGTACTCGTTTCGGCCAGTTCTGGATCCGCTCAGGTGTCTTCGCTTGCTCGCCACTCCACTCCCCGGACTGGATAAGTGCGATATTTCCTCAGTTCTTCCATTGAAGCCTTGAGTCCTCCAGCACCGACGATGCGGGCACCACTGCTGTGGCTCTGGATGCTGGCTAGGTGCCTCCATGCGTACGGTTCCCCCTTGGTAACCGTCTCATGTGTATTATCCACTGTAAGCCTCTCTGAGCATGTGTCTTCCCTTGGCAAGCCATCTGCCACCCCTGGAGCTGAAATTAGTAGCCACCTACGGTTGGTGCTCCAGTGATTCCGTATGTGTTCCTATGTGGCCATATGTGTATTCGTAAGTCCTCCCTTCGGTAGGCAGCTGGTAGCATGTCCCCTTCGGGATATGTTTCCCAGTGTACCTTGGTAATCCTGTGTCTAAGTCGGATCCCCTAAGGAAAACAGGTAAGGCTCGGGGGTTAGACTTTCGCAGGGCACTGGAAGACAGCCTGAAGTTGGCGTGATGGCACAGACCCCCAATCTCCGTCACTTCTGACGTAACTCGAAGTGACTACGAAAGGGAACGTCTCGGTTACGTATGTAACCCTCGTTCCCTGAGTAGGGAACGGAGACGTTACGTCTCCCTGCCACTTCTGCTGTATCGCTGGGTAGAGGCCGAGTTCAGTCTTGGCTCCTCAGCGAAGACATACTGCGGTTGCGTTCACTTCCTCCTTTTATACTCACGGAGTAGGGCGGAGTACGCTATGCAAATTTCCGCAGCCCCAAGGCATTGCATGCCATTGGCTCGTGTTTTAATACTCGAAGAGGATTGGCTTTCTATGCGAAATCCCCCAATCTCCGTCACTTCTGACGTAACGTCTCCGTTCCCTACTCAGGGAACGAGGGTTACATACGTAACCGAGACGTTTTTCTTGCTTTAATGTTGATGTGTCAGTTTGTGTTATACAATGTACAAGCATTATGTGCTTATGTGTTTAGCTTCCTGAATGTGATGCAGAAAAGATGAGCCTGTATGATCATTATAAACTGACACTGCGTTTTGAACCAATTCATGGATATATTTGTTTGTTTACGGGTTTTAAACTTCATGCAAAGGCGAGATGTGCATGTTTGCCAATTACTTCGGCATGGAGAATTTTTTTAACCTTTTGCACTTTATAGAAGCATGAAGAACGCTATGAGGCATAAGTCAAATAATACATGTTTAATCACCACTTATTAGTTTCTAATTTATTGATAAAGATTCTTATTTTTAAACAGTAGTAAATACAAATATAGATTGTTTGCATGGCTAAACAGAATATTAAATGATTCAGTCAAACTAAAAACTAACAAAAGCTAAACATTTTGGGGTCAGAAAGATTTTTAATGTTTTGTAATAAGTCTCTTATGCTCACCAAGGCTGCCAAAGTTAATATTTGAATGGCAGTCGACATCCACAAATTTGGTATTCGTTGATTTTTGAAGTGTCATACACTTGCAAAGAAGCTAAAAATATAAACAACTACATCATTATGTTGATATCCTATATTTTTACAATAAACCCATTATGCAAGTTCACTTTAATACCCCGTGCTTTATAAAATCATCAACACTATCAGCCCTTACAAGTGTTTTATTTAACAGAATACATCACAATAAGCTAAAAACGAATGTGCAGGATACTTTACTTCCTGAACAAGTGCACGTCCGAATCCGTGTTGCTTTCACATTCACGCGAACCGTGCCATGGTTCAGAAGCAACCGAACTCAGACCACCTCTTCCAGGTAGTCTCGGGTTCGGTACCCCAGTGCGCACCCGGGTCCCATGGCAGTGTTCACATTAACGATTTTTCATGCGAACTGTGGCCCATTCCGAACTAAACTGCCAGTGTGAAAGCCCCCATATGGAGCAAACGAAAGAGGGTAACGAACAAAGCAGGTGGGCAAGATTAATCAATATCAGGTAACGAGATGGGAGGGGCTAGACAATTGACAGAAGAGCACAATACATGCTACAAATGCTCACAGACTGAACATAAACACAGGACAAACTGGGAATGTCAGAGTTCTGTCACCAACCAGAATACCTTGACATTCTTAATCTCTTTTAATGCTTCTGATTCGTGAATCGTGCAGGTTTCATTAGTGTGGCCTACCTGAACATACAATAAAAAACACCTGACATTGTAGTGTCCTGTCATGTGACTGTCAATCTGGAAGGATTGTATATCCTACCTGTCCATGCCAATCTCGCCTGGGTTTCATTGCACCGAGGTGGCATGTTTCTGCCTCCGCCACCCTGTTTGAGCAGAAGCTTCATCACCCAAGCATAAAGAGACTGTGTAAAACGCAGGGCTAACTCTCATTAGCTCTGATGGACAACCTCCCACACATCCTCCCCTTTCATTGCGTCAGTTATGTCAGATGACTGCTGTTCGGAATCGTAACACCACCTCGACTCCTTCATCGACCCACAGTGGGGCACCACTACATTCTGTGTGCCATCTGTGTTAAACTTAATAGGGCTGGTGTAATGAGAGCCTTGCCTGCTACTCTGTAAGGTATGAAAATGTTTACTTGCATACAATTTAGTAATTGAAGATCAGTTCTCGCCAGGCTTCCACTTGCCTTGCATACTCTGGTGTGAAGTGCTGGTCCGGTCGGTCGATCAGTTTAGAGCAGGGGTTTTCAATTCAGGTCCTGGCCACAAGGGAGTTTTAAGGGATCCATGGAAATGTTTAAAAACAGTGTAAAAAAAAATTAAAAAAAAATTTAATAAGTTCTCTCACACAAGGATGATCATTTTCAAGGGCCCTTGGCATTTAAAACAGAGAAACTACAAAAACAGATAATAAAAGAACTCAGCCTAATGTCATATGAATACAGACCCGCTCTCTTCCAAGGGAGGGATACCATATTTTATAGCCTTGATGAAGGTGATGACATTATTCATTTATGCAATTCATTAATTGCTGTCCAATTACAGCCATGTCAACCTTAACACGTCTCAAATTGAAGAGTACGCAGCGTTCTCGGTGGAATTAATTCTTTAATGATGTATCAATAAAAGTCTAGGAGTCATGTGACCCAGCGCTGTGGGAGAGTAGGGGTGACGGATGATAGATGAGCACGCAGGGAGAAGATATTAGACACACAAGAAAGCAAGCACATAGGCCTATACATTACTGTACAGCCCTAACAGATGTGCTCTTTAAGATCATACATGTAATAACTGATGTATTTTAAAAGAAAATGTAAATCACAATTAATTAACTCTTTTTATATTTCCGTAGTTCTCAGAAGCAGTCTTCATAGATGGGTAATTATCTACAGTGCTGAATGGGAGACGACAGCAAATATAATTTTTGTATTCACCCCAGAAGCAAAAGGAAAAAAATTGTTAAAGGGACAGTTCACTTTGAAATTAATTTTTTTTAATTTTTCGGTCAAACCATTTTTGTCTATCAGTCATATAATGGGGTCCACCCTCGGTTCACCTCAAAGAGCATGCACAGAGAAGTCAAAATTAAACATGATTTAATGACTCGTAAATGTAAGTGCACATTGATGGCCTAAGACAGGAAACGAGCGGTTTGTGTGAGAAAACGAACAGTATTTATATCGTTTTTTACCTCGTGTAAGCACAGCCATGTCCAACTGATCTGACGATACGGGCGCTTCGGTCTTCGCATGCGCCAGAAGTGATTGCTTGAGTGTTTGCGTCACTCATTGTTTACACAGAGATTTCGGAAGTTTTACCTTTCACTAAACATATTTAGATTTCGATATATCTTAATGTTAATAATACCAGTTTTTCTAACCCATACATGCTTAAACAATTGCCTGATGGGCTGAATGAGACCCTCTCTGATCACTGCGATTTCCTCTATAATCCTTGTACAATAAAATAAATAAGGGACGGAATTTGAGGCTGGGCGTGACGTCATACGGATTCACGTTCATCTGGCTATGTCTGGCAGGTTTCTGTATTCGCCGCCATTCTCCGTATTAGCGAAGACAATGACAAAATTTTAGTCAACTTTTGACAAAAGTGGAAGATGGATTCAAAGAGACCGACTTGTAGTTCATTCCAAACCCCAACGCAAACTCCACATAAGACAAAGAGTCTATAGTGCCAGGCGTCGGAATAAGACGAGAGTCAACATCGGGAAGGCTTTCAACAAATGGAGAGATCTCCGGTCTGCTCTAGGGCTCAAACAGGATCCTATACAAAGTAAGAACTTGTGTTTCCATACAATCATGTATTATGATTGGATACAGTAAACACATAAAACAGTTCAACATGGAGATAGATGGAAACAAAAAACAAAGTTTTCTACTACCCCCGTTTTCCCCTCACACATAAGTGTGTAATTTACTCAAATGCCTTTCCGTTTATATGTTTAAAAGGACTTACAGATTTATAACGTTATTACCTCTGAAGACATTATGACTGTAACAAAAGATTTGTGCGGCAGATGCTCCTTTGATTCTGAACAGCTCGAGCAACTCGAGTGTGTGTGGTCCATGAGCGTGCACACCTCTGGTTGCAGTTTTGTTTGTCACCAGAGGGGGCATAGTTCTGCAAAAACTCAGAGACTTGCGCAACCTTGCCCATTTTCATGACTTTCGAAATGACTTTCGAAATGACAGAAAAATATTGAGAGATAACAACAGTCAGAAGATTGAATGATGATTTGCCATCACTTCCTCAGCCGTTGTTCCCTCTACAATGTGTAATAACCATTATATAGAATTAGACTATACATTATAATTGAAATATACCCAAATAGATCAATGTTTTGCAATACAGAATCAAAGCGAAAACGGCACTGTATATTGCAACCCAGCCCTTTACTCACCAACATTGTTTTTTTGTTTGTTTGTTTGTTTTTTATTGTATGATTTTTTTTCTGTGGACTGCAAAAGGCAAGCGCCACAATTTTTATATTATTATTTGATCTAGCTTGATCTAGCTTGAATCTACTACTACTACTACTACTACTACTACTACAGTAGTATAGCTTTCAACACACATCTGTTCCAGTTTCCTACCTTTCTCTTCTACCCAAACTCCCTCTCCTCATGCACTTAGCTTAAGAACAGATGTGTCCACTAGTACTTTCTCCAAAACAGCTGTGGATTGTAGAACAAAATAGCTGCTTTTCCAGACAGCTCTCAGCAGTAAGCTGCCATCTTGTCAAGACCCTAAATGAACACCCACCACCCGAGGGTGAGGACCTCAACAAATAGAGGCATGTAGTACTGTAATTGTTACAATATGAATACAAGGTGCTGAAAGCATTCTTTAGAAATGTTGGCCCATATGGATAGGATAGCGTCTTGCAGTTGATGGAGATTTGTGGGATTCACATCCAGGGCACGAAGCTCCCGTTCCACCACATCCCAAAGATGCTCTATTGGGTTGAGATCTGGTGAC
The DNA here is from genome assembly GCF_988280905.1 of Pimephales promelas. Classification (NCBI taxonomy): domain Eukaryota; kingdom Metazoa; phylum Chordata; class Actinopteri; order Cypriniformes; family Leuciscidae; genus Pimephales; species Pimephales promelas. Next base: position 23,247,906 of record NC_142786.1, on the reverse strand, counting down.
TGTGGGGGCCATTTTAGTACAGTGAACTCATTGTCATGTTCAAGAAACCAATTTGAAATGATCCGAGCATTGTGACATGGTTCATTATCCTGCTGGAAGTAGCCATCAGAGGATGGGTACATGGTGGCCATAAAGGGATTGACATGGTCAGAAACAATGCTCAGGTAGGCTGTGGCATTTAAACTATGCCCAAAAGGCACTAAGGGCAAAGTGTGCCAAGAAAACATCCCCCACACCATTACACCACCACCACCAGCCTGCACAGTGGTAACAAGGCATGATCTCATTCTGTTCACACCAAATTCTGACTCTACCATCTGAATGTCTCAACAGAAATCGAGACTCATCAGACCAGGCAACATTTTTTCCAGTCTTCAACTGTCCAATTTTGGTGAGATCTTGCAAATTGTAGCCTCTTTTTCCAATTTGTAGTGGAGATGAGTGGTATCCGTTGGGGTCTTCTGCTGTTGTAGCCCATCCGCCTCAAGGTTGTGCGTGTTGTGGCTTCACAAATGCTTTGTTGCATACCTCGGTTGTAACGAGTGGTTATTTCAGTAGAAGTTGCTCTTCTATCAGCTTGAATCAGTCGGTCCATTCTCCTCTGACCTCTAGCATCAACAAGGCATTTTCGCCCTCAGAACTGCCACATACTGGATGTTTTTCCCTTTTCACACCATTCTTTGTAAACCAGTTTCATTAACTTTCAGTTTGGAGTTCAGGAGATTGTCTTGACCAGGACCACACCCCTAAATCCACTGAAGCAACTGCCATGTAGTTGGTTGATTAGATAATTACGTTAATGAGAAATTTAACAACTGAAGGTTCTCTCTGTATTGAAAGCACAACAATAGCAAGGCTAGAAGACAGAAATAAATTGAAAACTGTAGATGAAAATGTTTTTGCATAATTTAATTTCCACTTTTGAGATTCTGAAGACCCTACTGAAAATGAGTTGGTAGACTTTGTAATGAGGTGTATTCACACACTGTGATTATTCCATTCATATTAAGCTTCGTTAGAGACATATGCATTCAATTTATTATAATATCCTTGTTAGCGTTCCTTCTTTTCCACCTTCCAGCACGCACAGCTTTGAGAGTCAAACAATACAGCTTAATGAATATTTTAATACCCCACTCAATTACAAGCTTTACTTTTGAATGGAATATTTGGAAAAATAATTTAAAACAGAGTACAATTTTGGCCGTGTCCAAAAATCAATTGCTAATTGCTTTCTCTAATGGAATTGCTTCACTGTTAATTTGATGAATAACAAGGCCTATGACTTTACTTTTTTTAAGCCTTGCTTTAGGAACATTTATAATATAGATAACGGTGAACAGGTCAAGTTATCACAAGTTGAAAAGAAAAGAGATTTTGGTAACAGTGGCTGTCTTTAAGAGTGAGGTCAATTGAAACAATTATTTAAAAAAAATATATACAGTCCGAGCAGAGCAATCCTGGATTCCTCAATTCCTAGGAACAATTATCTTTATCAAAGCAAAAGTAAGAGGCAATATTGTGTCTAAAATTTTCTGTTTATACGTTCATTTGTTAATATGTGCAGCCAAAAAAGTCAATAAAATGAATAGGCGCCTCACACCATCTTAAATTGTGTGCCAAATTCCCCAAAAGCCCCACAGCACACTTGTATAAAGAGCTAAAGATGTTTTGCAAGGTTTACAGCAACAGAATATTAACAAAACAAAGTAACCCATAAATTGTATATATTAAATATTGTAAGTCTAGTGTGCACCACCCGTTAAGACAGGATTATGATGATGAAACGACGCACACCTAGTGAATATTAAAATCTATTACTGGACATTCCATGCCCAACACCTACATTCAATAAAGCTCAGGGAAAATAATGAAAGCAATTTGCGGTCCCGCAGGAGCATCAAGCACAACATGCCCATCTCTTTCAAGATTTGTGAGCTGTTTATTTGTCATAGCTGTAAATTACGCATATTTCTCTTTATAATGCTCTGGAGCCCACTTGGCAAATATGACGTTATGAAGAGGCGCATCTTTCCACCGAATCACTCACATTATACTGATGGCATCACCTTTAGACTCTCCAAGAGGGTCATATTTTCCGAAGACTCACTCTGGCTTCGGAAACAGTTGATGCGACCGGTGACTGCTGAGGGAAAAATGTAAATTATTCGCTCTGCCATACAAGATTGATTTTTCATTTTCTCCTGGTTAAATATTTACTTTGATGGAGGCAAGTGCACACATATATTCACATGTCTCATGATCAACAAATCACACTAAGTGCATTGCTGCTTTCCCCAATACTCCTTGTGAAAGTAATTAGGCCTTAATTCCTCCCGGGTGGTGATAAAGGTAGCATATAAATGACAGCCTATGAGGCTTCCCAATCATAGATTGTTGTCACTTAAGAAATAATAGATTTTCCCAGATCAGGACAGGGATGAATATTTATGGGGTGAGGAATTTATTAAAAGTCACTTTCTATTCTCCTTTTTGCTTGATTGGCTCTCGTGGAGAGAGAGGGAGCGAGGCTGTGTTGATCTTAAAGCATTCACTGTGACTGAATTAATGGACTTGTGTTAGAGAAAAATATCTGTGGAAAAGCAAAGACGGAGCATGTGATAGAGATTGCAGATCATTTACATTTTTGCTAATTGGAATGAGCAGCATCTTTCCTAAAACGTGTACTGTAGGTGGGGTCGGCACAGTGCGGGAAAAAACTGAATGTAATAATGGTAAATATGTGCAGAGAAAACAATTAAACATTAAAGGATAAATATAAGTTAATACGATTATGTAAATTAATAAACTCCAATTTATATAATCCCTCTGTTTATTTATATAAATTGTCAGGGCTCAGGTTTGATCTGTCTCTTTTCTCCTGCATGAGTCTTTGGCTGTGCGTCTGAAATCGCATACTTCCCTACTACATAGTAGGCAAAATAAGTACCGACTCAAGAGAGGAAGATTTTGAACACAGCCTTTGTTTTTATCTATTCTCTACTTATATAACCCTCTGGTTATCTTCTGGGTCTTTTTGACCCGCAATAAGTTCTCCTAAAAAATGTTTGTCCAAATATGAAAACTTCTACACCTCTTAACACTGTCTAGATCTACCAAAATGTATACAGTATATATATATATATATATATACTGTATATATTGGAATGATATCTGTTTTTATGTTAGCGTATAAAAAAGGCAGACACTTGTTATCTTCGGGGTTCCTGGAGACCCCTCATAGTGAATATACAAAATTCATCATCAAAATCAGAAACAACGAAGAAACAACGTAGATCACATAGACAGAAATAAAGTGGCACACTTCCAACAATGCAAAAATAAAATCCACACACACACAGTAATACATTTGTAAAGCTATACTATGCATACTGCCTGCAGTGCACTGACAACGAGACTGCATGTGATGACCACAAATTATTGTTCCTAGCTGTTTGATTTTTTCCCCATTCACTGTTTTTTCAACTAGTTTTATTTTTTTTACTGCTTTATTTGCTCATTTGTTATTGCTGTTCAGTTCACTGCATTTTGATGTTCATGTCATGTATTTTTACTCAATATGTAATATAACTGTTAATTTCTGTCATTTTTTGTTCTGAGTTAGTAAAACTGTAGAATTAAAAATGTAGAATTATATTAAAAACAGATGATAGAAATAAATTATTAAATCTAAAGACTCCAATTTTGAAATCTTGCTCAGGTTTGATTCTAAGCATAATGTAACATTATTGAAAAACTACGTCAGTACAAAAAATGCTAAACTTTGACAAAAAGTTTTTTTGTGTGTTATAATTGTGTTATAATTTATAATACTTAGATATGAATCCAACTGGAAAAACTTGTGAAAAGATATGTAGTTCGGTTAATCACATAACAAATAGCTTATGGTGGAGGTCTATGGCCATCTAGTGGTTAAAGTGAGTATTTTTTTTTTAAATAAAATTGGCAAAAATCTTACATTAAATAATTTAAAATGATCCATGTTATCCCCATAAATGTTAGAAAATTGGAAATCTGGAAATCTGAGGTTGGAAAGTTAAGAAAATTGGAAAGTTAGAAATCTGTGTCTTTTTGTAAATTTGACATAAAATGCTGTTTTTTGAAAAAAAAAAGCCTATTTAAATAAATATTTATTTATTTACAGAAATTTAAAAGATATCAAAAATTCTCCAAAAACTGCACGAATGTTGAGTGAAAACATTAATAAACAGACTAAAATTACATTTGTAAATATATACGTATATATATATATATATATATATATATACCTGGAAACCCCAAAGATAATGAGTGTAGACACAAATGAAGATAATCAGAGGGTTAAATCTCCAGTTTTCACCATTTACTTTGCAAGTGTTTTTTGTCATTTACGGCGCTTTACACGCTTCTCTTGTTATCTGTCTTATGTCGCTCTCTTTTTTTCTCTTATCTGCCCAGTTATTATCTTTGATGCCTGTGCTTACTGACCAGTGGCTTGTTCAGCAGGATTTCGGACTCTCACTCTGGACTGTTACTCATTTCCATGGCTCCTTCCAATTCTGTTTGATTGCCAGGGATAATCATCTGTAATGACCCTTGTCTATCTCTGACTATTGCTATACACATCTATTCGATGTGCAGCTGCTCACCTGACCACTGCCTGAACTTTGAACTCTCTTTCGATTGTGCCTTTGGATTGCTGATCTGGAATTTGGCAGCTCGGCATCTATTACCATTATCACTGAATAAAGCTTTTGTTTGAGCTTAACTGCATTTGGGTGCTTCCTTTCAGTGAGTCCTGACAATGAATTAAATGATATTCATTATGCCTAGATATTTATAAACGTCATTAGGAGAGCTGGGCACATTTTGGTTTTGGCTCAATTATTAAAAAAATAAATATTAAGTTAGATTCAACTTTTTTTTACACAAGCAACATACACATCTCTGCTACAAATGAAAAGTTTTATTGACCTACCATTTTTGTACAGTTGCACTGAAAGTGACAGAAGTGCAAATGTCACAACTTACCCCATATGCTGGGTTAATTGTAACAGACAGAGGCGTTAGTTGTAACACTTGTGTGTAACACACATAATTCAGTACTATTTTATTTGTATAGTTTGTATAAATAGATATCCCAACACTATCTCATGACCAATTCGTATGAATTCGACGCATGATTAAAAAGTGGCTAATTCGTACTAATTCGTACGACCTCACTCGTACTAATTCGTACGATTTGTCTAAACCCACGTGATGGTTAGGTTTAGGGGCGGGGTAAGGGGTAGGTCATTCGTACGAATTCATACGAATTGGCCAATTCGTAAAATATGTACGATTTAGCAAAATCGTATGAATTCGTACGAGTGAGGTCGTATGAATTGTTACGAATTAGCCACTTTTTAATCATTCGTCAAATTCGTACGACTTGGTCGTGAGATCGGGTTGGATATCCATACATCCATCCCTCATCAATCATCCTTCTGGATCAATATCATGGATATAGACATAGAAAAGTGCTGCACAGTTTTGCAATAAATAATAATAACTAAAATCATAAAATATTGTAATTGCAATTAAATTAGATTTTGTGTGTGGCAGCTGCATGTAAAATTATTATTAATAATAATAATAACAGTAATAATAATACAAATGAGCTTAAAATCAAAATTTAAAGGGTTTATTGCATTAAAAACAGGCCATATTTTTAATAAATAAACAAGTGATCAATGCATAGTAAACTACATTTTAAACATTTAAAATTCCAACATTTTTTGTGGAAGTCCAACAAAGTTCTGTATAAATAAATACTCTAACCTGAAAAGTTGTTTGCTCCCTGTTTTCATTTGATTCTCATTGTAGGCTACACTTGGTGGCTAAGTTGTAATACTGTGCTACAACTAACGTCGCTATGTATCACATATTTTAAGCCAAGCTAACAGTTGCTACGAATTGCTAACATGTTTCAAAACGGTGCTATGTTTGAGCCAACAAGACAGTGATTAAGGCAATATAAAGTTAGATTTGGAAACGTATACACCCAACTCAGAAACCGAAAAAAAAAAACCTATGATGAAAAAATGTACTTGCATGGTGTCAAAACACTCTTTGTCCAGTATCTTTAAATCTTATCAAAATCTATCAAATTTAAATCTTATCAAAACTTGCGGGAGACCGTCTCCTGGTAGCAAGAGAAAAAGAGCGGAAAGACAACCTGCTTGATCCTGACTGACTATGTAAAAGGTCTGTGTGCAACGCACTCGATGCTATTATCGTCTCTGTGTAAACTATAAAAACGTGAATTTGTGAAAACGGTGATGTTATGTGCATGCGTATGGCATGTACTAGAGAATAATGCCGTTTCTGACTCCATCTTTGTAGAAGCCAACGGAAGAAGAGTGCAGTCTGAGTGGTTGGATTATACCCATAATGCTTTACAATCCACCCTCAGCTGTAATTAACATCCCACACAGTGATATTCACTGCTTTCATAAGCTCTTGTCTCATGAGCACTTTTATGACATCTTGAATGCACACATCAGATAGTCCCTGAAATACCGCTGGAATCCGGATTGCTGCAATCAAATCAATCAGTCAGGATTTGGGATCTGTGGAGGGCTTAAGCTGAAAAGTGAATATTTAGTTTCATTGTCCGTTGTTACCATGGTGCATTGACATTCCAACAAGACATATTTCAGAAGCTAAAAATTCCATTTTGAATATTCTTCAGTAATGCACTTTATCATATCAGACTTCTAACTTTGACTTCACTTTCATGCAGTCTTTGAGAATCAAACCCATGACCTTGCCTTTAGTGTTATGTTCTATTATTTGAGCTGCAGGAATGCTTTACAGAAATGATTTTGTGTGTCATTCATTGTGATCTGAAATGTATTATGATAAGCAGATTATTTAGTGATGAAAAAAAATAAATGTCAGACTATTTCAGGCCATTTTCCAGTTAATCTAGACTTGATATTCAGTATCGTTCAAATGTTTGGTGTCAATTAGATTTTTTTTTAAAGAAATGAATACTTTTATTCAGGATGCATTAAAGTGACATTCAGGATTTCTGAAGGATCATGTGACACTGAAGACTGGAGTAAGGACTGCTAAAGTCTTGGTAAACATAAGAGATTGTCACTGGCTTACTTCCTGTCAATGGAAGGATGAAAAAACTGCTAATCATTATAAACAATATTCGTTCATAGATATGAATCTCTACCTCAGCTTGTTGCAAATGCCACTGTGAAATTAGATCCTCTTCCTCTCTAAGCATTAATTAACAGAGAAAGAAAGCGATTCGATTACATGGACTCGTTGTGCTTAATATCAGGGGAATCAAACAAGCCGCTGATTCAATATTGATTGAAGCTGTGCTGAGCATCTGACTTCTGTATCGATGAAATGCTGATGTCTGCACAGGCTCGTCCTTTTAAAGACCACCGACCTTATGTGTCTAACACAGCAAATGCTTGAAGTGTGGAAGCACAACAGGAACAGGAAATGCTGTTCATGCAGAGCTCTGTGTGTGAGGTCCAGGTGTGTCAAGTAGATAGATTAGGAATGTTTCCCGCCCCCTCTCGAATAAAACAAACAAATGCACTCATTGTTTTCTAAAAAGTTCAATCTGAGTGAAAGACCCAAATGTACAGCCATCAGGTTACATCATTATGACAATGTAGAGTCATCGAGTCATTTGCTTATTTTCTTTAGAAGGGGCTTATATTGAATGAGTAATTATTTCACGACCACTAAACACGTATGTTCTATATAGTACGAACGCAATCTGGACTTACATTCGCCATGTTGTCATTATCGTGTGATCTACCAGGGTCAGTCACGTTGCCTTACTGCCATTCACAAATCCTTTCCCGTGGCCTCATGGGATAGTAATCTCGCCGGAGGTAGTAGGTCATCCGGGTACTTTTGACGACTCTTATATGAGCACGGTGAATTCGGACAATCTTCTTATATCACATACTGTTTTTCTCTTACGGGAAATATGCGATTTCGGATGCAGCCCTGGTCATCACTTTCATTCAGGAACTAAACTCTTAAATAAAAGACTCTCTTGCTCATGATCATGACATTGCCTTATATCTATACTTTATTCTGATGAAAATACCTTAGATGCCTTGAAGAAGACAGAGAGATAGATATTGTCCCAATCATGTTTATTGTCTTTAAGTTTCTACAGTCAAAACGTCCCTATTTGCAGCCCATTCTCACCCCCAAGGCGTCACTTAACTGACGCCTTGGGAAGCATTTGGACATGCTTCAATATCTGACGCTTTAGGCGCCCTTTAGCGTCAGTTAGATGACGCCCTAGGATCGCGTGTACCCTACCCCCACCCCACACCTAAACCTAACCGCATCCTCTAACTGACGCTTTCCTTTAGCGTCAGTTAGATGACGCCGTAGGATCGCGTCATGTAAGTGACGCTAAAGGGCGCCTAAAACGTCAAATATTGAAGCATGGTCAAAGGTGACGCCTTGGGGTGAGAATGCGTTGCTATTTGCCAATTTGGCAACAGTTGCTATTTGGGTGGGGGTAGGGTACACGCGATCCTAGGGCGTCATCTTACTGACGCTAAAGGGCGCCTAAAGCGTCAGATATTGAAGCATGTCCAAATGCTTCCCAAGGCGTCAGTTAAGTGACGCCTTGGGGGTGAGAATGGGCTGTATTTGCTTGCTATTCAGCTGCAACCATCTCTGGATGTCGACATAAAGGATTGTCATATTATTTATGATTTTACAAATCTCATTCATGGACTTTCTGCGTGAGGGTGCCCTCTTGCTTCCAGTATGAATGAAACAGACATAATATGAAACTATTTAGTGATCCATGCTAACATCGCCGGATTATAAAAGGAAATTTGAAGTAAGCAAATGAGAATCCCACCCGTTCTCATTCCAAGGCGTCATATACTGACGCTTTTGACATTTCGTCTACATCCAACGCACATGGCACCCTTTAGCGTCAATATGAGACGCAGATACTGTATATATGGGCAAGATGGCGCCTCCTAGTGGCGAACAAAGCTCTGTGCCTGTTGTATTGACGTTAAAGGGTGCCATGTGCATTGGATTTAGACGTTGTTTAGTCAAGTACTTGCCGACCATTCAGGTGTTTTGTTTCTCAATGGATGTGGCTGAGGCTCATATTTCATCCGTATAGATTCCATTTTTAATTTTCATAAATCTTAACACAAATTCAGAAATGACAGTCACCACAGGATTTTATTACAGTAAAACAGAGTTAAAAATTAAAGCTTGAGTCTTCAACATTTTTAATGATGTATAGTTTTTCAAGTTAATTACATTATTTTACATTACAACTAACATTCATTTTGAACTATTGTAAACAAAGAACGTTTCAGTGGCAAGTTGCATTTACTAGCTACTTGAGATTAACTTGTCTTAAGAAATCGTTTGACCAACAAGCAGTTAGACCAGATGTAATAAATCTTGATTTTACGACTCAAATTAGATCAAACTACTGTATGTAACTGACTTTAAAAATATAGGAATAGTCTTGAAGAAATAAAATATGACTAATTTTTAGGACTAGTCTAAGCAGTTTATGTAACCATCCATGGGTTAAATATAACTTACAGCTCTGTTTAGGCATTAAGCGAAAGTCTCTTTAGATAATATTAATCACAGACCTTATTTACATATTTTATATATAAATTCTTGAGAAAATCCATAGATTTAAAATGCTGATTCTTTTCAGGGCTTTACAAGATTGTGAACTGATTTGGAAAAAAAATCTTTATTGTAATTGTATTAATATTGTATTCAAGCATATTCATTGTAATGAGCAACAACACTGGTATTACTGAGAAACAGGGCCTGAAATTAACACCCGACCACCTGCCAAATGCGGGTGAATTTTGCTATTGGCGGGTAACACTGTCAATCTACCTGCCACATTGGCAGGTAGCCAATGAGAATTGTGAGTGATTCATTAGGATTTTTACATTTCAAGGAAGTCCGCTATTGCGTTGGACTTTAGCTAAAATGTGGCGGCACATTACTGGGGTAAAGAGGCCAGCTGAAACAAAACAAACAGCCAACAAAAAGATGAGGATGAGAAAAAGAAAAGTAAAGAAGACATTTTATTACAAAGTGAACAATCGGCGGCAATGGCAAGGTTTGTGAGCGGCTGATTTATAACAGCGACTGTTGTTTCGTAACATTCATGCGATCAGAAAGAAGATGAGGCTCTTTTTCTGACTACGTATGCGAGAATTAAACTGTTGATGAGATGGGATGAGATAATGTAACGCGTCGCTGTTGCAGGTTAAAGTACAATGACAGTTGCACAGATGTGTGTGCGTGTGCAACTGTGCATGTTGGGAGTTGGGAACCGGTGAGAAAATGTCCGGTACCCGGTAATTTTATCAGTAATAACAGTATTAATTTAGTTCATATTTAACCGTTCCTGAACGCTGTAACTAAAAGCTGTTAAGAGTAAGACCTGTCTACGTGACTAAATCCGCCATCAACACAGCCGCGTGTGATTTGTTTACGAGCTGCGGTAGGTCTATCTGTTGAGTATACTATATTATAGGCTATACTATGCAGTATATGTTGTGCGTGTGTGTGTGTGTGTCTGTCAAAATCAATGAATAAAAAGATTTTTTTTTTTTTAAATGTATGTTAGCCTATTAAAGTTATTATTACTTGACAGCACTTAAATGTGTATTCTTACAAGTTAAAGAACAATATTGTGAAATTCCCGTTTTTTTTTTTTTGTTTTTTTTTACGTTTATGAGGCAAAAAAAAAATGGCTGGTAAAAAGTCTCTGTGGCAGGTGAATTTTTAAATCCACCTGCCACAGTGGCCGGTGGCCGAAAAAATTAACTTCAGGCCCTGCTGAGAAATGTTCATTTTCTATTTCGACTGGTAAAAACATTCCACCTATTATTTTTTAGTAATATAATTTCTCATTCATGCTATGTTTTTTGAGAGGTGAATGCATTTGCACAGTTGTGTTGGTGAGCATTCAATCCATTCCTAACTGTCTGCTTTCAGACCAAACTAATGTCCCCTCTGGAATTTGGTAATTGAAAATCTATGACTGAGTTCATTTTACAACACAGCTGACACAATTGCACAAAAGTTTTAGCTTAATATACTATCATATAACTCAAATCAATTCCTTGTTATTGGCTTTTTTGAGCAATGTCTTTATCAATACACAAACTTACAGGACATAATAAACCTCGCCAGAGGTGCAAGAGGACAACAGATTGCATCAGCTTTTCTTTTATTTTTAACCCTGCATTCCAGAGCACAAATACCTCTCAAAATCATACATATGAAGCAATGTGTGTGTTTGTTGCATCCATTCTCCATGGTATGACTGGTAAAGGTTTAACAGAGAATCCCTACTCAAGTTATACACAGTGTTTAGGGCGAACATTTCAAGCATACAGAACATGAACATTGTATGCATGGAGGCAAAATATCAAAGGCTACTGTCAAAATGAAAAACAAAAATCATAAATGATTGTGATGCTGTGGGATGCAACTGAAGAGAGAAAGCACAAAGCTCTACTTAATTATAGACAAGCTAAAACCTTCTGCATGATTTACCGTCTTTATTATCAGAATCTCCCCCACTATAAACGTAGCTATAATCTGCACACAGGCACCACATGGTAATCCTAAAGTTATATATGCAATTTGCAATTTGTCATACAATATGCAATGTGATTTTGTACACTCACCTAAAGGATTATTAGGAACACCATACTAATATTGTGTTTGACCCCCTTTCGCCTTCAGAACTGCCTTAATTCTATGGCATTGATTCAACAAGGTGCTGAAAGCATTCTTTAGAAATGTTGGCCCATAATGATAGGATAGCACCTTGCAGTTGATGGAGATTTGTGGGATGCACATCCAGGGCAAGAAGCTCTCGTTCCACCACATACCAAAGATGCTCTATTGGGTTGAGATCTGGTGACTGTGGGGGCCATTTTAGTACAGTGAACTCATTGTCATGTTCAAGAAACCAATTTGAAATGATTCGAGCTTTGTGACATGGTACATTATCCTGCTGGAAGTAGCCATCAGAGGATGGGTACAAGGAGGCCATAAAGGGATAGACATGGTCAGAAACAACGCTCAGGCCGTGGCATTTAAACGATGCCCAATTGGCACTAAGGGCCCTAAACGTCCCAAGAAAACATCTCCCACACCATTACACCACCAGCAGCCTGCACAGTGGTAACAAAGCATGATAGATCCATGTTTTCATTCTGTTTACACCAAATTCTGACTCTACCATCTGAATGTCTCAACAGAAATTGAGACTCATCAGACCAGGCAACATTTTTCCAGTCTTCAACTGTCCAATTTTGGTGAGCTCTTGCAAATTGTAGCCTCTTTTTCCTATTTGTAGTGGAGATAGTACCCGGAGGGGTCTTTTGCTGTTGTAGCCCATCCGCCTCAAGGTTGTGCGTGTTGTGGCTTCACAAATGCTTTGCTGCATACCTCAGTTGTAACGAGTGGTTATTTCAGTCAAAGTTGCTCTTTGAGGTTTGGAATGACATTGGGTTAGTAAATGATGACAAAAATGTTCATTTTTGGTTGAATTGCCACTTTAATATCTGACAAATCTAAAAATTTAATTTTTCATAATTGCTACTTTATAGTGGCAACAGGTTTACATATGCATATTTCGTAATCCTTGATCCAAATATGTTGCAGTTATGAGGCATTTATCCTTTATTAATGATGATGCTCATACTATTTTACCAAATGCTCCATAAATGATTTTTACCCTGTTTATGAATTATAATAAATGACTTGTCAAGAGGATATAGGTCTCGCAGTTGTAACAGGAACGACTGACCGTGAGAGATTAATTAGCATTGTACTTATAATTACTCAAAGATCAGCAGGGCCATTGTTCGCAATGACAGCAAAATGTGTTTAGCCTCAGATTTAGGTCAGCACATTAAAAAGCATAATTGAGGTGCCAAATGAGCCTAATTAATGAACACACAGTAATTAAAACTCAAGGAAAGAAGAATCCTGTTTTTTTACAAGGTACTCATGTGATCTACACAGCATACAGGCTGAGATGCATAATTTAAATAAAAAATATGGTTCTTTTAAACCAAATTATATGTGAAAATACCTCAAACACCCACACTATAAAGGTCAACGATACACCTGTCTATTAAACCTTTGACAAGTACAATCACAGTGAACATTCAAATTCAATCTTTCATAAAAATATTGTGATTCTCAATTTATCCAGGAATTTTGCAGCTCCACTTTCTGTATTTACACCGCTCCCAAACCCAATATCAAGCCTCTCATACAGGTACTCATACACGTATATGCAGCGCATTGTGTATGATAAATAATTACTTTACATATCCACAGAGCTGCTGGATGAGAAGAGGAAGAAAAGAAAGAAATATGACAAGACAATCTCGACACCTCCAGGGGAAGAGGAGGGCAGGCACTAGGTGAGATGGAGGAACTCTTTCATGGCCTTCGGGGATGCAGAAATCTGTTTGCTGTGACTGAACGCTGCTTCCTTCTGTGCAGAGATCCACCCCTCTGTCAGCGCTACAATCCTCATTCATTCATCAAGAGAATCACGAGCAAAGGGCCTGTGTATGCTGCATTAGCATATCAAAGCCACTCTTAATTCTAATTCCATCTAAAGTAATTTTTAAATGAGCATTGTTAACTGCTGACTAGGGCTAAGAAATTGAAAAAAAAGCACCTGCGATCAAGAGGAGGGGGCGGTGGTGTGATCAAAGGTATGGTAATATCTGCATAAAACAGTGAGTAGGAGTTACCATAAGACCTTTTGTGCAACTTTATATACTACAATTGTGGCTTTCTATTTCACAATGAGAATTTTTTCCTTATGACTTCTTTATTGCGGAAAGCAGGGCGGGGCCAATAGCCGTGAGAATGGAGCGAGGATGCACTGTAAAAAATGATGCAGGTGGGTGTTAAATACAACCTCTGCAAATCAGTTATATTTTACTTAAGTATATTAGTTAGCAAGTAAAATATATAAAAATGGGTACATTCTAACTACACTACCTATTTATTAACAGTAATATCTGGATCATTAAAAAATGAGTAAAACATACCCCATTATATTAGTTCAGTCATTGCAAATTGCGTATGCGTCAACTTCAACGTCCAGGCGGGAATCGCGGAATTCAAATTCAACGTCTTCAGAAGGACCACGAAGTGTTGAGCTCCAGGTAAGATGTTTTTTGTTGTTTTTTTTATCATGTTGTTATCATATAACCCAAATATTAACTTATTTAATGGTAAGATTCATAAAAAGATTTGTAATTTGCTCGCTTATGTCGGTGCCACAGCCAGCTGACAGGTTCGAATTTCAGGCTGGTCGATTTAGCTTTGATAATGTTAGTGTTATACTGGGTCTTATACTGGCAAATGCGAGTAAAAATCTACATTGATAATTAAAATATTAGCTGCCATTTGTGTCATGCACATTGCTGAAATTAGTGAACAGCTTAGCGAAGGTGCAGCTGTGTGATAAGGGTTTGTTCACGCCGACAGCGTTTTTATTTGATAGCCTATACGGTCGACGATGTCCTGTTATGAGGTCAGAAAAGTTTAAGTCGTTTTTTATGTGATTATTGTCATCATTGTTTTAATCAATGCTTGTGACAAATATTCTGGGTTGCTGTTTCAAATTAATAGGATTATTGTTGCTGGACGCGTATGTGTGTGTGTGCCGCACGTGCAGTTCAGAGAGAGTTCTCGAGTTGACTCTCTTCACTTTTCGAAGCGACGGCGAAGAAGCATCGCCTCTGAATGATAGGGATGGGGGTCGATTCCAAAAAGAATCGATTCCGAGGCGTTGGGAATTGAGAGTCGATTCCAAAGGTTCAAAATGCAAAGGTTGGGATCGATTCCATTAAGGGGAATGATCTTACTCGACTCGTAGTATAAGTAAATCTGATTTATGAAATCAATCGACAAAAACAATCAAATTATTTTTTAAGTCATTAAATTCAAGTTCAAAAAATCTAAATGTTCACCTATATAATCAGGTAGTGGCAACTCTATTATTCCTTTGTTCTATGTGGACATTTATTTCCTGAATGGTCCAGCATGACAATCTATTCCAATCCTTACAAGATATTTCCATCTAAAGTAAAGGATTAGATTGCTAATTGTTTTATTATAGGAAACTGGGGTCAAGAATTCAAGTATTTCTTTCGATTTTTTTTTTACCTGTTGAAATTGAAGTGCTGATTAATACAGAAACCCTGCTTTGTCTTGAAATAAATGACGTAAATAAAAAAGACAACTGTTTTGGAACAACGTGTTGTCAATATGCTTAAACTAACTTGAAAAAATGATATGCTTTTCCTTTTTCTTTTTAACAGGAGGACGAACTTGAGGGCCACACAAACCAAATAATGAAAGTTTTGGTGATTCATAATCCCACAGCCGAGGAGGACCCATCAGATGTGTTGGTTGTTATAGAGGGCAACAGAGTACTGACTGGATGTGGAAACAAAACCACATCATGCATTCTGTTGATGGGGCTGATGTATGCCCTCAACCTGGAGTACCCCAAAACCCTTAAATACACTTTTGACATGTTCCAGAAACTTTCAGTGTCACTTTCACTTTCAGCAGTTCGTGTCTGCTGTTAAAGTGGGGGAGTGAGGATGTGTGAAGACAAGCGAGGTTCTTTATGTGCATGACATCGAAGACCATGATTAATAAGAGTCTCAGACCATCATCAGAACGACCACAGAAATGCAAGTTGGTCAACAGATTTGTCTTTGTCTGTTTTTGTATTAGTTTTAAGAAGTTGTTAATGATATGTTGTGTCACTTGTAATTAAAGTCCCCGTGAACCGGAAGTCGCAAACGATTTTTCTCCAGTGCTGTGACGTATTTCCAAGTGAAACAGAATGTTTTTATTTTATTTAATTTTTTTAAATGAAATGTTTTTATCCATATTTGGTCAATAAAGAGTAATTTGTTACTGTTAAACTACTGTGTCCTGTGTCTGGCCATTTTTAAGTAAATTTAACCATCTCTGAATAAGTAATGTTTAATTATTGCTATTCACTTATTATCATTAATAATAATTACTGTTTTCTGCTAATAATAGAGTAATTATTACTCAATTTGTATAAGTAATTAGCTGTGTAATGTATTGAGAAATATTAGGTAGAATATTTACCTAATTTCGTTTAGTATATCATAGCTGTTAAAGTCCGGTACTCCTTACTCAAAAATATAGAATGAAATCTACCCAAACAAAATGAGTGCAAATTGTTACCTCACTTTTATTGAGTAGATTCTATAGGTTTGTTTTTACAGTGTGGAGGCGCGATTGCTAATCACACCTCCTCCTTACCTGAAACGTTAAAGGGATAGTTCACTTTGAAATGAATATGTTTTAGCTTACCTCAAGGGCATCCAATATATCGGTGTTTTTGTCTCCGCAGTAGTTTCAGTTTTGATGTTTTTTAGGTCAAACTGTTTGTGTCTATCAGTCATTTAATGGAGGTCTGTGGTCACCACCTCAAAGAGCATGCGCAAAGAAGTCCAAATTAAACATGATTTATGGACTTGTAAATGTAAGTATACATTGATGGTGGTTTGTGTGAGAAAATGAACAGTATTTATATTGTTTTTACCTCTTAACACAGCCACGTCCAAGTGATCTGATTTTGCGGGCACTTTTGTGGCTGTTACCAAAAAAATTTATATCGGGAACTGTGGCTGCCGGGGGCCGATCCTGACCTCCCTGGGGCCCCAAGCAAAACTCTGTTAAGGGGCCCTCTTAACTGGCATGCACTGTTTCAAGTCAGCCGCAGATCGGTCTGCGGAGAGCTGCATGAAGTCGGACAAGCCTTCTGATTGACGTGCTTTGATACAAGGGGGAGGCGGGGCCTTGAGTAATTTGCAGGGCCTTACGCAACTTGCGTAGTGTGCATATAGCGAGGATCAGCTCTGTTGCGTCCTAAATCACATTCTCTCTTGAGTAGGTACTCCATTTGAATAAGTAATTGCTTCACAACCACTAAAAAAGTACATTATATTTACACTCTAAGTACATCCCATGAATGATCAACCCATCACTAGCTAAGAGTCAGCTGATACAAGCTTGACTGACGTGGCCCGCCAGAACTAATTCCACACTCGATATCTCAACGTATCTCAAGCAAATCACACACATCGAAACTGTATAACTTCTGAATTAAATGAACAGGGGTGCTTTGGATGCTGATGATCATAATGAAAAAGATCTCCTATGAGGATATTAAATGAATGTGATTTCCTCCCTGTGCTTTGGAAAGTAAGTTTGAGCAGTGTCTAATTAACCTCATGCTGTGTGTGCCCACTTCAGCAATCAAGCCATTTAGGGCACTCACTCCACTGAGACATTTTTCAATTCTTACCTTTTAATTTAATTACAGTTTCAGAGCAAAGACAAGGTCACCTCAGCTGTTACACTGGATAAATATCAGCTGTGGGTGCTGAAATCCCAATCCGCATACAGGTTAATGGGTCATTCACACAGAATGTGTTCTTGTCTTCAGTCTATGCTAGATGTAAACATGCCACAGCCCCACACTTTTTTAGGTGTTAACTTGAAAGTAGTTAAACTATTGAGATGCAGTGTGGGCATGCTTTACATACGGACATTTTTTATATGTATAGCTTTTTAATGCATGTAATGGGCAGTTGCCTTCTAAAAATAGTCTTGTTTTCATCTCAGCGTTGCATTTTTAATTTCTGAAAGAAAAACGCATAAAAAAGATGTTATAAATAAAGCAGTGCTTGCTTACAAGTCTTCAACAGATGAAAAATCAGATAAAATTTAGCACAATATAACATTTGTATTATACAGTGATTTAGTTTATTAAATGTAGGCCATGACTTCTAGGAAATTTAAGCAAATTTTCAACTTGATTGTTTATGCAAGATATCCAAAATGTGCAAAAAATACACGCATGGAAAGCCCTAATGAAATGGCTAATTACATTTTTATATTATAAGGGAAACATTTGGTTTGTTATTTGTTGACAAACAGATAATGTAACACAGTCTCATCCCAAAAAGTCATATAACTGACGTTTTGGGACGTATTTTGACCATACGTCAATATCCGCCTTTTTAGGGCCCCCTTAAACGTCGGTAGATGGCGATCCCGGGCCGTCATACAACTGACGCTTTACCTTTAACGTCAGTTAGGTGACGGGTTAGGTTTAGGGTTAAGTTTAGGTATGGGGTAGAGTTAGGATCCCATAACCTCATCTACCGACGTTTAAGGGGGCCCTAAAAAGGCGAATATTGACGTATGGTCAAAAGACGTCCCAAAACGTCAGTTATATGACGATTTGGGATGAGACCGGGTTGGATAATATATGGTCAGTTTTCATGAAACCTTAGCATAAATCAATGTTATGCATATTATAAACTTATAAACTTGCACCAAACTGATGTGACAAAAGTTAATATGGAGTTATTCATAGTTTAAATAATAAATCAATGAAGTTCACTGATTAATTACTCATGGTACATCATGCTGAAAAAGTTCAACTTATAGGAGTAGTTCACTTTAAAAAAACTCAAACTCGTTTATCAAAATGAACAAATCTTTTTTCGTGTCATTTGGTTCATTCAACGAACGAAATGAACGAACTGACTTGGGAAAAGATTCGCTCATTTTGATGAACGAGTTCGAACAGGAGAGTCACGAACGTGCATCGCAGTACAGAGTAAGGCGAGCATTTGAGCTTAAAAAACTTAAACTTTGTCATTATTTTTTTTAAATGAGCGATCGTTTCACTTGATAAAACCCTTATTCATCGCCTGGAAAGCATTTAAAGCCCTTTGAACAGTTTGCAGTTTGCACTGAAACTTTTCTTAAGGTCTTTTGGACCTTGAACCATTTGGTTACCAGTAAAGTGCATTATATGGAAAAAAAATCCTGGAATGTTTTCATCAAAAAAACTTAATTTCTTTTCGACTGAAGAAAGAAAGTCCTGGACATCTTGGATAATATGGGGGTGAGTAAATTATCAGAGTAAAAATTAAAGTTTTTTAAAAGTGAACTACTCCTTTAAGCATCAGAGCCACATAAAGGACTGTAGACGCAACATTAGTCCAAAATACGTTTGGTTTTTAAAGTTGTAGGAGTTGAGCTAAAGTTATTATTCCCCTAAACTGTTTTTTCTTATCTCTTTTATATTGGCTGTATTCTTTCACATTTACATTATTTACATTGCACAGAGTCCTTGGTCTGAATATTAAAGGGGCAACAGGGGAAACAAAAAACAGTCCAGAAACAAGGTTAAAATGGTCCTCTCAAACACAACTAGAGAAGTGTGTGTGCTACAGTCTGATTAATACATGAAGAGGAATTTAGAAACATCTCGGTGGAGAGAGAAGTGAACTCAGCTGCCGAGCAGTACTGTATACTGGAATCTTCACCCATATCACACAGCAAAGCAGATGCTCATGCAGGCAGCCCGAATGAAACTGTTTTCAAGTTTTTTAAAATTCAGTTTCCTTGTTTATTTTGTATTCTTTTCAGTCTGGTGGTGCGACACAACTATTTTTATTTGACAGATGCATTCAGATTTTAGTGTTGTTTTGGTGACTCCATTTCCCTAACCTATTTTTCCCCTTGAAAAATACTTGACATCCTGAAACACAGAGAGCAATATGTCAATGTAATCAGTTTGATTACTGGTGTGATTACTGAAGCCAGGTGATTCTACACTTGAGCTGGCTCACAAGTGCCTGGCCATGTGACAGTATTCTGCTAAAGCCTTGTTCACACTACATGATTTTAAAACATCGGGCTGTACTGTGCGGTTCACACTACATGACTTGCTCTCTGTGAAATCAGGAGTGCTCAAGTTGTTTAGCTGTTCACACAACACAACACAACGTGATTGATCCGCAACAGGAGGTAATGCACTACACGAGTTGACAACGCACTACATAGAGATACAACCACAAACGGATGATAAGAGCAAATCATGTGTGACTCTAGTGAGAGCTGTTTCAGTACTATGGTACGGTCTAAATCCTGAAAATAATCAAATAAATAACGAGTTGACAACAACTCTGTCACCCAACGATTCTATCTTGTCTACAAACCACGTTTTGTCACAAAAAACCACGCCACAAAACGAACCAGAAATGACGCCAAACAGCACGTGTGCCAATACCCAGCGAAGAAGAGAAGAACACAACACGCGAATATGGACGTCAGACAGAAACTAGTGCTGCACACTGTTTGCTCGACGATCTGCTCTGAGAAAAAAAAATGCAAAAAAGAAAAAGTAAGATTTACCTGGTGTCCTCAACCCATGCGTTGCTATGATTGGCTGTACTCATGACATCACTGAGATTGAGTCGCGCGACTGCGCAAGATATCTAGCATGCTAGATATTTTTCTGAGCTCGGTGACCTGTCTGCGAGCTGTCTGCGAGCTGTCTTTGATGCGTTGTTGGCTCTTTCACACTAACTGATTGGCGAGCGTTAATCGCCCGCTAATCGCCCGCGATTTGCACGCGATAACACCCTGACTTGTCGGCGACTCAACGATTTGCAAATCGGGCTTAAATCGGGCTTAAAATCACGTAGTGTGAACTAGGCTTTAGACGTTAAAGGGTGCCATGTGCGTTGGATATTTATGCTTTTGCAAAAGCGTTTTATATGGCGCTTTGGGATGAGAATGCGTTGCACTTCCACGTTCTATGTCAGAAAGAGAAGTTGACTGTAGTCACATTATTTTAAAAACATCTTTACCTTTCTGAGCCTTGAAAGTTGCAATGACGTTGCTGCCTATATGGATGGTTTAGAAACCTCTTGGATTTCATCAAAAAAAGTCTATTGTAAGTCTACTATTGTACGTCTATCCCTCACAGTTTTCATCCACGTTAAATTCAATAATGCCGTCTAACCTCACTAAGCTCTATTAAAGATCAGATAACTTTCAACAAATATTCTATTAACGTTACTGGAAGCAGGGGCGGAGTGGGACAAAAAAATCTACCGGGAAATTTCGTAGACCACCGGCCCTCGTCGCCGGCACGATTTTAATAGCCGATAGCATTTACAGTTTTATTGAATTTTGTACATTTTAAGGTTAAATGCATCAATCTCGTGCTCTCTGAGAGATCACAATTAAGAGCTTCAACCCATGAACTGCCCGTATTAAAAGTATTAATTTGTACCAGGACAATAAAGAGGGCTCAAACATCTTTTTAGTTATGAGAGTCTCAGTCTGCATTACATTATCAATGGTGTTTTAGGATGCCAAACATTTATTATAATAATGTAATAATGATTTATAATTATTCCTATGACGTACTGTAAAATCAATTTAGCCTAGAAATGTACTATGTAAATGAAAATGAGTATTTCAAAAGTATATTTTAACCTACATTACACTATAATATAGGAAAATTAAAATACGTTTGTCCTAATTTCTTCACTTGCAAGAAATAAACCCTTGAGCTTTTATTTAGGAGAAAACACCAGACCATGATGATCGCGTGAGCAAAGTAATCACGCAGCACAAACTGGATGCTATTCTAATGTCAGTTATTATAATGGCGCAACGCCATATCATGGTTTCAATTTTAGTTAGTTGGCAAAATATAACGCTATAGAGACCTTAATGTTAGGTTTTACATGTATCTTTACATATGTGTTGGGAAAAGGGAGAAGAGAGAGAGAGAGTTCAGCAAAAGGCGGATTGGAACTCGCGTTCAGCGCATCTAAAGCTGCTTTCAAGCACTTCACGCCCTATGACCTACGCCACTGAAGTTGTTTCAAGATGGGCGTCTTTTTTGCTGTAAAGGCAGGCACTTCGTGCAAATATATACTCCATTAGAGAAAATGTTAAAAAAATGTTTTCTTCCCTTAGCTTGGGCCCCAAGTGCACATGGCGAACTTCCAATAAATACATTTTATCAGACCGGCCCTCACGGCCTCGAAACACTAACGGCCCACCGGGAAAACTCCCGACTCTCCCGATTGCCACTCCGCTACTGACTGGAAGAATGTTTGATCATAACTTTGAAAGAACCTTGCCAGAACGCTGGGTCTATATTAGGGATGGCGAAAACTAATGATTTTCTTGACCGACCACCAAGCCTCATTAGCAGGATGAAAGCGGTTAACCGATTAGTTTAAAAATATGCTACGCTATTAGAAATAACAGCCATTTCGAGCCGCCCTTGCTCCCCGCTCACACACACGCACTATTGTCTCTGAGCGCTCCTTGTCACATTTCCTACCAGCTAGCATGGATGACACGGTAGGCTTTGGCTACCTTTCTCACCCGAAGAGGCTTGCAGGTGTCGCGTTTTCAGGTGATCCATCATAGATGATGTCCTACTACTGTATTTAAGCACTGTATCACACAAGTTACAACTTACATCTGTGTCATTCTTTTTGGTAAAATGGTCCCACACACTATTCTTTGCATGCTTCATTCTGTCGTCTGCCCTGGCTCTAACCTTGAGTGTTTTAGCCTGTAGCGTTTACTTTTCGCAAACCTTGTGACGTTGCGCCAAATGTTTTTATTGGTTTATTAAGTACAAACAGGTGAGTTATGAAAAATTGAGTGAGGAATTTCTTCATACTAAAAATATGAATGAGATTGCTAACTGTAGTAGCCTTTAGTCCACTGTCTAATAGCCTAGATATTTTTTTCTGACTACCAACAACTTTGATCGGTTAATGCTGATACGGTCAACCATCGGTCAAACGGTCATCAGCATCCCTAGTCTATATCATCATATGGTCTATCCATGTGAATTAAAAATAAATTAAATGCTTTCTTTAGTTTTGGGTAGACATGTTTTTTGTTTGTTTGTTTTTTCACTATTTTGTCCTTCTGTACAAGAATAGTTACACTAGTAAGTTTAGTATATCCCTTTGAGGCCCACGAATGGCTGCACTTAAAACACATCTATTTCTGTGCTCTGTTGTTGTGCTATACTTGAAATATTTATGCCATCTGACGAAACTAGCTGAGTAAGGCTCACTGTACTAGGAATATCAACTGAAAACAGTAATTTGCTTGGCACTCACCCTAAAAGTAATCTCAGGGGCAGGTTGTTTGCTTCATTATGACAGGATTCCAAATGTGTAGGATGGTAATGTGTTCAATATTAATTGAGGGGCACAAAGAGAATGCTAATGGAGAGGGTTCTCATCGGGGGCAAGGAACTTGCAGAAGATCCCAGTAGTTTGGTAAATCGTGTTACCGTGGAAAAGCAACATGTGCTGGGTAATACGGAGGGCCATGCTAATGCGGCACAAAGCACTCCTCATTTCAAGCTCCATTTGCTTGTCTTAGAGAGGCAGTGCCTCCTTTCACACTTTTGTCTACCGTGGCACAGCTACAGCAACACTGACACTTCAGGGATGATAAATGCACATTAAATTAACATATTTCATGATACTAGACTGAAAACGGTTTTGTCTTTTACAGGATTCATAAACATCAGAGAAATATAAACATGCTAATGTTACTGTAGCCAAAGGGTGTCCGGATGTGATAAGTAAGCAAACAGCCTTTACCGTGGCCTAAACATAATTTCACTTGTAGCTCTTGCATATGTATAAAGCCACACTCTTAGAAAACATTTCAGAGTGCTTCAGCATAGAACCCTGGGGATTTTGACACCAAACCTAAAGATAGAAAAAACTATTTAAAAAATGGCTTTATGGTGCATATTTTGCAACGGAACTTTGACAAACATCCAAAACAATGCTGTGTGCTATAGGCTAAATACGCTTGCTATACGTGTGTACATTTGATGGTATATGATGGTGCTGACAACTCGTGAAGATGTGTAAAAGATTCAAAAAAGCATCAGGAACCCCTCTGTCACACACACAAGTGATGATCTTCTGATGCCTGTACCGAATTGTGATGGGCAACATTGCGATAACAATGAAGAAAAAAAACACACTATGGAGTTCTCAAAAACCTTTCCATTGTCAAAATATATTCTTCAGGAACATTTCTGTAGTTTACTTGGTTAAATTCATGAAAATAATGGTTATCTTCACATTTAGCTTCATGTGACACAATCATATCCAATCAGTTACAGTGATTTTGGACCAGGATGCCAAAACAGAGTTTATAAAGTGTTTTTTTTTACAGGAGACATACACTGTTAAGTTGTGGGTTAATTCTGAAAGAAATGAATACTTTAATTAATCAAGGATGCATTAAATTAACTGATTAAAAGTGTCAGTAAAGGCATTTATAATGTCACAAAGTATTTTTTATTTCAAATTAAAGGGTTAGTTCACCCAAAAATGAAAATCAAGTCATTAATTACTCACCCCCATGCTGTACCAACCCCATAAGACATTCGTTTGTCTTCGGAACACAAATGAAGATATTTTTGATTAAAATCTGAGAGGTGGATCACTGCTACATATAGGCTTCCTAAGGGATTGAAACTGGACGGCAAGGACGAAAAGGAATAGTCAAATAAAGTCGTTATTTTTGTTTGTCTTTTCGCACAAAAATATTATTGTCGCTTGATAAACGTATACTTGAGCCACTGTAGTCACATGGAATATTTAAACATTTTCTTCGATGACTTTCTGGGCTGTCAAGTTTCGATCCCTTAGGCAGCCTATGTAGCAGTGACAGCCCGTTCTCATCCTTTAGCGTCACATTGAACGCTATGTGACAAAACGGCGCTATACTACGCACATGGCACCCTTTATCGTTAATATTCCCAAGGCGTCATAAATCCTTTAGCGTAATATGAGACTACCATAACCTACCCCACACCTAAACCTAACCATCACAGCGCGTGTTATATTAATGATAACGAGTGCCATGTGCGTAGTATAGCGCCGTTTTGTCATATAGCGTTCTATATGCACTGTAAAAAAATATTGTTGGTTTAACTTAAAAAAGTAAGTAACCTGGTTGCCTTAAAATTTTAAGTTCATTGAACTGGAAAAAGTGAGTCAATACAATGAAGGAGATTGATTTAATCATCAGAAACTCAAAATGATATGTTATCTGAACTAAATAAATGATTTAAGTTGATTTGACAAAAGAAAAAATGTTGTGATTACTACAATGTAAAAAAAAAATATTGTTGGTTTAACTTAAAAAAGTAAGTAACCTGGGTTGCCTTAAAATTTTAAGTTGATTGAACTGGAAAAAGTGAGTTAATACAATGAAGGATATTAATTTAATCATCAGAAACTCAAAATAATAAGTTATCTCAACTAAATAAATTATTATAAAGTTGATTTGACAAAAGAAAATATGTTGTGATAACAAATGTTGAAAATATTTTTTTTACAGTGTGACGCTAAAGGATGAGAATGTGTTGGCAGTGATTAACCTCTCAAATTTAATAAAAAATATCTTCATTTGTGTTCCGAAGACGAACGAAGATCTTACGGGGTTGGTACAGCATGGGGATGAGTAATTAATCACGTAATTTTCATTTTTGTGTGAACTAACCCTTTAATACTGGTCTATTTATCAAAGAGTCCTGATTTTCTTTTTTTTTTTTTACCACCGTTTCCACAAAAATATTATGCAGCACAACTGTTTTCAACATTGATATTAATAAGAAATGTTTATTGAGCACCAAATCAGCAGATTAGAATGTACAAATAAATGCTTTGGTGAGCATTTAACTAACTACATTCAAACCAATACATATGTTTGTAGTGTCATGAAAAAATAAACTCGTTTTAATTGCTTGTTGCTTTATCGTGACACACACAATGGAGGATGAAAGAAAAAAAAAACAGGGTATCTTTCAGGTACAAAAAGACGCTATTAATCTCTGACAGACATTCAATCAAGCACCAGGCATTAGATGCCATTTGTTTTAGTTTAAACACACAACTAATGTCCCTTTTTGGGGGTTGTACAGCACTGGGTTCAAATCAGGTTAAAGCAAAATAGAGAGAGAGAGTGAGAGAGCACAAGATCAACGCTGCTTTCATTCCAAGGGCTCATATATTCCACAGTCCGCTAAATATTTAGACATTTTGACAAACAGCCCGTCAGCATAAGTCAGTGGAGAGCTGGAAAGACACAAAAGCAGAGCAGAGGTAAGTCTATGTTCGGTCCCATTCCTCACCCCATGAAACACTTCTGTCGAGCACACAGCCTTTTTTAAAGCAGCCCTGAGAAGCACATTCAGCCTCGGCATCAAACGGAGTCATTGATGGGAAGGGATGATAGAGATGGGCCGAATAAGTTGGTAAAATATGAATGTTTCTCTTGGCAGCTCATTACGGCAGGTTGAATAATTTCCATAGCATTTTCCACTCATTTTACGGTTTACAGAGGATCTGAATAAATCACAAGGACCTTACAGAAATTTAAAGAAAGGCATCAGATGCATCATTCTAGTTTAAAAATAAAAACCCTAAACGAAAAACATGAAATGGCTTTACAGGAAAGGGTTTTAGAGGAAACCTAAACTGACAAGCACAGTATATGTTTACTTGGGGACCTCTTTAAGGTCCTCTTAAAGGGGTGGTGATGGTGCAGTAGATAAGACACGTGCCTTTGGTGTGAGAGACCTGGGTTCGAATCCACTGTGAGACACCAATGTGTCCCTGAGCAAGACACTTAACCCCTAGTTGCTCCAGAGGCGTGCGACCTCTGACATATATCAATTGTAAGTTGCTTTGGATAAAAGCGTAAGCTAAATGAATAAAAAAGCATCTGAATCTGAGCATAATCTGTGTGATGTGGATGTCTGTACGAGCTCTGCAATTTGGCTCTCCAGTCAAATCACATCACGTTTATTTCAACACATTCTCATCCTTTTTGTCGTCATATAGGTGACGCCATATGGCATTTTGTCGAAATACTACGCATATGGCTCCCTTTAGCGTCAATATAACACACACTCTGTTATGGGTAGGTTTAGGTCTGGGGTAGGGTCTGCATCTTATATTGACGCTAAAGGACGCCAGTCACCTGTATGACGCCTTTGGTTCTGCGTGTTATATTGACGCTAAAGGGTGCCATGTGCGTATTTCGATGAAATGTCATATGGCGTCACCTACGTATAAAACGCCAAAGGATGAGAACAGGCTTGATTATTTATATAGCAATTTATACAGTAGATTGTTTAAAAGCATGCAGCTTTACCAGTGTTAAACATAAAACAAAAAATGAAAAAGCTGTTTTGAACTCCTGAAACAAACTTCAAATGAACTTTATTTTGGCCTGATTTAGTTTGAAATGACATCACACCAGCTTCACTTGAAGTATTGCTGCATTCCAGACAACTCGGAATCAGTTTTTTCTTACCTCCTATTTGGAAGTGAGATCGGAAATGCCACTCGAAGTTAGACATCCAACCTGTGAAGTTGGGGCAGATTGATCAAACACAACCACAGCAAGACTTGTCATTTGACATCACTTCCAAGATGGCAGAAAGCCCTGCTCTGAATAAGCTAAAAACAAAAACAAAAAAACTTTTATCTTTAAGTTTATATAATGGTACCTTATTTTTGCTGTTTTCAAAGCAAACACCAGCATTTTGTGTTATTTTTTTGACACAAAAACACTAAAATGATCTGGTTGTCTTGTGAAAGTGATGTGTGATTGACTAGAATTCACTGAGGTCTGAAGTGGGACATTTCAATTTGGATGTTACCACTTCCAACTTTTTCTCGAATATAGGCCTTTATTCTCAATGCAAGAGTTTCTATAAAATGTTTTTTTTTTTTTTAAATTAAGGTAAAACATAATTTCACTTTATGGGTTATAATTAGATTTGCTGGCATTAACTACATTACGTCCCCTTGGAATTATAAGGTTCTATCTGACATTTTTGTCAAAATTGAGTTATTCACATATTCTAATTCTGTGACAATTTATTTACATTATGTGATGTGTTTTGTACATTTAGGGTCCCTGTTATTTTTATGTTTGAAAGAAACTTGTTCCCCATACACATTTTCCTGTATGGAATGCAAAAACTTTGAGGCTCAATATCTCGAAACTGTTCAGAACGCAGATAGAACCCTATAATTCCAAGGGGACGATTAGCAGAATCAGTTGTTTAATTTCAGATATAACATTCACTCTCAAATGTTCACCTTTAAGAAATTAGTTTGAGCAGATGGGGACAGTTGTAACATGACTAGTATCCCCCAAATTTACTTCTCTTGGAAGGCAAGAAACATAGATGTTAAAAAGCAAAAAGTGTGGTAAAATAGTTGGCACACTGACAATGACAAGAAAACAAATGTTCTCGCCAAAAAGACATTACATTTTTCATCTATTTGATAAAAGTAATCTATTTGCAAACTTTCTGGGCGCATAGATCTAGGCTATGCACAAAACGATTTTTTTAAGCAGAGTATATATTTTATAAATACTCAATATATATTTTATAATGACATTACAGTGTTTCCTCTAGGATTTTTCCAAGCTGTGGGGGCAGGCCCATTTCCCCGGTGGGGGGGCCTTGTCTCCCCAAAGTATTATAATCGATCATGCGCATCCCGTGTGCAGAATGATGCACTTGAAGCAACACCAAGTCACAGCAAGCAATGCTTCACATTGAAAAGAACATAGCGAAGGGATTATATCTATAATATGCTTAGTAGGGCTGGACGATTTGGGGAAAAAGTCATATTGCCATTGCAATTACTGAGGTCAATATTGCAATTGTGATGTGCGATTCCGATATAATAAAATGGTTTCATGAGTCCAACTTGCTTGGTTCTAAAGTAAAATGCACACACAGATTAGTGATCATTCTGTGTATTAATGTTTATTTCTCAACTCAAACTACAGACAACAACTAAATGATTGATAACACCTATAATGATCAATAAACCATCAACCAAACCATCATTACAGTGAAAGCTATCAACTTTTAAAAAAAAATTATTAGGCTAAAAAAAAAATTAACAACTTTTAAATTAAGTGAACTTCAAACAATCCCCACATAAACCCATAATAAAAACCATATTTACCTGTGCCCTTCCTGTCTTAACAGGTAGGATACAGAAATTGAATAAAGTTATCAAACAGTCTGTGCTGCATGAATTATAAATTATATATAGAATAATCCTTATTAAAGCTACAAAAGTTCTTTAGTCAAGATCAGTGAGTAAATTTCTAATTTCCCTTTGTTCTTTTAACTTGACTGACAGAACGCTTTATTCGCTGCTGGCGCTTTAAGAGAACCCGTTGCCGAGACGCGGATCTCACATGCGCCTCATAGCACAACTCTTTTCGTCCATAAGACTTTTCTTACGTTATGAAGATACTCGACAAAACGACATTTTGGCATAATTGTGTGTGTTATTGTTCGTTCAAGCTCGAAAGAGAACTGTATTCTGGCACGTGTCAGTGCATGCGCATTATGGCGCGCGTCTTTCTGCGAGTCTCATTTAGGGCATTCACAGGCAGCTTTTCAGTTCTTGTCGTGCAAAATGCGAAAAGGCATTTGCACAAATAAGAGCAGGATCGTGTAACACTAGTCAAAGGATGAAAAAAAAGAAGAGATGCTGCGTTAATAGCCCTAATTTGTTTATTTCATATAAAATCGCGGCATTTTGCGTTATATAATTGCATAGGTTTGAGATCGCTATTACGATTGCGATATGATTAATCGTGCAGCACTAATGCTTAGTGTATTCTATATGCAACAGTTTTTTGAGCCTTTTCTTTTAACAGTATTAAATTTCAGTGCGCATGAAGAACAATACTCTCTCGACTCCATGCTGTAATCTTACTTAAAGGGATTGTGAAAGGTATGGGCAATAAACTCCACTCCAGCAAGATAAAGTCATTTTATGAAAACCATAGACCTTTATGCTTTATCTACAAATGAAGTAATAATGGGAATATTGACCTTGAAGAGAGTGTTGTCGTGTCGCAAACGAACGCGACGGGCTGTGTGAATTCTGAATGGAGAATGACTGAGGCGAGATGACTTTCCGTTAACTTTAACTTAGCGACTAAAATTACACATTATGCAATGACTTTAGAAGTCTTGGAATATAGGGTGAAAACTTGATTGTGCTTTACAAAGTTTTTTATGCCTTTAGTGGGGCTTAACAAAATAACATAATACTATGCAGAATATCGGACGTCACTGAGAAGCTGTAGCCGTGGCGGGAGGATTTTAAGTGTGGCGGCCCGCCACGGGAGAATGAATGTAGAGGAAACACTGCATTATAATTATACATGTAGCCTACATTAATATGTTTTTAACAGAATTACGATTACTGTATAGCAGGGCATTCAGTTACTTTTGAAAGGACAATAAAAAATTGTCAGTGTATTTCATAAGACTTTAACTTTGCCAGCTATATAAAAAAATCTATCATTTCCTCACGTTTTACCATTGCTTTTTAGTGACAGTCGATATGCATGGGACATTGACAGTGATGGTCCCACACCCACTCCCTTCTTCTCACAGCTATCTACGCCCATTTAAGTTGCACTTAAATAGGTGTGGGACTGGGGCCTGGGACTGGCCCCTAACTGGCCAGTCCATATTTGTATTCTCCATAGGTTAGAGGTAGAGAGACTTGCGTAGGGTGCTGGATGTGGCAGCAACGGTGGCGTGTTCCATAGGGATCCCAATTACGTCATCAAGTCAACATTAAGCCGAACATGAGCGACAGATAAAAAACGTCTTAGTTGCTAATGTAACTCTCGTTCCCTGAAGCGGAGACTTTCACCCATCACCGTCCCATCACCATCGTTGCTGACCATCGCTGTACGGACGCCACAATCTCAGCTCCTCAGCTAAAAACCAATGTGTGCGTGTGCCCACTTCCTGCAGAGCGGGTCGCGTGACGTGATTCACGCACGCCAAGATTCATTGGCTCATTCTGTAGACACTCGAAGACAACAGGGCTCCCTGAAGTGATCCCAATTACGTTGTCATGTTGATGTTACGTCTACCGTTCCCTCCTTAAGGGAAAGGGGGTTACATTAGTAACCGAGATGTTACCCTAGTTAAACAAACTCTATCTACTTTCTATCTACTAACTCTAGTACTTTACTCAACAAGTTCGCAAACTTTTGTGACCTTTCTGTATGCATTCTAATAAGAAAAAGTAAAACTTTGCACACTATTGCTTCCTTTGTTTTATCTGGAGTGTTATTTTGTAAATGATCATTGTCTGAGAGTGAAGGACTGTCAGATACAGCAGACAAGAGGATGTGTCTATTAGTTTTGTTTTGGGCGCAGGTGACATAAGAATAATGTCCAGTCTAGGGCTCTTGGTGCAGAAATATTGCTGAGAGAGAACGAGAGCACTGCCCCACTCTCTGCCATTCTCATTCATAGCAATCCAATAAGGGACAAAGAAAGGAAAAAGATATAAACATTGTGACTAATGGAATTGGTACATGGCCACAGGCTAAAGGAACAGAATCCAGTGTAAATCGAAGCTGACAGATGCAGAGAGGAATTATGCAGATGTGCTTATGACTCAGGATTTAGGGAAGCTGAGAACAGACACATGCATGTGGCAACAAAACAAATAAATATAAGATTGCAGAACTAGAACAAAGGACGTGTATAACTTTTAAAAAGTACTTTCAAATATTGAGTAAGGAGTAAACGCTGTTTTTTTAGCATGATGAAATTTCTATATTTCCTGTTTTAAGGGCCACTGAGGAATGTGTCTCTTATTAAGTTCAATTCGTTAATATTAATGCATCTTTACAACATCAATGCAATTATTTTACGAGTATTAATCTAGGTATAAATGTCAATTTATAAATATATATTTTTATTCAAAATACACTAACTGTAACATTAACTTATACTTCATGTTAAAAATGTATTTGTATAACCAAAGATCACCTTATTGGGGAGTCACCTTATCTTTTTGTGATTTAAGTAAGTTTTATACAGAATGAAATGGCTTTTTAAATAACATATGGAATATAATCTACACTTACATGAGATGAAGACTCAATGAAGACATTTAAAAGAGCTGATTTATTTGCATTTACAGGATCATTCACATGTTGAGATCACATGACCAGCCCAATTGATCATTTTCATCAAATTAAAAAAAAATGCTTAGGTGTAGTTCAAGATATCTGCCATTTCAACCAATGAAACTTGCTGGACAAATACAAGAATATGATCATTTAATAGTCAAACGAGTAAACTTTTTACACTTTAATATTAATTCTAGCCATGTTCTTGCTGGGAAAATATATAAACATATTAAAACGTTCTGTGAGTACTGCATGACATTTTTTTTTTGTGCTTTCAGGAGACGAAAAAAAAAAAAATACATGTGCTGCCATCAAGCGAAAGCCTTGCCAAGAATTATATTAGCTGATACATCATCATTTTCAGCCTCAAGACATTATGTGCTCATGCCTGGAGAGGTAGCTTACAGTATCGTGGATCCCATCAGCCATGTCATTCAAAATATTTCCCCCCACTTTTTTTCTGAAGGCAGCACAATAGAAACAAAAAGTCATTAACATAAAGGAATTAATCATAAACAGATCTCTACATACCAAGGTCAGATCAATAACCACACTATTTTAGCACTTTTTCTCTGCTAAATTTCAACAAAACTTGTGCGGCCATGAATAGCATCACACTGAGTTAACATCAAGAAGTCTGCGGGGTTACTTGAGGTTATAAATGAGGTTAGTTATCCACATTTGCACAAAACGCACCACTTCGTCAGGGCCGTGAGACAGCATGGGCTTAGTTAAGCACTAGCTGACCCACTGTCGGCCATGAATCTTTCATCACAACTATATTACACTTCCACAGTCTATGCTGCCCGATCTGTGTGCGGAACCATCCTTTCGTGTAGTATCCATTATTAAACCCGGCATGGAAACCCACAGGGAGGGGGTTAGCGCAGAGGTATTTGGGGTGCAGTACTCAGCTTGACTGAAAGAAAAGGTTAGGAGTGCAAGAAAACACAACCAGTTTTTTTTTTTTTTTTTTTTTTTTCAGGGGGTCTTCAGCAGCATAAATAAATAAAAATGTATTGTGTCTTGAGAACTATGTGGCACAATTAATGTAGGCAAAAAAAAAAAACTTGTTTTGTGTCAATATCACTTTGTGTATATTATGAGGTCAAAACCAACCATTCTACCGATACATATTTATATATATATTCAGTAGTGGCCAAAGGTAAGATAAGGGGGCGATATTTGTTTTTAATGACCCTACAATTTTGATTAAACCATCAAAATAAGAGAATAATACTTTAGATTTGTTTTAAAATATTTTAAATGTTAGGGAAGAACAAAACCCTAATCTTGGTTAGTATTTATCTGACAAACTTTTAATTTCCTATTCATAAAATGCATAGAAATACAGGAAGCTAACAGGAAAGGCATACATTGACTACAACATAAACAGTTAATAATATTTTGTTGGTTCTCTCTTATTTTTGCATATGTTAATCATTTATTTGCATGACAGCCTGGCCAAAAAATGATGTCCGTACAATTTGGCATGTTTATTGTGAATTATCACAAATAAAACAATTGACTCCAAGCTCATACGTAATGTGCTTTATCTTTAACATATTTTTAATAATATTTGAATGAAGGTTGAATTGTCAATTTTCCTAAAGGACATCCCTTTTGGCTACTCCATAGCTATACATATTTAGTATATTTTCTAATGAACAGCAATACTAAATATACTGATTATATACTTAGGTTCTTTTAGTTTGTGAAACCTAAAATGGTAACACTGTACTTGAAGTGGTGTGCATAAGACTAACATGACACCTTCATAATCATGACATGACATATGTTATGAATATGAAGGAAGTTTTATGCATGTTTGCGAGTTGTGACAACTGTCATTAAGTGTCATTCGCTCAGTTATGATATTTTGAATGCAAATATGACATAGTTTGAGATGTCTTAGTTATGACATCTTGACATAAACCAATACATCATAACCTGTCAGTGTCTTTGTCATGACAACTTAAAGGGTTAGTTCACCCAAAAATGAAAAATCTGTCAGTATTTACTCACCCTCATGTTGTTCCAGCCCTGTAAGACCTTCGTTCATCTTCGGAACACAAATTAAGATATTTAAGATATTAAGATCGCTCCTGCATACAGTCCATAGGCTTCTTGAGGGACTGGCTCTTGCTGTCCTCGAAAAGTCTTTAAAGACATCGTTAAAATAGTCCAAGTGACTACAGGGGCTAAAAAACAACAAAAATAACGACTTTATTTCAACTATTCGTTTATTTCTCCCTCTGCGCGAGTCAGGTTACTAGTTTAATAGCGTAAGCTTCTGTTATTGTACGTCACACGCATCACACACACATGACCAGCGTCGGCCAATAGTGAGCCTACGTGTGACGTAGCTCTACGCAATCACACTACGTTAACTGACTTACAGGCTCATGGAGAAGGAAGTGAATAGTTGAAATAAAGTCGTTATTTTTGTTGTTTTTTTGCGCACAAAAGTGTTCTCGTCGTTTGATAAACTTAAGATTGAGCCCCTGTAGTCACTTGGACTATTTTAACGATGTCTTTAATGACTTTTCGGGGACAGCAAGAGCCAGTCCCTCAAGAAGCCTATGGACTGTATGCAGGAGCGATCTTAATATCTTAAATATCTTAATTTGTGTTCCGAAGATGAACGAAGGTCTTACGGGGTTGGAACAACATGAGGGTGAGTAAATACTGACAGAATTTTCATTTTTGGGTGAACTAACCCTTTAACAAAATTAAGTTAAATTGTCATGTGGTTGGCTTTGACATTGGCTGTCATGAGGCCATTATAACTGGCCATTATAACTGTCATGGTTATGGAGGTGTTATGTCAATCTTATGCACACCCCTTCAAGTAAAGTGTTGCCCCTAAAATATTAACTAACAAATTAAACACCTTAAGAAATGTAACCTTTTTGTAAAGTTGTTTTACTGTCCATTTTATTCAGTAAATAAATAAATATAAACATATACATAAACCTCGCTCTGTATAGAAACATTATACATATCTAAATGACATTTACACATTTAAATTAACCAAAAAAAAAATGTTTTAAATAAAACAAAAACTGTATCACTAGACTGTCTTATCTTGAAATCAAGTGTTTTAGTTTGTTTTAATAGGCGATTAATCGTTTTAAGGCAGGACATTAATAAACATGTGTATGATGCCTCTGAATGTCGGTATGGTGAGGGAACTAAAAGAGTGGGACCAGACCCCATAAACAGACATTTATTTTCACAAGTGCTGGCTGACGAGCTCTATTGAAATGCAAATGTTTCTACAGGCTTTTACTTTTTCACTGGTGCAAGAGCTCCATACTCACCCTTAAGCATGAACCTCTACTTCCATTTTTGTACATCCACAAATGCCACCGATGACCTTTCGAGGATTTGACTGCAAAGCGAAATGTGAAGTGGCAGGTAATTACTCATGTGTGATGGCTGCCTGTCAATCTTGTCTCCCTAAGCCATTGTTATTTCAGCCCATTGCACTTCGTGTACCTTCCTTGATGTATACATTTCTTTAAGGTCTGAAATCCCAGTCCCTTGTCCTGCTCGCAGACAAGAGCTCAATGCTATCAAAAAATGTACCAGCTCCCTTTAGGATGGTCATGTACAAGACAAAATGCAAATAGAGTTTACATGTATTAAAAAGAAAAGGAAAAGTATAAAGGCAACAACACCTTATCCTTTAACATTCAGAGGAAATGTTCAGCCTTGTAATACTTGCAAAGAAACACGTTCGGTATATACCAGCTAAGCCCTTTTAACTTTTTGTCAACATAACTGTTCGTCGTCCCCAATGGGCGCTCAAGTCTTCGTCTCCGCTACAAAGGCAGAAATTTGCAAATGTAAAGAGTGCATCTCCCCAGGGCACCAATTAAATCTTCCTTTAGCTGAACGACAGCATGAATCCCATCTTTTGGTCGCTTTTTTCTCTCTCTATCTTCTAAACTTGTAACAAACTCTTGAAATCTGCACAATAGAAGGCTATTAAAAACAAGAGCCTCTGTGATAGAAATGGAGGAAGATGCTATTAGTCACGCATTAGGTTTAAATTATGGAAGAATTTCTGACTGCATAATCGAATATCTGCCGCTGAGAAATCATTATCATATGCTTTGCATTAACTCGGGTTGTGGTGTATCCAAGGGACTGATGTGTGGGAATGCAAACCTGAAGACTTTTGTACCATCCAGCGCTGCACCAAAAATTGACCATGCTGGGCCACAGGTTGAGGTAAAAAATGAATATATTTACATTGGAATTGTATTTACATTGAACCAGGAAGACCAATATGTCTCAGAGTACAAAAAGAGGCAGATGTATCACCCAACTCAAGCTGTTTTGTTTGCCACCGTTGCCTACTGTCTGAGGAAGGCAAACTTGAGATGGCAGCAGGTGGCTCTGGGGCATCGTGTCAGCATTCATTTGAGAGACTAAATCCTATCATTGAGACAAAGCAAAACTCGTTGCACTGATGCTTCTTCTGCATAGTTCTTTCACAGCATCAATCTGCCTTCTGGGTGTCCATCTGTCTGTTTGCTAAAAGAAATCCGGATTATCCGTGATGGAGTGCTTGAGGGTCAGTGAAACCATCGACGTATAATTGCAGATGCTGATTGTTTTGATACAAATTAATGGACGAATTTACGAGAGGCTGTTTGTTAGCGCTGCCTGTGGCGAAAGCAAATAAACAATACATTTTGGGAACATTATGCAAATCACCTTTTCATTTATGTTGAAATACCACTGAACAGTGTCAGCCTATGAATGAGGCTTATAATCAATCAAATATTAAAATGTAAAAATCTCACTTGCTCTCTTTTCTATAAATACATTTTGCTTAATCTTAACGTACCTAGTCGATCGTTCTCTGAGATTTGTTTTCATGAAAATCGAATGTAAACAGTTTTATCTCTAGATAAAACTAGAGTAGAGTAATGAAAAATAAAAATCGCTAGTTAATATCACTAACAAGGCTCAAAATAGCCCTCACTAACACAGTGACATAATGAGGATCCCTATAGCAAACCGAAGCATAGTACATGTACAGACCATTTAATAAGAAGATATTTTATTATTTATTTTTATTTATTATTAAGCCTACTTACAGGTTGTGGCCCAACAACTGCTGCCTCTGGTTTTAAAGTTGGAATTGCTTCATGTTTTAGCAACAGATTCTTGTTGCATCCGGCATTGAATTCGTGGAGATTCAAGCTGTCTTCCGTAAAATGTGCAGCACAGAGTGCTAAATTACGGTTGTAATTTTCAGGAACATAATCAAATATAAATTGTATCCATTGTTGACGAACTACAGCATCCGTGGGAAGCCCGAACACAGAAGACCTGACAGCTGGATGAACACAACACACTCGATGAGCCGCAGAAATATGGCCATGCCCTTTTTTGCATATTCCGTAGGGAGGGTTGATGTAAATGTATGGGTTAGTGACGTCTAAAACCCGTTGTAGTCCCAATCGAGTCGTTTTTGTAGGCATTAAACTTCCTGATTTTTAAAAGACGATATCGAACTTTCAGCTTTGCAGATACTGTTCATGCACCAACAGCAACATTACACACTATTTAAAATGAAAAAAGTGAAACCGCAATCAACCCTCCCCTCTAACTTCTGTTAGAAAAGTGAAATCATACTTTACCACCCCTTTAAAACAACAACAGCAATACTACTACTAATAATAATGCTAATTATTATTATTTATAGTAATACTTTGAATCAGTCTGTGATGCATTCCAGTCCAAAATGTCTCAAAAAACAGACAAGTAAAAAAAAATTGCAGGTCATCTGTTCATTCAGTAAAGTGCTGAACAAATAAAGAGAGAAAGAAGTCTTTACATCCTTTTTGGAACACAAGATAAGGAACAGATCTCGGCTGTTGTTAGAAGTGGAGGGAAACCATGACCTTGCTTGAACCAGACTCCTTCTGCCTGAACACACTGTCCCAAGCGATCAATTTTGATTCATGCTTGTTCTGCAACATCATCTCAACTAAAGGAAAACACCTTGTATCCACAGTGTATACAGTTTTATAAAATCACTGCACAGTGCACAAAAGTTTAATGTTAAGAGAAAGAGAAAATATTAGAGACAGCATCTCCTGTCAATAAATATAACAGACTAGTTTGCTTTTTGTTTTTCGTCAGACAGTAGCAGTACAATGTAGTCCATCACAATACAAGAGACTGTGATTCAAGGCCCTGATACACTCACTACAAAGTTATATTTCCATCTCTACTCACAAATAAAAAGTTGGAAATACCTTTTTGCAACGAACATCCTGACGCCGCCCACGCTGCTGAGAGCAATGTTTAAATGATTATGTAAATGTATGCAGCACACTTTCCTCTCAATAACAAAATAAACATAACAAGCCATGAGAAAACAACGAAAGCATATATGATCATAGTGATGTGGATGTGTTTGCACAAACACTACGATTCAGCATGTCGACAGATGAGGTAGGCCTAATTAAAATGACACCGCTTGATATTTGAGACTTTAGAGATTAGACTGTATAGATTTTGCTTGTTTGAATAATCCCTTTTCTTACCATGACACATTAACATTACTGTACAGAATAGCTCTTTCGGTATTATCATATTGTATAAGCATTCATTTCATGCGTCATTCAATG
Organism: Pimephales promelas; assembly: GCF_988280905.1. Taxonomy (NCBI): domain Eukaryota; kingdom Metazoa; phylum Chordata; class Actinopteri; order Cypriniformes; family Leuciscidae; genus Pimephales; species Pimephales promelas. The sequence continues at coordinate 23,209,222 of NC_142786.1, read as the reverse complement.
GAAGAGGCTCAGGTACACATGACTGTCACATCGGCCCGAATTCTTCACATTAAAATCAGTCTACAGGCTTTCAGAAAATCTAGGTGTCTTTTTTTAAGTTTTATTACAAGGTGTTCACAAATTGGCAATAAAAAAGAGATTAATACATGAACATTCTCACATACATGCCTTTTAATTAAATGAGTTACTTGTCATTTCTTTGTAATTTACTTGCAGTTTTTGAGTGAACATTTTTTAATATTCACTGGAGTAAGTAAATCCTACACCATTATTTTCCAGTGTACTGTATTTAAAGGAGAACTCCGGCCAATTTTAACATTGAGCTAATTTTTGTACATTTGGAGGGCTGTCAGTACAGACCAAAACGTCAAAAATTGCCTACACCGTGTAATCGTCTTTTTAAAATTCGCACACTGTTGACTTCAATGGGGCATGTTCTAAGCCTGCTTTTAGCGTCTTAACATTCTTGATTAATCATTACAAGTGCACAACCATGTGAGTCGTGTTATTAAGAGTGAACACGGTCAATCTGACTGCAGTATGTGAAAGATATTAATAAAAATTATGTTAATTCAGCTAGCTCACATATCTCTATTTGCTTCCTGTTTTCGGTTAACACAGTCTCATCCCAAGAAGTCATATAACTGACGTCTTGGGACGTCTTTTGACCATACGTCAACATCCGCCTTTTTAGGGTACCCTTAAACGTCGGTTACATGACGATCCCGGGCCGTCATACAACTGACGCTTTACCTTTAACGTCGGTTAGGTGACGGGGTAGGTTTAGGGGTAGGTTTAGGTCTGGGGTAGGGTTAGGATCCGATAACGTCATCTAACCGACGTTTAAGGGTACCCTAAAAAGGCGGATTTTGACGTATGGTCAAAAGACGTCCCAAGATGTCAGTTATATGACGTCTTGGGATGAGACCACAGTAGTCGATTGACGATCTCACGCACGCGATCATTAGTGAATATCATCTCAAACCTCCTCCGTGTGTTCAACATCTGATTCGGATAAACTATCCATTTGAGCTGATATTCTCAGAACACCACACAGTGGTAGGTTTGAGATATTTACCAATGATCGCGCGCATGAACTCGACAATCGACTACTGTGGTCTTCGACCGAAAAAGGGAAGTAAATACAGATATGTGAGCTGGCTGCATTAACATCATTTTTATTCACATCTACTGCAGTCAAATTGACCGTGGTCACTCTTAATAACACCACTCACATGGCTGTGCACTCGTGATGACAAATCAAGGATGTTAAGAGGCTAAAAGCAATTTTTACATTTTTGTGCGGAGCTCTTGTGTTTCAAAAAATTAAATGAACTGAAATGAACCTAAAAAAGAAGCTACAAGGGATTTATAAGATTAAAAATGAGTTAATAAAGTTAAACTAAGCTCAAATCCTCAGTTCATATGAGACACACACACACTTACAAACACCCATTAGCATCTCCTACATGGTCCCTGTGTTGCTCTAGAGTTTCAAATATCTCAAATTCTCCCATGACCTCAGAAAGAAAATTGCCTCCTACATTATTATCGTCTACGCCAGTTGCCATGCAGGGAAGGTCAGACTCAAGGGGAAATGCACAACGTTTATGTGAGAGTACATCTGCATGACTGCCACCGTTTATCTTTCCCCACCACCTTAGAACTAATCCTTGCTGTTCATGCCATATGAGAGGCAGGGTGAGCCACAGGGTGGGACTGTATTACCCCAAAGACATTTGCGGTATTTGAAAAGGAAAAGGGAATGACTCTGAGATGTCTGACTGATGCATGCAGTAGTGTTAATTTCGTTAACGAAAACTAAACGAAAATATTTTCGTCAACGCACATTTTTCACCGAACGAAAACTAGACGAGACGAGACTAAAATCCCCACTAATAAACAATAACTGGGAGTAAATCAGAAATAATTTTCGTAGACTAATAAAGACGAGACGAAAATGCAGTTCGGTAAATAAAGACTGGGCTAAAATCTATGGACATTTTAGTTCACGAACAAAGACGAGACGAAAATTGCATATTATTATATGATATGGTTTTGTCAAATCCTGTCTCCTCCTCCGCCTTCTCCTCGTCAGCTCTTCCGCCACACACCCACTTTCAAACCTGGAGCGGGCGGGCACAGTCAGAGTAGCCTATACACAACACATGGAGCAGACAGGTTTTTAAAAGTAAAACATGCTTTGCACGGGGCTCGGGAGAAAGAAGAGACGTGATATATGGACACATTTTGTTACAATGATAAACTAACTAATGATGGCTAACTTTCATAGCATTTAGTATCCAGGCTGGCTATGTTACGTTAGCTTCTTAGCACGTAGCGACCATAGCCACTTGTTGATAGAATTGTATGTGAAGTTAAATTTATGCTAACTTAGATATGTTATACTGGCCGGGCAACTATAGTTTCAGTTAAATTTGATTAAAGCAGACAGACGCTTTAGTTAAAAAGATTTCATACGTTCTAGCAAGCCTTGTTTCACCTTAAATACTGTACCTTTATATACCATGTGAACTAGCTGGCAGGAAAGCACTTTTGTTGTATCAGTTGGAGTTTTTTTTTTTTTTTCATAACATTGACCTCAAATCTATTTATTTTATTATTCTATGTGAACTAGCTTTAAACAGCCAGCACTTGTGTTAAGTTCATAATACACTTTATTTTATTTATTTGTTTCCTTTGTCAGGTGTATTTTATTTGTTTTAATGCAAGCATTTGTGTTTGTGTCTTTGAACCTTAACAATGTTCAAAATAAATATGCAAATATTGTCAGAACATCTTCCATGTCTGCATGTGTTCCTTAAAATTGTGTTTTTTATCAAAAAGATGAGAGAAAATGTTGAAATGTGAAATAATTTTAGGAAATGTTAAATATTATCTGCTGACAAAAAAGTAAAAGGTTAAAATTATGTCCTGACTAAAACTAGACTAAAATGTTGACAGTTTTTTTTTACTAAAACTAAACGAATAAAATTATGTTTTCTTGGACTAAAATAAAGACTAAAATGCTCGACTTATAGTCGACTAAAACTAGACTAAATAAAAATGGGATGATGTCGACTAAATGTGATAAAAACTAACAAGCGATGCTGAAACTGGACTAAAACTGAAACTAAATTTAAAAATGGCTGGTAAAATTAACACTAGCATGCAGCCACACACGCTGCAGTTCCTCTTTTGAAGGGTCTTCTCAAGCCATTGATTGCTGTCTTGGCTATCAACAATTACTGAATACATGAATGAAAATGAAAGAATTTATGATCTAAAAGCTTGCTTGTGTGTTCAATGCTCTGCTTAATATGTGCAGTCTTAATATCTGCAGTCTTTAGCCTCCTTGTTAGAGTGCCTGACTCTCATGCCGGAGACCCAGGTTCGAGGCCTGCTCGGAGGGGGTCGAGTGGGACCCAGGTATAGGGGTTACACATTAGGGGGTTCATTAGTTTATCACACCATTTCTCAGGGGAAAGCAAAACCTTTCCAAGAGAATAGAAAAGTTTTGCGAGCGAATGCAAAAGGATCCTTCACCATGTCCCTTTACTGGCTCCGTAGAATTAAACTTGTAAAATAAATATTTGAATCCATTTATGACAAGAAATTTTAAGTATTTTCATCGTAATATTGTCCAAAGCCCCATTTTAAATGCCTGAGGCAGTTTTGGAATGAACTGTATATTTCAGTTTAATGTGATGACTGCATCAAGGACAGCTTTAAAGTTTGTACGGCAGCTTACAGCATAAGAAAACTGATTCATTTGAGAACTAAACTTGTCAAGCTCTCCAACAATTTCTGATTGATCAGAATCACGGAAGTGGGAGAAATGCTTGCCTTCCCAGCGGTTCACTAAAGCATTTCACTAAATCTCAATACATTCTGAAAAGTTTGTAGGAAGACGGAAATAACACCCCTTGAGACGTTAATTATTTTCCTTTGGGTGAATGTACACATTTCATCAAGAAATAAACAGTGATCAAAACCACTTTAATCTTTCAGAATTCTGCATTTCATTAGATTTCGGAGGAGTGCGCATTAGTATCATGCTTCTGTGTGCACATTTTCCGAGCAGTGCCGTATTTAATCTGCTGTTTTGAATAATTTCAATAAAAGTTCATTGAGACTTTACATAGTGCCCAAATTCAGCATGGACGATCAACATACAATGCTCAAATATGACCATGAACATGTAATCTAATGTAAAAAAGGCAATGCTAAAGTGTCGAGACCAAGAATAAGCCATATCCATCTCTCTCGAGATTTGTGTGTTTTAATATCCAAGGTTAGATGGCTCTTGAAGTAATGACTGCTCTGATCTCCTGTTATCGTTCTCTGCTCACTCCCTTTTATCCCCTAATTGACTCACTTAAGTGCCCTGTTGCGTTATTCAACTGCAGGAATAAATAGTACTTTGATCCCCCAACAATGAGCCCGTGATCTTGAGGATAATGCACCCATCATTCAGCTCGATCATCTCCTCTTTTTCTGTAAAGATACCCACTCTACCACTGTATATGGGCACATTCGAGTACTGTGGTGCCTCGAAGCCAATGACCTTCAACCAGTGCATAATCATTGACGTCTGACTGCTTACTTTTTACATCTCTCAATTCACTGTAGATCAGCTATCTGTAAAATGAGCTATTCAAAAGGATCCCTTCACAGTGTCCAGTGGAAGTGTGGTTTGATTTAGCAGATGTTATTTAAAGCTTAGCTCTTGACAATGAGATTGTTTGCACACCCTTCAGAGACCAAACTATTCGATTTTGTAAACTGTACATGAGGTTCAAGCCGATTAAATTACACACGAATAAATACTGCCAATACTAATGCTAACAATTCAAAAACTCTTGTGGATGGAAATATGTGTACACCAACATATCACAATAATGTGTCCCAAAAAATTGCATTTCCAGCTAAATGCAAACAAATCTATTTGGTCAAAACTACATACGTCTACTGTACATAAATCCAGAACTGTAGGTTATTATATTTATGGTGAAAATAGTGAATGGGCTGTTAAATTGTGCTGATTTTTGGACATTTCTAATCACAAAGCTACTGTTTATATTTCAGTTTTGACTTAGTAATGAGCAAATAATCTTTTTTCAGACTTTGATCAATACATCATCTATTTATCAAGAGCAAAATTATTTCAAATGTTTAAGCAACGTCTAATTTGCATGAGCTATAAGTGTAAGCTACAGTGTACACTGTCCTGCACCATTTAGTTTAGACACCTAGTTTGACTTAAGTAAGCAAATAACAGTCTGATGTGACATCATTTAGAATAAAATCAGGCCAAAACTATCTTTTTTTGGAGTTTGTTTTGGGATTTTGAAACAGCTTGCCAAAACGAACTTTCCAGAACGGTCTGCTCTGAGTGGTTAACAACACCGGTGGTTACGTAATTGGTAGGTGTGGCTCTGGGGCTCCGCCCTCTTTGACGTGGAAATATTCTCTGGTTCATTTTGAGGTCAAGGTCAGACATCTGTGTGTGTGAAACCCAAGAGAGCTGCTTTACAGTTGAAATCAAAGTGTAACTTTTTTTTCTTTGTTTTTCATATTTAATAAAGCTGTTTGTTTAAAGCTAGAAGTGCCAGAATTCCAAAACTACTAGAACGGCCACAAACGGTCATTTTGACCGTTAGATTCAAAACAGTGTTTATTTCTTTGACGAATAATTTTCGTAATTATTTTCGTCAACCACATTTTTTCAAAGACGGAAACGAGACGATAACTAAATAAAAACTAGGTTTGAATGACAAAAACTATGACGAAAATGTTAGATAGTGACGATATGCGAAGCGGTCAATAGGCTAATAATAATAATAGGACTCGCAGAACTAGTGAACAGCCCATGCAGCAAAACAAACAGCGCAGGACAGGGCAGCAGAGCTCACCAGGATCATCCGATATGAATTGAACATCTGGATCCACCGTGTCTGATGATATCAGCCGTCTCTTTTTCCTTGATGTGAACTCTGACTCTGAATCACTCTCTGATGATATATAGCCTATAACGCAAGTATTGATAACTGTAGTCTGGTTTTGTTTGCTTATTTCTGATCAACAACTAATGTAGAAATTATTATAAAGCAAACACCACTACAGAGGTGACCGGACGGACCTTTCTGTTGACAGTTGAGAGAGAGAGACCACGATCAACCGCGGGATATTTAACAAAAAAAATATCGCGAAATTCAGTGCGGTCAATATGACCGTCTATGGCCGAAATAGGTAAATATGTTCATTTGTTTTGTTTTGCCTTACGTTTACGTAACTTAATTTATATGAAAATCATTTTAAATGAAAATACAGACAATTTTAGGAAAAGTCAGGTACCAGCAGGATTCTATTATTTTTTTCAACAAAGTTATTGTAGATATAAAATTCAAAACGGTCAAAATGACCGTTTTGGCCGTTCTAGTGTTAAAAATCTTAAATTGTATAAATAAAATTGGTACATAAATACACATGTCATGACTTGACTGGATTGCTGAATTGCAGAGCTCATGCAAACATATCTACATCACAATGATCAGAACAGCAGCAAAGCAGCAGACCTTGGTTTGATATCTTCCCCAACCCCAAAAATTATAAATGACATTGCCTCAGTCTTTGCTGATATTTTTAATTGCAATGCAAATGCCAACATGTTGTAGGTTTGTTGTCATTATTTCAGTGCCTGCAGAGTTAATCACTTCCTGTGTCATTTGGGATTTGACCTTAGTTAGGGTTAGCAATTAACACAGTGTCTCCAAAACAACAAAGTTGAGGTTTAATTTTCAAAGAATGATGGCAGCATATCTTGAAGGGATAGTTCACCCAAATAACGGTTACCGAAACTTGTTTGATTGCCTTTGTCACCACTAACTTTGGTTGTAGATTTTTTGCTATAAATTTCTCAATTTGTGTTCCAAAAACAGAATAAAGTTTTATAGGTTTGTAAAAGATGTGAGACTGAGTACAATGGCGAGAAACTTCATTTTTGGGTGAACTATTTAAGTTTCTTCTTCCTTTAAAACAAAAAACACCAAGACTGTACAAGAACATCCACTAGAGACTCTTTTTCCTATTTTAGCTCAAAATGGTGGGTTGTAGAAGAGAGGAGTTCTGTAGTTCTACCGAGCGGACAAGAAAGTGTGCTACATGCTTTTCCCCTTCATCAATGCATGATTGGTTACTCAACTCTGCCACAAAGGAACTGGATAGGATTGTGCACTCAGCCTAAAAAGCTTTGGCTGCCACATTCTAAAAAACAAGTCTTAAAATATTCCAAATACTTCAGCTGTGTCCTGTAGCCGATGCACTAGTAACTCGAGGTGATTAAAATGAAAACCACTAATGTTCTCAATAGAAGGCTATTTACTGTAACAACTCCTGTCTGCATTTATTCAAGATTTAAAATAAGCTTAACTTGAAAAAGTGCCTTGATTTTATTCCATATTCCACAGCCCTGTGTCTCGCATTTTTAAATGCAAAAATTCCGTGCATGGCCTATTCAGAAATCAGAAATCACCATTACAGTTACATCAGCAACAACACGTTCACTGTGGGAATATGTGAAGAGAGTTTCAACCAGTATAACAAAAAGCATTAATAAAAAAAATGGCCTGTCCTACCTTTAAATTGAGCATTGTGTGCTAGGGCCAGTTCACACAGAATGCACTTTTGCTGTCAAAAACTGAGAAGCCATTCAGAAAAAAAAAAGTTCTTTCTAGCAAAAGCTCTAAGCATTTTTTAAAAGTTGAACTTCTTTTAACTTAAGCGCCACATTTTTAGAATGATGTGTCAATTGTGAGGCGCTGCAAGTAACGCGAGACGTGAATGCAGCAATCAAAGACGTCTGTTTAGCACGTACACATTGAAAAACAATGAAAAGTAGCGCATAAGAATGGAAAAACACGGCCCTGTATGATTGAAAATAATCCAAGACATTTGAAATGAACTTTACTGTGTTCCACCCCTTCTTTCAACCACAAGGAACATTTGGAGTTCCCAAAGACACAGAGGGGCTGATAGTGACAAGGTCTGTAGGCTGAGATTTGTGTACTTTGGGGGTCAATGAATTGTCTAACAATTGGGTTTTAGTCACATGGTCTGGGGGAAAGGATAAGAGAAGACTATAACTGTTAGACTATAACTCTGTCTCTTTTTATGCTCTGGCTCTCTCCCATTCTTGCCTCCTCTTTTCTCTCTCTCTCTCTCTCTCTCTCTCTCTCTCTATCTCTCTCTGGTAATACATGCTGTGTAAGATTATTGTTATGAGTTATCATCATCCCATACATTTATTTTGTAACTATTTTAAGTGTAACGTAACCATAACCATATTTTGTCATGAAACCTTTTCAATTATACAGTTAATGTGCTAACTAGTCTTGATTTGGTATTGACTTTGAAGTGCTACCTATTGAAATACAATGCTGTCACTCTCGATAGCAAAGCTCTCCCACATATTGAGCTACTATAACTGCACTTATTTCCATCGTTGGTATAAGTGGCAGTGGGTGGAATGGAAAAGAAATGTACAGTTTTCTGCCATTTAAAAAAGTTTCATTAGTCATTTGGCAGTCTTGCAGCCGGAATCCCTGCAGAAAATCCACCCTTACAGCCCCAAAGATGTTCATCCAAATGTATTTACAGTGAAAAACAATGGAAAATTGGAGCAGCGGAATGGAAAAAAAAATGTATTCAATGTGAAGGGCTCTTATAGTAATACTAATACTGAGGTCGATTTTACATTGGATAACTAAGACCCAAGATGGCACCAGAACTGGTCGAAATGAAACAGAAGTGTGATAAGTGAGACAAAAAAGTAAGGCCAGTTTGAGCGTCAACGTTGCCATTGATGATGGAGAATATATAGCTACTGCATGTCTGACCATGATTGACCAATTAATCAGAATAAAGTATTCCAGACAGCCGTGTAAAATTAACTGACCAGAAGACCCCCCATCCTTGTCAGCTTTTGATTGTTCTGGCAAACAACATTCCTGTCTGCTATAGATACTCTAACGGGAAAATCTTGAGGAGCATGTTAAAGAGTGCCCAGTGGGGAGACCACCTCCCTTCCACTACACTGTATGGAGCACAAGGAAGTCCACTATCATCAGGAAGAAACTCACTCATCCTTCACGCTTATGCACTCAACCCTCGGGATGGAGGGTAAGGATCCATCCAAACACCACAAAAAAAAATATATATATATATATATTTTAACAGGTAGTTTCTTCAGAGTTATTTTTTTTCTGACTGCTCATACATACATGACATACCTGCATACTTATCTGGATTATTTGGGCCAATAAATTGCACAGTCACATTTTAAAAAAATAATATATATATATATATATATATATATATATATATCTTTCAAGCAATTTTACAAATTATTACACTCACAATAAAAGACAAGCAATTGATTTGTTACAGGATTTTGTTCTAGCTGATTTATGCTTATTGTTTGTATAGTCTGTATGTCCCTCCCTCATGTCTTATTTGTCTGTTGTTTTAAATAGTGTTTCTAAATGCTAAAAGTTTGCTCCAAGGTTTCGGTTTCCTATGAAGCCAAAAGAAACAAAAAAACAAAGACAGTAAAATCGGCCCGTTCTCATCCCAAGGTGTCATCTAACTGACGCTTTTGACCATGCGTCAACATCCGACGCACAGCAGCCTTTAGCGTCAATATGAGACGCGCCTCCTAGTGGTCTAACCCTAACCCTACACCAGACCCAAACCTACCCGCGTCATCTAACTGACGCTAAAGGTTGCCATGTTCGTCGGATTCAGATGCATGGTCAAAAGCGTCAGTTAGATGACGCCCTAGGATACTTTATACACTATACCGTATATAAATTAACCTAGTCAACAGCCCTAATAGTCAGATTATTAATCACAATTATCATAATTCTTTATTACCTGTCTCTCAGAAATTAGTTTGGTGCCATCACCACCATCAAGCACAACTACAAGACAGTCAATGGCAATTCTATATTACAATATAGTTACTGAAGAGAGGCATCAAATAACATGAGAACATACGGTAACAACCACATCATCACAAATTCATATAATTACATAAGAAACTGAATACATCCAAATAGATGGCTCTTAAATGAGGGTATTTTACATGCTACGTTCATTTAGTGTCTCCTTGAAGCAGTGACTCAATATATCTGGCCTTAAATCTCTCCTCAATGTTGTAGCACTAGAGCCATCAAGTGGCTGATAAATATATCTTTAATTCCTGATCATTTTACTATATGAAGAGTTCAGATGCAAAAGCCTCTAAATGCCATTTGAAATGTTCTTCTTTAATGATGATTTTTATCAAGCTTGTATATTTAAGTTCAGTGATTTCACGTAAATGGCAATGATAATTACCTATTAATTGTTATTTAAGTGAAATTACTGAACTTAAATATACAAGTTTGATAAAAATCATCATTAAAGAAGAAAATTTCAAAAGGCATTTAGAGGCTTTTGCATCTGAACTCTTCATATATATATATATATATATATATATATAAATACTGTATATATATATAGAACCCCGGGGTTCTTGACTTGCCAAAAAGGTTCAAAGAAAAATGTCTTAATGATTGCATACGTCTATATTTAACAGGTTATTTACATTTTTCTAGTGACAAATCATGTTTATGAACTGTTTAATTCATAAAACTTCATTAAAATGAATAATTAATTAAAACTAAATCCATGATGGAACCCCTGAAAGGTTCTATGAAGCACCTGACAGAACCCTTTAAGGATCTAGAACCTTTTCTTCTAAGAGTGAGGACTGATCTTCACCCTTTCAGCTTCTTCAAACCATGGGGATATCTTTTTTCAATTGATCTGAATGAATAAATAAATGTTAAGAATCTCACTTTTTTCCCTTACCTGTCTTGTGAAAACACCTGCAATGTCTGTATCATGTGCATTCATTTTTACATTTATATTCGGGACAAAATCTTTTTAATGTATCAACTGGCTGTCTGGAAGTGTAACCATATAATGTGAATGCACTTATGGTAATTGGAGTGATCCAGATGTAACTGAGTGAGGGTAAGTGTTTTAGGGAAAGGAAGGCACTTGAAGTTGAATTGTGAGTGTTCATTAATGTTTGGTATAATGTAGGCTACTTGTGTGTCCTTGAAATGTATCTGTATCAGAAGAGTATAGGTTACTTATGGTATTTGAAAAGCAGACAGTTTATGAAATGTATTGGTAGTGCTCAGTACAAGTGTATTAAGTGTGCATAAGAGTCCATTTAAATTGAAACAGACAAGCAACACTGAGGGTCAGCAACTAGACATCACACACTTGCAGTTGTTTAAAGTCTAAAACCTAAAGTTAAAAAGCTTCAGGGCATGTCTAGCTTCAGGCCAACAAACTATTGTTTGAAGATCTGTCAAAAAATTGGTCTGACGAGACAATGCAACCCATAATAATGAGCTAAACAAAATTTTCTCTTGTCACACTGAAGTAATTAACAAAAAAATGATCATTTAAATTGACAGTGTGCGACTTAAAGATGCTGAAACCCACTTTTAAATTGAGTGGTTTTGCTCTGAAGCACCATCAAATGAATGTGTTCTCATCACCCTGGGAATTAACTGAGAGTGCACTGAGCAGAAACAATTGTTCAAAACAGACTAATTGATGTGTATGTGTTTAACATATATTTATTCCTGTATTAGTTACTAATGGCAGTAATCATATTTGTTTGATTTTCTAAAATGTGTCAGAAGCAATCAAATGTTTCAGGCAAAACTCATTAGGACTACAAACTAGAGCGCACTTGTGTCATATTTAAATGACTAGACTTAATACAAGTTGCTTTCATTTCATATGGTATCTCATGAAAAATGCAATGGAATGAAATGACAAGCATCATTTGGTGATCCATACAAAATCATGCATAGGCTAATAATTTTTCTTTTAGGAAAAAAAAAGGAAAGGAAAAGATCACATGCTGGCATGTGGCATATATTTGTAACTGTGCCATTTAATTAGGTGAACACACACACACACACACACACACACATATATGAAGAGTTCAGATGCAAAACCCTCTAAATGCCATTTGAAATTTTCTTCTTTAATGATGATTTTTATCAAGCTTGTATATTTAAGTTCAGTAATTTCACTTACATGGCAATGATAATTACCTATTAATTGTTATTTAAGTGATATTACTGAACTTAAATATACAAGTTTGATAAAAATCATCATTAAAGAAGAAAATTTCAAATGGCATTTAGAGGCTTTTGCATCTGAACTCTTCATATATATATATATATATATATATATATATATATATATATAATGAACAATTATGTAGGCCTATAGAAGAATAGATTCTCACTGAAAAGCAGAGGCAAGAGAAAACTGAAGTTTTTCTATGGGCTGATACTGTCCTCTAGTGTAAAAAATAATAATAGCATAAAAGCAGCTGAGGGAGGTTTCATATTCTGTCAGACTAAATAAATGCACCACAAACCCCACAGACAGGTTCAACAGGACATATTTTATCCAAAAAAGTAAAACAAAACACATTTAATTAAAGGAAGGGTCCAAGGCATTCATTGAAGATATCGAAATCAAACTGAATGCAGAAGGCCAAAAGATAAACTGAACTACTACGAAAGAACAGTATAGCTACTTTAAGATTATCCTCAGACCTTTTAAATGCATGGTCACAAACACAAGCTTGTTAGGTAGCTAATGTTCATGTTCATATATTGACGTCATATTGTAGCCTAGCTATAATTTATCAAGGGTTTTTTTTCTGCTTTTTTGTTGTTTTCTTAAGATTGCTCTGCTCTTGAAATTGAGGATAGACCAAACCCTCCTCATACTTGTGTTATTATTTCTCCTGTTGTTATTTCACTTATCTCCCCTATGCCTAATGTAAAGGGCATTCAAGATATCGTTAAAAGAAAAGCAAAATTTTTGTTTTGCAAAGAAATGAAGACAGATTTCATTTTTTTTTTACAAGAATCCCACTTTAAGTCCAGATCTCTGGTTAGCAAATGGAAATAATCATTCAGACCTCTGATATCCCACAACCCTGTGCTTTCCATTCTGTGACAGTTGAGCTAAAAAAAAAATGCCACCTGAAAGTTGTAGTTGGTTTTCAGTTTGTACAAATGCACTTTTTCTGTCCAATGTATTCTACTTCTGATGTAATTTCTTGTGAGAAATATTTGTATTAATTAAATATGCTTAAAGCTTTCTCATTTTGTTGTAGATCATTAAACCATCACGCTGCCTCAGAAGTCTTTCCAAAATCAGTTTCATGATATTTGTGCGCAAATGCTACCTACGAAGACATTGTAAGGCAGCGCAGCAACAACTCAGCTGCTATAGTTTTTGGACACAGCCTAGATAGGCTACACTCGTTATTGCGGTGCATTATGGGATTGTCCACTATGTTGCCTGTCCAAACACCACACTAACATACATAACCATGTCCAAACATAACATGTCCAAACATACACAGGGCCCCCTTGTTATCGTGTTCTGGGGGGTGGCCATCTTGATTGAAATCGTGGGGAGCTTGGTAATGTAACTATAATGTGAACTTTGGTAATGGAAGTGATCTATATGTAACTGAATGAAGTATAGTGTTTTAGGGCAGGGAAGCGATGTAAATGTTCATTAAAGTCCCTGTGAACCGGAAGTTGCAAACGATTTTTCTCCAGTGCTGTGACGTATTTCCAAGTGAAACGGAATATTGAACAGAGGGCAGGGTTTTACTCTAGCGCTCCTCCTCTCCATCTCTCGCTCATAGCAAACTAACGGTTTGAGGGGAGTGGTTAAGCGTTTCCCCACCCAAACTGTGAAACCTACGTCATCAGAAAAAGAAACCGTTCCAGACCGGAAGTAACTTTTCAGATTTTGATTAAAGATTAAGGTAAAACATTTTTTTTTAATATATATTCACTTGCACGGATTAATTGTTCACCACAAGACTAGTAATATGCGCTAACAAAGTAAATAGGTTCAATTTTGATTTCACGGGGACTTTAATGTTATAATGCACTTGCCTGTCCTTGAAATGTGTGTCAGAAGACTAGGTAACTTTAAAGGAGTAGTTCACTTTTAAAACACTTTTGCTGATAATTTACTCACCCCCATGTCATCCAAGATGTTCATGAAAGGTGTTTTTGATAAAAACATTCCAGAATTTTCTCCATATAATGGACTTCATTGGGAACCAAATGGTTCAAGGTCCAAATGAGAGTTTCAGTGCAGCTTCAAAGGGCTTCAAACGACACCAGATGATGAATAAGAGTCTTGGTTCCCAATTTGAATAAGAATAAGGGTCTTGGTTCCCATTTGTTTGGTTCCCAATTAAGTCCATTATATGGAGAAAATCCTAGAATGTTTTCATCAAAAACCTTAATTTCTTTTCAACTGAAGAAAGGCAGACATGGACATCTTGGATAGCATGAGGGTGAGTAAATTATCAGCAAAAGTTTTTTTTTTTTTTTTTTTTAAAGTGAGCTACTCCTTTAAGAGTTGAAAAGCAGATATAAAATGTAGTGCTGAGTACAAGTGTATTTAGCGAGTGTTTTGAGTGTGCTCAATCAAATCGAAACAGACAATGTCACACTGAGGGTGAGCAACTAGACATCACACAATTGCAGTTTAAAGTAGTTAAAGTCAAAAACCTAAACTTAAAAAGCTTCAGGGCATGTCTAGCTTCAGGCCAACAAACCATTGTTTGAAGTTGTGTCAAAAATAATTGGACTGTGTTGAGGCAATGCAACCCATAATAATGAGCTAAACTAAATTTTCTCTTGTCACACTGAAGTAATTAACAACAAAAAAAGATCATTTAAATTGACAGTGCTGAGACTTACAGATGCTGAAATCCTCTTTTTAAGTTGAGATGTTTTGCTCTGAAGCAACAAATGAATGTTTTCACTTCACAAAGGCTGAATAATGCAAGAACTTCTGACAAAAGTGTCGGCCTCTGAGGTCGGGGCCCTAGAAACGTCCCCACCTTTAGCCCCACCAGCAAGCAACGGCACTGAAAGAAACGGAATTAATTGAAATGACTCTTTACATTTTTGTTGAACCAAGAGAAAACCGCACACTGAACACAACATCTCATCTTTGTTCAAGTCAAGAGTAGTCTGTCCAAAACTGGCACTGCAAGATGCACTTTACTCTTCCCAGCAAGGTAGATGAAAGTGACACAGAAGTGCTTCTGAAGTGGCATTTAGTTATTTTTACACAGACTGCTTAATGGTGCTCAGAGGTGGCATAATGCATTAGCACAGCAGTTACAACAGTATTATTTTATACTAGGCACAATTTATTCTGTTTTTTTTTTTTTGTGGCATTGCATGTACATTTAATTTTAAGAATTGCACTGGGCAACTAACTGAAGTGGTTTAGGCTGATATACCAATATTACATGGGGCTGTACTGTACATCAATCTATATATATTGTCATGAGAAAATGATTATAATAAAGAGGCAGTGTGTTGGTCGGATATATTGTTACAGTTATGAAAAAATAACGTTTTTACAGCACAGCGTGGATCGTAACATGTAGGCTACAGCACATGTCGAGTACCTAATTGCTTTTATTAAATGGTTACCACACAATACAAACCACATAAAAGCCATTAATATACAATATAGGCTATAGGCCTACATTAAATGCCATCCTTCTGCTAAAAATTAGTCCCTGACATTGACAGTAAACTGCAAGAGAATGTTATATATATATGCCTCATATGGAGCTCAAATTAAAGCACGTATTAAGACTCAGTTGGTGTGTGTTTAAATTATAATTTTACACAATATATGATGAGCCTGCCTTACATCTGCTTATTTTTTAGCACGAGAAAACGTCTCTTGCATCAAATAGAATGAATGGCTAATTTTAACTGCAAATGAAGAGTTCAGATGCAAAAGCCTCTAAATGCCATTTGAAATTTTCTTCTTTAATGATGATTTTTTTTTATCAAACTTGTATATTTAAGTTCAGTAATTTCACTTAAATAACAATTAATAGGTAATTATCATTGCCATTTAAGTGAAATTACTGAACTTAAATATACAAGCTTGATAAAAATCATCATTAAAGAAGAAAATTTCAAATGGCATTTAGAGGCTTTTGCATCTGAACTCTTCAAATATTAATAATAACAATAAACCTGGCTACTTTTGCTTCATCTCTTCTTATAGAGACCAGGAAGGTGGGCCACAACATGAAACCAGACTTCTGCCCCATGGAAATCATATTGCCACCGTCCGAATTGTTCCCTATTCCCTACGTAGTGCACTATGTGCCATTAACCATACTAATTATAAATGTATAAGTGACTTTTAGCTGCAGCTTCAGCTATAATGAAGGGGGCGGTAGATTCTAGAGACCATCTGACTGAAAACTCATGAGAAGCGAAGTCCACAGTGATGTCATCAAAATCTTTGATCCTGGCAGAAGTGAGAGACTGTACGTTTTAAATGCTTATATAGGCCTATATATACTAAATGTGCGATTTTTTTCATTGTTTTGGAGCACACTTGCTTATAACAGTATGGCTATCATTCACACTCAAAAACAAAAAAAAAGGAATTAATTAAAATAATTTACTTTATTTTATTTACTTTATGTGGACTGTAAAGTAATAATATTCTATTTAAAGTGAAGTTCCTTTTACTCATGATAGCCTATTTGGGTAGTTTACCATCGTCCGGTAAAAAGTAGGCTACTTCGAAACTTGTAGTACACTCAGTAAAGGTTAAACGCCACTAGAGCGCGCCATTAACCATTTGGACAGGATCTGGTTTGGGGCGGAGGCTCTTGAGCACGTGATACCTCCCATTTCCACGATCCTCTCAGCTCTCGCGCAACCAACGGCCATTTTACAAAGCCAGCTTGGAGAGCCGGATATCCACTTCTCGTCGGCATCTAATCGTTAGTTTTGAATATAGTGCGCTATTTAGCCTAATCTATTACTCTCGAAAGTTTTTTTAACGGTTTTTCCTTCCCGCTTGTGAGAAAATGTCTCGTGACCGCTCCCGTAACCGTGGAGGATTCCAGTACCGAGGCCGCGGAGGAATGGGAATGGGAATGCGTGGTGGGATGGGAAACCCTAACTTTCGAAATCAAAACCAGTATCCTTATCAAAACCGAGGAAACCATATGGGTGGTGGGTTTAAGCCGAATCAGGGAAACCATCCCAACCAGGCCCCTATAACACAGAAGCCACAGGAATCCAATCAGAACAAGCCAGTAGTCCAGTCACCTCCGGCGCAAGGCCCTGGTCTGGCCCAGCAAAGCAACAACAAAGGCCCTTCTCCTCAACAGACCGCCATCGCCGCTCCGCCGAAGGTCCAGGCTCCGCCGCAGATTCAGTCTCCACCACCACAGAAGATCCAGTCTCCACCGCCACAGAAGATCCAGTCTCCACCGCCACAGAAGATCCAGTCTCCACCGCCACAGAAGATCCAGCCTCCACCGCCACAGAAGACCCAGCCTCCACCACAGATCCAGGCTCCACCGCCACAGAATAACGCGAAAACCCCAGGTATCGGTTCCCAACAGAACCAGATCAGAAAGAACCAACCTAAAGTTGGGTTGGGGAATGGTCAAAAACAGCCTGTTCCCACGAAGAAAGAACCGGAAAACATGCAACAACAGAGTACCACGAGCACCGACGGCTCTCAGCCTCAGGTAAAATATAATAACGTTAAATTTATTCTTGGATTAACGTAAAATAACATTGGTCGTTTTTATTGATATTTTGAGGGATTTCTGTAACGTTACGTTCAATTGAAAGTTGTAAGTTAATTTAAAACACATTTCAGTAGTGCGGGGAACAGGGTCAGATCCGCCATTTTGTATAGACGCTTAAACAAAGGTTGCACTCATTACTGGTCCCCCGATGTGTCGGTCGCTTTGTCTGACTTTTTGACGTTTATTTCGCTTAACGTTAAGAACGCGTTTTGCTATAATTTCTATGTTTTAGTGTGGCCTAGTTTGATAAATATAGGTCATGTTTGTGTTTGCATTGTAGATTGCAGGCATTGTAAAGTAACACTTATTGAATTGTAATATTGCGCTCAAGTTAAGCCCTACGATAGGTTTACCAGCAGATTTTGATTGTTATTGTGTGACTTTTTGATTTTAGGAATTGAAGGCAACCCTGTCTTTGCTGCGCAAGCCTGGGGAGAAAACCTACACTCAACGTTGCCGTCTGTTTATTGGGAACCTACCGAACGACATCAGTGAAGCCGAATTCAGGAAATTGTTTGCAAAGTATGGGGAACCCAGTGAGATTTTCATCAATCAAAGCAAAGGTTTTGGATTCATCAGGCTGGTGAGACTTATAACTACATTTGCATTACATTTATTAATTTAGCTGACACTTTTATCCAAAGCGTCAGCTTTTAGACTTACAATTGATATGTCAGAGGTCGCACGCCTCTGGAGCAACTAGGAGTTAAGTTTCTTGCTCAGGGACACATTGGTGTCTCACCATGGATTCGAACCCAGGTCTCTCACACCAAAGGCATGTGTCTTATCCACTGCGCCATCACCACCCCGTGCCATAACTCATTCCTTGTACGTGTTAAGTAGCCTATTTTAAATATTCCTTATTTAATTGAGTCTTTGTATGTATTTTAAGGAATCCCGTGCTTTGGCAGAGGTTGCAAAAGCTGAGCTGGATGATATTCCGATGAAAGGCAGGCCTCTCAGAGTTCGTTTCGCCACTCATTCTGCTGCACTTTCTGTGCGCAACTTATCTCCATTTGTGTCCAATGAGCTGCTGGAGGAGGCCTTCTCTCAGTTTGGAGTGGTGGAGAGGGCTGTAGTTATCGTAGATGACCGTGGCCGCTCCACAGGGAAGGGCATTGTTGAGTTTTCTTCCAAACCAGCTGCACGGAAAGCTATTGATCGTATCAGTGATGGAGTGTTCCTTCTCACATCGTAAGTTATTGTAATATGAACGATGACCATATGGTCTCATTAAATGGTCATTATTTTTACTGGATAGACTTGTAGAAAATATCTTAATATCATTTTATTATTTTTATAGGTCACCCCGTCCGATTGTGGTTGAATTGTTAGAGCAGTATGATGATGAGGATGGTTTGCCAGAGAAACTTGCACAGAAGAACCCCAGTTATCAGAAGTAAGTTCCAAATAATCATGTTTGCAATGTTCAATTAGCTGACATTGAATTTAATCAAGTAAATTCTTGTCGGCATTTAATCAATTAACCGTTTACATCCCCAATCTGTTTCTCTTGTGCATATCGTTTTAAAATATTGCGATTATTCTGTGATTAAAGCTCAATCAATCGCAGCATGAAAATTTGATACCGGCACATGGCTAGTCATAATCATAGATACATTTGTTAATGGGCTTTGATTTTGCCCTCAGAGAGCGAGATCAACCTCCTCGGTTTGCACGTCCTGGCACCTTTGAGTTTGAATACTCCCAGCGATGGAAGTCCCTAGATGAGATGGAGAAACAACAGAGGCAGCAAGTGGAAAAAAACATACGTGAGGCCCGTGAAAAGCTGGAAGGGGAGATGGAAGATGCCTATCATGAGCATCAAGCGAACATGCTCAGACAGGGTGAGTATTGTCTCTTAAATCGATTTTTTTTTTTTTAAATAATGAGATGAATAATTGTTTATGTGGTATATTTTGTTTAAAGACCTTCTTAGACGTCAGGAGGAACTTCGTCGGATGGAAGAAATGCACAGTCAGGAGATGCAGAAACGTAAAGAGATGCAACTCAGGTATGTCTGGTGTTGTGTATTGTGGTCCTGGAAACCCTTGCTGTGATGTTAGCTAACTGAGTGATTGTTCCCACCCACAGGCAGGAAGAGGAACGCCGTAGGAGAGAGGAGGAGATGATGCGGCAGAGGGAACTTGAAGAACAGATGAGGCGTAAACGTGAGGAATCTTACAGAATGGGTGGCTTCATGGATAATGTAAGTAATGCAGTTAGAAAGCTCTTAACATTTAACTGCCATATTTGTCGAAACCTTTTAAATAAAACCATTTCCCTACTTTTTTTTGCAGAGAGAAAGGGAGATGAGAATGAATTCTAGTGGAGGCCTGGGGTTGACTGGTAAGAGGCACTCTAGATCTGAAAACTAAAAAAATGAACATGCTGTTGTCTGCTGATATAATTCATGAATATGTATATGTGTGTGTGGATAACAAGTGTAATGACTAGGGATCACAATACCAAAATTCCAGTAGTCAGTACCGATACCATTCATTTTACGGTTCTCTGTACAAATTTTGGTTACACAGCAGAATCAGTTTGAACGATTTTTCCAATTTATTTTACTATTTGAAGAAAATATTCAATTCAATGACTATTATTTATGACGGTAAATTTTTGAAAGCATTGAAGGCTATATGCTGTTTAAACGAAAATATTGATATTGAGGAATATTGCTTATAAAAAATGTCTCAGCACTTTCATGAAGAGGACGCAACTTCACACCCTTCGTGCATGCATGCGCATCCAGAACCGGGTTTGACCGGGTACTTGGTACCTACGATACTTGGTACCGTGACGTTTACAATTTTTTTAGTACCTACTTGGTACTGAATATTTTGACAACACTGAAAAATTCTATATTTTTAGCATTCCTCTTTGGGTCATCATGACACAGGTTTGTGTTGCCTCACTTTTACTTGTGTCTTCGGCTCCGTTTGCAGTGCAGTCTGCAATATAAATACATGTTTTGTCTCTTAGAGATGCACATTTAGCAGAAACCTGAGTTGACTGTAGTAGTATGGTGGAAGTTAAGATTAAATTTAGGAAACTCAATAGTAAAAATATTGAGCCAAAATTATTTCTGAAAATTAAAATTCAGGGTAGTCTCTCTTAAGCCGAAACATAGCTTGAGAGCAAAACAGTATTAATTCAGTCAAATCATACATATTTTTCAAAGAACAAGATTTTCAAAGTTGATTGGATAAACAAATGAGCAGATTACCATAGGGCCTCCTACTTTTATCATAGTAAATTTTATGGTTCATCGACATCCCATAATATGCATATAATATGCATAATAATTAATAACTGATAATGTCTAAATTTATCAGCATGATCAAAACGTTGCAGAAAAAACGGTTACACAATCTACCACATGCCTTCCCTATGACTGATATTTATTTATTTTTTGGATATTTACCTTCAGGTTGTGAAACGTAAACCTAAATTACTGTGAAATCTTTGCATGCTTTAAGGGTTAATGAAACTAATATATGCCTTTTTAAAAATTTAAACAGATATGTCATTTGGGTCGCCTGGCCAGAAGTTCCCATTGACAGGAATGAAATTTGAAGGGCATCAAGGAATGGGTGGATCCACACCAGGGAGCATGGCGTCCAACGAAATGGTAATGTATTACTGAGTTGAAAGCTCGAGTGAATGTGGCGGGAGAATGTGTGTATTGAATGCTTGCCAATCTTTGAGTTGAGCTATCGTGGTTCATAGGAACTGAGGCCATTTTGTGTTTGAAGGTTTACAAGTTAGGTGTGGATGGATTAATTGTAGACCCGTCAGTGGGAAGTGTTTTTTTTTTTTCTCTCTCTTTTGTGATTTTTATTAGTCCCTCCATCTAGTAGCAGAAGCACTCAAGCTCAGCTCCCCTCACAGGTTGCTTTTGCAAGTCTGTCTGCACTAAGGCCCATGAATTTTTATACACCTGCTTGCAACATAACATGTACTTGTAAGTCCTGTCTAAATTGCAAATAAAGACAGGCATGTTTGCGCTCTGTTTGTGTAGCCTTTGAATTAGCAATGTGCGATCTTTTCAAACACAAGTCCTGGTCGGTGAAACCGTATGTGGTGAAACAATACCCTATAAAACGCTGTGCCTGTTTATTTGTTTTTATTATTATTATTTAACTGTTGCAAATCCATGTCAGTGCTGCGATGGTAATCGCATGGAAATGCTATTTCCATGCTTGGAGCTCTTTTTTGTCATTTTGAGAGACTGGGCATTTAGTGCAGATAAACTTGAGCAACTTAATCACAAAATGAAGAAGAAATTAAGTTATAGTGACTGTGGCTGAGCTTTCGAGTAACTGGTTGGAGGCGTCCTGGTTGGCATTTCATTGGATGGTGAGATTGGAGTTGGGTTTGGCCCACATTTGTTGTAAAGTAAATGGATAAGGTGTCTGCTCAAACATGGCACACATTCTTTAATTGTCAAGAAATAATTCTTTTTTTTTCTGGTGTGCTTTGGATATTTCTACTATTTCATTTTAAGAGTTTAAGCATTTAGGTCTCAAGTAAAACGGCAGTTTGTATTATGTAGTTACTCTATGAAACTTACCATTTAAACCTTTTAAGACCATAATTTAGGGGTGTGCGATTATTGACAAAATATCATCTCAATATTTTCAGGGATTTTGCTAATGTCTTTGCTTAGTGTGTTTTGTGCTGGTACCTTGGACGGCCATGGACTGCTTAGTCCCCTTTGTTAATTTTCATGTTCTGTGAATTTTACCATATCTTAATTTTTACCTTTTTATAAGGGCAATTTTTCTTACCAACTTATATGTAGCCAATGCATCATTTGTTAAATACTACATTTGATTAATATTCAATTAGAATTGGAGACTATTGAACTTGGTATCAACTAAATCCCTCTTTGTAATGCAAATGAAACACAAGTTGTATCTGAAGTGGCATTAAGATATATTTACACAGAGTTAAATGCTGCTCAGGGGTGACATTCACTTAACCTACAGTTACAACTGCAAAACTGTTTAAAAATTAAACTAAATCACCAGTAGGTGGTGGAGTAAGTCACGGTGAGTGTGCTCTCTAGCCATGTTTTTGTAAAGTGAGGGACATACTCGATGTCATATTGCACATTGTTAAAACAAAAATGACATTGAAAATAAAAATGAATTAAATGATATATTATAGTAGATGATATATCGCACACCCCTATAATGCATATCACAGACCTGTGAATTTCTATTACATGTTTACGTGCCCAAGCTTTTGCTGAGAAGCTCTGTGTTGCAGGAAAGTAATTCAGTAGGAAGGCCAGTGCTTTACAATTTGTTGGATTGTCGAGCTTGTTTCCTGTGTGCTACTTTCACCTCAGTATTTTTATAGCTGAACCTTTCGATTTCCCCAGTTAGCAGGCAGTGTTGCTAGAAATGGGGGAATTGGGGTTTCCATCCAATATGATTCAGCAAGTAGGAGTAAAATATCTCCACATTTCAGAGGCATTTAAGGAGTAGAATCTGTAAGTGAAACCTTATGAGCATCTCATCCTGTTGTCAGATATACACAAATCCGCCGCAAACTCTATAGGCGGCGCCATCTTGCCTGCAGCCATTACTGCGTGCTTGCTAAGGGTGAGGGTGTGACACTTGCCGGTGCCCTCTAATGACATTTCAATGAAAGTGGATCCTGCTCATGAAAGAAAATGTCTGGTGAAATGGAAAATTGGTTAGATGTCAGGTAGTGGCCAAAACTTACCCATAAAGGTATTTTATTTACAACATAATGTAGTAATTTCATTTACATTACATTTGGCTGACGCATGTTTTAATTGAAGACAACAGTAAAATGAATGCTGTCATTATTAGCTGTGTTGCTAATATGTTCACAAGCTTAAAAAGTTGTAATAATACTATACCCTGTAATAATATTATTTAAATACAAATCCTACATGTTTCGTGTGAATGAATGGTGCAGTCGACGTGCATTTTTTTTTATTTAACGCGCGCTGAAGCATGTTTGATGCTCGAGCGGTTTATATGCCAATATGAGGACACGACTGCATGAACTTCCTCGAGACGCGCTTGGTTCTTGCTGAGCCCTGAGAAATTTGGTAATGTGTGATAAAGAACCGAAAAGAAACCGATTTGAGAGTGTGATAAAGAACCAAAAAGAATGACACTTGAGGGCCCTGCATCTACTTTACTTTATCCCACCCGCAAATAGACTTTTTTTCAGTACTTCCAAATAGTTTCAACTTAGTTAGCCTATGTGTCGGCTCCACACACAACAAATAATTGATCAGGATCATTTATGCTGATATTAAAGCATTAACACACAAACCACTGCACTGTTAATTTAACATAAACGCAAGCAGGCTACTGCGTGCATGGTTTGGCTTGACTGAATTAGAGGTCGACCGATATGTTGTTTTTTTTGTTTGTTTGTTTTATTCACGCCGATACCGATCTTTTGAAATCCGGGTCAGCCGATTAAGGCTGCCGATTTATTTTGGCCGATATTTGCTTGGTTTTTAACCTCTATTTGAAAGATAAAATGTAAAAGAAATGATAATTACTTAACATAGGCAAACTTTCTCAACAAAAACATTTTATCCTCTCAAAAAATGTCCTGAAACATGTATTTTTGGTTTGTTTTGTTTGTTGACGGACAGACAAATGGACAACCTAATTATCACAAAAAAGGAGAAAAAAAACTTTAAATGATTGTTTTTTTTATATATAAGATTTATTATATTTTATTTAATTTAACTTCTAACAATAATGTATTGTTAGAAGTTGTCAAGTAAATTGCTGTCAAGTAAATTGCTGTTAAACGACAAAAACAACCACCAGATGGGAAAATGATATTTTACAAAAACTTTAAATTCACCTCAACGCACCGTCTGTTGTTCTACAAACAACGGCATCCCGCTGTTTGACCTTTTAGTCTACAGTGAAATACAGTCACACTTTACACTGTTTGGCCAGCATTTTAACCATGTTTAATCCAGCTACTAACTAACGGTCAGTGTTGTGCCTGAACGTGTTCATATTTAGGTCTGCTGCTCACTCAGCTGGAAAATGACTCTAGCGGCAGCGTGCGTCAAACACGTGTTCCACAACTAGGGCCCTATGATTTCCGCGATAACGAAATCGCGGCCGGAATCGCGGAATTTTCCAATAAACGCGGAATCTAGTGTTAACACGGAATTTCGTGGATTTTTACATATTTGGTTTGAAATTCTGTTTTTGTGTGGGAGATGAACGCATGTCTGGTGAAAATGCAGACCGGGGGAAGCAAATCCCTCAACCCGTCATTTCAGCTCCAATGGCGAACTCAAATCAATGAAAGCATGGCGAAGCGGCTCTCCGGCTCTGCTTTCGTCGTCTAAAAGTTAAGAAACTCAACGCTATAAGCCGCCAGTGCCGAGCCAAGCAGTTCGCATGTGACTTATGCAGTGTTTCCCACACATTGACTTATTCGCCGCCACATACTGCGTTTCAGTTTATCACTATTTAAAACACGCAGTGTATTCTTTCAGTTGTATTTCCTCGCTCTCCCTCTGTCTCTCTCTCTCTCTCTCTCTCTCTCTCTCTCTCTCACACACACACGACGTGCACACCGCGTCTGTCTGAGGCGCCGGACTGGACAAAAGCGAAGCGAACTCCGTGAGAGACAGAGTGTGACTTTATTTAAACTTATATAAACTAATATAATGTATATTCCTGGACAGTTTAAAGCTCATAACCATATTTTGTTGTTACTTGAAGAGTGCAGTGTTATGTTGCATCATGCAGTATTTGTCCTGAAAAGGCTACTATGTAAATGTCTGTATTACCTCAATAAATTTAAGGTCATTCCTAATTTATTTGTATTTTTTTAATACATTTTAATCATTAACTTTAAAAGCATACTATTTTACTATTTTTACAACTAAAATAACAGTCAAGGGTAAAAAAAATTATAAAACGGAATTTGGGAAAAAGTAAAAACGGAATTTGGGAAAAAATAAAATTGATTTCATAGGGCCCTACACCACAACACTAGGCTGCCCACAGATGTGCCTGCTTAATAATCGGCTTGATATACTTGGAAATTGGCCGCTGCCGATTATGTTAAAAAATGCCAAAAATCGGCCGATTATTCGGTCTACCTCTAGACTGAATGTCCTCAAAGTGCGTTCCCTTAAAAATTCCTAAAAAGCTGACATCAGTTTATCGTGATCTCACACATCTGTTATCAATTAAGTTGACTGCACAATGAATCTTTCATAATTATACACTTTGTTCGTTATAATTAGAGGATTTGCCAGCATACACAATTCACACACAGTGAGTGCATTACCGCCCACAATCTGTATTTCCGTAAACATGGGCAGTCAATGCACAACAAAGGTTTGAATTTCACAAACAATTTTATTTGTTGTTAAAACAGCCAACCACACAACACGCTCTTCCGAGCATCACTGGACAGTATACATACCTAAAAAAACACTACATAGAAATAACATTTCATACAGCTAACATCTGCTGCAGCCACCTATGGGACCAACGCTACTATCTTAGCAGCAAGGCACGCAGTAATGGCGGCGCTGCTTTATTTTCGTGTTTTGCCGGATTTGTGTATAAAACTCGATAGTGGTTTCATTTGAACATAGGTGGAGCTTACCCCTGGAATTTGCTATTACCAAAGCAGAAAGAGGCTTTATTCTGTATTGAAACTGTATGATCTTTTTAAGTGTCTGAAGGCAAGTATTTTGTCTTAATGTTTAATTTTATACCTGAATGAACTTTTAGTAGGTAAGAATCTCATATTTATTTTTACTTTTAAGTCAACATGAAATCAAAATGGACCCAATATACTTCAATGCAAGTGTTTTTGTGTTTTTTTTTTTATTTAAAAAAAAAAGTTATAACTTGCTCCACCTCAAACTATTGTCTTTGTTGGCTGATTTCACCAACACCACCTAAATTTAGGCCTATGAGTGCTGGTTGTTTTGTTGACTAAGCGGTCAACCATTTTTGAAGAAAAAAAAAACTTGTAACAAATGGTTATATAGTGGCAGTTCTTTTCACAGATTGTCAATGTGCTATAGCAATGTTAAATGTAAATTACCAATCTTAGGCTTTCAGTATTAAAAGAAGTATGATGATCTTAAATCTGTAACTTTCGATTTACTGCATTACTTTTTGTTGGGCTAAACTTTTCAATTGAACTTTGAAAAAAAAAGATAAGAAAATTGATTGCTCATTCAGGCACTGCCTCAATTTCATCCAATTAACTATCACACTGCTTGTTCTGACAAGCGTCTTAGGCTATATCTGATGAACATCATAATTACAATAAATTCAGAAGTCTAAAATTGATCTGTGATTGCTAAATAGTTAAAAAATAGCATTTAAAAGAAAACAATCTGAAATCATATCATGATCATGTAAAAAACACTTTTTAAAATATGGTTTGTTTAATAAAGGAAAACTACTCATAAATGCTTAATTCTAAGTTCCAAGAACTTAATTTTTAGAACTATTTAATTATCATTTTGATATAATTTTTAGAAAGATTTACATTAATTTTGTTAAAAATAATTTTCTATACATGTTGTAAGAATTTGTAATTGCCCATTGGGCTAGGAAGGTTTTTGTCTATTAATGAAGTACAAACCCCTTTGTCATAATCATAAGTTTAGCGCATCCAACAGTAAGCTCAACTTTGAGACAATTCTGTTTCGATCTAATATTTGAGCCCTTTTTTTTATTTTGGCAGCGACATTGGAATGCAATGTAATGGTATTTGACTAATGAATACATTACCCTCTCTTCCTTTTCCTATGTCACCTCTGGCACCTGTGGATCTGCGTGTTGGAACTGTTTCACCGATTGTTTTCCTTGGATCCCACTTAAATAATACTTTTGCTCAAAATATGAACTCATGGAACTCGTTACCCTTTATTGCTTTTATCCCATTCCCATGGATGTAAACTCCATAATTTCTACAAAACTAAATCCCCAACTGATACATAACTGAAAACGGTCTGTTTAGCGCAATGAGCGTTTCCCACAAGGTGGGCCCGGTGGTCCAAGGGGCATGGGTGCTGGAAACCCAGGATTTGGCAGGGTCCGTGAGGAATATGATGGAGCTGCCAAGAAGCCTCGCTTCTGATCTGGCACTTTAAAAGCAAAGTTTGTGTATGGAATTCCAGAGGCTCAGTTCTGGAGTCACAATTGATGTATTTAAGTTTGAAGAATTTTCTTGCAATTTTAGCCTGAAAACTCATCCCATTTGTGGCAAGATCTTTTTCGTCCTATTTTTATTTTGTATTCTTAATAGGTTTAATAAAACCATTGAGGTCAGCGCTGGCTTAGTGCTGCTAACATGTAATCCACTTTCTAATTAGTCTTTATCTTGTCATGTTACTTGTGTTATGCTGGTGAATATTGTAAATTTGTTCTGATCTTTCTATGGCTGTGTTCTGTGCCATTCACATTTAAAATAATACATGTACATTTTCAATAAAGAGTGCAGTTGGTTCTCCCAAACCCCATTCAGGTTTTGTTGGCACAATGTTTAATTTTGTGATGTGTCGGGCATCTAACACCTGACACATCATACACCCATAAGCATCTAGGACATTCTCTTAATCTCTCTTAATCTGCCTGGAGTTTTACTTAATGAAACCTTTAGGGCTGCCCCCGACTAAAGATTTTTCTAATCGACTAGTATTCGTTCATTGAGGCATTTGTTGACTAATCTGGCTTTTATATTAATTTAAGTATATACTGAGCATTTAATATATGGACGTAATATATACTATCTATTTTATTCCGTGCTCATAGCAACAAGACTTTATTAGAATTTATTAATGAACTAGTGTTTAAGTCCATTTCATCTGTAAAGATGAGTTTGACTATCCCTACTCGCCATCTCTGCGGTTTAGTGGCTGGATGCGCCTTTAGAGAGAAGCGCACTTTTCATATAGATTATATTTCAGAGTACTTAAGTTTGAATTGGCTCATTTAAAAGTAGACATTTCAAGCTTTCTGTAGTATTTCTCATGTCTGTGATGGAAGTAGCCTATACTGAGTTTTGGTTCATTTTTGACGCGCTCCAGTTCACGGAAGCCGAGAGGGCAGAAAGCACATCATGTTTGTTTTCTCTATTTTTAAAAAGCACTGTTTTGTTGTGAGTTTACACAAGTAAAAGTACTCTTACATTTTTGATATTTTACTCTTTTCTGGATGACAAAAAATTTAGTTATTTCACTGATAAAGGCCTGCAGTCATTGCCATGATAGCTTTGGGTGTGCCTAATAGCACATTTATCTAGGTTAACATTAGAGTGAGCAACCATGTAAAGTAGCTACTACTTGCATGTTTCAAATGCCATATTTGAGGTGGTGTTCCGATACTACTAT
Organism: Pimephales promelas; assembly: GCF_988280905.1. Lineage (NCBI taxonomy): Eukaryota > Metazoa > Chordata > Actinopteri > Cypriniformes > Leuciscidae > Pimephales > Pimephales promelas. The sequence continues at coordinate 23,180,042 of NC_142786.1, read as the reverse complement.
CGGAAATGCCGCCTATACCAATAAAAATTCTGGCATCGGTATCGGCGAGTACTTCTATCCGCGTACCGATCCGAAACCATTTTCTTAAACAATGTCTAGTTATACACGCTAGCTTTGCTTACCGCTGCAAAACGGAGATCAATTCTACTTCGCTGCTCTAAACAGTGGTTGCTTGTGGAAACACGGGAAGTCGTGCTGTTGCCACAAGAAAACACGCGCAGATGCGCCCTGGCATAATGTCCGCAGTTTGGCTGTATTTCAGACTGGACCAACCAGCCAATAAAACGGCGACATGTCTCAAATGTCGTTTATTGATCTTCAGTTATAAAGAGATTATTTTCTTATATTATTCATATAATTTTTTTAGATTCCTAGATTTATTTGTTGCACTTTTATTTATATATATATATATATATATATATATATATATATATTAGTTATTTTGTAAATCTAAAATCAAAAAGTTCGCTCAATGTATTTGTCCATGTTTAATTTAGGAATAAGTTTGAAGCACACCATAATAATTCTATCAATTCATACAGTGCTAGAATGAATTACAGCTGAATAGATACTGTACACACCCAGGTATCGGATCAGTACTTTGGTATCGGCCGATACCCTGAGTCCAGGTATCGGGAAAAGAAAAAGGGTATCGGAACATCTCTAATTTGAGGTTGATGGATAATGGGCAAACCTTTGGATTATCACAAGCACCCACAGTTAATGATCTGTCCCTCACAGACGTCACTATCTGTGGCTTTTTTTAAAATTATTATTATTTATTTTATTTTTTTACGGCTAACAGAGTAATACAATTTGTCGAGTATTAGGGGGCAGCCCTAGATATTTTTCTATTTATAGTTTAAAGTTTAGATTTAGCATTGCCATTGTACAACTTGGCTATTAAGTTAAATATGGATTGCTGGTGTGGCATCAATTTAGTTTTATTGTTTGGAATTATAATTTCAACAGGATGACTTGGTTTCATTTCAAATCTCACCCAAGATTGGTTCTATAGCAAGAACACGCATTGTTTTGATTTCAATCATAAGTTATAGTTATAAATTAAATTAAATAATGACAAAACAGGTTAACTCAACTGTGGATCGTAATCACCGAAAAAAGTATTCTACTAATCTATTTTATAATTATAAATGTTTTTCTTTATCAAGTTTATACTGGCAAACCAGTAGTGAGTTTTTTTTTAGTTTTTTGCTACCACCTATAGTTTAATTGGGTTATTTACACCAAGTGGTAATGAGGAAGAAATTATTTGAAACATTTTTCTAGTGTACTCCCACCGTCATCTCCCAATGGAAAGCAAACCATTGGATAAGCTGTGGACCAGTTGGAATGGAACAGATCAATGTTTTGATATCACCATTTTACTGTCTTTTTAAAAATCTTTTTTTTTTATTATATATAACTTTTTTGCTCTTGTCAGAATATTTGGAAAATTTAATGGAAATCATCTGATTAATATTTGTTGGAAAATTTCTTTGTGAAATAATGGGAAAACAGATTAAATTTACTCTTTGGAAAAAATCATTGATGCCTGCCATGTCCGGGACTGCGGACAGTTGATTCACAAGCAATGCCTGTACATTTTTATGAAACCAAAAGGGGTTGGAAAAACAAACTAATCCGAGTTTGTTTTTGGATGGCAATCTTAACTTTCACAAACATTACAAATCTGATTTTGGTTACATGATTTACAAGTATCCATTTAAAAAAGTATACTGCTGTCATTGTAGGTTTATTACTCAAACTATAACATTTTCTTTTACATGATATTAGGTCTGGGTGTTGTATAGACTAAGGTATGTAGATATAATTTCACAAAAAGTCTTATGTGACAAGTTATTACCATTTATTCCTGGAGTGAGCTTCTGTGGGAAAGTGCAAGATCCAATTTGTCTTCAACATGAGACATGCTTGATATTAAGTTGCTCTGATGTTCGAGATGTTTTCCTCACTTCCTCACTTGCATTGAGGTTTATCCTGACCGCAAGAAAGTCTTCAACTTTTTTGAACCAGCACTGTTGTGCGCATGAATGTCCAATAGATGGCTTGCAATAATTCTGAAATATTTTAGACACATTTTACAAAGATTTTTTAGCCTCTTTAAAGTTGTACATATGGTACAGGCAAGTAGTAACTGTAAAGAGACTATTGTGATGGATAAAACTAATGTATTATAATTACTATAAGATGAGAATGTTCTTTTCAACTACTTACCAATTAACATTAGTCTTTGCTTTTGTTTGTTTGTTTTTTTTGGTTTTTTTACTACACTTTTTTTTTTTAACCCCCTTTTAGCTGTGAATGTATATGACCATCCAGTGAATATTAGTTTCTGTTCCTCTCAATTCTGATTTCGTTTTAACTCCCACGGTAGCCAATGTAGTGCAAGATTAACATGGCTTCCAGTTTGACCTCGTCCATGACCGTTAACTCAAACGTAAACACGAAAGGCAAAGCTTGAATTAACGGTATGTCCCTCTTCGCCTAATGTACTTTCAAGATGGAGGGGCAACATGGCGACCGACATTAGAACCTCTTACCCGTATTTATTTTCAATAGCATATTATACACTCACGAGAATACTTTATTACTTGAACGAAATAAATATACATTGAGCACATATATTTTTGAAAGAACTAAGTGTTTTTAGCTAAGAATAAACTAAAAGAGTTACACAGTGTAGCTTTAAGAAGCAATTTTAGGATGTAATATTTATATTTAAACTTATTTTGCACAATTAACAGCCTAGCCTACATGGATTCATCCACTGTATGTTTTCATAGCCTTCAATTTGCACATTGTTTGCAGAACAACATTTTGCAGGATATGAAATAACTTAATATACTGTATATACACACCCAAAAAAATCACCCAGCTCTAGTTATTATACAAGTAGAACTAGTAAAAGTCGACTAATTGTGCAGTGGTTACAGGGACACATACTTATTCAACAAGTAGCATGTTACTTGTGGTGATTTTAATTTCTACCATTTTATCCTTTTCTAGTTACGATGGATGACTCGTTGAAATCTTCAAAATATTGCTACCTATCTATGTTTGAAAGCACGGTTTAAATGGTTAGATTTAGCTTGTGTAGTATCCACAGCACCACCTCAATGTTTCTGTTTCAATGTATTTTGTTTTGCCAGTCAAACCAAAATCAATTTGCATAGTTGGTAGCATTATTGATGTGGCAAGACAATGAAATTGCTTGCTTTCCTTTACCCTCCATGTCTCTTTGAATGTTTTGAGGTGCTGCATAGAATGTTATTTCTCTAAATTTGCAATACCTTAATGGGAACCATTAGTGTAAGCATCAGAGCAAGGCCAGTTGCAGGTTAGCTTGTAAATGATGAGCAAAATACAAAATCGATTTGAATAATGTAAACTACAAATCAAAATAAACAAGTAGCAAGGCTTGTTTTGTGTATAACACAAGCTATTCATTCTCTTCATTCATTCTCTAGAGTAATTTATAACGTTGCTCTTTTTTTCAGATTAAAACTTGACTTATATATTACAATATCATTCATTTAAAATTATATTTTTGGGGAGAGAAACAAATTGACATCAACATGACAACATCCCACCAAGCCGTTATTTTGGAATGAGTGCTTTACCAATTTAAATTGTCTTCTCCACCAAGTAACTATTAACACTGTCGAGCTTTTCTTCTAACTGTTCTAAATGTTCTGCTGCTCTTAAATTTGGAGACGGGCAATTAATTTGACAATTATCTCACTATTAAATTTATATCTAGAAGTTATTAATATAATTGCTAAATTAATTTAAATTCACTTTGCATGATGTGAGACCTTTTAAGTGGACCAGATTTCTGTGTAAAAAAAAATGTCCTTATTCCTGACCCATGCATGCCATTGGTCATTTACCAGGTCACACTATTTTGATATTGCCTTTTGGAGTGAGGGCACTGCTACCTATTAGCTGACGTGCTTCTACATTGTTTATTTTTTTCTACATTTAAAAAAGTAATGGTAGTGTAATTTAAACAAATATTTCTTAATTTGAATGACATATGGAATATGAGTTCCATATCCATATTCCTTGATTTTGCGAGTTGTCAACAAAACTGAACTGCACGCACTCTGTAAAAAGTATTTAAAAGAAAAATGAGTGTAACGACCTTTGCCGGTGTTGCAAAAATAATTTAAGGATTCGCGGAATTCTTGCAAACTCTAAAAACATTTTGGAACGAAATAGAAAATGTGAACGTATATACAAACAAGTTCTCCGTTTAGGATTTAGGAAATCTGCTTGCATTTGTCGGACCGGTCTCAACTTTATAACACAGAGCTCAACTTGACGGATTTTGATAAATGGAGAGATGACGAAAGAGACCAGGCTGAAGAAGAGTTCATTTGAGTCTTCAGAGAAAAGACCGGGAGCCAAAAAGATGTATTTAATGATGATTTAAATACAAAAATGATAAGTAGCATCTAAGAATTTATTTTAAAAAATACACCACTTATAAGGGGTGTAGTGACCTATAACAAAGTGTCACCATTGTTTGATGCAGCGTTGGCTTTGACATGAGTTGCATCGCCGGGATGCCCATTTCGGCCAAAGGAGATCAAAGGAGAAACCACAATGACCACAGGGTTTTCATTGCGTCCCATCTTCTAAACAACCATCGGAGCCAGCTGATAAATTAAACTTTTGCCGAATCCTGTAGGAAGGACGGCAAACACAACTTGGCGATTGACAAATGCCTTTATTGCAATTCTCTGTTCGTCTTTTAAAACCAATGGGCTGTCGATTTCTTTTAAAACAAGCGCGATAGCGGAATCTATATATCTCAATTCTCCAGCTGCAGTCATCTTTGTTGTAAACCAGTTCAAACCAAGAGCTCTTTGATGACGTGATGATAGCATACCTGCAGATCATCTGTCCATCATATAAAGCCCGCCCTGGCAATTTGATTGGCCCGATCATTTTTTTTTTTTTTACTGATCATAATTACTCGTCAATGGATCGAGTCCAGACCAAACTTCCTGACCAAAAATGTTGTGGGCGGGGTTCGGGCTGGCATCCAGACTAAGGACACAGCTATCAATTAGCTTGATTTCTTCTACATTCTTTTCTTTCTACATTTTAAAAAAAATCAATGGTACTATAATTATTAAAGCAAATATTTCTTAATTTGAATGCCATGTGTAATATGAGATTCAATTTTGTTGCTAGTGATCATTTAATGTAACATTTTGTATTTAAATCACATGGCTTATGTAATTAAGATAATTTTAACATCAAGAATGGAGCTGGAAAAAGGTAACCTCACTTACAGATTTTCCAAGATACATTGTGGTAAAATGTATTGTCTATTGTGTTGGCTTTCTATACATTTTTTTCCTTAACAGGTTTGTTCGTGACTTCCGAAGTATCTTCGAGTTTGGAACTCTTTTGGATTTTAGCCATTTATCCACTATTAATCTAAGCCTCATACGGCATGCCCATGGACTGTTCACCAGCTGTTTAATGCATAATGCTCACAAAATGGCTGGAGATTTTTCAGAACACCAGGCTCTAGTCTGTTTGGCTGGCTTTTTTAATTTTCAGGATGCTTAGGTTTTTGTCAGTTTACCTGGAAATATTTACAATTTCCCAGGCTTCTTCAATGAGCACTTCAAGGGAAGAACTAGTCGCTGGATTTGCCAAAGATTGTGAGGTTCGAGGCATTAACTTCAAGAGCTTTGTTCAAGACACTTGGTAGCAAGTACACAAGTCATCATTGACCACACCAAAATGTTATGCCGATTTTATCTCTTAAGCACCATGAGTTAAAACAGACCATGCTTGGTCAGTTTGTCACCTCTTTTGCTCTAGGTCATCTGTTTTTGGGCAGAATGAATATGTGAGCCTAATCCACTACAAAATGACATTATGGTATGTAATCATTTATTTATCATTGACCAAATCCATGTTGGCTTGTTTGTCCTATTTGGAACAACCAAGTTTATTTTGCTTCATTACAATTACTAGTGTGGCACCTTACCTCTTTGTGTCCCAAATTTAGAGTATTGGTATTAATTTAAGTTCTTGGGGGAACATCTGGGGGAAAAGGCATTAAAGTAATTTAAAGAAAACTTTAAAGTTAGGATACCTTCTACTTGTCTTAAATCCTCAAAGGTAAGACCACACACACCCATACATGATGTATTCCAGGGCTTGATTACAAAAACTTCCAAGTCAGTTGGTGGAATTGTAAATGGCTCGATTGATTACACAATCGAAATGCATGCATTAGGGATGTCAATTTACACATGTGATCGATCATCGTTTAAATGAATTTATAAATTAAACGTTAGCCTTAATATTGCAATATGCGTCTATAGCAGTGGCAAATAGCCAACTTGATGACAGTGACAGATGACATGTTCCCCACCAAATGAATGATTAGGGTTTTCGTCTAATAAAGGCCTAGTAGAATTGTAAAATGAGTCTGCGAATTGATCATTTAATTAAATTACTTATGTTGCCGAATATAGCGACCTATAGCCTACAACGTGTCAACGACGCTGCCTCACATGCGTGCTAGTCAGAATGTATAACTCCTGTTGTGGATGCTTCTATAACAATGCACTGAAACATGGCAACTAAACCCAATTAATTCGCAACAATTCTCATTGTTCTGTTATGGAATGACAGCCCCAATTGTAGTTATTAGGAATGCAAAAAGTTAATTGATTTTCGATTAATTGTCGACAAGAATTTACTCAAATTAATTGTCGGCTAATTGATCATTGCGAACTTGACGGGATGTTCTAACGCGAGAGAGCCGACACAAACTTGAGGCAGCAAAAAAGAAACCAAACATGAGGCGGTCAAAACGGAGTGGAATGCATCGACATTGACTACCAGCTATGCAGCGTGCTAACCAGCTGTATTCTAACAATAACTTGGCTCATACCTGTCAACACTCCCGTTTTCCCGGGTTTCTCACCTTTTTTTTTTTAGCCTCATCTCCCTCCCGGTTTGTTATTTTTCCCGGGAAACTAATATAACTGTCTGTCACACTTTCATACGTGGTGTGTTGACTTCACATAGACAGCAAAAGGGTTGTTCGAGGTGCACGGCACATACTATACAATACAGCTGATAGTTCAACAGTAGGGCTGGGAAAAAAAATCGATTTTTCGATTAATCGTTTTTTAAAATGTGTTCGATTTAAAATCGATTCTCAATGGCCACGAATCGATTTTTTCCATATAAAGGGCTCGCGGACGCGGTGCTGCATCTTCTCGTCTCTCTGCACTAGGCAAGCGCCAAAGCTGTCGATACACACACGCGTTTAGGAGTCGGGACATGACGGAATATTCACTTAACAATCGGGCCAGCATTGCATCATAACCTATGATCATAACTAAGGTTTATCATTTTCACGTCTTTTTAAGTTTTACAAGCAATGTTAAACCATCCCGTGCAAACCTGCGTGCAAAGTACAACCTAAATCTGCCTCACAAACAGCTCGCCAGAAACAAACGTTTTACCCCTGGATTATATCACTTTAACAGTTAAAACACACGACATTATGTCAAAACTCTGGTCTTGGTGAGTAACCTCTTAAAGACAGTCGGTAATGTCTTAAATTAGCATTAAACGCGTGTGACAGAAAGTTAATGAAACAGTAATGGATTCGCGCACTAGTTCTTAAAGTGAATGCAGCCATTTGTGTCAGTCATTAATTCTGTTGTCATAACAACAGAATATAGTATTAATTGTAAGCAATCAGAATTAATAGCCTTTGTATTTAATTCAGTCTGGACTAAAAAGACTATCCAGTGTTATTTTACATTGGATTACTTTATTCAGTTTCTGTAGTATTATACCCAAAAAACTACCCCAAAATGTCTCTTAATTTGTGTCTTTATTCTATTGTATTTATTTGTGCTATTTTTTTCAATTTAATTCAAAGATTGAAATCAAGCTTCCATACATAAACTCTTAAAACAAAAATAAACAAAAAAATTACATTACCATTTTAGGTAAGATCAATGTAAAAAAAGGTCTAAATATTTATATATCTATTTATCTATATCTATCTTAAAATAACATGATACTGTTTGATCAAGCTGTGCGACTGTTCAGACTTTTTTTGCATATTGCATCAAAATCCTGTTTATTCGTTCTATGCATTTAGTGTACCTAAAATAAAAAGAGTTTTATATACAGGTTTATGGCTCTTAATTTCCTTGTATTAATTAACCACTAGTAAACTTATGTCCACTGTTCTTTTTTATAAATATAGGATTTGTATTACATCTTCATTATAGTCGAATCGAGAATCAAATCAGGAATCGAGAATCGAAAATTGAATCGAGAATCGAAATCGAATCGAACTGAGAGCTTGTGAATCGAAATCGAATCAATTGAAATGTGAATCGATACCCAGCCCTATTCAACAGAGAGCGTCCAGCTCTTAAAGGGGCCATACCTCATTTCCACCTTTACAAGTTCATGGTCGATAAGGTTGATCAACTAATGATTAATGAATTAATCGAGAATTTGCATCCCTAGTAGAGTCATGCATTATTGTTTGAGCGTCATGTGTTGAATGGACATTGGTAAACTGAGGAGCTTTTTGAAAGCGCCTTATTTTATCTCAACAAAACATATCTTACCGGTATGAACAAAATAAACATTCTATGAACTATATCTACACACAATGGCGCTGATTCACAAGTGAATTTGAGCAAAGTTACTTGTTAGTCAGAACGTAAAACTCCTGTTGTGGATGTGTTTATCCTGGAGCAACATGCTAAAACACAGCAAACCCAAATAATTCCTAACGTTCTATAACAATATTGTTCTGTATAATGTTATGCAATATGACGGTCCCAATCGTAGTGATTATAAGTCGCGCATTGCCGTTTGAGCTTCATGCGCTGAAGCGGACCAACTTTATCTAGCTTTATTGTGTTCTAACCCATTTCAAATTAATTATAGCCAATTATTTCCATCTTGAGACAGGTTCTTAATATTTAAGAATAGTATATTTTTGATATTGGATATAAATACTGGAATTTTTCCAGAATTACAAAACATAAATTCCATGGAGTTTGTAAGAATGTTCTTAATTTTTTTAACAAAACATTTGATCTTTTATCCGACCATAGTTCTCAATTTTAGAATTAAAATATGAGTTCATAGTGTTTAAATAGCAACTATTATTATTTGTGATATTGAAGTTGTTCTATTATGTGGTTTCTTTTGAGCAACTTTCTTTCTATATTTCATTGATTGCATTGTTGAGGATCAAGATATTTTTGACATGCCTGTTTCTTTTTTTTTATTTTAGGTAATGTTAGTTCGGTAAGATGATCTTTGAGTAATTCAAAATGATTATGGAATTAAAATGGCTAAAACTTCTAAATCTAATCAAACCATCAAATTGCAGGAGCTGATTTCTTCAAGAAACAAGTGATGAACCATGTGAGAACTGCTAAGGATTGCCCTTAATTTAGGCAGTTTGGGCATTTTGTTTGAGGCTAAAATTCACATTTGCGTAATACTTAAACGTGTAAGCTTTGAGAGAGATGAATTGCTTTCAAATTGCTATCCATTAGAGATGTCCGAATCAGCTCCAACATCACTTGAATCCACTGTTCTAAACAAATCAACCCACCACACTTATGTTTTTTAAAGCAAAAGTTATCTTTGCCAAAATTATATTTCTATAATCGCCTAAACCAGGAGTCAGCAACCTATATGGCACGCGGAGGGGTAGTTGCTGGTACTTGAGCAAACGTGAGAGATGCATGCCTTTAATTCAGATAAAGCAATGATAGAGTACATCTCTGAAAGCATGAGCAGCGCATCACACACAAGTTACTGACTGACAGCTTGTTCCGCTATTTGTTCCTCTTAGCTTTGAAGGGAAAAAACAATGTGAATTGTATACATTTTGGAGCTATGAAGTATATAACGTCCTGTTCAAAATTCTACACATTGCACGATGATGGTGCATGTGCAAACTCCATTAATGCTGTTCTCTTCATGTTTCAAGTAGCTCAGTGTTTATTCAGCACATCCTGAACACACAGTTGACTTAAAAATAGCCAGACTAAATTATATTACCAGTGCTCATGCCGCTCTCTCTCCCATTGTGGTCTTTGATTTTGAAATTAGCTGATGATTAATAAAGACTTTGACATGAATTCCATGGAATTTGAAAATTAAAACAAATTTTAATGGAAAATTGCTTCCATCATTATGTTGGAGAAAACACTTCAGAATTTTTACTTTATTTTTTAGTTAAAGCTGTCAAGTTAAGCAATGCCTCATGTAGGTTCCTTTGTTTTATACAATGACCACTAAGAGGAGCTCTAGGCATATTGTCTTTTATTGGTTTTCCCTGACGAGATGTATATATTTGTTGTTGGAAAAAGTAAAAGAGTGAAACATTTTGTTTTACTGTGAAATGATTGTTCCAGGTCTTAAAAATCAACGCATTATATGTCGTCCATCTGCAATTTTTGGAACGCTTTTATTACTTGATCGCAGCGTCCTCAGATATCACCGCGAATCGTGCATCACTACTATGCATTGACAAAAAACACGATCTAATATTTTTTTGTAGACTATATTATTTTGAGTATTCTGTGTTTGAAGACAGGAGGGCTGTTTAGAAGCATCAGGAAATTAATTAATCTGAATGTTCTCCTGCAAGAGTGTTCAAATTCCCACTTTAAGCTGCTGTAGCTAGTTTTTTGGATATTAGCAGGAAGAGATAAAAATAAACTGGTTTCTCATTTTCAAGAACACTACACCACCTCCAGGCTTGGTAAGTGCAAAACGCATGATTATTTCACAGGCTGCCAAGTCCTGCAAACCATTGTAATTGTGGCTGTTTGGTAGTTAATAGGGAATTTAAGAAAACTAAATTTAGCTCCACAGTTTACATCTATCCACCTTATGTAACTTGAATGTGTAGGTTTCTGTTCTCATCCACTTTCAGTTATTTTAGCTGTACAAAAACGGGTTGTTACGCTGCTTGATATTGCAAACTGATACTTGTTATATTATTTTAATTTTAAATTATTTTATCATTTGCAGCATTTTGTTCTTGTAGTTTCTCTGTAGCGGCAAATTAATCTGTCTCAGAGCATTCACAGAAAGTAGCTTACATCTGCGTTGAAGAATAAGGTGGATTTTTATTTATTATATATATATATATACATACACACACACACACACACATATTTATATATATATATATATTTATTTATTTAGTCCTGATTCACACCAGGAGAAGAAGGGATCGGAGAGGGGAATCACTTATCAACTTCAGACCATGTTTAAAGTGATGGGTCTTTTAATTATATTTACTCAGCCTTGTGTCATTCCAAACCTTTATGATTTTCTTCTGAGTTGTACACACAAATTGTGGGAAAGCATTTGTCAAGCTCATCAAAAAGCTCCAATATTAGTCCATAGGAAATGTACAATATAATCCATGACTTTGTGTTAAGGTACAGTCACACTAGCAAAATTTCTCTTTTCAAAGTCAAGAGCCAAAATTGTGTAAGGGAGGGGATTTAAGGTTGATTTTTATTGATCCTGTGATCAAAGCTGAATTATCAGCTTTCAGTGTCCCTTGATCCTTCAGAAATCATTCCAGTATGATGATTTGTTGAACAGTTTTTTTTAAAATCGTGATTGTTTTTCAGGATTCTTTGAATAGAAAGTTGAAAGAAAAATGTGAATTAACATTTGACTGGTTATGTATCTCAAATAAAAAAATGCGGAATGAGTGAAATGGCCAATCATGATTCCATAACCCTCTCGGGGTTGCCTCCAAAGAGGCTTGACTGAAAACAAATTTGTGAAACTTCACAGATCAACGATAAATGTGACCACACCTTTAGGCCTCATTTACACCTGGTATTAAGATGTTTTAGTCGATCAGATCACAAGTGGACAAATCTAGATACAGGTGTAAATTGGGTCCAATTCTCTTCCAGAGGTAATCGCAAATGCATTGGGCTGGGTTGCTTTTGTAGTGTAGATTCTCATGTGGTCGAATCCCTTTGAACAGCCACAAAAGCTGCCTAATCTCTGCCTACTGACCTAATGCCCAAACATTATGGGAAGCATGAAAACTAGACTGGATTTAAACTTTGTTGGCTGAAGACCCAAGTTTGGTTTGTAGACGAATATGTTCTAAGCACAAAGTTCTCTCTACATTCTTGATTTCTAACACGCACTCACTGGGTTCAGCACCATCTTGCGGCTGTCAGAGCAGAAATTAAAACTGCTGGTCTGTGTATGTTTCCATTGTAAGCCCATAGATTTACCCACACAGACTCCCTTCTCTAAGAAGTCAGGACACAAGTGATTTAAAGTGGACAAAGGAGTCAGATTAAGGGTACGTTTACACATCAACGATGCATTTTAAACAAATTGTTTCCTTTGCTTTTTCGTGTGCAGAAGACATTTTCAAAAAGCTCGTCGTTGACAAGGATCCACAAATTGTACTAAAGTGTAATTTTGTGAAATAACGGCGCCTAAAAGCAGAACATAAGCAGAATTTCAGAGTTTTTTGTAGTTTACATGGAGACCATAATGGTGTCATTTTCAAAATCTTGACTTTGAAACCCGCTTTCAAAAGTTTGCATCTTCAGGCCCCCCAAAACACCATTGTCGTGTTTTTTGTTTTTCGTTGAAAGCAATCTCGTATGAATACCCCTAAAACCAGATGTCTCCCTTGTCTAGTTGTGATCCGATCCACCAAATCGCTAGCCTGACAAGCCAGACTTATCATGATGTTAGGTTTGGGAACTCACAATTGGCCTACCTAAATCTGAGGGGCGGGATAAAAGGTTGTCTTTCAGTATCCCTCTGCACGCAATAGGATAGCGCCACAACCAACCAGAGCAACGAACGGCTGTGGATGAGTGAGTCCAATGCGTTTTCCCTCCACCGGAGCAAGTTGATATATTATATATTATATCCGAACACATTCGAAGAATGACTTATGTGACGTTCTCTTAACTCCAAGTCATCCAGAGTCGTGGCCAAAGCCGAATCAAAAGACCGCTGTTCGCCAGCAGCATCTTGTTTGTTTTTAAGTAGCAGGGAAATCAGCTATGGAAAATCACGGCGCAGAACTGTCACACCTCTGACGTCATTGTGTTAAGCCCGCCCACCAATACACGATGTGATTGGCCTGACCAGAGTTTGGTTTTTCCACTTCAAAAGCCAACAGAGAGTTGCTAGACCACACTTTGCTGCAAAATAATTTTTGCCGCCGCTAGGGTGCGTCTAGATTTCTAGACTACAAATCGCATCTTAGGTGCAAACAAGCTTATGTAGAAGAAAATCACATTGGTTTCGAGTGACACAAGGGATTGTGAACTACACACAATGGGTCTCATTCATGAAACATTCGTAAATATACAAGTAAATATGAGAGTGATTTGCGCGTAAAGAGAACTTCCCGAAAACTCTTCTCCTGATTCACAAATACTTCGTAAACGTCAGATGTAATAGTGAAGTGTGTGTGTTAATGAATTCAAACCAGTCGTAAATGGAATGCACGTGCACGTTCTTTCTCAATTATCATAAATCCCGCCCATTATATCCGACTGACATCTATAGGCATATAATAACATGAATATGAATGAAAAAGAACATTTCTCGGATGCAGAAATTGAAGTTTTATTATCAGAAGTTAAATTTAAAACACCAATTTTATTTTCAAGCGTTGCCTAGCTACATAGTGGCGTATCAGGTCCTAAAAAATGGAAGCTTAGCAGCATATTACAGGTGCAGTTAATGGAGTTTCATCTGTTAATTGAACAGTCCCAGAAGTGAGAAGAAAATGGTTCGGCATTAAGTTTGACAGCAGAAAACGAATTAGTTCACTTCGGAAAAATCGTGGCCTATTCAAACTGGAGGAGGACTGCCATCGATCACCAGATCTGCTATTACTGGCTCTCATAATAGAAGTAAAAAGAAAAACCGTATGTAATTACTATATAAAATATTTTTTTCAAAATGCTGTTTAAATATGTACCCGATTAAGGTGAATTAAATGCAGCCTTATTCATGAGCAAAACATTCGGATGTGAAGCGCACCATTTACGGGTGGCTGGGAGCAGGTGTAGATTTCTTGCGTACCAACTAACATTTGGAAAATACGAACATTTTAATGAATCTGAAAATTTACGCCAGAACCAATTTACACACAAATTCGTTCTGCTCATGTTTCATGAATGAGACCCAATTTTTATTTTATTTTTATTTTTACAATTTTTGGGTAAATATTTGACATCAAAACTTGAGCCATTGGAATGACTTTTTATATAGTGTTTAATGGCCCGTTCACACCTATAACGATAACGATAGTAGTGTCCACACCAGCGAACGATATTATTCTGTTTATTCTAAGTGTCTGTTTTTCTATGTTCAAGCTCGTTATAGCCGTATAGATTCTGATTGGCTGTCAATGTTTCTAACGTTCATCAGCAGGATAAAATTGTTCGGAAAGTGATTCCAACAACATACTGTTATCGTTATAGCCGTGGTGTGGACTACTATTCTTTAATATTGAGTATTTAATATTCTTTAACAGTTTTTTTTTTAAGAACTATAACATTATAGTTATCATCCTTGGGTGTAAATGGGCCTTAATTCAAGACGGATTTTAAAAGTGAATAAATTCCTTAAATTTTGGTTAGGCTAGCAGGAATTCACACAGAGTATGTCAACTTTCTCTAGTTTTTTGACATCCCCTGCATGTAGTTAGCACTGTAGACTGGGACCATGAATTTCCATATACTATTTGTAGTGTGACTCAGACTCTATGGTTAAGACTGTTTTTCCCCTTGGCAGAATACAGTGGATTCTTGCCTCTTTCAGGCTCCTGAGACTTTAGCAACATGACGAGCTTGTCTCTGTCTGTACTGTGTATTGAGTGAATGGTGGTGCTATAGCTGAGCATTAGGGGCCAGTGTCCAGCTTACCCACAGACTCCAGCAGTTGGTAACATTGAGGATTAGTTCTACAGATCAGTGGACAGTTGAGCCTGGACTTATTTGCATCAAGAGGTGTGCTTGCATATCACCGGAAAAGGTAAGTGATCTTGTCTTTGTTCCATGAAAATAAAGTACTTCTTTCATCAGCTGTGTTGAAATACTACCAGGGTTCTGGCATCACACTCCTGAAAATGGATTCACAGTGCAGAAATTGTTTTTGTAAGCAATATTTGAAATGTGTTTGGTACTTTGGCTCCCTCTGTGTGTATTTCAGCTGCTCTGTAATGTCTTCCACACAGTAGCTATCTTCAGGGACAGCAGCAGCAGCACCACTGCTTCACCAGGCATCAGGCATTTAAGCACTGCACACTAATGAAATATCAAGAACCTCACGATCGAGGGGGTGGTGGCATTCTGTTGACTCGAGGTACTGTGAGAAGCAATATTTGGTTTCTGCTTATGCAGGGATGATACAAAATGTGGTCTGTTTAGGATGTTTAAGGTGCTGAGAACTATAATCTGAATAGAAATGCTCAGATAAAGAGCATTTTCAGTTCACTTGAGTTTAGTTAAAAGGCACATCACATTTCACTGTTGTCTGTTGGGGACTTTCTAAACATGAACAGACTCGGGGGGGGGGGGGGGAAGAAACTCAATTTCAAGAGTAATTGCCTTTATTTTCTTTTTTAGTATGCTAGATTTCACTCTTTTTTCATCTTATTTTTAATGAAAGTAAAATAGCTACATGGTTTTTGCCTTGTTGAACAGATTTCAGAATAGATGAGTGCATGGAGAAATCATAATATTTGTTTTCATAGTAGAAATTTTGAAGCTGTAGTGGTCAAGCGGCAGTTCATTGCTGGTATATACACATACATAGGCGCTGTCCTTCCGAAGTTTGGTGTCTGTTTATTTTATATATATACATATATATATATATATACATACATGTATATAAGTCTCCCCAAGGCTGCATTTATTTGGTCAAAATCCAGTGAAAACCATACAATTTAAAATGATTCTTATATTCTAATGTATTTTGTAAATGTAATTTTATTCCTGATAACAAAGCTTAATTTTCAGCATTACTCCAGTCATTAGTTTTACAAGATCCTTCTGAAATCAGTTTAGTATGTTGATTTGCTGCTAAAGAAAAATTTCTTAATGCCAAAACATTTTGCTACTTAATATTTTTGTGGAAACCATGATACTAACATGATACTACATGACTTAGTTTTAGTGAAACAGAAATAGTTTATAAAATAAAGATTTGTCACTGTCAATTTTATAATTGTATTTAGTTGTCTGTATTTAGTAGTTTCCCTAATGACCCTGATTTCTGTTTGGCTTATCTTAGTACATTATTTCTATTAATTCAGCTTTATTTTCTGATGCCAAGCATGTTAGATTCCACAATATAACTCGGCAGACTTTTACCACTCATATTCTTTCCAATCTCTTGAATGCTTAAACCTTGTCTATCAACATTATCTGTCGTAGTGTGGAGCAAATCACTCTATTGGGTAGTCTTTAATTTTTTCTTAAATTTTCTCTTGTTGCAAAAATGCATCATTCAGTTTTAGTCATTTTTCTTTCTCTCTCTTCTCAAACCTGGCAGTCTTTCCAGTCTGTTTACTTCATAACTAATTCGGTGTGTGTGTGTATATATATTCATAACTATTTGGTATTTATATATCACAGAAACATGCTGCCTCCACTCTTTTTGAATATTTTCTATGTGGACTGGGGTGGGACATACTCTGGATAATGAAAGTGCTTTAACGTACTTTAACAGTGTTTTCCCAAATGTATTGTGTTCTTATATTCTACACAAAAGTATTGCACTCATCTCAGTGACTCATTCTACAGCAGTGTATTGCACCCGTGTTACTGAACACTGAGCAGACTCTATTAATGGTGCCCTAAATTCACTCTGGTGAGTGTGTGTGTGTGTGTGTGTGTTCCTGCTCCTGCGGATGATGGGCAGATCTTTACATATGTGTAATGCTGGATCAGCATTTTGACCGTCTGGATGTATGTGTAGGTGTCTGTTTATCTACACTGTGATCCATTCGCCTTGGTCCCAATCTGTCATTTTGATAACAATAGTATGGACCTTGAGTTTTCATCTCTATGGAGTGTGATGCCAGAACTGCCCGTTTGACCTAGTGGCTGCCACAGAGCAGCAGATCTTTAACCCAACATCCTTATCTTTTAGAAATCGGCAATCGTGTTTGAGGTGGTGTCGTCTGTACTGAAATGAGTCCAAATGTCCTTTACCATGTCAGTTAGTGATCTATACAGCAACCGTGTTTTTGCATGAAGTCATATTTGCTCTTCAGCAGTATATGTAATAAAAAATAAAAGTGACTTGTCTATGTTTAACTTGAATATGCCTAACCATTTATGTGCACGTTATGTGCTTTATTTTTTTTCATGAAGTTGGAATTTAGATGTTGGATAGAGAACTAAAGTAGCTATAATTCCTTTTGTCTTGCATTTCATATATTTAGTATTAGATATTGTTGTGGATGATAATAGCCTGTGTATTTCTGTATCCTCACTGTCTTTCTCTTACTGCAGGGGCCTCAGGTGATTGAAGGAGGTTAAGAAGCATCATACGTTTCATGAATGGGTAAGCATTCATCGAAGACAATGACAAGTAAGTGATGATGCCGCTTGTGTTTGCGTGACGGAGTAAAAAGGTCTTGTCTTTTAGATCAACCAAGGAACCTGTTCTCGGAACTATCGACTTGTTCGGCCTGAGATGTTCCTGCGCAGTGGACAATAATGTGCAGGTCTGTGATGTAATAGATGTATTAGTGTATTTGTGCAGTGAATTAATACAAAATTTTGGTAGTGAATAATTTTACGTCCAAATTACTGTAATGTCTTTTTTTTTTTTTTTTTTTGTACAAATTATAGCCGTTCAACATTACAGTTTAATTGAAAGTGATAATTTTTAAAATGAACTTAAATTAAGTGAATTAAAAACTATCTTAAACTATCTAACACAAACCCATTATAAATATCACATTTACTGACCTGTGTATTTTAAAGGTGCTCTAGCAATCATGTTTTGTCAAACAGAACGAGGCTAGCTCGACCCTCCCTTCTCACTATTCCCTCCACCCCCACTCCCAAATCATTCTTGTCGGTTATTGGCTGGAACCCTCTTTTGTGGTCCAGGGTTTTTTTTTTGACATTTGTGGAGCCTGGGCTGTCTACTAGGGGTGTAACGGTACACAAATCACGGTTCGGTACATACCTCGGTTTTAAAGTCACCGTTCGGTACGTTTTCGAAATAAAAGAAAGAAATGCCAGAGAAATTTCGTGTTTGTTAAAAGTAAAAAAATATTTTTAAATAAGTTTGAGTTCCTACATCTTGAAACTTTCAAGTTTATAGATGGGTGTCATCTTTGAAGGATGAACAAATAATGTTTTGGTCATCACATTAAAAATAATATTTAAATGAATATTTATTTATATAATATTTGAGTTTTGAAGTGCTGGAAAAAGATGTGTGAAGTATTTGAAAGCATTTTACTATTCCAGCCAAACTGGTTACAGTTCGTGTTACTATATTAAATCCATGGTGAATGTTGCTGGTCTGTGGACGTTTAAAGTATTACTAGTTCATTCACGGCACAATGTTTCTCCTGGTTTCCACGTCAGCGCTGTTTGATCTAATAGAGATCTACAGTTAATAACGGAGAAATATGAATGGTTCTCACTAGATCTCGCAGCGATGTAATTACTTAAGTACTTCTTTACTGGATCTCTTAGCGCTGTGTAGAAACAGTGTCGCTTGATCGAGATCGGCTCGCGCTGCACAGATGTTGCCGGTCCGAACTGATAAACCATCCGTTAAGCACATAATGAGTAGCGCAGTTGCGTTCCGCTTTCATTGCGCTTGCCATTTGATGTTGCGCAACGTTGTGGTGGCCGCACCAGCGCAAAATTTTGACGGCAGGAAAAATGGTCCAAGGAAACCGTTCTGTTTGAATGCGTACTGAACCAGAAGCCACAAACCAAAACGGTTCAATACGAATACATGTACCATTACACCCCTACTGTCTACAGAGACCCTGATTTTTTGTTGTTGTTGTTGTTGTTGTTGTCGTTTTTTACAGTGTGTTCAGGGGCCAGGCAGCTAGCGGATAGTGAGATGTTTGCTGTAATTGACCAAAAATAAAAAATGTTTCGGCCTAAAAAAGTGACATTGCTTAGAGCATTTATGTTTACAAATAGAAGTTTTACTAGTTATTTCACATTTCTTTCTCTCCTTCTCGTGTGTGTATATATATGAAGTGTGTGAGTGTATGTATCTATGTATGAAGTGTGTATGTATAAAACAATCTTTTACTTGGTGTTAAATCCTACTGGTTTTAATCCAAGATAAGAGAAAACTCTTATGTAACCAAATTATAAATTTTGACATTATTTTTCTTTGTCCTGTTTAGTCCTGTGGGAGTGTGACGCACAGATGAGACATGGCAGCTGGGAAATCTCTAATGCAGCACTGGATGCATCATGATTATATCCAATGTTTTTCTTTTAATAAACGGTCAAAGATGCCTTTGTCTGGTTTTGTGAATTTTTTTTTTTTATTAAACCAAGATTGCAAGTTTTAAGTGTACGTGCAGACCCTAGCGGACTTTAAAATTGATGTTTTTGTGGTGTTGCTAGTCTATTAGCAGTGTGGGTTTATCATATAAATTTAATGTCTGTTTATTAAACTTACTGGCAAGATTTATTTAAAACAAACTCAAGACATGTTTGAGAGGTCGATAAACGCAGACAGACCTCTGTAACCCAGTAACACCCAGGCTGCTGTCCAGTATCCATTAAGGTCAAGGTGCTATGTTTCTCTTGTTTTATCACTGTTGTTCTATTGGCTGACAGCTACTGCTGGAAGTAGTTCAAAAAGAAAAATAAACCTGCAGTCTGATAAGTGCGGTGGGGTCAATGTGGCTTAGGCTTTTTAGACCATGTTTTGAGGATTTTCTCAGGGATTGTTAGTGTTGTGATTAACTATTAAATTCACATCCTTTTGATGGTCACTAAATACTGTATCACCAGAAATATTTACTGACATGGCAGTTAGCAGCTAAAGTTAAAAACTTGAATATGATCCACAAATCTAAGACTAGGTTTTATGTGTACTTAACATGGGTTGTGTTCCTTTTCAGTCATTTCAAATCATGTACACGTGTCCTAGTTTATTTTAAATGGTACATGTCACAATTAATTTGCCAATGATTTGTTAAATTGAAGATGATTCAGAGACAACCTTGCCATCAGATATCTCCATGTTCCATGATGTCTCAGAAACGCTCAAGTCTTTCTTTGTGCTGTAAGATGACAACGGAACGAAAGAAAGGGAGAATTTTGTGGTGTGCGACCAATGGGCTTGCCTGATGTATTTTTAATGTGCATGAATGATTGATCACTGTATGTAGACACATGCTCCCCCGAGGGGCGGCTGCAGTCCGTCTGGTGCTGTCGGTGCAGACATGAGTGCAGCCAGACCTTCTGCACTGAGCGTGAACACTGTGGAATTAAAGCATCAGTGGGCAATGCAGAGAAACCACACTCTGGTTCGGACGTACCTGCTCTCCAGCTCCGCAATCCCTCTTCCTGCCTCGTGGAGCAGAGAGAATTTCAGGCTTCCATCATTATCCAGATCAACACATGGTCGGAACACCATGGTGACTCTCAGGTAAGCTGATATCTGGCGCCTCCAACTCTATTGGCTGGGACTCCAGGAGCAATTTTAGAGAAGTCCTTAATTAAAACTATTAACATCACTGATTCCATCTAAATACATTGTTTTATACCAACAAAACTATTTTAATGCGTTAAATCAGGAGGAAATAGTGGAATTCATATAAAAAAAAATCATTCAATAAAAGGATCTATGTATTATATGACTAATTTTTTTTTTAAGAAAATTGAAGGCACATGAAATTGAATTTTAGGTTAATATTTATAGTATTTCAATTCAATATTTGTCAAATTAATTTTCATCTAATTATTTTTCAAATTCAGAATAAGTGTAATGCCTACAGCAATGCAATACCCAGAATTAGTAGTTTGTTGAGGTCTGCATTAAACTTCTAAGCTGTACATATGTGTAGACATGTCTTCATCAAAAACTGCTACACACCATGGAGAACCAGGTGGAGAATGCTCTAGAAATCCGAGAAACATTCTTCTTGTGTGGCAACACACCCAAACAGCTCACAGGAAAAAACAACAGCTAAATTACACTGATTATCCAATGACAGCAGCTAATGTTCCAATGGGGTTCTCAAACAGTAATGTGAATGATTGCTATATTTGTAAAAGCAGAGGAAAGATGTAAATTGTTAATGTAAATTATTAGTAATGTATTTTTTTTATTTTATTTTTTATAAATATCTTGTTATATAAAAAATGTTGTATTGTTTGTGAGTCTCAGTTGGTAGGCCTATTGCGTAGTTATCAAAATTCTAACATCTTAAAGTGAAAACGTTCTCTACTTTTCAAGTTTGGCGTCAGTAAGATTTTTTTTAAGAATCTTTGCTGACCAGCCATCTAGATTTAAAATTAGTCAAGTTCAAGTGTTAATATTTAAAACGACTGTTTTCTATTTGAACATATTTTAAAATTAAATGTATTCTTGATATCATAACTGAATTTTCAGCATCTTTAGTCCAGTCCATGGGTCACATGATCATTCAGAAAATCATTAGGTCGTCTGTCGTCAACAGCAACGCTTCGCAGCAGATACTGATCGGTGTTGGTGTTTTGGTGTAAAATACCGCGAGAGCGATGCGAAAGTATGGAGAACTCTCGCGGTACTTTGATGTCGTGCCGATTCGAAAACGCCTTCTTTGCTGCTCATCTCAAAAAACATTTTGTAATATTGAAATCTTTTTTTTATTTATTGTTTTTTTTTTCAAATAACTTATAAACAACTTTCCCCCAAAAAATACTTTTTTTTAACAGAAGGTCTTTATCTTTCTATTCCTTCCGCTTACATAAATATTCTTTTGTTTGATTAACCTCATATCTGTCTGTTTTTGGTCTCCCAGTAAAAGTGAACCTTCCCTGTTCACCCCAGGCCAGAGGGCTGCTTTCGAGGGGCTTTCAAAAAACCACCACCCCCTTTTATGCAAACGTGGTGGCCCATCTCTTCCCTCCTGCAAGACCCCTACTGTGAACACATCGACAACTCAACAGAGCTATCATCAAGTGTATATGCATTTCTCTCAGCCTCTCAGGCCTGTACTAAAGCCTGGACAAACGCTTCCTCGCAGTCAGCGGCGGCCCACGGAGAGAAAAGAGAGGCAGCCCGTAAACCTCGAGACGTTATCTGTCAGGGGAAAGACTTTCCTCCCCACCCGCCATTACCCTGACGGCGCTTCATCATCTCGGTCTCACACACACCAGCTGCATGTGTTCCTGCCTGCAGAGGGCGCTGGGCCGGGGGAAGACCGGGACAGTGAGTCGATTGATGAGGGTTTCATGGATGAGCTGGATAGCAAAGTTAACACACTGAGGGCGAGGCTTCAACAATATCCAAAGAAACCCAAACAGTGTGATATAGAAAAATCACTGACAGGTGAAATGGTACAATTAACATCTTAGTGTAGCATTAAAGCATTTCATATTTTGCGATATCTGAACTAGAAATTGCAAATGTTTACTCTCAAGCAATGTGTGTAAATTATAATATATTTCATTATAATAAAACAAAATTATGATAAAAAATGTTGTGTGTTGATCTATAGAAGGAAATTTCATGATATCCCCACAGGTTGTTAACTACAATACAGGCCTATTGATTCCAATTAAAGCTGTTAAAAATTGACCAAAATATATATTTTTTTATCTAGTACGTACCAGCCGGTGTTCAAAGCTGTCTGCTTGCCTTAGCTTGATTTAAAGCAGTAAGCTTGTAATAATGTTTTTAATTCTAGTGGTACTGGTGGATTTCCGCGGGAGATTCAAGCATGTCTTTGCGTCATTACGTCACATCTGTAAAGAAGAGGCTCGGCTAGTATACGATATATTGAGTCATTACGTCACATCGCGGTGACTGGCAGCCGCACATTCTCCTCAAAACATTGAATTCATCTGCTCTGTGTCAAGGCAACTGGTTCTCATTCCCAGGGCATCATATTGCTTTTGTCACGTCTACCGCACATGGCACACTTTAGCGTCAATATGAGACGCACAGAGCTTTCCACTTACTCCAATGTAGGCCAAACCATGTACAACCATCTGCGGTATTGGACGCCCAGGGCATAGCGAACTGAGTGTTGAAGTAACTGCATAAGTTTGTGGACTACCGGCAAGATGGTGGAATGGGCAAGCAATACTATCTGATTCTGAGCTCTTGTTCACCTGCTCCGAATTTTTTACTTAAAATTTTAATGTGAGTGATTAAAAGGGTTAAAAACGGTAAAGTGAACATTTTTTTTTCAAACATTTAAAGCCCAATCAATGTTTTAACCAAACATGCCAAACAGAAAGATGAAACCTAGATCAGCCGCTACCTCAGGCAAAGCAAACATGGTTACACGCAGATGGATGTTACAACCTGTGGCGGCGAAAAAATTTCCCTTCTACTCCAACGGAAGGTGCAGTGCCTCCTTCAAAGGCAAAAACCTCACAAGATGTGTCTGAAGTTCCAAATGCGGTGCTCGTTGAAGCTATAGAAAAGCTTGCCTCCAGAATCGATCGCTTTGGTGACCAGCTGAGAGAAAGCTCTGTCATAGTGGCTAGACGTGGATGCCACCGAGATTAAAGAGTCCAAGGTCAAGATTCAAGCCATAGAAAAAGAAATGCCCCGTCTCTTAAAGGAAAACGAAGAGCTGAAAGATAAAATCACGGAGTTGGAGTTTTACAAGAGACGCCGGAACCTTAAAATACATAGGTTGAAAGAAAAAGTTGACGTAAACATCCGAGACGTGATCAAGAGCATCCTTTCCAAATTAGTGCCGCAATGGCAGCATTCATCAATGGATTCGGTAGTCGATACTGTGCACCGCATAGGGAGAAAAGAAAAGGGGAGAGACCGTCAGGTTATTATCCAATTCGCCATGAGATTCCATCTGGAAGCTGTCTAAAAACTCAAAGATTTGCAAAGATCTGCAGTAGCACCTTTCACAGTACAAGTTGAGAGTTGGATCCAGATCTAAGGGGTGGAGATGGGTAGGATTAGGGATCAGGGGGTGGAGATGATTAGGGGTGGGGTTAGGGATCAGGGGGTGGAGATGGGTAGGATTAGGGGTGGGGTTAGGGATCAGGAGGTGGAGATGGGTAGAATTAGGGGTGGGGTTAGGGATCAGGGGGTGGAGATTTGAAATTAGATGGGTTCCATTTTTACTGGACAATGATCTACAAGCATAATTTCAGTCCTCACAACATCCCTTTGTGGAACTGTATGTCGTATTTAGGAAAAAGTCCTTATTCTACAAAAAATGGTGAGAGAATGGAAAATGGTCTGTGATGCATATTTTAGATAAAACTGGATACTCATTTGAGACTGTCCTTTGAGACTTTCTGTTTAAAATTTTATTTATTTGACAGAAACAGTATGATAACATCAAAGCAATCCCACATTCTATAATTTAGATTTATTTCAGCGCATCCCAAGTAATGTAACCCCCTTAAGATTTTAAGAAACATCTTAAATTTCCAGTTTCACCAAAAGCAAAGGAAATACATTTAAACATTTTGAATGGAGTTTATCCATCAATCCATCATCATAATTTTTAGGATGTCGATTTGGTTTTGCCTATACCTTTTGGGAGGACTTGCATGGTTATTCCCTAATATTTAAGATGTACCTGTACTAAAGGCATATGTAATATTTGGTATCTTTATGAAAGATAAAATGCTTGGTTTGGCAGTTAACACATTTATTGTTCTTGGGAAATTCTTTTACCACAAGAATAGATTCCTGATAACACTTTCAAATTTTTAATGTTTTTCATAAAAAATGTGTCATTACTTCTTATCGCTAAAAAGAATGCCTGATCTTCTCGACTTTGATAGAAGATGTGAAACTTTATGAAAACCCCAACCCCCTTTTTTTCTTTTTTTTAAGTGTTTTGCTGCTTGTCTGTTGTCTGAGACATTTCTGTGTTGTACTTGACCATTTTTGGTTGTTCTTGTTGTTGATACTGTTCACATACAGTATAATGTGGCGGTGACACTGTTTATTCTGTTATAAATATGATTACTGATTCATCTGCTGTTGGGGAGAGGCTTCCGGGAGGGATATAGTTAACGGGGAGGGGCTTAAGACGAAAAGGAGCGAGAGAGAGAGAGAGAGAAACTGAAAGCGGTGCGGAGAAAAAAAGTATTCTGTTACATCTCTATTTGGGCGTTCATGTTGTTTTTGGGGGACAGTTAAGGGAGAACTCCTGGTAATTTTTAAGTTAATCTTGATCCTTATAGCTTTGTGAGTACTATTGAAAACAAATTGGTGCTTGTAACACAGAGCTGCTACAGCTAATGCCCAGAGCTCCCACTCAGCTAAAACGGCAGTTATGGGGGCATGTACATAAAGAGTGTATTTGTGCCTCTTAACAGACACAAAATGCAATTAAAATGTCTGTCCAACATGAACAGGACCCTTACAATAGAACAAGATGCGTTTAGCAACTTAGCCATTGTTTACATCCACCTAAATAGTGTTTTAGACGGCTAGCTGTAGAGCGCTGAAGTCCCGTGGGAACTGTAATTAGCCGTAAGAAAATAGCAGTGTGTGTGCAGGCGAGGAGCGTATCAAGAGTGAAGATTGGTGCTCACAAGTGAAGAAGAAATGGTTCGCGTTTGTGCCGTTCCGAATTGTGGCAACAAAATGCGAAAATATAAAAACTTAAATTTTCATCGTCTTCCTCTCCGTGATCGCGAGATTCTGCCATTGTGGCTAGATGTTCTTCAACTTGATGTGAAAACTCCCATACAAATACTACGCGCTAAAGATTACCGCGTTTGCAGCGAACACTTTGACAAGGATGATTACACAAACACAGCACATCGGGGCCGGTTGAAGAAAAATGCCATTCCCTGGACGAAGACGGGAGCAGCCACTGTGGAGGGAACGTTAAATGTAATAAAAACTTTATTTATCCTTTCATTTGGGCACACACGGCTTGAGGAAAATATAATTGTTTTGTAGTCTTATTTGCAAAACTTTAATTATTTCCCTAGCCTTTAATGTCTTCAATTATATTTCTGTAACTAAGAGCTAATTTCTATGAGAATACAATGGACTTGCTAGAGAGAATAAAGTGGGTGGGAGGGTGAGGGGCTATTTTCCCAGAGAAGTCATGTCAAATGACGTCTCTGGGAAAATACTGTCCGAATGACCACACGAAAGGATAGATATATACAAATAGCAAATATTTCTGTGTTATGCAGTTGAATAACTCCCACCTGCAAACTCCCTCATAGCACACACCCATAGTACAGGCCTACATCACGGAGACGTCTATTTGAAGTGTGTGTTTACATATGGAAGAGTGATTGCTCACCTGCAATATGTCTATTGGAAGCTTCCTGTCAGATGTCAAATAGACGTTTAGAAGATGTCTTGATTTAGAATCCATGTTAAACTGACATGTTAAAGGGACGCTCCACCCATTTGCATTAAGCTTTCTCTTGTTTGAAACCCAGTTATACTATTGAATGTTCGTGCAACACTCTCTATCTAGCAGCCCTCACTCGTCCTGCTCGCCACAGTAAACATGATGAATGGCGACTGTAGAACGCAAAAGCCGAATCCCGGACATTTTGTGTGATCTCGAAACACATTTTCGGGCAGACTCATCACGGAGATTCACTAGTAGCCTAGACTTGTTGTTTATCTCCTGCGCTCTGTTACCGGTAGGCGTGGCCTCCTAGGGCAGTGAAGCAAGTGCATTCGGGGAGTTGTTGTCTTTCATCCACATAAGCCAAAAATACATTTTTCTGGCTTTTCTCAGTCTAGAAAGCTCCAAATTCAAAAATAGTTTCTTCATTTCTTCTACACATTCATCTGTCCAGAGTTTACAGTTTGTAAACAGCAGATGCTTTCCAGATGAAGAAATCTTTAACAGACACCTTGCAGACATGTGTGCTATCTGGGCTGCTATTTACCTTTTTCCAGCTACAACTGAGTTCCCATGGGACTTCAGCGCTCTGCAGATAGCCGTATAAAACACTATTTAGGTGAATTTAAACAATGTCTAAGTTGCTAAACACATATTGTTGTCATGTAAGGGCCCTGTTCATGTTGGACAGGCATTTTAATTGTATTTTGTGTCTGTTAAGAGGCAAAAAGACACTCTTTATGTACATGCCCCCCTAACTGCCGTTATAGTTGAGTGGGAGCTCTGGGCATTAGCTGTAGCAGCTCCTTGTTGCAAGCACCAATCCGTTTCGGGTTGTTTTTTCTATAATGATGAAGATTAACTGACTATTTTATCCCGGAGTCGACTCGGATGCGGAGTTACCCAGTGCCTGCGTGACTCGCCATAAACATTAATGGAGAGAAATAACTCCGACTATAGAAAAAAAAAGAAAGAAAAAAGGTGCGATTAACTGAGAAAGTTGGTAGCACCAGTTCAACCACTGGAAAAGTTAGTCTGGAGCCCTGTGGATGTTCCGTCAGTTCAACTAGGATGGTTCACATCACAACACAAAAGTCTGTGTGCTTGTCTGATTCGGAGATTTCGTCCAGGAGAAATTGCCATTGTTGAAATTCTCTGCAGCAGACGGACTCTATCTGTGTCCGTAGGCCGTAGCGAGAGCACATGCACAGCAGTCCGCCTCAGCTCGAGCCAGTCCGGGCAGCCGCCTCCGGTTCCTCCATCAGCCTCAGCTGCTCTTCACTATACTGCGGCTCGTAAAGATAGCCACGAACATCGGATCCGAGCAGCAGCATTTCAAAATCCTCTTCTTCCATATCATGTTTAGTTTATTCCGACATTGTCATACTTCCACTATCTCCACAGCGCTTGTTAGCTTAGCTTCCAAACAAGATGGCTAATGTTTGTAGTCTCTAAACATTTGAATGAAATGTGACTTCCTGCTTATTATGACGCAAAATTACGATTTTTACGTCACAATAAAGCAGGAAGTAAAACGCTTAAATCCTTATTTCTCCCATCTCAAGGGAAAATAAGGGAATAAACCATGACCATTCAAAAATATGACTGGGTTTCTAAAGATACAAAGCTTAATGCAAATGGATGAAGTGTCCCTTTAAAAATTGCCCAGAGTTCTTTTTGCATATGGCAAAATGTTGACAATTATTTTACACCTAAATTATTAACTAATTATTTGGAGTAATGTGTTTTTGTGTCGTCTTGAATTACACAGAGTGAGGCTCAGAAGGAACTCGAGTCACAGAGGGAACACAACCCAACAACAAGTATGTGTCCCTGTAACCACTGCACAATTAGTCGACTTTTACTAGTTCTACTTGTAATAATAACTAGGGCTGGTTATATATATATATGTGTGTGTGTGTGTGTGTGTGTGTGTGTGTGTATGTGTGTATGTGTGTATATATAATATATATATATATATATATGTCTACAAATTGCCATAATTATCTTCAGTCCACCAATAGTGATAGATCAGTATTAGAACTTGAGATCGGTGATTGTATGCTTTATGCCGTAGGCACTGGTCAAATATACAAAGTATACTTTGAGTGGAAAGCTCTGCGTATGTCATATTGACGCTAAAGGGTGCTATGTGCGTTGGTAGTAGACGCCAACGGACTTGACAAAAGCATAAGTATATGATGCCCTGGGAATGAGAACGAGTTGGCATTATCAAGGCACAACCCATGCAAAGTAGATAATTCTGCGAATATCTCCAATTGCAGATTTGAACAGAGATGGCAACAAAGAGGAAAAACGAAAACAACGACGGATTGCAGCTTTAAGCTTTTATCTGACATTTTATCACAGTCTCGAATTTAGGTTAAAATGCCAATTGGTTATTGGTCATTTATGCAGTTTAGCAGCTCATTTGATTTATTCTATTTAACTTTTTACTCTTATTATCCTTGTTCACTTAGGTGCCAAATTCGGAGTCCCCACACCAGCCGTTTGTATAATGTGGGTCCACGGTCACAAACTCTCCAGTAGTGGGTCACTAAAAAGAGGTAAATGGCTAATATCTTAGACGTTTGCATTCACGCTTACTCAATCGAAGATATTTTATACAGCCTCCTTGGTTTTATACACTTGAATTAAAGTAGCATTTTCTTTAGACAGAGGTCATGACCACTACTAGATATAAGCTGACCAATATTACTTCTCTGATGGTAGCTTTGGTTTGGTCATGCCATGGTTTCTCACGTACACTTGACTAAAGTAACAGTACATTAAAGGGGTGGTTTACTGTTTTTTTCTTTGCATGATTGTGTTTATGGGTTGCAATATAACACGTATTCGTGGTTTTTCTTTTTTTTAAAGTCTTATTTTTCATAAATTTCACCTTTATTGTAAGGTCTGCTCTGTCATTTGAAAGACTGGTTGACTTCCCGATTCTATGAAACCACTCCCTCAGAAAATGCCTCCCTCAGTAAAATGCGCTGCACAGAGAGCTATGATTGTAATTTTCAGGAACATAATCAAACAAATTGTATCCATCGTTGGCAAACTACGACGTCCACGGGAAGCCCGAACACAGAAGACCTGATAGCTTGATGAACGTAACACACTCGATGAATCGCAGAAATAACAGATTAAAATAAACAAGTCAGATGGGAAAATTTAAATTTTTCATTTTGCTGCATAATAATTCTGCTCACCAAGAGTTGCCCAATAATTGTGCACACATAGATATTCTCCTAAAAAGCCAACTTCACTTTTGCTTCTTTAAATATTCAGGATTGAGGTTTATTAACATTTTGGATGGACTGAGTGGAGTGTCGTTTTTCAATAATAAAAAGAATCCTCAAAAATACAACTTGCCTAATAATTTTGCACGCAGTGTACAATACAATAACATCAAATGCTCGAAGATTGAATAAAAGATGTACCTGACTCAGGAAATATATAATTAGCCCTGAATAATCTCATTACAAATTGCCCCGAGACGCTTCTTTATATACTCAGATAGACCAAGAAACCTATATCCTAACAGTATGAATTTGCATTCACCACTGTCTCCAGTTTATACTTTTTTTGTAAACACCATTAGAGTGGGTGTGGATTAGGATTATACCGAGGTGAGACTTGCACCTTAAATGGTGATGATACTAATTTCACAAGAGAGAGTTCAAATGTTAATTTCCTTTGTTTTCTCAGAGAGTTGCCCTCTCTTCCAGTTATTCCAATCTTATAATGACATCACTCTACACTTCAACCTCTCTCTCATCAGATTTTCTTTCCTGTTTATTGCTCGGGCCCCCTATAAATACTCTCTGAAGCTGCAGCTCAAATCAGTCACTTGTTCACACAATTGCTATTTTCTACATGGTGAATGGCCCCTAGTACACTATAAAGGGGACGATTCAGACAGTGTAAATATCCTTTCCATTGGGATGAATGTAGTCTGCTCCGATCCAGAGACAAGATAGCACAGAGCGGATCGTATGTGTTGTACACATCAATAGAGAGCGAGAAGATTAAACACAATTTGCTGATGTTTCAACACTGCAAAATTTATGTGGAATGGAAATACCCTGCAAGTTCTCCACCTAGTGTTGATGAACCCACAATTACAATTACATACAAATTATTTACATTTTATAAACCTTACACATTCAACATAGTGTTAGCCTACTAGTGCTGTCAATGTTTCACAGATTTAGGGATTTATAAAATACATATTTGAATCTGTCACAAATGTGTGAGTTGACGCAGACCAGAAAACATAATATGAGCCATTTGAATTCTGCACTGAATGCTTTATTTTAAACTAGTGATATGAAGCCAGGAAAAACACATATGAATTTAATTCATTATTAATTCATTATTCAACACACTGAATAATGCTGCGTGTTTAATGCATAGACTGGTTTCATGGCACTTTAGTGGGAAAATATGCCTGTAATATTTGTTTGCATGGTTGTATTACATTTTTATTATAAACATTATGCAATCACAACTGAAATTAAAAGCAGCTAGTAGTCGTCAAATGAAATTTCTTTGACTGGTTTTTTTTTTTTTGTGAGCCTCAAGCTTCTTTTTTATCTCGGATATTTTAATGAACCTGTTCACAAAAAACAGTCTTAATCAGTATGAAAACAAAGTATCAAAATGAACTGTTGAATGTGTGAAGTGCTCAATTCATTCACTCGCTCGCGCCCGCCCACCGCTAGTTGTGCGCATCTCCCACAATGCACCGCTGCACTTAGAAAGGGAAGTGCTTTCGCGGTAGAGTCAGCTAGTCGACCCAGCTAGTTCAACCAGCTAGTGATCCTGCTCTAGCAACTTTTTCCGCTATTTAGTTTTTTTTTTTTAAAACAGAAGCGACCCACCGTGCATCACACAGGAGTTGTATATCGGCTGTGTCGCGAGAGGGATTGTTGAAAGAATACGTCGAGCGCTTTAAAGTGAGTATTTTAACTGTTCGGAAAGGTGGCCCGCGTGTTGTTTATCGTCTGTGCAGAGATTCGCTGCAGAAACATGCATGCCCTGCAGTATTTTACCTTTATACGCTCCGTTCGGGCTGCGACTTTCTTTGAATGCATATTTTAAAGACATGTGACAGAGTATTTAATTTTTGCGTTCCCATCGAATAGTGAGCTAAGGACAAAAGAACGGCGCTTTATCATAAAAAGGGAATTAATGCAATTTTGAAGAAATTGATCATGTATGATGATCAGCCAGCATTGGTATTAGCTAAAGGTGCTTGTTTATAATCCTGAGACTCCATGTTATGTGCAGCTGTGGACTAAAATCCATTGTGTAGGCTGATGTTTTGAAATATTTGAATTATATAAAATATTGCAGAAACGTTGATATTTTCATCCGTAAAACTGTGGATATATAAGGATATATCTATTATTTGTTGTTGTTTTGCCACACATGGGATAAGTTATTTGCAACAATGTTTGCGTGGTAATTAATTGTATTATTTTGAATAAAATAGAATGATAGAATTATACACAATTTATTTATGATACAATGTGTTATTCATTTATAAATATGTATTTCCCCCCAGGCAAATTTGTTTGAAAAATAAACCATTAAATGACACTTTCTGGAGAGTTTTGTGCAAAGAAATTGAGTCTTAAATGATATATGAAAAACTGCAAGGTTAAAGGTGCCATATGGAATAATTGAGGTAAAAATATCCGAAAAATGAGCTACACAAATCAAAAGAATGAGAAGAAATAAGTGCAATGATGTCATTAAAAAACTGACAAGTTATAGTGCTGCCGAGATATAACCTAAATTAGCATGCTAAATTACTAGCCCCGGCCCGGCAGTTGACGTAATACCAGTTTCGGCCATGGGCTTTTCTGTGCATGACAAAACAGATGTGGCGTGAGAGTGTGTGAAAAGTTGTGTGTCTCACGGTGAATTTGTGAGTTGGCAGCTCTGAAAGGCGCTAGCTTGGTCCACATCAGGGAATGCTGTCTGTCAAATTAATTCAAACTAATGAAAAAAATGTAACATGAACAAAACGAATACCATAAACTAAAAATGCCTGGGCTTTAATTTTCCCATATCGTCGAAATGCACCGGCTTGTCTATGAGACAGCCTTTATAATTTAGAATTGAGATGTTGTTCATTTAGTCTCTAATCTCTGAAAATCTCCAAATGATCCACGTGAAACTGCAGTCTTGCAACCTTTTACTATCGTGTCAATTGATTTGATTAATATGCGCGAAAGAGACATGCAACACAGCGCTCGCCCGTGTTGTTTGAAGACATGAGTGCGCATTTTTGAGGTATTTTTCTGGAGGTATACTGCCCCCATCTGGTATGGAATATGGTGTATGATTTGATTTTTTTTATCCCAGAGGGCACCTTTAAGAGCATATAGGCTACTTTGCATTGTTGTAGTATCAACATGTATGGGGTATTTTGCATTTACATTACTGTTATCAGTCATGTACTGATTAACTCAAATAAATGGTTGATTTGATTTCTATTAGCTATAAAATACTAAAAAATAAAATCAATCTATCCCTTGTGGAAAGGTTGCTTGGTAGCTAAAAGTAGGTCTAGCAAGTCTTATTTCATGTAATTCACACAGATCAAACACATCTATGCTGAAAGAATAGATTGCTAGTTTATTTTGAGTTGCCAGCTAGCAGGAGTTCTCTTGGAAGTTTGCTGATAATCCGGTGTCTGAAGTAAAATGCTCAAAACATCTCCTGAGAAAAATACCAAGTCTTGGTTATTAAATTTTGGGTTAGTCTTATTTTCCTTACCTTGCCATTCAAGGCCAGGGCACTTTTTGTACTTTTCTTGAACTTTTTGTGCGCTTCCACATCCCGTGTAACTACGGATCTCCCAGTAACATATTGATGCGTACTTTTATCCGTGTCATCTAGATGCGCATACACGAGCGGTGCGGGATCGTGGTCGACTGACGACATAAGCAGCTGAAGAATAAAGCCGTTTTTAAAAATTGAATTATGTATTTAAAAGTTGCAAAACAAAATCTTACACTGGGAAATACTTGGGGGGACAAAACTCAAGACATGTCCCCGACTCCCCGCGTATAATGGTTCCTACGCCCCTGGGTTTGCCAAGTAAAGTGTAAATACTCAATGTTACCATCCCCTTTCAACAGTACTGTCCCCTTTTTTTCCCGCAGCGTTGGTTCCAGGAGTATTTTTTTTTTCCCATGGCGATTAAATTAAAAACTTCGTTAAAGAGTTTAACGCCATGAACCAAGCAACGAGGTGAATCATAATATTACAAACTTTGATTTTGAAGCAAAGAAGGTTGAAATGAAAAATGAAAATCAGACAAAATGACAAGTACATAAACTA
This sequence comes from Pimephales promelas, assembly GCF_988280905.1. Lineage (NCBI taxonomy): Eukaryota > Metazoa > Chordata > Actinopteri > Cypriniformes > Leuciscidae > Pimephales > Pimephales promelas. The sequence continues at coordinate 23,146,063 of NC_142786.1, read as the reverse complement.
AGACTTTGTTTACTTAACGGCTTTAGTGACGGAACAAGCTTTACGGTGATAATAGGAAATTAAAGTAACAAAGATTGTTTTGTTTTACAGCAGCTCTAGAATAAAGTTATTTCTTCTATTACAATCCCATGAAGCATTGCGAAAAGCTTAATCGAAGGGTTAGTGCATCTAAAAACGAAATTTCTGTCATTAATTACTCACCCTCATGTTGTTTCAAACCCGTAAGACATTCGTTTATTTTTGGAACTCAAATTAAGCTAATTTTGATAATATGAGAGCTTTCTGCCCACAATGCACACCCATCATACCAGGTGTAATTGTAAACAGGGCCTCCAGTTTTGTTTTCTGCCACTTTAGTAGAATGGCGGTAAAAAACACTGAAAGTGATTTCAACGATAACGTTTCTCCGTGTCGTTATAGTTGTGGTGAGGACTCTGCTATTCTTTTTAATTTAGAATGATTTTTAAAACTTTATTGGTGTTAGTCTGGGCCTTTAATAATGTAATAATTTCCCACATTTAGGAGCGAAGTCTGGCCCCTCACCCTCTACAGAGGCAGTTTCACACCTGGACTCTACGTCTGCATTGGGTGTCCTTATGGCCAGTGAGGATTTCCCAGGACATCTCACTGGAGATGCAGCTGTTGTAGAAGAGAAGCTTGATTCAGTGGAGCCATTCAAGCTGGATGCCACTGAAGCAGGTGTGGATGAGCCAAACCCTCAAAGCAGCCTGATGGAGCAGGAGGAAGAAGAGGAGATGGAGAAAGATCTGGATTTAAAACCTGATATGGACCAAGAAAACAGTCCAGAAAAGGATAGTCCAACCAACCAGGATGAAGAAGAAAATTGTGTACAGGGACATTGTGAACAGAAGGATGCTACAGAACTGATGAAGAACGAAGACAAGAACAATGCAGAGAACATGGCAGAGTTATCACATGAGCTTGTGATTGCTAAAGTTGAGGACTTCACGAATGAAATGGCAATAGATGTGGACCAGACTGAGGATCGGGATGGGAAGATGGAGGTTGATAGACCAGAAGATGCAGGTTGGTGTGATCTTGATGCTTTAACGTTTGTTGAGATGAGTTGCTAACCTTTTATTTATATTGATTGATATGTTACACATTTTTTATTTAACAGTAAAATTGTTGGCTAAACCAATAAAAAGTGAGAGAACTGAACCTTCTGCCACGGTAAGCAAAATTATTATGTTTACCATTGAATTTCATTTGATAATCCTTTGGAGAAGTACATTCCTTACACTAAAACACTCTTCATCTAAATCCAGCCAACACATTCAGTGGTAAACACTGAGTTGAAACCCCAAGTGGCCCATCCCTCCACTGCATTACCAGTGAAGGTGAAGGATGAGCCAATGGATGAGGAGTACGAGAAAGCGTCGACACATCTGCAGCCAGTGGGAAACATTAAAGATGAACCCGACAGCGCAGCTGTGAGTTTCACCTGTGATTTACGTCTTTTATTTTTTTGTAAAGGGGTAACAAAGGTTGAGCAATATTCTAAATCATGACATGCCTATATATAGTGGTGTAACATTTATAGAACAGTAATTGCCCACATAAACCCACCCTGTATTCAATTCACATATATACATAATGTACATTATTTATATATATGTATATTAGTGCTGTCAAACGATTAAAATATTTAATCGCATTAATGTCATAGTTAACTCGCGATTAATCACATATTTTTATCTATTCTAAATGTCTCTTGATTTCATTTTGTCCCATTATTTTTTTTCCTCATTTTAATGCTCTTATCAACATGGTAAAATGGATGCCCAAATGAGTGTGTGCCTGTTATTTTGTTTCTGGTCTAGCTAGATCCGCTTGCGCATTGGTCGACGAAGCAACAAAACGTCCTCCTCGTGCGGCGCAAGCGATTGAAATGAATGGGTTTCATTGCGCAGCGCACGCATGCCGCGTCCTGTTGCAAAAGCATGTGAAAAAACTACAAAGTTTGCTAGGCCAAAAAGACTGTTAATCGCGCGATAAAAAATGACGCCGTTAAAATGGGTTTGCGTTAATGCCGTTAATAACGTATTTATCTGGCAGCCCTTATATATATATATATATATATATATATATTTATAATATATATACATATATATATTAGGGCTGCCAGTTTAACATGTTATTAACGGCGTTAAAGCAAACCCATTTTTACGGCGTTAATTTTTTTTATCGCGCGATTAACAGTCTTTTTGGCCTAGCAAACTTTGTAGTTTTTTCACATGGTTTTGCAATCCATTTTTGATCCATTTCGGTGTCTCGCGCTCGTTATCCACTCAAAGCCGGCTCGCAAGCCCAAACGTGTGTTTGCGGCGTGCCTGTTGTTTTGTTTACGGTCTAGATCCGCTTGCGCTTTGGTCGAAAAAGCAAAACAAAACGTCCTCGCGCGGTGCAAGCCATTGAAATGAAAGGGTTTCAGAGCGCAGCGCGAGGACGTTTTGTGCCGCACACACTCGTTTCGGCTTGCGAGCCGGCCAAATAGTAACATTACTTTTGAGTGGATGACGAGCGCGAGACGCCGAAATGGATGCCCTAAAATTCTGAATGGAAAGTTTACTTTTAAAAAGTTGCCATATTGCCCCATTGACAAGACCAAGTGATCTGTGTTTTGTCGTTGTGAACTGAGCGATCATCATCGCAGCACGTCCAGTCTGAAACACCACTTGAAACACCACGTCTCCGCCCCCTTGACAATGTTAGGGCCTCGTCAGTATTTCTTTCACCCTTTTATTGATACAGTGTTACATTGTGTGAGAGATTATTTATAGGCTATATATTCCAATGTTATTTTCAATAATGATTTTTCCACTTTTCCATGTTGATAAGAGCATTAAAATGAGAAAAAAATTATGTAACAAAAAGAAATCAAGAGACATTTAGAATAGATAAAAATGTGCGATTAAACGCGGGTTAACTATGACATTAATGCGATTGATCGCGATTAAATATTTGAATCGTTTGACAGCACTATATATATATGTACAGTATGTATGTGAATTGATAACAGGGTGGGTTTATGTGGACAATTACTGTTCTATAAATGTTACACCTATATATAGGCATGTCTTGATTTAGTCTTTAGCACATAATTGTAATATGAATAATTGTGATTAATAATTTAATTGAATTTAATTGGGGGGAAAAGGCTAAATATACAGTCTCTTATGCTCACCATGGCTGCATTTATTTGATACAGTAAAAACAGTAATGTTGTGAAATGTTACAATTTAAAATAGTTTTTCATACTTAAACATTTTAAAATGTAATTCCTCTGATCAAAGCTGAATTATTCAGCATCATTACTTCAGTCTCCATATATCAGTGTCACATGATCCTTCAGAAATCATTCTAATATGTTGATTTGCTGCTATTGTAATCTGATATTGTTTTAATCACTAATGTTGAAAACAGTTTGTGCTGCTTAATATTTTTGTGATAATAGTGCTGCATTTTATTTCAAGAGGCGATGAAAATATGCGTTTGTTTTGAACACCATTGTGTTCTTGCTTTCAGGATTCTAACCAGACACCTGATGCGATCAAAATCAGCGCAGTGTTCTCTGTAGGAGGTAATGCCACAACTCTAAAAATATGTTATGATATTTTGCTACCTGGGTGAATAGGGAAAGTTACATCCTATATTTTTTTACTTATTCCTCTTCATGTGACTGCAGCTCCAACAGTCGACCCAGCAAAGGCCACAATAGGTCCTACACTATCCCTTCGTCCTCTGGCCCCAGCCAATCCAGTTGGTGTGGTCTGCACAGGATGTCACAAAGTCCTGCTAAAGGGACAGACGGCGTTCCAGCGCAAAGGCTGTCCTAAACTCTACTGCTCACCTCAGTGTCTCTGCAGCACCTCCACCATGGTGGTCAAGATACCTCAGAAGAAGCAATGTTACCACTGCCTCAAGTATGCATACATTAAAACCTTTAGATTTACATTTTTAAATTTGCATTACATTTGATGTTTATGCTTTTGCATTTAAAAATGACTTCCAAAGCATTCAAATACTTTGTTTTTTAATATGAACTAGGCCTGTCTTAAGTGGCATTTTTGTTGACATTTACTCAAGCCCCGTCCACACTATTGCATTTTTCACTAGAGCTTTTGCTACGTTTGCACCTCTCGTCCAGACTAAAACGGAAAAAACGAAGACCTAGAAATGGAGAAGTTTAGAAACGCTGCATCTCCGTTTTGCATTTTGAGTCTCCGGAGGGCGTTTTAGTGTAGACGGAACAAAACAGGAGTTTAGAAACGATGACGCAGAGACTCACGTTCTGCTCTATGATTGGGTGTCATCAGTCATGACGTGTCCTTCCCTGATTCGTCAGCCACTGTTTACACCGGCACGCACATGCCCAGTGTTGGTGAATGGTCACGTGATCCGCGTTTCAGTCGTTTTAATATGGACGGAGATCAATTCTAATACTCAGATAAAACGCTGGTGTGGATGGAGATTGTATTTGTTTTAATTCTCAGTTTTTAAACCAAAACGCAGTAGTGTGGACGGGGCCTCACCCTCATATCATTCTAAATCCATACGACATTTGTTCGTCTTCGAAACGCAAAGGAAGATATTTTTAATGAAATCTGAATTTGTGCATCAAAACATTCATAACGAGATTATGATATTATAAAACGTTATGAATTGAGCATTTTAATCCAAGTCTTGATTGCTTTAATTAGTGAACATACATGGAGCATTTAAATTTGGTCATGAAGGCTCAACTACGCAAACCAAGTTTTTTTTTTTCTCGCGCTTCAAGCAGGTATGGTTGAGCTTCTATTTATGTTTGCTGATCTAACGAAGTCTAAATTAAATGTGTTACTTTCATAATAGAAAGTATCGTGTCTTCAGAACACTTGGATTAAACAGCATGTTTTTTATGATCTCTATGAACGTTTTGAAGCATCAGAGTTTTGTGAAAATAGACTTTTAATCGAGGGAACAAAATCTCTTAATCTTACGGGTTTAGAAATACAAAAGGTTGAGTAAATGGCAGAATTTTATTTTTGAGTGAGCTTTAATTTTATAATAACATGCTGCTTTATTTTAAAAGGTTAAACTGTAATATAACAATATAGCATATAAAACTTTGTACCATTTCTGTTTCTGTGCAGAGACATTCTTGACCCAAAAGATGTAGTCAATGCCCCGGTGGACATGTCAGGGACTATGAAGGAGTTTTGCAGTCAGAAATGCCTTAGCGCTTTAAAGTTCAAGTGCAGTGTGTGTCAGAAGTCAGGAATGGTGAGTGTCCATCTCTATATGTTCAACTGCACTGCAGCCCTGACTCTTCGGCACGCAACATTAATCATGTTTTTGACCCCAAAAGACCTGTTCACACCAAGACAAATGTTCAATATGATAAATATTTTAATTTAGATGAACAGCTGTTATTGTGTGTGTTCAGCCACAAGCGTTTACATGCTTTTAGCGTTACATTTCTTTACGGAGGGGGATCTAATCCCTTTTCCGTCACACATTTGCGGTTTTGGCCACATGCCAGAGCCTGCTGATGTTACATTCAATTGATTTGGAGGCACTCGCAAACAATTTTGCCAAGTGATGGTAAATGGCAAGAGGAAGAATCTGGAACTGGCTCTCTCACCACAGCGAATGCAAAAATCTCATCGGCTCTTTGAATGTACATTTTGGTATTACTTTCTTTGTGGTAAGTAGGAAATAGAAAGTTGCGCTGTGCTTTTGGTACCTGGCTAACCAGGTTTACCATTTTCTATTTTGGGGTAACCGTTTCTGCTGCTCTAAAAGTGCCACTTAATAATTTTAGGTTGCGCTAAAACATTCTCTCCCTAAAAAGTCCCACAATGCACCCTGGAAACCAGACGAAATCAAAAGACGCCCTACATTCTTTTTTCTTCTAATTTCAGAAGCTGTTTCCCTCGGATATATACGTCACAACAAGGAAAAAATGACAATCTCAACTTCCGTTTCATGCTAAAAAATTAGCATGTTGCATTCTAAAAATTAAACTTAAATCGCATGAGCCAACTCAACACACATGAAGACACAATACAGGTTTTAAAAAACAAACCATAATTTTATTATATTTCAGAAAGATGTGCTGCTGTTGATTAATACCAGTGGTGAAATTCAACCTATGTCTGAACTGATTTAATTTTGACATTTAACGTTGTGTTGGTGTGAACAGGCCTTTAATTCAGATGATATGAGATAAAAGTACTGTGAAATAATGTCAAGACAAAAGCTTTGTTGCACTCTCTTTTCTTTTCACACAAAAAGACTGAGCAACAGGTATTTTCAGTCCTTTTTAAGTTAAGCAAGCACTGTGTAGTGTGCTTTAATGCCCTGAGGTTCTAGTGTCATCTTTTTTCTGTTATAATGATGGCAACAATTTAAAATACTCTATTTCTGGTTAAACAGAAAGTGTCTGCTTTCATATGTCCACTCACAACAACAAAAAGTGCTCTGGTAAAATACAGAAAAGATTCTGAAGGTGCTTTCTGCTGTTTAGGTCTCTGATCTTTGAAAATCTGCATATAAGTGCTGCACTGACATGAGAGACACTGACATTTTTGTCTCTACAAAATCGAAAGAATCGAAAAACAAATATCCTCTGATTATGTAATGCAAATGAAATTGACACTTAGCAGTCTGAAAAAGTTGCCTTGTGTATTTACTCATGTAATTTTAATTTAGATGTCTTATTTAAATTTATATTATCTATTTTTATTTATTCAATTTAGTAGTGTAACATTTTAAAGGCAAGTTAGGCAAGTCAAGCATTTTTTTTTTTTATAGATGATTGCTATACTTCAATAAATGTGGCAAATATGCATTCATATTTTTATTCATACATGCTTTTCATAGTAAAGTGGCCCATTATGCTATTTTAAAGGTTCCTAATTTTGGTTTGGAGGTCTCCTACAACACGTTTGCATGCATCAAGTGTCAAAAACTTTCATTTTCTCATTATTGGTCATTCAGTGTTACTGCAAAGATTGATTTTTAATTGTAATTTAAAAAATCTTCTAAAACGTAAACCATTTTCATCTATTAATCTATGTAGGTTGAATAATGTCTGTCGCTCTGGGGTCTGATTGGCTGCTGGGCTCAAGAATATTAATCACATTTGTCTGCGTTCGCCCAAGCTGATTGGCTTGGACTGTGATAGGTGGGCCAATGGGATTGCCGATTGTTCATTCTCCATCTGCCGAAGGATTCGAATGGCTAAAATAAGCCAATTTAGTCATTTTGACAAGAAAAAATAATATTAATGAATATCGTTTGCATATAGCGTGTCAGTTCTACTACTGTTTTGCACCCTCGCCTCGCGCTCTCTGTGTGTGTGTTGCCGCTGTCAGCGATGCACTGGTGAGTGCGGCGTCAACAAAAGTGTGTGCATTAAAAAGCAGCGTTCTGCATTCCACCTACGATTTATTCCTGCAATATTTAAGATTTTTGCGAACATTTTACTCTTATTGAATACGTCAACTTAGATGCGAAACGTTACCTTTTATCTGCCTGATCTATTTATCGCGTTCTATGTGCTCCCACTCGGTTATGACCCGGGCGAGCCATACAAATATGGTAAAAGCTCCCCCATCAATGTGATAAAAATAGCATAGCTTCATTCAATTCATTCACTTTTCATCGCTTTTGGAAGATGGCACACTGCACGTGTGAGGAACCTGTCGTGGTCCTGGACAGTGAGGAAGAGCTCACCTATTCCTCAGATGAAGAGCACGAGTCTGATGATGAATGGTTGCATTTTGAAGAGCGAATTGATCCAGAAGAGGATTACAGTTCTGATGAGTAAGTCTATTCTCTCTTTAGGTATCATCTTATGGTTGCACTTTTTATTTTACAGTACGTGCACTTTCAGTTTACTTATCAAGAAAGTACTAGGGGTAGGTTTCTAGTTATTACCCTATTATTGTAATATCTACAATATACAGTATGTAGCCTACATGGACTGTAAAATAAATTGCTACCCATGTTATTTTTAGAGAAGCATGTACATATTTTACTTTGCATGGTTTGTTATATTTTGAGTAAAATATGTTGCCCTTGACTTCTAAAACAAGCATGTACTACATAGAGTACCATTCAAAGGTTTGGGGTCACCAAGATGTGTTTTTCGAAAGAAATAAACACTGTTATTCAGCAAGAACACATTAAATACATCAAATGTGTCAGTAAAGACATTTTATAATGTTACTAAATATTTCTGTTTCAAATAAATTTTGTTAAGAAAAACACATTTTCCATAACAATGTTTTAACCGTTTTTAACTGTTAGAATACTAATAAATGATTCTTTAGCAGCAAATAGACATTTTAGCATGATTTTTGAAGGATCATGCGTCATTAAAGACTAATGCTGAAAATTCAACTTTGCATCACAGGAATACATTTGTTATATTACTTTAGAACAGTAATTTTAATATTTCACAATAATCTGATATAAATATTAATCTAATAAATGCAGCCTCAGTAAGCTACACAAACAAAAAAACATTAAACATATAACCCAACGTTATCGCAAACCTTTTGAATGACATTGTGTATTAAAATAAATATGATATATTATTTATACTATATTACTATATTTAATGTAAAATACCTTATCAGTAGGGTTGGGTATCGTTTGAATTTGAACGATTCTGATTCCGATTCCTTGTTTCGATTCCGGTTACTAACGATTCTAGATTCCGATTCTTTTAAGAGGCAGGGTCAAAAAAGTTTAGCTAACCTTGCTAACCAATGGCCTTTCTGAAGGTAATAATCCTTTCTGAAGGAAATACTCCTTCTGTAAAAATACTCCTTTTGTCACAAATTTTGCATTTTGCCGAGATTTCGTTATTTTTAGAGAAGCGAAGCCACACTTTGGATCGCCGACGTAAGGTACTCATGTTCGACTCGCGTGGTTATGCCAACACTTCCGGTAGATGCTTCTTTGTTGGTGTTGTTCAGCGGTTTCTTCTTCCGCTCGGCGGACTGTGAATATCGAAACTAGGAATCGAAATTTTTACTTTTGAACGATTCCGTGAAAAACGAAAAGTTAGTCTCGGTTCCAATCGATACTCGATTCTCGATACCCAACCCTACTTATCAGTAAAGCTTGTTCACAAATGTCTGATTAGGTGTAAATGTTTGTAATGTGCTATAAATGTATGCATGTGTTTTTCAGTATTGTGGATCAATAATGTAGTTGCTTTGATACAATTATTAGCATTCTCACAGTTTTTGGGTTTTTTTTTTTTTGCAGGTATGACAATGATAATGACCTGATGCCGGTTGCAAAGAAAGCCAAGACGGTCAGGCTGCCGAATCAGACATGGAAAACAGAGAAAGAAGTCGACTTGGTTCCACATATTCTGAGATTCTTGCCCTCACGGGAACCTGGACCTCAGCTGCGTATGAGTGACTCGTACTCCCCTCTTAGTCTCTTCAAATTGTTTTTCTCTGAAAGCGCCGTTTCAACCTTGTGCTACAACACTAACGCTCAGGCCGCGAGGTCACTTGCGAGGGGGCGCAAATACAAGTGGACGGATGTCGACGTTTGCGAGATGTACCGCTACTTTGGGCTGGTATTCTACATGGGCATGGTGAAGCTGAGCTCCATCAGTGACTACTGGCGGCAGGGCAGTCTTTTCTCTGTGCCTTTTCCCTCCACAGTTATGTCAAGGGACAGATACCGCACTATATCGTGGAACATGCACATGAGTCACCCAGCCGGAGACAAAGAAAATGACAGAAAGAAGGGCACAGATGGGTATGACCGCCTTTTCAGGGTCAAACCCCTCATAGACACAATCCGTCTTGCATGCAAAAACACCTATCATCCTAGAAAAGATTTAGCCGTGGACGAAAGAATGGTGGCATGCAAAGCGAACACGGGACTGACACAGCAAACGAAAACCAAGCCAACCAAGTGGGGCTTCAAGCTGTTTGTCCTCGCCGATACATCAAATGGATACACTGTGGACTTTTCCGTGTACACTGGAAAGAATACCAATGCCACTGGCCATGGACTACCATATGATACAGTTATGTCTCTTGTGGACAAAAAACATTTTGGATCTGGGTACCATGTGTACATGGATAACTTCTACACGAGTCCGAAGCTCTTAAAAGACCTGCTAGACTTGAAGATTGGTGCCTGTGGGACCTACAGAGACTGCCCACAGAATGCAGATAACTCGCTGACCAAAAAGTCCACCAGGGGATCAATTAGGTGGATTCGGGATGGTCCACTTGTGTACGTGAAGTGGATGGACACACGAGAGGTGTCTGTCTGTTCCACTATCCATCCTGCCTACACCGGAGACACCGTGCAGAGGAGGGTGAAAGAATCGAAAGGATGGGGCTTAAAGACTTTTCCCTGTCCCGCACCCATCATTGCGTACAACCAACACATGGGGGGCGTTGACCTGTCCGATCAACTCTTGCAATACTACACCACACAGCACAAAACCCTGAAGTGGTACAGAAAAATCTTTCTGCACTTATTGGACATTGCCGCCACCAACTCCTTTACGTTGCACAAAGAGCTATACGGCAACTTGACCCAAAAAGGGTTTATGGAGCAACTCATCGCAGAGCTCTGTGATATGTCGCTGAAAACACCACGAAAACAGAGCTCGACTGACCATGTGCCTGTTCCAGGAGCTCAGCTGAGCTCAGATGCCAGGAAAATCGCCTCTGCTGGACGTCGGATCTGTGTGCACTGCAAAGCGGCGCATGGCAAGAAGCAGCAAACCCCGTGGAAGTGTCAGGCATGTGACGTGCACTTGTGTCTTCAGTTGACCAGGAACTGTTTCCAAGAATGGCACAAAACTCTGTGACTGTGTGTGCTCAAATGTGCTTGGGACCTTCTGTCTGTTTATCTTTATGTCTGTCTCTGTATGATATTGTACACTTGTAAATAAACTGCAAACAAAGTAAAATATTCTATCTTTTAGTCTTCGCATAATTTATTTTGGTTTCCTTACTGTGGCATCCCCAGATCGGAATATTTCCCCAAATGTGAAACACGTCAAAGGTGGTGTTTTATTCGAGTGAATAAGATAGTTTTCACAACTTATTGTTACAAACTCTGATCTACAAAATCCAGTTGCCAAAGTCTTTTATGGCCTAATATCTGCCTATTTATATGCATAATTTAGAAATATATGTAGTTTTTTTTATTATTGATCAGTGTGCTAAGTTCTGAGTCTTGTTTTTGCTTTGTCGTCAAACTTTATGGAGCTGGTTGTGGGTGGATGGGGTGAGGGTGGGGTGTATTTGAAGCCATTCAGCATAAGGCAGCAACATAAAATATGGGGTGTTTGTATTTGTTAGAAAATCAACCTTTCTTTGCACTGTACTTATTGCTCAATGTAGGACAGCAACTTCTGTTTAGTGTACTTTAGGTTCAGGAAAAGCAAATCTTTATCATAACTGACTGGCTGTTTGATACATTTGCATTTTGTTACTTTATATTTCTCTTGAAAAAACAAAGTATGTCATAGTGGGGGTTTTTTTTCTGCCTGTGACAATTATGTAACCGTTTCTGTGGCTGCCTTATAAGATCCATATTAAAATAAAGTTCAGTAGTTTTAAAAGTTTGCTGTTGCAATTGCATTTCTCATAGACGTACACTCATGAAGTGAACTTCAAGGGCTCCATCCAAAAACTGTGCAGCGACAGCTGCTTCAACCAGTTCCGCATCTCCAATAAGCTGATCATGAACAGCTGTGTGAACTGTGGTGGATACTGCTATGGCACAGACAGTCAGTGTCTGTCTCTGCGGATAGAGGAAAAAGTTTTGAAGTTCTGCAAACAAAACTGCCTCCTAGCCTTCAAAAAGGTAACGGCAAAGGAATACCTAAATATGTGTTGGTTATGTTGTTGAAAGTCATTAAATAATTTGATCTTCCTTTTGTAGAGGAGTCTGAAGCCTGTCTCCTGCAAAAATTGTCGTACCATGCGCCCGGTTGCAGAAATGGTGTACAGTCCGAGCGCAGAGGGAGTCCGAGAGCTTTTCTGCTCCACTTCCTGTGTTACAGCAAATAAAGTTCAGACTGTCAGTTCTTCAGGTAACACAACCACATATTCACATTATTAGAGGTCTTCTCTTTTGGAAGTATAGACCTTATTCAGAGCAGCGCCATGACGGGCTGTGAGGGATAAACTTACCGTGTTTCCAATGGCGTCCGCTGTAAAAAGCTGAATAAAACTCCTAGATAACTTACAATTTTCCACAGCTTACATGGTCGGGAGTTTTTTTTGTCAACTGAAATTTCTTGGAAAGATATTTTTCCAGTGTTTCATGAGCAGAACAATCTGAAAACACATTAAATAACAGTACAGCCCATTGAAGAGATGCAAGTCTATCCCTCACAGCCTCGCTTTCATTCTCATTAAAAATCAAAGATGGCGCTGCCGTGAATAAGGCGTATACTCAGATGTCCTTTTTGTTTGCTTTCAAATAAGGCGCTCCAGTGGAATGCAACAGCTGCAAGATGAATCTAACTCCTCAGTATCATCTAGCCATGTCTGACGGAACCATCCAGAACTTCTGCTCCTTTTCCTGCGTAGTATCATATCAGGTAGGGTTTAGTGCTTTTGCAGATCACTCTTTCATGATGTGTTAATCATAGAAGCAGAGATATTTGAATGTTTCACTTTCTGATTTTGATCAGGACTCCTTCAGTAAGACAAAACCAAACAACCAGGTAAACTCCATAACCTCCACCACAAATACCACATCTACCCCAAAACCTGCTGCTCCCAAACCTGCTTCATCAGAGTCTAGCTCCTCAACGACTAGCGCTCCCAGTGGTCCGGTGCAGACAGTCACCAAGATCCCCTGCTCTCAGTGTCTGAACTCATTCTTCCACAGACCAGAACTGCTGGAGTTCAAGGTACTCCTGTTCACTACTGTAGACTGCAACTAATAAACCAAATATTTCACATAATTGGAGTTCATGATTTTACAGGTGTAATGAATTCTTGGAATGGCATGCAACAATTTGCACAGATTTTTTTTCAAGATATACCGATAATTATTATTTCGATGTCAATAACTGATATACTGGCCATTTATCAGGTCACAATCTAGAGTCTCATTTATTGGCTGAATCTGATATGAGTGCTGACATATCATGCATTCCTATTTGCATTGTAAAGTGTATAATTAAAGGGATAGTTCACTTTGAAATTAATTTTTGGTATGTTTCAGCTTTCCTCAAGGGCATCCAAGATGTACAGTAGGTGTCTTTGTTTCCACAGTATTTTCAATTTTGATATTTTTAGGTCAAACCGTTCATGTCTATCAGTCATATAATGGAGGTAAATTAAATATGATTTAATGACCCATAAATGTAAGTACACATTGATGGCATAAGACACAAAATGAGTTGTTTGTGTGAGAAAATGAACAGTATTTATATCGTTTTTACCTCTTGTAACCACAGCCACAAAGCGCCCGCGCCCTCAGACCACTTGGACGTGGCTGTGATTACAAGAGATAAAAATGATATAAATACTGTTCGTTTTCTCACACCAACCGCTCCTTCCGTGTCTTAGGCCATCAATGTGTACTTACATTTACGAGTCATTAAATCAGGTTTAATTTGGACTTCTCTGTGCATGCTCTTTGAGGTGGTGACCTTAGACCTCCATTATGAGACTGGTTTGACCTAAAAATATCAGAATTGAAAATACTGCAGAAACAAAGAAACCTACATATTGGATGCCCTTGAGGTAAGCTAAACATATCAAAAAATTAATATCAAAGTGAACTATCCCTTTAACAATCTGATCAGTAGTTTGTTTTTCTGTATAATTGCTACTCGACAGTGACCATAAACCTAATTGGTTGCATGCTTTCCCGACCTTTCAGAGGAAAATGTACGCTTTCTGCAGTACCACTTGTGTTGAGGAGTTCAAACAGATCAACAACGTCATGGCTCGCTGTGAGTACTGCAAGATCGATAAAGTTGTTAAGGAGGTGAAAAGGATAAACAAGATTGACCGCTGTTTCTGCAGTGAGGGTATGTGCCAAGAGCAAAACTAAGATATTATTTGCATACCATTTGTTTTCTTTTTGATTCGTTTATGCATGTCGTAATAATAAGTTGTGTAATCTAATGTGACAATTCATTTTTCGTACATCTCACCACAGGATGCAAGTTACTTTATAAGCATGACCTGGTCAAGCGCTGGGGGAAGAAACACTGTCGCAACTGCTTCTACTGTAGTGGCTCCTCTCAGACTGTAGTCACTGAAATTGTTGATAAAGTAGAGGTGGAGTTCTGTGGGAGTGTGTGCTTACAACAACATAACTTATTAATGCGTAAGGTAATATTTGAGCTCTTTTATTATTATTATTGAGAACTGCAACATTACACTTAAGACATTATGCCATGGTTGTGGCTTTCAACTAACAGCGAGTACATTTCTGACAGGAAATAAAGTGTTCCATGTGCAGGCAGGCCAAGATGATGAGAGAGACCGTGAAATGGCTCGGTGAGATTAAGCATTTCTGTAGCTTGCAATGCTTGATGTTCTTTTGCAGTCTGCAGGGCATCACTGGGCCTGTCAGACCTGGAAGCAAACCTCTGACCACACAAGGTATGTCTACCTGTAGATATTTGTGGATTTTTTTTATCTTATTCTTGATGTTTGTATCTTATTTTTTGATGTTTGGTTTCCTCAGGGACAAGCCCAGTGCCGTCTCCAGCCCCTCTAGCTACAGTTAATCGCACATCCCTGATCACTAAAGAGGCCACACCGGTCATTGACAATGTTATTTCACTCTCAAGTGCATCCAATGGACAGCCGTGTGTTTTAGGAAACCTCGTTCTGCAAGGTGACTATCCTCACTATCCTATGCATAGTATATCAATACCATAATGGTTATCGGTCGACATTAGAGATGTTCATTTATCAGTAATATTTACTTTACTAGTAATTTATAAATACTAATACTAATTTATTTATATTAGTAATTTTTATATATATATGTATACTATAAATATACATATATTGATTTTTTTTTATTAAATTAAGTCATGCAAATTGGATCTTTTATTGTGCATGCACATTCCCCTTGCAGTCATTTAATTAAATAGCTCTAATATTTTAATAACACTGTTAAATGTAACCTTTAGCCAATCTCACAAATAATATACATTTTTGATACTGTAATGTTTCAATAGCTAAATTCACTTGTGTTGTAAATCTATTTTTAGTCTTTTTTTTTATAATATGAAAATACTTATCGGATTATCTATCTCTGTAATGCCTGGTTCAGATTACACAACTTTTTTGTCTGTTACGACAGTCAATGTGTCAGATTACACGATTTTGACTCTTAATATTTTGTGTCGTGGATGAGAAACATATCTGACTACACGTTGCTTCCTGACCAGTCATCGCGTGCCTTCTTTAACACGGCCCGTGATGTCATCAAGAAGGCGAAACTAGTTGCGAGTGACTTCCGGAAACGAACGTTAAACAAACAATGGATGAAGCAGTGAGTGTTGTATTGGCTGTCCTGTGTTCAGAAAAAAAATAAAATAAATAAAGAAAACCCGACAATGGGACACGTTCCTGGATTGCTCGAAGAGGACAGTATGGGCCGTCAATCCTCCAAAGAGAACTTGAGTTAAAATATTGTTTTCTTATATATTTTTACTTTTAGCACCATAGTCTCTCTTTCGTTTCACCATTTTTGAAGGTTGTGTACGGAAAAGCTTGTGCTCCTATTGGTCAACCTCATACATGTGACGGAACCGTCGTGGATGACCGTTAAAAAAATTAAACATGCTAGTCTTTTCGTTGTGATGCCGTGAAGCATTATAGACGCAACGTAGGTTGTTGCCCACTATGACACACTATACGACGCCCGTTGTCATTTACGAATCCCCCGACACCCTACGTCAAAAGGATTGTGCCAACAACGGGCTAAAATCGTGTAATCTGAACCAGGCATTAGGGATTGTATTGGTGCCGTACACATTGCCAGTTACATAATTGTTTGCATTGGATGTTTATGGCATGGAATTCCCTTGTTTGTTTATTTTTTACAACTAAGCAACCATTCAACTATTCTATGTTATCTCTCACAATTAATTTTTTTGCTTCCTCAGGCTCTATTCCAGCTGCTACTGCAAAAATTTCTGTAAATGTGAGTTTTTTTCACTTTCAATAGACTGTGCCCTCCTTACCCCCATCCCCCTCAACCAGTTCAGTGCCAATCCCACCCTACAGCTAATGTCATCGGTTAAGGTGTAGGCTATGGTTATGGGCTATTTGTTCTAGAATTGTGTAGGCAATCAGCACTGTAATTGGTCATGTCAATAATATCTAAACAAAAGCTGCTCTTGAAATGTGTAAAAATCAACCACTGATCAGTCGTTCTCTCTTTACCCCAGGCGGCCAGCACACAGACAGACAGTGTAAAGGCTCCTGCTCCACCACCCCGAATCCTGAAGAACAAGGCACTACTCTGTAAACCCTTTTGTCAGAACAAAGGCACATCCTGTAAACCCAATGTCTGCGACATGAACACACAAACAGGTACTATGAAGCACTGTTGCAGACTTGTCTATTGTGGGAATTACGTGTTTTGTCACTCACATGTTGTGCTTGTCGGTTGTCTTCTAGATGGACCTTCTGTGATAGTACTTCCTGTGCCAGTGCCAGTATATGTTCCGGTTCCCATGAATCTCTACACACAATACACTCCAAAGTCTGTGGGGTTACCGCTACCAGTGAGTATATTCCGGTTATTCCCTTTTCTTATCTTCATCTTTGAGTTTTGAAACTATTATAGTTTTATACTAGCCTAGCCTAACTATACTAGCCTAACGCCAAACCACGTACCATTGAGAATGAGATGTGGTCTGGGAACCACGTTCATTTTCTCGTATTTGAGGCGTGGTTTACGAATGCCCAGAGACTTATTATTGGGTGCTACGAATGTCTATCAAATGCGCCTGTACGTAGCTTAGTCAATTGGGTCAATGAGACCAGATGACGCATGTAGAGTGACAGAAAATTAGACGTGGCAGACTGTGGCAAGGCAGCATGGGGAAACCCAGGCTAGTTTTAAACATTTTTGCTACCAAAATCAATATCTATCAATAATAACTGAAATAAAACAAACTAACAGAGCACTCTAAACTAATTAAATGTTTATCACTCATAAAATGTCAAATAAACATAACTAGTATTATGACTAAAATCTCACTAAACTGAGAAATTTCGCTCATTTAAAAAGAGTCTTGATACCAAAAAACTTTAGGGGGGAAAATACTAAAGATAATAGTGAAAACTAGACAAACTGAAACCTGAACTATTATAATTAAAGTAAATTGCATATCGTAGATTAAATTTGAAGGCAAACTCTAGACTTCTACCCCTGATTACACCCTTTGTATATACTTGAATTATCATGTGTCTCTGTCTGTTTATGTAGGTTCCAGTGCCCTTGTTCTTCCCCACGACTCTGGACAGCGCTGAGCGCATTGTGAAGACCATTCAGGAAATCAAAGAGAAGATCCCAGATGACCCTCTGGAGGCCGACCTCATCATGATGGCGGAGATGGTGGCTGAAGATACAGAGAGGGAGAAAGGCATCACATCTGTTGGTAAATTAGGAACAATTTTATGGTTTTTATTTTTCACTTTTCTTACATTGTTGCAGCTCCTCTCTTCCCAGTCTGTCAGTAACGCTTTGTTTATTTCCTGTTTATATGAAGCCCCTCTTTCCGAAAAGTGAATTTGTCTGCTTGTTTTCTTTTTGTTCACTAGCCTTTTGTTTTGTTATTCAGATCAGGCTGAAAATATAATGGAGGACCTTGATCTGGAAGCCCTGTCCAACAATCTGAGTTGGGAGGAGGACTCGGTGTCTTCAGCTCAGACATGGGATCAACCCCCAGAGCCTGAAAGACTTCCACCATCCAGATCTGCCACACTGATCCCTGTCCCTACCTCAGCAGAAGAGCCACAGATGGACCTGGAGGCGGATTACCCAGTCGGTAAGAGCTTTTACAGAGGACAAAAGTCGGAACGCACAATCCAAGTTGTTTATTTTCCATTAATGTTTCATGTATCGTTATTAGGGCTGTTGTTAACACATGCGTTTTTATTTGATTTTCTTCGCGTCATCGCATTAAGAAAATGTTGTGATGTGCAAGTGACTTGCACGCTTAAACAAAAAAGTCTATTAGACGGTGCATACACGGCAACCATGTCCTTCCAAGCTCACGGCCAAGCACGAGTGCTCTTGTTGCATTCTGAAACATCACCGCTAGAGGCCGCTAAAAAATGCATAGAGCACCTTTAAATCACATATTTAAAATATAGACCTACTGTCTTTGTTTCTACATTAATTTGGAGATTAAATGTGAAATTATTACAATGAAAAATATATTTGAAAGAGATTGATCACACCAAACATTAATGTTTTTATTACAGAAAGATTTGCAATTCATTTTTAATCCATTGATAGCACTAATCTTGATCCTCTTACGTTTCAGAGAGCATTGAACTTTTCAGAGGGAAAACGCAAAAGGAGGCAACAGATACTGGCAAACGCAAATCTCGCAAGAGAGGACGTGATGGCCTCCCTCAGAAGAAACGGGTAAAGACAACTACTGTTTAATTATTCTCAACATTTCACATAAACTTTCAAACACTAACTATAGCAATACAGGATAACATTTATTTTATCATACTGAGTGTGTAAGGCCTACAAAATCGATCCAAAGACGGCATTCGATTTGAGGCGAAGGTTTCATGCTTGTTCCGTCTTTCCCATGGCAAAGTGATTTAATTAAATGCAACACATTTAATCTTATGTATTAACTCGTTTCATCTGACTCCATAAAAGGAAAAAGGTTTAACGATGATATCTGTGCATCATTAAATGTACGTTAATGTTTGACTATTCCTTTTAACTCTAATAAAAATAAAGTCAAAGTCTGTAATCAAATATAACAATTTATTATGTCAGGTAAATGTGTCATTACAATTCAATAATCAATTGAAAGATAATCAATGCAAACCATCAAATGTTCCTAGAACAATGAACTTTACCCAACATGTGGTTACGTGAGCTGAGAGTCGCGATATTCTCAACCTCACGGGCTCATCTTAATACAGAAAATGTAGCCCTGAACTCTCCGTTTCATTTCCTTATATAGCCAGACCTCACCTGATATGTAAATCATCAGGTTACAATGGAAAGTTACTGTATTCCCCCAACATACTTACTGGGGGTAGAAGTTTTGACTGTTAAGAACAGTGGAAATTAGCATTCAGACAATCTCAGAAGGTTGACTCAAAGACACATCCACTCTGTGTGCTAGATATTTATATATTCTTGAGAACTTTATTACCTTTTGATTTACTTCTTTGGGAATGAGACATTATTACCAGTCACCCTGAGACCTTTAAAATGATACTAAACAATCCTTAAAGATTATCACATTCACATTAAAACCATATATATTCTTGTGTGAGTTTTCGGTGTTACTGACAGAGAGAGAAAGATAAGATGCTCAGAGGAAGGGGGTAAGAGATCAAATGTTAATTTTGCAAGCAATGCCATTGTCTTGAACCAGTTTTCCAGTCTTACATGTGACAAATCAGTTTGTTTATACTGCAATATTTTAAGAGCATTTTGTGGTTGCATTGGATTTTCTCCTTTCCATGTTCGTGGAGTATACAGTGGGTACAGAGAGTATTCAGTATTCAGACCCCCTTAAATTGTTGACTCTTTGTTATATTGCCGCCATTTGCTAAAATCATTTAAGTTCATTTTTTCCCCTCATTATTGTACACACAGCACCCCATATTGACAGAAAAACACAGAACTGTTGACATTTTTGCACATTTATTAAAAAAAAAAAAAAACTGAAATCACATGGTCCTAAGTATTCAGACCCTTTGCTTAGTATATTTAGTAGAAGCACCATTTTGATCTAATACAGCCAAGAGTCTTTTTGGGAAAGATGCAACAAGTTTTTCACATCTGGATTTGGGTATCCTCTGCCATTCCTCCTTGCAGATCCTCTCCAGTTCTGTCAGGTTGAATGGTTAACGATGGTGGACAGCCATTTTCAGGTCTCCCCAGAGATGCTCAATTGGGTTTAGGTCAGGGCTCTGGCTGGGCCATTCAAGAACAGCCACGGAGTTGTTGTGACGCCACTCCTTCTTTACTATTCTCACCAAGGCTCTTCTCCCCCGATAGCTCAGTTTGGCCGGACGGCCAGCTCTAGGAAGGGTTCTGGTCGTCCTAAACATCTTCCATTTAAGGATTATGGAGGCCACTGTGCTCTTAGGAACCTTAAGTGCAGCAGAATTTTTTTGTAACCTTGGCCAGATCTGTGCCTTGCCTCAATTCTGTCAAGAAGTTAAGGTTTTTGATGAAAAAATTCCAGGATTTTTCTCCATATAATGAATTTTACTGGTAACTAAACGGTTCAAGGTCCAAAAGACATGTTTGATTGTGTTTTATTGGTGTGTGTGTAGGGCCGCAAGAGTGCAGCAGTGGTTCCAGCCAAACCGGCTCCAGACAACTTCTCAAACCTCTCCAAACTGCAACATGAGTATGCAGTCAATGCCTGGAGAGACTGGGTGCGCTGGAGGAACGCCCAACCCAACATGGAGACTCCCAAATTTGGCTGTAGGTCTCAGTTTGATGTATACCCAACATATTATCCCCAAAAGAAAGTTCCACAATTTAAAACAATTATTCATAAAAGTGGCTTAACGTGTTTCACAAGTTATATATATTTATTTGGCTATATGTATTTAGAAGGATTGAACCATAAACTTTACCATTGCTTGCATCATGCTTTAATTAAGCTACAAAATCTTCAACATGCCATTTAAGCATCAAACTCATCGTCCTTCATCCACAGCGCGTACTATAACGGTAAAGGAGGACCTGTTGAAGTGTTGCACGGCTGAACTGAGCTACGGCCTCTGCAAGTTCATCTCTGAAGTTCGTCGACCCAACGGAGAGAAGTACAGCCCTGACAGCGTCTATTACCTCTGCTTGGGCATCCAGCAGGTGAGACGAGAAGAAATCACACACGCTCAACACATTTAGTCATGATGTATTTAGTTTAATTGGCCCTCGTCGATTATGTTTACAGTTCCTGTTTGAGAACAATCGGATGGAGAACATCTTCTCGGATCTCTTCTACACCAAATTCTGCCATGAAATGACCAACTTACTTAAAGGATGGAAACCAACTATATTACCCACTGGTGAGTATTTTAAGAAACTGACATGATACTGGCTTGTTTCTCTGTTGTGCTACTAACGCTTGTGTGTGTGTTTGTGCAGGTTACGTTCATTCTCGTGTGGAGGAGGAGTATCTGTGGAACTGTAAGCAGCTGGGAGCGTTTTCACCCGGCGTGCTGCTCAACACGTTGCTCTATTTCTTCACCAAGTTCTTCAACTATAAGACAGTGGAGCAACACCGTCGCCTCTCTTTCGGCCACATCGTCCGCTGCTCTCGAAGCAAGGGCAGCACCAAAATGGCCTGTTTGCGTTTCTATCCCCCCAAAGATGACACAAGCTCTGGTCAGTGGTCAGCCATACCATCATAGCCTGATTGTGTGTTTTGTGTTCTTGTTGGGTGTATCATTTGTTTTTGCTCAATGTAGATGGCGTCCCTGCAAAGAAAAGAAAGGAAGAGGATGATGACAGTGACACTATATATGAGATAAAGGAAAATTTTGACAATCCTCTCCGCTGTCCTGTCAGGCTGTACGAATTCTATATCTCAAAATGGTATGTTTGAAATGTGAAATGACCGCTATGCATACATTAATAAACACACACACGCGCTTGACATTAACACCCTACAAATGCAGGTTGATTTCAGTGGTGGCATGTAACAGTCACTCCTACTAGCCACTTAAAATGCACCTGAAATAAACTACGCGCAATGTAGTGTTATCAAAAAATAAAAAATATGTATGTGTATATATATATATATATATATATATATATATATATATATATATATATATATATATATATATATATACATACTGACATGCCTGAAACGCTTCCAATACTAAGTGTTTGCTGAATAGATTCATGATACCAGCTGCACTTTTTGTGCGCACATAAAGATGTCTAAATTGATATCCTAAATTGAGTTCTCTTTCGCTGCTTAATGTGCTTAAACAGTCAAATGCACACGAAATAATGTCGAAACTCCAGTCTTGGCGTATTCACGTAAACAGTCAGTTATGTTTTAAGTGAACGTAAACGGTTGAAAAAGAAAACGCATGTGAAATGGTATAATGGATCAGTGCATCAGGTCTTAAAGTGACTGCAGCATAATAAACCTACTGCCAAATTGTGAGATTAAAAATATCTAAATGCAGTTTTTTTGCATGTCGAAATTGTGGCTAGTGAAAATGCTGAGTGGATTGTAACTTTGGAAAACCACTATAGCCACAGTGGCTGTTGAGCAAGACATTTGTCAAACGCTGAATCTCTTTTTCACTACAAATGTCATCAGTGTCACTTTTGATAAATTGAATGCATCCTTGCTGAACAAAAGTTTAAATTTCTTTAAAAAAAAAAGTCTTACTGACCCCAAACTTTTGAACGGTTTAATGTTACAAAATATTTTTATTTCAGATAAATGCTTTACTTAATAAAAAAGTAAAGTGCATTTAAAATAAGGGAATATCATTGCTGCCCTATAATACACTCGTATTTTTCTTCCAGCTCACCCAGTGTGAGGCAATGCACGACCCAGTTCTACCTGAGCCCTGAGCGTTCCTGTGTACCCAGCAGTCCCATGTGGTTCTCAACCACCTCGCTGACTGATGAGATTCTGGACAGCATGCTCACACGCATCCTTACTGTCAGAGAACTGCACCTCGAGACGGACAAAACTCCCGCTGAGATCGATTCAGACAGTGACACGGATTTCAGACCGTGACCGTGAACGGAGACTCTCGCCTTAAGCGCACATCAAAATTGCAGAGTGAAGGAGGTGTCTTGGGGAAACGGTTCTCCTGGATGGCTCTGTGTAATTCTACAAAGATGACAACCTAAATGCCATTGTATTGGCTTGCGGATATTGATAGTGATTCCCAGGACTGGAAAACAAGTGTTTTGTCATTGTATTTTCCATGTAATAGTAGTTACGAGGCTGTACAGTTTTTCTTTTGGTTGTATGGGTTACATTTAGAGGACAATTTTATACAGTGCCACATTATACATAAGTGATCTTAAAAAGGGATTACTTCCCATTCTCTGTATTATGAAACACTAATAACATTGACAGCATCTTTGTACAACAGGCATTAAAAACAGTGGCTAATATATCCTCCCTTTGTTCATTGTAAAAATGAATGAGTGTTTTCATTCTTTTTGCAACCTTGCCATTCCAGGGTTTATTAATTCCTGTAATGGGCAACACTGTATTTCTTTGGATTAAAAAAGACAAAGCGGAATCTCTCATTTAATGTTTCAACATACTGGCTTTCAAGGTGTATCTTCACAAGTTGACATTTCAAATAAAGAATTACATACTTGCCTTTTCCACAGAAATGCATTTGTGCATTGCAGTCTCATTTTAAAATAAATTTGTACACATTGATATTCTGTTTGTGTACATTACAAAATGGCAAATGTAGGTCAGGAAAGCAAGAAATTGGTTCGAGATACAAAGATGTAAATGAGTGAAATTAAAATGTTCACTCCTTCTTTAATATGGAAAGGTGCAATTTAATACTTGATTTCATGTCCACATTAATTTTAGAGATCACCAAAAAAAAATGTCAATTTTGCGATGGGTAAAATTAATTTTAATCGACTTTTAACACCATTATCCCTGCACTCCTCCGGATTGAATTAACCCAGCTCTCTGTTCCGAGCCATATCTATATTGTACACAATACCATGATATAATTTTAATTTGACTTGGATTAAATTACTTTTAAGGCTAAAAAGAAACAGTATGCTGTTGGGAGAGTGTTTTTATATTACCAGAACAGTGTTCAGTGGATTAAATCATTTAGTAGATTAACGATCGATCAATCAACACTCGTACAGTCATAAATTATTAAATCAACATTCGAATTTGACAAATAATCAATTTTCTTGTCCCTAATAGTCAACATAATGCAGGGGAAATTGTAAAATTAACTGCAGCAGTACTAACGTGCATCATAAAATTACAACACTGACTGTCGACAGTTTCTTTTCCATGGATAATTTTACCATCCATGTATGTATGTGGTTACAGTCAAATCATATAAAACCATAGACTGTAAAAAAATAAACAGTGAAATCGTCCTCGAACTCTTCTGTCTTGCCTGCACTCGAGACAGGACGCGTGAAGCCCCGCCCCGCTCGCTCCTGAAAATCGCTTCTCATTTGCATAAAGTTGACATTTCTGAACTCTTGTCGTTTGACACGCCCACATTCTGTCGCCAACGTCACTGCTGGCGGTGTGAACCTCGTGTCTGTGTAAACATGTCATAGTTCATGAGGCCAATGAGAAGTCTATGTATTTTATATATCTATGTAGAAGCGTGTTTTTTTTATTTGCAAAACATATATATTTTTTGCAAAACATTTTTTTATTTGCAAAACATATATATTTTTTGCGAAACATTGTTTTATTTTGCAGATATATATGGCCCTATATTTACTCCATAAGCGTGAGCTCCGGTTAAAAGTGACGAGCACGGAAGCGAGCGTTGTTTATAGTAACAGCGAAAATAAGTGAGTCGTTTAGGCACAAATCTATTGTATTCTTGAAATGGTGCGTTCGTGCGTCTACCCAGGATGCTTCAGATTATGTAAAGTCGCAAGATTACGTGCTCTGACATCAAAGGGAGATAGACTAACATTTCACAAATTCCCTGTATATGATACTGAGCGATTGAAGCTGTGGCTTCTCGCTGTTCGCTGGGATGTAAACACACCCGTGGAAAAAATCAAGAGATCCAGGCTATGCAGTGAACATTTCACACCCGAGGATTTCAAGCCAGAGAAGGGAAATTCAAAACGATTTCTGAAATCGTCAGCTGTGCCTGTGCTGTTTTTTCATCCAAATGAGGTATTTATTTAACTTTATTGTAGCTAATGTGTTTCTTATACAGAAATAAGAAAAAAAAAATTTTCTTATTTCTGGAAGCTTTTAAAATTTTGTTATAGACTTTGGGCAAGAAATTCAACTTTTAAATGACAAAATAGATTGTCTTGATTAAAATCAATTAATGTCATGTGACTAGTGTGGAAGGTCACATGACCAGACCAGATGTCTTCCTCAGACTACTACAAAAAGTAGTAGGCTATATAAAACATCTTAATTTACAGATAGAACTATCATAATTTGTACATATATTCTTTAAAGGGTCTACTACTGATAGGTATTGGCTGGTGTTGGCAATCCTACACTGAACATATCTCACACCTGTGAGGGGGATGGATGGTCTTGGGAAAGGAGAAGTGCTCACTAACACAGATTTAGACAGATTTGTGAACAATATTTGAGAGAAATTTGCCTTTTGTGTACATAAAAAAGGTCTTATATCTTTGAGTTCAGTTCACCTCATGAATAATGGGGACGAAAACAAAAGTGTTGTGTTTATAATTTTGTTCAGTGTCGTTATCAGTATCCCAGAAACGTTCAGTGTGTTGAACCTTCTTGACGTACGTGTTTTTTTTTTTATTATTATTGGATCGCTACATTTAATTTAAAGGGAGTTCACACACAAAAATGGAAATTTGCTGTTAATTTATGAGTAAATTAGGCCTCTTAGGCCATCCATCAAGTAGTGAAGATGTTGGTGACTTTTTTTTTTCAGTAGAACTATAAAGAAGATTTTTAGCTAAAACTGTGGTCCTCTATGATTCATATAATGGAAGGCATTGGGTGCTGGTGTTGCGGTTTAACTGGTTTCCATGTTATCTAGTGAATCTTGGGGATTATAGTTCACCCAAAATTTAAATTTGTCATTAATAACTCATCCTCATGTCGTTCCAAACCCAGCCTTAATACTTTCGTTCATCATCAGAACACAAATTAAGATATTTTGGATGAAATCCAAGAGCTTTCTGTCCCCCCATAGACCGCAATGTTACTACCACTTTTAAGGCCCAGAAAGGTAGTAAAGACATTGTTAAAATAGTCCATGTGACTAGTCAAAGTGGCAGAGCTACTCATGTAATACAATATTTAATTCATCGCTTCGCTGCTGAAGGCATTTATTAATCCCCCGGAGTGGAGCACTTTTATGATGGACAGATAATAACAGCCATTTACTGCCATTAGATTGAAGAACCAGGATATTTTTTAATAAAACTCTGATTATATTCACCTGAAAGAATAATGGCATACACCTAGGATGACTTGGGGGTGAGTAAATTATGGGCTAATTTAAATTTTGGGGGTGAACTATTCCTTTGTTTCAACTGAAAATAAAAAATACGTTAACTGGGCCAGTCTCACTCGGGAAGATTGACCTTTCACAAATTCCCAACGTTTAATCCAGATCGACTGAAGTTATGGTTGCTTGCTCTTCGGATAGATGTCAACACTCAAAGTGTGGATGGAGGGGATGGTCTGCAGTGACCATTTCCCCCCTGATGATTTCAAAGCCATACAAGGGAATAAAGTATTACTGAATTCATCAGCTGTGCCTATGGTTTTTTCACCAGGACCTGAGGTACGTGATAGGTGTGTGTGAGTGTGTGTGTGTGTGTAATAATGTACACTATATTTTCACAAATTTCGTTTGTAACACTCAAGTGAACAATAAATGTATTTTCTACTTGCCCACTTTGTGTGAATGCCAAAGAACAGAATACTTTTACTTTACATTACATTACTAGAAAAGTAAAAGAAAAAAAAAACAAAGAGTGGTGTCCTTTTATAAGAGAGTCCCTTTAATGAATATTCATTCTGCGGCCAAAGTTGGAAATATTTCGTGCATCCAACACCAAGTCCTGTCTATCCTGAAATGTCAAAAACTGCTTCCCAAACTCAAAATTAAATAACATATTTCAAATAATGTGCAATCATATTAAGCTCTGGTACTAGGATACGCGCATCTCTCTACGGCTGGCTCTGGGTATGCGCGTTCTCGAGAGCGAGAGGGGGAGGGTTAAATCTGACTGATTCTCGCCTACTACTCGCCGGAAGTGTCTCGCGCGGGTGTACGTCACTCATTGTTTACACAGAACAGAGATTGGAGGCAAGACAGACTGCTAATTATAATGGTTCTAATTTGCGCTTATCCGGGATGTTTAAGCCGTCGTAAACGAAAACAATTACGTATGCTCGCGCGAACTCATTCGGGAGTGGTGAGTTTTCACAAATTCCCAATTTCAAATCCTTCTCTCTTGAAGTTATGGTTGATCGCTCTTCGGCTGGATATCAACACACCCATAAACTTACTAAAGTTGAAGAGGGTCTGCAGCGATCATTTTTCCCCTGATGATTTTACAAACCAAGGAGAGGATCGCATAGTACTGACATCATCAGCTGTGCCTATGCTTTCGCATTCAACGGAGGTATGTGAACAGCGTCTTTGTATGTGTCCTTTCTATTTGAAAAGCTGGCATTGCATGAAATGTTATGCTAAGTTAAGCTTATTCACCGTATCCCCCACATGCTACCCTTCTTATTTCCGACACGACACGTGCCAAGGTAACTTACATCTGAAAGGAAGTGTATCCCCGGTCGCGGGAGCGCGCTCTCAACAGACCTTGCTTTGACCAATGTAAATGAAACTATAACACGTGAATTGTTAAAGTTAAGTTTTTTTATTGTTGTTTTAACAAGGTTTAGCAAAGACAGCTATCACGTGGCTCATCTATCAAAACTAATTATTTTATTCTTCTGTAGGCTAACGATCGAATTCATGCTCTGAATTGATCAATTCTCCAGAGAAGGTTTAAAGTTACTGAAAACCCAAGGCGACCATTTAGTTTCACTCATGAAGCAAACAGCCCGTGGATATAAAATTGTTCTGAATCCCCCCTCCTCCTTTCATGGTGAATTATTATCAAAACGATTCAATAATGCATTGCATGTAAACAGTAGGCTGGTCAATATCATACACAAAAAGCGATTGTACAGATGATGGCCTATCATCAAGTGTTTTATTTTACTTTACATCATGTCTAATAATGGCAGTGAACACATTTCTTGTTTCCTGACAAAGTTATAGTGGGATACAGATTTTTATCAGACCATAGTTAAACCTGGTATAAAAGGTACCCCCCCTCTCCATATTCCACAGATGATGGCCTATCAACGTCTCCACTTCCTGTGGCACCAAGAAAGCAAGGAAAGCCCCCCACCACCCATCCTCACCACATTCTACAGAGATACTATAAAGAGTGTTTCAGTCAGCTGCATCACTTTCTGGCATGGGAATCATAGGGCCTCCGACCGCAGCGGATGCTTAACCTCCAAGATATCTACACCTCCAGAGTTAATGAAAGGGCTAAGAAAATCACTTTGGACCCCCCACACACACAGCCCAATTTCTCTTTGAACTGTTGCCCTCCAGTCTGAATAGATAAAACTCTAATAACTATACACTCTTTCATAACTGTCCTGTTGTACAACATCTCAAAATTGTAGCCTGCATTTGTAGCCTATTGCATCTTTAACTGGACACCAGTAAATAACATAGGCATATCTGTACATTCATATGGGCCTACATTTCTATTACTGTACTATCTTGCATTATTTAAATATTGTTTTATTTTTAATATTGTTATTAAGTTATATTTAAAAAAAAAAAATTCCTATGTATGCCTGCACTTTCTGTACTTTCCTTCCTCATTCCTTCACATCTTTTTCTGATTCTAATTCTTCTTTAAGTCACGGTGGTCCAAGTGAAATGAAATTTCGCTCCCTTGTGTATAGACTATACTATGTGGAAATTACAATAAAGCTGTCAAGAACTGTCTTCTTTCCAAAAGTTAAGTGCATTTTCACTAGGGTGAGCACCCGTCCCGCTTTGCGCTGTACCGCACAGCATTTTCACACGTCGCATATTGAGAAAATGTCCCACATTTTCATCAGTCTGTTGGTTTTTAATCAAAATGGGTAGCAGTGAATCGTTCCATGTGTTCCCTGTCAGAAAACAAATGGATAATATCGGGTCAATTAAATTGAACATTTTTGTCAGGAAACAAGAAATGTGTCTATATTGACTTCTGTTATTAGACATGATGTAAAGTATTCACGAAATAAAACACTTGATGATAGGCCATCATCTGTGGATTTTGGAGGGGGGGGATACATATTTTGGCTGGTCAAAAATACAGTCTGAAAAAAATCTGTCCCACTATAACTTTTGTCAGGAAACAAGAAATGTGTTTATATTCACTGCTGTTATTAGACATGACGTAAAGAAAAATAACACACTTGATGGTAAGCCATCATCTGTACAATCGCTTTTTGTGTATGACATTGACCAGCCTACTTTTTAAATGCAATGCATTATTGAATCATTTTGATAATAATTCACCATGGAAGGGGGAGGGGGGATTCAGAACAATATTATATCCACAGGGTGTTTGCTTTGTGAGTGAAACTAAATGGTCGTCTTGGTTTTTCAGTAACTTTAGACATTCTCGTGAGAATTGCATGAAGTTCGATCGTTAGCTGAGAAGAATAAAATAATTAGTTTTGATAGATGGGCCACGTACGTGATAGTTGTCTTTGCTAAACCTCGTTGATAAAACAAAGTAAAACGATAACTTCAACAATTCGCGTGTTATAGCTTCATTTGCCTTGGTCAAGAAGCAATGACCCACCACCTTCTGCTGAGCTGAATGCGAGCGCGCTCCCGCGACCAGGGATACACTTCCTTCCAGGGGTAAGTAGTACCTTGGCACGTCACCGCTAGCTAGCTTAGCTCAAATGCGGGAGGTAAACGGCTCCATCTAGCCTGCTGCTCCCAATGGGTGAAGAAATTGTTGTGATTTTTAGTCATAGTGTGTGTGCAAATAACAAGGTCACATGAGATACAGCCATCTTCTAACCGTATACATACTGTGTGGAGGCGAAGCACAGCTTACATTACTTCTGCGGAGTGATTTATTCGCAGCACCTGAAAAAAGCTCCGTGCCGTGAGGGGCAGAGAGTTTGTTCAGAGTTGGAGGTCAGCAATCACTAGATAGCAAATACATAGTTTACAATCATGGGTGTTCGCTGTTTTGTAAAGAGCTGCGACAATAAACAGGGGAGACCGGGTAATACAATGATGTTTCATAGAATTCCAACAAAAAACGCAGACCGGTTGAATCTATGGCTACTTGCTTTGGGTATGGATCCAAACACACCTGTAGCCTTCCTCAAGCGCAATGTCGTTTGCTCAGAACATTTCAATGAAGATGACTATTTTGAAAGAATGGAATTTTCCACACGGACCATGAAACGTGTGCTAAAGAATACGGCCATCCCATCGAAAGTAACGTTACAGACAGGACAAAGTGGATTACCTGCGGCTGCGGTAAGTGTTCCGTTATGTTTTTAGATGACTAACGTTAGCCTACCCTAGCTAGTTGGTTACTATTGCAGTTGTTCCCGGGCTCCATGTATCCCCATGCAATAATGTATTGTGAAGTCACGACTCACGAACGCGCTCTTGTCTATCAGCCTCCAAAGTTCCTGGTCTGTCTGTATATTATAGTTCAAAACGATATGGTTCTGGGTTTTGGTTTGATACGAAGTAAAAATCAAACGAAAATTAATAAATCATTAAATAAACGATTTAAATTAAATTAAATCGACAAATCATCTGAGAATATAGTTCCCAGTATACGGATGGCTGTGTCTCATGTGACCTTGTTATTTGTACACACTGTTACTATGTAGCAAACCACAACATTTAAATTCGAAAATGTTGGCGTTATTTTGTCACTTATTGGGAGCAGCAGGCTAGATGGAGCCGTTTGACTCCAGTTTTTGTGCTAAGCTAGGCTAGCGGTGGGTGCATCCGTGCATCAGAGAATTAAAGGAATACTCCACCCAAAAAGGAAAATTCTGTCATCATTTAGTCACCCTCAAGTTGTTGCAAACCTGTATGAGTTTCTTTCTTCCACTGAACACAAAGGAAGAACATTTTATATGAACGATCACCATTGACTTTCATAGTATTTCTTTTTTTTCTACTATGGAAGAAGTATATTAGTAGTAGTTGATTTTGAACATGTAGAAAACATAAAAATAAGAAATATACACACATGCGTTGATTGGGTTCATATATAAAAATAAAATTAAAATAATAGTTATTTAAGGTAATGTGCTTCTCAGCGCAAACTTCCAAAATTAATATAGGTTATTCAAATTAGAAATTCCCATGTTCAAAAAGGAGTAGGAAGACGTTCATAACAAACTTTTCAGGTCCTACCTCTTTCTTTATTTTTATCCTTTAGTTAAATACAAAACAGTTTGACGCTTCTCTTATATATGCGTCTTTACATAGACTGTATATCAACTTACCTTCTGTTCACATAAACCTATGCATTCACAAAGAAACAAATGCATACCTACATGCATGCAATATTATACTATTGTACAATACTATCACTTCGAGGCCTTTTCATATTATTTCAATATCTTCAGTTTAAATAATTTTTTGAATTTACTCATGATTGTACATGATTTCATCTCTTCACTGCAGCTGTCCCATACATTCACTCCTTTTGTAGTGATGCAGTGATATTTAGAATTCGTTCTTATATTTCTTTTTAAATACAAAATGTTCCTCTTAAGTCATGTTTGCTCTCTCTCATTTGGAACAACCCTTGAATACTGGTTGATAGCTGTTGATTATTTAATTTGTGCAGTTTTAAAGTCAACAATATCTCTAAATATTTCTTTTAATCTAATAAACAATGGAGTAGTTGGTGCTCTATAAGTGGTTTTATTAACAATTCTTATAGCTCTCTTTTGAAAGATAAATATAGATTCAGATTCAATATAGATTTTGGTGAGCCTTTAACCAAGCTGTGCTTCACACTCCAAACCAGTAGTTGGCGGAAAATGCACCTTAAAGTTGGTTTGCCAACCGCCATTTAAATAACAGAAGAAGGCGACCGTTTAAAAGTTATGGTATGTTGAATGAAAACATATGTATTTGTATCAGTTTAGGCTTTAAAAATGGTCCGTACGTGTGCGTATCCTGGCTGTTTTAATCTTTTGAAACCTAAAAGATATTTTCCCCAAGGAAAAGACGTGAGTTTTCACAGATTACCTACACACAATCCTGAGCGACTGAAGCTGTGGTGTCTCGCGCTGCTGCTGGATGTCAACAACACACCCGTACATTCTCTGATAGTTAAGAGAGTGTGCAGTGATCATTTTCTCGACAGTGATTTCAACCCGTCCGAGCAAGGAAAGCGTCGTTTTCTGAAACCGTCGGCTGTGCCCAAGCCGTTTTTACAGCAAGCAGGTGTAAGTTATGCATGTTTCATAATATATTCGATGCATCAATTGAGTTTTCTTGTCAACGTGTTTCATAATGTGTGTACTTTTTGTCCACTATGTATTACAATAATTCCCCGTGTCACTGCGTTCATGCTCAGACGTATTGCTGTATATTTTGATGTCTGCATTTGCATCGTCAAGACGTATTTTTTTAGAGCGTTTGCTCATCTGCAATGTCTCCGAGACTTCTCCGGTCAGATGTCAAATAGACGTTTAGAAAATAAGATTTTTATGATCTTGAATGAATGCAAAACTCCACCTTTTTTTTTCTTTCATATTAAACTGTTATTCCCTACTAAGACGAGCTGATGCTGCATGTATACCTCTCGTCTCAGCGCGTGCACCCAATCGCTCTGGCGCGCGTCGACACTTTGGTAGCTTAGCCAGTTCATTCATTGGGATCCAAACAGAAAAGCGACCAAACACCTCCACATTTTCCCTATTTAAATACAGTTACACGACCAAGTATGGTGACACAAAATAAAACTTGGCGCTTTTCTAAGCGTGTAAAATGGATAACTATAATGAATGGCGGAATACCACTTGGGAGCACTTCGACTCGGCGCAGTAATATCATCACCCCTGAAAAATCCTCTCCCTCTCATTTCCGTCAATAGAACGTAACCTGCTCTAGCAGTAGTAGTTTAGCAGGTGTTGACGAGGTGTCAGGTTGTAGGAAGATAGTTTGTGAACAATCATGGTTATAACGTGCATCGTAAAGGGTTGTGATAACAAGGAGAAGGTATATAGTCCCGTCATGTTTCACAGAATTCCAAATTACCACAAACGGCGAAAGCTTTGGTTAGCTTTCTTGAACAGGAATCCAAAAATACCGTTGGAGACTCTGAGGAAGTGGCGTGTTTGCTCCGAGCATTTCACACAGGAGGACTATACCTCCACAGGATTACGCCTAAAGGATACGGCCACGCCGACAATATTCAAATCACGAACAAAACAAAGTGGACCATCACCCAACGCTGTAAGTGTCTTTTTGCATGGTGGTCCAGTTTGCTAGTAGCACAGGTAGAAGTAAAAGTCACGTTGGTTCTATTGACGGAAATGAGGAGTGATCACTGCGCCGAGTCGAAGTGTAGTTATCCATTTTACACGCTTAGAAAAGCGCCACGTTTTATTTTCTCACCATAAATGGACGTGTTACTGTATTTAAATAGGGAAAAAATTGAGGTGTTTGGTCGCATCTAACTTCATCTCTGTTTGAATACTAATGAATGAATGTGGCTAGGCGTTACGTGCTACCAAGATCGAAAGAGTGCGCTCACTGAGACGAGAGAGGTAACGTTATGTATCAACTCGTCTTAAAGGAACACTCCACGGTTTTTTTTTTTTTTTTAATTTTTTAATAGAACTTATTCACAGTGTCCCCTACATTAAAATAGTTTGGCAAAAGCATTTTTCTCAAATTGCATGCATTGTCTTAGTTTGGCAGCGCCGACGCTAGCTTAGCTTAGCATAATGAATGGAATCCTATGTTGCCAAGGAACATGTCGTGAGGAAAAGTGATTAAACAAAAAAAAAAACTAATTACTACTTGTGGCCTGTGTATTCACAACGAGTACAAATAAGACTAAGGCTAGGCAATTAAATAGACAGATATTGATTTGGGACTATATTAGAGTGAATCACAGGCGAAGCACTGCTACTTTGGCGCAGTCATATCACGC
This sequence comes from Pimephales promelas, assembly GCF_988280905.1. Lineage (NCBI taxonomy): Eukaryota > Metazoa > Chordata > Actinopteri > Cypriniformes > Leuciscidae > Pimephales > Pimephales promelas. The sequence continues at coordinate 23,111,857 of NC_142786.1, read as the reverse complement.
GAAATATCCCAACTTCCGTCAACATATCGGCGTGACCTGAACTGCACCGAGAATCTTTCGCTTTTGGATTTAGTTTGAAAAGTTACAGCAAACATGGTAATTACCTGCATTGCAAAAGGTTGCGAGAACAAGCAAAGGACATACACGAATGTAATGTTTCACAGAATTCCACCGAATGTGGAACTGAGAAATAGATGGCTAGCTGCTCTGGATATCTGTTCAACACCTCACAATAAAATTAGCCAGTATCGTGTTTGTGAAGAGCATTTTGCACCGGAGGACTATGTTGAAAAAATGCTATATGGGCCCAGAAAGACGGTACTACGTCTGAAGCATACGGCCGTCCCATCCATTTTCAACGTACAGGCGGAAAAAAGGGCATATGTAAGTTTTTATTATTGTCTTTTATTACTCTTCCTTGCGTGAATCTGTATCTTTATTCCTTTGTAAGATGCTGAGAAGCTGTATATAAAATATGGTTCAAGTTGACTCATCTATTATAACCTCATGTTGAGTTCAACCTGTTTAGCATGAACAACATTATTGTAAAAAAAATGACTGAGGGCTAGCTATATTTCTCTCAATGCTTTAACCAGGTTCTGATGACTCAAGAGTTATAGTATAACTATTACATAGAAGGCTACATTGAGTTCGACCAAAGTAGCAGAACATTCTGCATTGTTTATGTAAAGTTTATATTATAGATCCTATTCATGAACTGCAACGTTTGGCAGCTAATTCAGTGAATCGGAATGGTAGAAGGAACCCTTTTCTTTCTACATGAAACACTGATAGTGTCCGGTTTCTAATTTCATAGTGCTTAAATAGTCCTGTTATACGACCTTCAGGTGTTGCGTGATATGACTTAGTGCATCGCCTGTGATTCACCCTAATATAGTCCCAAGTCAATATCTGCCTTTTTAATCGCCTAGTCTTAATTTGAAATGCTATTTGTACTCGTGAATACACAGGCCACAAGAATTAATTAGGTTTTTTTGTCACTTTTACTCACGACAAGCTACTTGGCAACATAGGATTCCCTTCATTTATGGAAGCTAAGCTAGCGTCGGTGCTGCCAAACTAAGACAATGCATGCACTTTGAAAAAAAAGTGCTTTTGCCAAACTATTTTAATGTAGAGGACACTGTGAATAAGCCCTATTTCAAATAACTGTGCAGTTTTCCTTTAAGGAACAGACTTGTTTGATATGCGCCTTGCCTCGCCTGAAATGTATGTGAGAGTAGGCATCTGTAGCAAGGGGAGGAGTGAAAAAGGTGCAGGTAAGCTGGACAGTTCTCCTCGCAGTGGATTTGCCACCTACTAAAAAATAAATACGCTATTAAATGTAAAAATAATAAAAAATATATATATTTTTATGAACACAAAGGAAGATATTTTGAAGAATATCAGTTACCAGACAGTTAACTGGACCCATTGACTTCAATGGTAGGAAAAATAAAATATTATTGAAGTCTGTGGATCCAATTAACTGTTTGGTTACTGACAAACTTCAAAATATCATCTTTTTGTTCAGAAGAAGAGAGAAATTCATACAGGTTTGAAACAACTTGAGGGTGAGTTGTACATGACAGAATTTTCATTTTGAAGTGGATTATCCTTTTAGTCTGCGGCACCAATCCAGTAGATGGCGGAAATGCACCATATGTTGCTTTGTAAACAACCACAAGAGTTTCAGGCTGCTCTCTGCTTTTTCCATACGACAAGTGGATGATGAAATGAGCTGTCAAGCTCCAGAAAGTACCATAACAATAGCTCACATGACTCGTGCACATCTAAGCCTCATAAAGATTGCCATATAAGAGGAAAAGACGGATATCTTGTGCAATGCAATAGATTTCAAGTCTCGTTCCGCTTCTCTTCAAAGATGGCTGCTTTACGTTGCTCGTAGCGGTACGTCCCATCAAAGCGTAATTCGATTTTTTCCCTGCAATGGTACGCGTGTGCGCTTTTCCTGGATGTTTCAACCGAGAGAAAGCAATTAGACTCCGTCCAACGGCATCGTCACACAAGGAAAGTTTGATCTTCCACACATTGCCGCTGCATGATCCAGAGAGACTGAAGCTGTGGCTGCTCGCTCTCAAACGGGATATTAACTCACCCATTGAATCTGTCCGCGCATTGAGGGTTTGCAGTGTCCATTTTTCACCAGACGATCTCACGGGACCAACTCGACGATTTCTGAATTCAACCGCTGTGCCTGGGCATCAAATCGAGGTGTGTGTGTGTGTGTGAAGCTCGTCATCGTGCTGTTATTGATCGAACGAGATTGACGACGATTTATTAAGATTTACAATCATTATTAAGATGGTAGATATTGAAGGCAAGAGAGGTTACGGAAAAGAAATTGAAAAGATTTTTCGGGGGGTAAACTGTCCCTTTAACAACGAATTATGACAATCTATTGATTTTACATTATTTATTTTTTAGATATTCCAAAATCTGTTTATGATTATGTGGTTGTCTTATTCTCATATTGACTCATTGGTCATATTCCATTTTTTGCATTCTAAAGTCTTTTCTTTGGGAATTGTCACTTTCTCATAACGCCAATTGTTGTCATTGGTCTTGACTTTAAACCAACTTAATATTAAACAGTGTTGAAATGATTGAAATAATAATAAACTTTATTACTGACTCACCGGTCCCAAAAAAAAAAACAAAAAACAGTACACAATGCAATATAATAATAAAAACAAATACAACTTCAGAGGAGACAACTATACCAATGCTTCCATAACTTGGACTTATACGTGATAGAGAAGAATGCTAAAACAAACATTTGTACTATTTTTCAAAATAAAATAGCAGCTTGTAGAAAATGAGTGTTGACTTACTTTGTTCATTGTAACATATCCAAAGTTTTTGTTGGGAATCTGTAGAAATTACTTTTAATTTAGTAAAGATTAAATACTATTTTATATTATAGGATGATAGTATTGTGTATCATGAGAACAATGTTAGTAAAGGTCTTGAATACTTTCATTTATTTGAATGTCTGTCAATTTCATATACATAAACAAAACTGCATAAATACATTCCCATCTTTTCGCCCGAAAATGAAAATTAGCCCGTGATGTATTCACCCTCAAGTCATCCTAGGTGTATACAATATGCCATTTTTCCAGATGAATACAATTAGAGTAATTCATTAGTAGTAATTGTAATTTTCGGATCCCCTGTTTATAAATAATGCTACATTTTGTATTGTACTATTTTAAGCAGTCCTATGTTGGCTTCTTGTTCTGTCTTCAATAAAGAAAAATTCAAACCAATGTAATAATTCGTACATTTAGTCTTTTTCTCTCACAATGTTGTAGTATGGCTTCAGAAGACTTGGAAAATGCTACACAAGTCATATGGACTACTGTTATTGTGCTTTTGTTCTTTTAGTTTTGTATTTTGAGACTCAATGGTCAACATAAACTGCCATTATACAGAAAATAATCATTTTTGTTGTGTTCAGATTCAGAAGTGATCTTAAAAACATAAGGTAATAAGGTTTGAAACTGCATGAGGCTGTGTAAATGACAGAATTTTCATATTTGGTTGATCTATTCATATAACCTTCTTCTGTTTGTTGCCGTTTTAGGAGATTGTGAGTGATCCAGACGCCCTGTCAGCAGATGACTGTGGAGATATAAAGGAAGAAGAGGAGGTACATCTCGCAGATGATATTCAGTCAACTTCAGGAAGGCAAAGGAACCACAGAACCTGCCCTGTACGACGTGGCCAACGTCAGTCAAAACTCATATTAACTGTTACAAATCAGTCAACATCTCCATCTCCATCTAAATCTGGAACCTACTACGCTCTTCCCCCCACATGGTACTACCAAGTGGTAAGTCCTTGCATATGCTCTCTCACAGTGATAGTAATGACTCGTTTCCACTGAGCGGTATGGTACGGTACAGGGGTGCGTTTCCCGAAAGCATCGTTAGCCAACTATGGTCGCAAGTTGGTCGCAATTTCCATTGAACTCTATTGGTAATGACGGAACTTGCGACCATAGTTGGCTAACGATGCTTTCGGGAAACGCACCCCAGGTCGGGTCGGTAAACCATGATCTGGCTTGCGTTTCCACCGCCAACAGTACCCTTACTTAATAGGCGTGGTGTTTGCCTGAAAGAAGCGGTCGACGTCATTTTTGCGCGAAGAAAGCGACATAGTAAACAACAATGGATGACATACAGCAGATCTTGTTCTTGCTTCTCGGCATGTTTGTCACAAGAAACAAGCGCTGACATTAGGCGTTTCTCAATACCAAGTAGCCAACGCAAAGCCCGACTCAGGAGAGTCCTGAGGACACGAGTCCAGTAATTCTGCTAATGGAACAGTGCATTCTTGAATGCGCCACGCAGCTCGCTCTGCAGCTCCGGCTATCTCTGTATGTACATTTTAGGCAACAATAAAACTAAATATGTCAAACACCACTTTGCTTCTTTTCGATTTCATTTAAATACATTTTAAACATTATAAGCACACAAATGTGGTTCAGGCAACGCATAGCCTATTGATTATATTCACTGTACGGTATATATTTAAAACAAAACTAAATATAAAACACAACCCTGCCTCTTTTTATTTAAATTTATTAAACATTCCAGGCAATACAGTGGGGCCAAAAAGTATTTAGTCAGCCACTGATTGTGCAAGTTCTCCTACTTAGAATAATGAGAGAGGTCTGTAATTTTCATCATATGTACAGTTCAACTATGAGAGACAAAATGAGAAAAGAAATCCAGGAAATCACATTGTAGGATTTTTAAAGAAATTATTTGTAAATTATGGTGGAAAGTAAGTATTTGGTCACCCACAAACTAGCAAGATTTCTGGTTTTCACAGACCTGTAACTTCTTTAAAGGGTTAGTTCACCCAAAAATGAAAATTCTGTCAGCATTTACTCACCCTCATGATGTTCTCTATGTGTTTATTTGTTCTGCTGAACAGAAAGGAAGATATTTGGAAGAATGTATTAATCAAACAGATCTCATTCCCCATTGACTACCATAGTATGTATTTTTTCCTACTATGGTAGTCAACTGGGAATGAGATCTGTTTGATTAAAACATTCTTCCAAATATCTTCCTTTGTGTTCAGCAGAAAAAATAAACGCATAGAGGTTTAGAACAACATGAGGGTGAGTAAATGCTGACAGAATTTTCATTTTTGGGTGAACTAACCCTTTAACACCGTGTCTTAACTGCACGCGACGCGATAAAATTCCAGCGACAGCAAGTGTGTCTGTCCACACACTAGACGCGACGCGACTGTGAGATGCCACACATTCAGAACAGCGTGTGAGCAGAGTCTCTTTGTGAAAGCGCACTGTTGGCCCGCACTCGCATTGAATATGGGTAAGGACATAATCAAATCAAGAAATAACATTATTAAAAATCAAAACATTAACAAAATATACTCATTGACTAATTTTGTTATGAAGTACAGTCATATGTTTGCATAGAATTCATTTTGAACGCTATATTACATGCTTTCAAAATCTGAGGTAAATTATCCGTTATCGCTCGTGTCGCAGTGACCTATTTTTAACTAAAAATAAATATAATGTGTACTCATAACTAGTGTAATTTCTTCATTCTGTCAGCTGCGACGTGGCAGAAATAGGAAATGTTTCTAAATTAGAAATTTCGCGTGTCGCCGTCGCGTCTGGTTATGACAAAAACTCTGATTAACATGGAAAAGATACCTTTTATTGCGTGTCGCGTCGCGTGTAGTTAGGACACGGTGTAAGAACCTCTTCTGTCCTCCACTCTAGGGCTGTCAACTTTAGTCGTTTAGTCGACTAATCGGTCGACTGACATTCTTATTGGTCGACCAGTTGCTTTTTATTTATTTTTTATATATTTTTAAGCCAATAGAAATAAATGTTCAATGATACTATAATAAATTACTCAATGATATTTATACCTTTTTATAAGCAGTTATATATTATTTTATTCTAAATATAATTAGCCTTTGTTTAATCCCCAAATATAAATGCTTTAATTTAGGCTAACACTCGGTTCGCACCTGTGGCAGGCTGCGCGGCTGCTTCGCGCTCAGTAAAGCCCCTTTCACACAGCTCGTTGATCCCGGGAAATTGCCAGAACGCCTTCTGTGTGAACGCAAACATGACCCGGGATTGATACTGGGACTGATCCCGGGTTGGAGACCTAGTAACATTGCCGGAATCAGTCCCGGAACGCGTGCTGTGTGAACAAAAGCCAGGACCAATACCGTAAGGGGGTGTGTCATAGTGATGACGCTCGTGTCATCGCGCGACTCTGTTGCTCTTAGAAGAAAGTTTGTGTTCGTCATCAATAAAGAAAGGACGAACAGTAATGTCTGCAAACTGGAGCGAAGCAGAGACCAGGAGCTCCTCACTATCCGCGCTAAAGCTGAGATTGTTCACCAGTTTTGTGGAACGGTATGCGCGTGTACATGTTTTGGACGCATGTGTTACACATCTCATCCTGACGTCATGTGTCTTTCCGGGATCTTTACGGGTTGTGTGTGAATGCACTCACAGATCCCGGCAAATCACTGGCAGTGTGAATGAACCCGAAATCAAACGACCCCGGGACAAATGCTGGGTCACATTATCAGTGTATTTTGTGTATCGCCAAAATACACATTATCAGTGTATTTTGTGTATTTGGAATCTCTGTGTGAAAGGGGCTTAAGGAATATAGGTAGTTTAGCTGTATTCATTCAGTTAGGACGCTACTTGTTCTGGTTTTTATACACTATGTTTTTATCTCGATGCAGCGTGGACGCACTTGAATAACAAAAAAGAGCGCGTTGCACCGCGACCGCGTTGCTTACATTATGAGCGCGCACACCGCATGCATACATTTGAAACCGAACTTGAGCGCGCAAAAGACATGAGCAGTCATTTGAATGGCCTTATCATGCTGACTTAATAGATTGTTTTCATTTGTAGACTTGACACATTTGAAAATAGCCTAAGTAATCTAACAAAACGAAAATAAACCTAAACGCGGCCCTACAATACAGCCTATAATTATTAGGATAGTTTTTTAGGCTCTTTGGGTTTTTTGTGTGTTTGTTTTAAAATGCCTAGTTCGGCTGGACAAAAGTTAACCCATAGCTAAAGTAAAGAAGAATATACAGCCTGTATAAACGAGAGCTTTTGTTTGGATTTTTTATTATATTTTTTGTACTGAGTGGTGTGTTCAGGTGCGCGATTGTGACTGTTACTATAGCCTAGATGTAGGACAGTGCTCCTCACTTTTTGCAGTTAAAAAATATATCTTAAAATAATTTTCAAAGAATTGTATAGGTTTTTTTTTGTATTTTTGATGGGGTTTTTTTCCGTTGTTTTATAAATGCTCTATGACAATTGTTAAAAAAATGTTCAATCAAAACTTCGCATCTTTTTTTTTTTTTTTCTTCGACTAATCGTTGCGCAGGACAAGACTTTGGTCGACAAAGGATTTCTTTGGTTCACTACAGCCCTACTCCACTCGTTACCTGTATTATTGGCACCTGTTTGAACCCGTTATCTGTATAAAAGACACCTGTTCACAGCCTCAAACAGTCACACTCCAAACTCAACCATGGCCAAGACCAAAGAGCTGTCGAAGGACACCAGGAAGAAAATTGTAGACCTGCACCAGGCTGGGAAGAGTGAATCTACAATAGGCAAGCAGCTTGGTGTGAAAAAATCAACTGTGGGAGCAATTGTAAGAAAATGGAAGACATACAAGACCACTGATAATCTCCCTCGATCTGGGGCTCCACGCAAGATCTCATCCCGTGGGGTCAAAATGATCATGAGAACGGTGAGCAAAAATCCCAGAACTAGATTATCTTTGGTTTGGTAATATATAAAGATACATGTAAGAGCTATAAAGGCTTTAGGAGGTGTTGGGATTTTGGTTAAAAATAATTTGATGGAATATTTTAGAGTTAAACGTACAGTATGCAATTTTTGGCCACCAGGGGTCACTCATTTAAAATAATAACAAAAGACGTACTTTGATGACGTCGAGTAAGAGCGTGGGCTCACGGGAGTTGTTGTCGCTGTCAATAACAACCAGCTTAGCTCATTTCATGACATCATTGTTTCACAAAATATACGGATATACGGCATCTCTCTGTAGATTTAGCTTGTCAAGAAGTTTTAAATGCAACCCCAAAGTTTACCTGTGTCATGCTTCTCCTGTCCCAAAACCTTCTCGGGTCATATTTTTCACCCGTATGTTTGAGCTTTACTGAGCTGGCTGTAGCAGCAGAACGTGCAGGCAAAGCGTAATCGTGGTCCATAACTATAATGCAGATGAATATAAATATTTATATTATGCCCCTTCAATGTATGACCTATTTAGAACATTTTTCATTTATAGGGCGCACCGGATTATAAGGCACATAAGATACTGCAGTCAAACGTTTGACTGGGTTTGCGTTATGCATTCACTATGTGCTAAAGGGAATGTAGTGAGTGTGCAGTGCCGGAGGTGAGGCGTTTATTTAGTAAGCATGAGCCCGCTGAAGCGGGCACGTACATTCACAACCTGACTCATATGAGTATTCAATGTGCGCGGCTCGCTAACAGCAACAGCTGGCTGATTTGAATGAGACGACCTGGTTACTGTGAACGGGGAGCACTTTATGCGCGAGCAGCACCGGGGACAGTGTGTCTGTTAAGAGTGAGCGCTCGTGAGCGGGCACGTGATTTACACACATAAAAATACGTACAACTTTTTTTTCTTCATCTTTTTCTTTGCTTTATTGGCGGTAGTCCAGTGTTCCCCTTTGTGTTTGGCGGGTTTCGCCGGGTTCCACAGGAAGTTAGAGAAAATAGAGGAGTCAAAGGTTATATGACGCCATAGACAGGCGACGAAACGGAAATAAAGAAACGTCCCGTGTCTTCGAATTAAAGTATAAATTTCTCAGTATTTTAAAGTTGGTGGAAACTGTCGGGATAATGTAAGTACACATCTAATAGAAATATATAACATAGATAGTTATTTTGCTATTTTTAAAGCAGAAAAAATACATATTGTGGCTTTAATGTGATTGATAAAACCATGGATGATATAATTGGTATTCGTCTGGAAAACGAGGAGGTGCAGTACACTGTAGTGATTTTTTTTCTTTTTTTTTTCTTCCTGATATTTGTCACCAGAGGGATCTACAAGAGGACAGGACTCAATTACTTTTTTTGCAGACTGATCTCATGAAGTAGCGTGTGTATGACGCGCCAATTCTCATTTCCATTTTTGCCGTGCTATCAAGACGCATAATCGCTTTTCAGCGTGTTTGTGAACGCCGTTGACTTAACGTTATTACTGTATAAATATATGACTTACCGCAACCCCGTCCCTAAACTTAACCGCCACTGGGGTTAATGGCATTTATGACTGTTCCCTTACCATCCTAGGGAAAAAAAAGATTGCTCCCCAGATGTAGATCTACATTTTGCTTCATTTCGCGCAGACATTTGACGGCGTGTACAGACACGTGGAATCACTCGGACGTTAATGGCGTAGACGTACACGCGGATAGCTCAAAATGCGTAGATATAACACGCCACTTGACTCGAAAGTGGCGAGTATGTTTATGCAAAAGTCATGATGTCATGTTGTTTTTAGTCACCTGTTAGCTCGGATTTATGAAACTATTGGCCAGGGAACGAATTATAGATTCACGAGACCAAAGATCGCCTGTTAGGTCTATACAAGACAAATTATGTCTCACGTTTAACCACTACAGAGACGTCAGAGTCAGCGGCAAACACCAGAATGACTAGCCGAGGAAAGGCTGCTCCAGGCGCGGCGCTTGAGTGCCGAGCGTCCGGTGATCGCTTGGAATCGATATCAGTCAAATTTTTACAAATCTATAAATAAACCACAGATTTGAGCTTTAAAAAACTGCTTTCCCACCTGAAAAACTCTTAAAACTACATTTCATGAATTTCAAATATATTTAAAAAATGGCGCTTCAAATGCCCATGTAGCAAGCGCAAGTGACGATACTGTCAACCAATCACCGTTCTGCAGTGAGTCCAGCTCCACCTTTTAGTACCATACCACTGTGCTAGGTACCCCAACGGATGGGTACCCAAAATGTGGCACGGTTCGGCTTTTTGGTACCATTCACAACTTTTGACAGTGGAAACGCAAATAATTGCGTATCGTACCGCTCAGTGGAAACGAGCCATTAGTGAGCAGGTTTTACTTCTTGTTTGTAATATTGCTTCTCTGGCTGTTTTCTTTCAGAATGATCCTGCAGAGATGGGAAATCTTGATGAAAATGTCAGCATGGATTCTACTGCTACTTCAGGAGGCAATCCTCTAGACAGAGAAGTAAGGAAGAGTGTACTGGGACAAGGTGAGCATAAGAATGAAGCCATTGAATCAGAGGATGGAGAGTTCGACGCAGAAGACACAGCACAATCTCCACAAGAGCTTGTGATCACTAAAGTTGAGGACTGCATGAATGAAATGGCAGTGGACGAGAATGAGGATTACAATGAGAAGATGGAATTTGATGGACCAGCAGATGCAGGTAATTCAACCAATCAATGATTGCATTTTAGTTGGTTGAAAATCCTGTTTCTGTAAAACTTTACATTAAGCAATAATGTGTTCTACTGTTTATTTTTGTTATATTTTAACATGATTTGTATACTTTTCTTGTTTAACAGAAACAAAGAAAGCCAAAGACGTAAATACCAGGACTAAGGAATCGTCTGCTCTTACGGTAAGCACAGGATCTATGTTTAATGTTTACTGCTGAGGGTAAATAAGTTTGAGTCTGTTTGCTAATCCATGGAGCACATAAAATTAAGTTTATCCATCAAACACATGCTGTTGACAAAAAATTAAAGTACCTCTGTCGTTCTACATTTGAAGATCAAGGATGAACCAATGGATGAAGAGTGGAGGAGAGCACCACAGACCCCAGGGAGAAACATTAAGGATGATGAGGTGATTTGCTGGAGACTTTTATGAAGGATACCGAAATTTAAATTAGCATTCGTTTGTTTTTGTCATAAAATTAATTTGTCAAGCAACATTAACTACCATTCAAAAGTTTGGGCTCAGTAAGTTTCTTTTTTAAAGAAATTAATACTTTTATTGAACAAGGATGCCTTAAATAGATCAAAAGACATAATGTCACAAACAGTTTATTTTAAATAATTAAATTTGATGAATGGAAAATTCTATAGAACTGCATCACTGTTCTTAAAAAAAAAACATTAAGCTCTACAACTGTTTTGATAATAGATTGATAATTATAAATAATGTTTTTGAGCACCAAAACAGCATATCAGAATGCTTTCTGAACGATCATGTGACAATGAAGACTGGAGTAATGCTGAAAATTGATCTTTGGCTTTTTATATTAATTTTCTGATGTTAGCCACCTATTTTCTATTATTGTTGAAACACCCAATGTGTTTCTCCTTACAGGATTTTGACCAAACACCTGATGATGTGATGACAGCTGCATTGTCTGATGGAGTAAATACTTCCAACGCATCCATTGGTATAAGCCTTACTGTATTTGTAAGCTATATATATTAGGGGTGCACAATATATAGAATCAATATCGTTATCGCAATATCACGTTGCTCGATATACATTTCGAAAGTCTCGCGATATTTATGCAATATTTTGTTTATGATGCGTCCGAGCCGACATGCACCGTTGCATTTCCCCCGACTCATTTCCTGATTTTCCTTCTCCATAAACATGAAATCAAGGAGAGGTTTAACTTTTCTTGCTACAGATTTCCCATAGTGGTCAGAAAGAACAGGGAAGATGCTTTGTTTTTCTCAATATAGAGTCGCTACTCGCTCCAAAGCTAATCGCCGTCACTCTCTTACTTCTCCCTTGCGCTACTACCACACAGTCCCCCCCCACACACACACACACTTGCCGGCCACCTGGCAACTTCATGCGTTTTCACTGATTGGATAGCTATCTGATTTATCAAAATACGATCTTCAATTCCCGCGCTATATGCAGATTTAATGGAGGTCACGCAGTGGTGGAATGTAACGAAGTACAAATACTTCGTTACTTTACTTAAGTACATTTTTCACGTATCTTTACTTTACTTAAGTACAATAAATAGTGCATACTTTTTACTTTTACTTCGTTACATTTTGCAGCAATTATTCTACTTTCTACTCCACTACATTTCTACAGCTTCTGAAGTTCTGTTACATTTTCGTTACATTTTCTGTTCAGTTTTTCCCCTGCCAAAACGTAATCTGACCGTCCGTTCGTTGCACGTTTGTCTCACCAGTGACGTTTGGTTGCCATAGATACAATATATCAACCCGGTCACACTAAATGCGTCTCACACGCAGTGTGTTTATCATGCAACTACGCGAAAATTAGTTTTTACGTGCATAGGAAACACACCGTGTGTAATATATGTTTGGTTTGGTTAGGATTATGGCAAGCCAAGAGGTTCAGAATTACACCATAAATGAATCGCGTTTACTGCCAAACATAGTTATTAACATATAGTACTAAGGATAAGCATGATGATATTGCCTAATTGCAAGCTTGTTTCAGAAATGGTGACATTTTTTTCCATCATTATTGAACATCATTATAGGAGTAGGCTATTAGGTTGAATGAGTTAGAATTAAATGTTTTATTAATCATTAGAAAATAGACATTAAGATAATAAATTGTTATGCAAGTACTTTTACTTTTAATACTTAAAGTACATTTAAAATAAAGTACTTTTTACTTTTTACTTAAGTATGGTTGTCATTGTGTTACTTCTACTTTTACTAAAGTAAATATTTATCTGGGTATTTGTACTTTTACTTAAGTACTGAGATTCAGTACTTCCTCCACCACTGAGGTCACGTCACCGAAAGCAACAGTTATGAGCTTTATTTTACGATCATCAGGTAAAATAAGATCATTTCGTTTATTTACTTTTGATGAAGATAACTGAAAAGCGTCCGCGACTTACTTTCACTTTGATTTGCGATAGTTTGCGTGTTGGCTTGAGTAAGAAATTCTCAGCTGCTCATCTGCGGTGATGCGTTGCAGTCACCCACGTCGTCATATCTGGCCATAAAATGACAAGCCTGTAACGTTCTCATTTTTAGCGTTTTTTCTGAAATTGTTTGAGCGATTATATTCAAATACGTCACAAATGCGTTTCAGAGGGCATTTGCACCTGGTCTTTTCACGATCAGATGGCTATCCGGTCGAAAACGCATAAAGTGGCTAGGTGTGTTCTGTAGACTTGCTATTTAGTTGTTGTTTTTTACGCTGTAGTGTACACAACTAGTAAAACATGTCCTGTTCTGTAGACCTGATTATTTATTTATTCATGCTGTACCAGTCCAATATAACGGTCAATTGAAATAAACCTTATGTTGTAGCTAAGAAAACTTGTTTTATTTATTAATCTTTTTTTTTGCATTTTCCTGTAACTTTTGTAGTTTTATATCCGTTCAAAAAAAGAGTGTATGTATGTATATGTGTGTATGTTTATTAATCTTTTTTTATGCATTTTCCTGTAACTTTTGTAGTTTTATATCCTTTCAAAATACAGTGTATGTATGTATATATATGTATATATATACATATATGTGTGTATATATATGTATATATATATATATATATATATATGTGTGTATATGTGTGTGTGTGTGTGTGTGTATATATACATGTGTGTGTGTATATATATATATATATATATATATATGTGTGTGTATGTATATTAATATATATATGTGTGTGTGTGTGTGTGTGTGTGTATATATATATGAAGAGTTCAGATGCAAAAGCCAAAAATGCCATTTTAAATTTTCTTCTTTAATGATCATTTTTATCAAACTTGTATATTTAAGTTCAGTAATTTCACTTAAATGGCAATGATAATTACCTAGTAATTGTTATTTAAGTGAAATTACTGAACTTAAATTTACAAGTTTGATAAAAATCATCATTAAAGAAGAAAATTTCAAATGGCATTTAGAGGCTTTTGCATCTGAACTCTTCATATATATATATATATATATATATATATATATATATATATATATATATACGTACATATTTGTTCCAAACTCATGTGTAACCTCAATTTCAAAACCACAAAAATACAATTTCATAGTAACCATAGTTTAAACGGGATAAAAAGCACATTTTGGGTCTGAAGTCAGTTCTTGCATTCTTGATTCTCTTTATGTCACAGGAGATCCAGTAGACGTCTCAGCCAAACCTATTCAACCTTTAAAGCGAGCTGGTTTGCTGTGCACAGGCTGTAATAAGGTCCTGCTGAAGGGACAAACAGCGTTCCAGCGCGGTGGCTCTTCTAAACTCTTTTGCTCACCTGCATGTCTCAGCAGCAGCAAGACGAAAACATGTCACTGCTGCCTTAAGTATGCTTGCAACATTTCATTCAACTGTATGGTTGTAGATTGCTGGAATGAATTGACTTGATGTACCTTCTTTACCTTCAGAGAGATTTGTGACGGGCAGAACACCAAATTTGGCCCGGTGGACATGTCAGGGACTTTGAAGGAGTTTTGCAGTCAGAAATGCCTCAGTGCTTTAAACTTCAAGTGCAGTGTGTGTCAGAAGACAGGAAGGGTGAGTAGACTTCTACCATTCGATTTCAATGCACAAACTTGCGATTTAATTTGATTTGATATCGATTCATGGGGGTGCTATTATTGTATCGCTGTCTGTATCCATGTTTATGATATCCATATTGAATGCGCGTTCACTTTTCACTTTCGCTGTCGAATTCACGGTCACACGTACTCTGTGTATAGGGAGCTGCTGCCACACATTTTACAAGATATTTGCAGATGCGATGACATCGTCCTGTCGGTCATCTCTTCTTACTCTCAGGATACGTGAAATCTGATTCCTGTTGCGACTAAATGGTTTTTATTTTTCTAAAAAAACAATAACAACAGTCCCATGCAAGTAATGTAATTGTTATTCAGCCGAACACAGTGTAACACTGGTTACACTGACTACTGCCAAACCTAACAAGTTATGGTCATTGAATGGCTTTTCTGAGGCAAATGTAACGTTACCTGATACAAGCTGTTTTATTGACATCTTTCCAGTGATTGAGCAATTACATGAGACGTGATGCATTTCGGGTTTTTACAACATACCTTCTGATGATCCTTCATGTTTGTTTTGTGCTATGACTTAATAGTAAAGAGGAAGAGATGATCAGTTCACATTCTGCTTAAACTGAGGAACTACAGCGATCTGTCACATTAAAGAGCGCCAAAACAATATTAATTGTTGATTTTAAAAATGGCATAATTGTTAAGTTAAGACTTGTTTCATAGGAAAAGTAGCTAAGGACAACACTTATTGTCGTTTAGTATTTAAACATTTATTTTTCCCCACTGCAGATTGTATGCTAAATAGTACATCTGGAATTCTTCCATTTATCATTAAAAGCAAAACTTTCACATTTGACTCCTTTTGCTATATTTATATGTGCATTAAAGCAGATCCATTTAGAATTATCTTATTTTGTGAAGAAAAAATACAAAACTATGTGATGAAAAAATGCTATTTTGTAAAGGAGATTTGAGAAAGTTCTGAAACTTCTTACTGTTACTGACACCAGTGGCCGTTAGAGAAATTGCAGCCAGTCTCATGCTCGTTCTCTGTGCGCACACTCGTTGGCCGCACTAGAAAAAAAAAAAAACACTTACAAGGAGTTTCTGTGGGTTTCTGGATTGTGTTGGAGGCTGGTCCTCAGAGTCCATTTGAAACACTACTGTTAGTGATTTCCACAGCTTACTAATGGCTGCCGTACTGATGTAAGCCCAAGTAGAAGAGACGTCACATTTTGTGAATTTTCACGCCAATTAGGTACGACTCCTCCACAGACAATTGCCTACAGGTTGATGGAGGCAACCGTGGTGGACAGTCAAGGTGTCATTCTCTCTATTACATTATAGTTGGCTTATAAATGTACAAATGAAGACTATCTTAAAGATTTTTTTAATGTAAAAACCTACACATAGCCCCTTTAACTCTGCATTATCAAAACAGGTAATATTAGGCCCTTTTTGCAAATCAGTAGTATTTGCCCCCAAGATGCAGGGCTGTGATTCTTTTGTGCCTAATCTGAAATATACTTTATAAAGTGGGAAGGCATATTTTGTTGCTTTAATTGTATAATTAATATACTTTTTGAGGCTGAGTTTTTAAAGATCTGAAATTGTGTCATTTCCCAGACTCATATTCATGAAGTGAACTTCAAGGGCTCCATCCATAAGCTGTGCAGCGACAGCTGCTTCAACCAGTTCCGCACCTCCAATAAGCTGAACATGAACAGCTGTGTGAACTGTGGTGGATACTGCTATGGCACAGACAGTCAGTGTCCATCTCTGCGGATAGATGACAGAGTTTTGAAGTTCTGCAAACAAAACTGCCTCCTAGCCTTTAAACAGGTAACTGCAAGGGAACAGTAATAGGACTCATTAAGCTAGTGCCCCTATTATGATTTTTTTCAAATATTACCTTTCATGCAGGGTGTGATATAGCCATTTGTGATTTGTAAAAGGTCTGCTGAGTTTTAAAGGCCAAAGGGCACGACAAATAAAGTTATTGTCTCTTAAAATCCACATTGCTGCACTTCAAATTATGAAGACTAGCTGAAATTATTATGGAAATACTTAACGCCAACGTTACTGTTTTTAAAAAATGATGGGGAAGCCTCTGGAGCTGAAATTCAGATACAGTAATGGGCGTTTTGTTATCCAAGCAGCACACCAACAAACTCACTTCGATTGCGATAATTGAACTTTTTTTTTTTCTCATGTCACTGGCAAGGCTTATACTGTAAATATACGTTTTTCTAATGAAAGAGTGCAAAATGCTATCTTTGAGATTCTAAGATGAGGAAACGCACAGATAGCTTTTAATGCTTATTAAATATTTAAAAATGTATAAAATAGTTTTTTTTTTTTTTTTTGTAAATTATTGTAAATATTGCCATCTTAAAAGTAAAATATAACTTGCATAAAACTAAAAAATGAATCCTTTTCATATTGTAAGTGCTTGTGTTATCGAAAGCTGCTTTGTGGAGTGGAGGCACTTGTTGCTGGGCGTTTGTCAGTCTCTCTTTTTTTGTGTTTCTTTGGTACAAGCAGCTCCTGTTGCTTTGTTGATTCAGTATTTGAGAAATCAGAGAGCGTGTTCACACACAAACCGCAAAGACGTGACATGTCTCAGCAGCGTCTATAGTTTGCTTATGAGCTGCGATTTCTTTCTCGAGAAACCACGCTTGTGTGAAACCACGCTTGTTTTTTTCTCTGATTCGATCATAAACTAGCGCGTTACGTACCATTTCACGCTGGCGAATGATCCCGGCTTAAAGGAAAACTCCGGCGAACAATGAACCTTTGGTCTAATAAAACATCGGTACCTAGTCAATCGTTCTCTGAGTTTTGTTTTCTTGATAATCGAATGTAAAGAGTTTTATCTCTAAAAACTGTTTAGCGTATAATGCTAGTAATGGGGGCATTGACTAAGTAAAAAGAAATCGCTAGTTTATACCACTAACAAGGCTCAAAATAGCCTCACACTCACACAGTAACATAATGAGGCTCCATACATGCAAAACGAAGCATTGAGAACTTTGTAAGTGTACAGACCGTTTAATAAGAAGATACTTTATGAAGACAGTTCACTTTGCGTATACAGGCAGGAGCCATCTTAAAAAATAGTCTCGATAAGTCGATCCCCGAACGCCGTTCATACAGTTCAGAAGTTCGCTGAACTTCATACAGTTCAGGTCACTCAGCACGACGTTCGTGGTTTGACTTATCGAGACTATTTTTTAAGATGGCTCCTGTCTGTATACGCGAAGTGAACTGTCTTCATAAAGTATCTTCTTATTAAACGGTCTGTACACTTACAAAGTTCTCAATGCTTCTTTTTTTTTATGTATGGAGCCTCATTATGTTACTGCGTTAGTGTGGGGCTATTTTGAGCCCTTTTGGTGGTATAAACCAGCGATTTCTTTTTACTTAGTCAATGCCCCCATTACTAGCATTTTACGCTAAACAGTTTTTAGAGATAAAACTCTTTACATTCGATTATTATGAAAACAAATCTCAGAGAACGGTTGACTATGTACCGATGTTTTATTAGACCAAAGGTTCATTGTTCGCCGGAGTTCTCCTTTATACTGCATCATTAGGCTGATTCAAAAAACCAAATAACCGACATGGTAAAATCACGTCGGTCACAGGGTCAGAATTTCGGTTTCGATTTATTTTCCGATTAATCGTCCAGCCCTAGTTCAAAGTATATTATGAGAAAATGAAACTGTTTTTTGACCTTTGATGCATGTAAAACTTGCAGGAGACCTCACAAACAAAATAAGAAAACTTTAAAATTGCATAATAGGGGCACTTTTACAGTGAATTATAAGTGTAAATAAATAAATTGATCTTCACTTATAGAGGAGTCTGAAACTTGTCGCCTGCAAAACGTGTCACACCCTGCGCCCGGCTGCAGATGCGGTGGACAGTCCCAACTCAGTGGGCATCAGGGAGCTTTTCTGCTCTGCTTCCTGTGTCACAGCGAGTAAAGGCCAGACCAGTTCGTCAGGTACCATGAACATAGATTTACCGCAACTCTGTGTGATTAATTGTTGGCAGTCAGAGCATAAATACTGATGATTTCTTTAAGATATTTGCCAATACCATTAAAAGTTTGAGGCTGGTAAGATTTTTTTTTTTAATCTTTTTGAAATTTTATTTAATCCGAAAAACAGAAATATTACAATTTCATGTAACTGTTTTCTATATTTATATACTGTATTTTAAAATGAAATGTATTCCTGTGATCAAAGCTGAATTTTCAGCATCATTACATTATAGTCTTCAGCGTCACATTGTTCTTCAGAAATCATTCTAATATGATGATTTGCTGCTCAAGAAAAAGTTGTTATTATTATGAATGCTGAAAACAATGAAAAATGTGATTTATTTTAAGGATTCTTTGATGAATATAAATTTAAAAAGAACTGCATATATTGAAATAGAAATCTTGCAAAATAAATGTCTTTACTGTCACTTGATCCATGTAATGCTTCTTTACAGAGTAAAATTGTAAAACCTTTCTGACCCCCAAATTATGAACGGTTGTGTATAAACTTTGAAGTGCAATATAGTGTATGGGAGTATATTTAAGGTTTTTATGAAATGTCAACTCCATAAGAATTAGAACTTTAAAAAAAATGCATTTTTTCCTCACCCTCAAATCGTTTCAAACCTGTATAATTTTCTTTTTTCCGTGGAACACAACTGAAGATATTTTGACAAAACATTGGACCCCATTGACTTTTTTTTAATTGTGTAGAGCTATAAACGAACAATACTTGAACATATTTTCAAAATATCTTCTTTTGTGTTCCACAGAAAAAGAGAAGGTCATACAGTTTTGGAATGACTTGAGGGTGAGTAAATGATGACAGAATTTTCATTTTATGATAAATACGTGACTGTATAGATGGTCACCCAGGCATCATAAAATCCATTGGTTAAATTAGTTAAGTTTATATAGCGTTAATGCATATTTTTATATGCAAAAAAGTTAAAGTACTTTTTTATAAATTATATTTTAATGCCATTAATGCATTTATTCAATTTGACATGCACAACTGTTGTTGTTTTTCTGTGTGGTGTTTGAAAAATGTCATTGTTGTCTGGATGCCAAACAAGGTATTCCAGTGGAATGCAAGAACTGCAAGCTGAAACTAGTACCTCAGTACCACATAGCCATGTTTGATGGATCTGTTCAGAACTTCTGCTCTTTTTCCTGTCTTCTAGCACATAAGGTATAGTACCATTATATCTGACACTGACATTTCTTCATAGTATTATAGGAATCGTACATGTTGAACAGTTTGAATGATATTAGTTTGTTTTTATCTTTGTTTTGTTTGTTTCAGGAATCCTTGAGTAAGACCAAACCTAACAACCAGGTGAACAAGGCAACATCTACAACCAACACATCTACCACAAAATCTGCTGCTCCCAAACCTGCTTCATCAAAGTCCATCTCCTCAACAATGACTAGCGCTCCCAGTAGTCCGGTGCAGACAGTCACCAAGATCCCCTGCTATCAGTGTCTGAACTTATTCTTCCACAGACCAGAACTTTTGGAGTTCAAGGTACTTCTGTGCACTGCTACCGGACCCACTTGTTTTATTGGGTCAATTATAAAACTTGGTTTTAAAGGGATCGCGACATGAGAAATAAAGTTTGCTTTGATCTTTTGACGTATAAGTGGTCTTTGCATCATCAAAACCTCATAGCTTAGTGTCCTCTTCATAATAAACAAAGCATTTATTTAATCAAGCTCCAAAAATTGGCTTGTTTGATATTGTGGGATCTGTGACAAATACATTTGTATATCACTGCCTCCAGTGCAAGACACGACGAATAGATATACATCATAGCACCGTAGGCCCCGCCCACTGGCTGACGTTTCACACTTTGATGTGAGCATCAAAAGCAAATATAACCCATTATTATCACTGAATACAGTATATAGATCCGCGTTCAGTTTTGTACGCATGCATTCCAGATCATGTCAGAGTTCAGAGCTTTTGGTTTTTTCTAAATGAGGCACTCTGTAATAGTGTTTGCAAAGAAACTTTTGTTGAAAGAGGAAGCAGCCAACTCTTTTGGACCTGATAGCAGCTGCATTACAAACTGCAAAAATACGAAATGCTTTGTCTGTAAATTACTTAAATGGTTTTATATGGATAATGTTTTAAAAACACTTACTTGCCGTTGATGCTGTTTCCTGTGCAATGACTTTAGTGGTTCATAACAGTGGTTGTTAACTTACTAGCCTTAAAGGAGTTAATCTTATCAGTTAATCGTTAATCGATCGTTAAGGTTGATCAACTAATGATTAATGAATTAATCGATAATTTGCATCCCTAGTTCAGGGTCCGAATGAAGGTAGAAAATATGTTTTTATGCATATTGTTTGTTTTTTTTTGTACAAAAAAGCTTTTTTATAACAAAAGTGAACCTAAAGGAACATTTAAAAAAAAAAAAAAAGTTAATCTCATTTCCCCTTGAAAATGGTTTTATTTTTGTTCCTGTTTTTATTATTATTGTTGTTATCAACCAAACTACAGTATTATTTTCAAGAAACTATACAGCTACTTTTATTTAGGTCATTTAAAAGTGCTTAGACAAAATAGAACAAACCAAACTATTGGTTGTTGACTAACCTCTTTTTTTCTGGTCTTTCAGAGGAAAATGTATGCTTTCTGTAGTAATGCTTGTATTGAGGAGTTCAGAAGGATCAACAATGCAGTGGCTCGCTGTGAAAACTGCAAGCTCAATAAAACTCTGAAAACAGTGAGGAGGATAAACAAGGTTGACCGTTCTTTCTGCAGTGAGAGTAAGCTAAAGCATTATTAAGATCTTACTGTTTGGAAAGGTGTTGTTGTTTTTTTGTTTTACAAATGTGGCTTGTCAGTTTGTATATGTGACCTTGTGTGTGTATATTTATTTATTTATTTCTCTACAGGATGCAAGTCACTCTTTGAGCATAACCTGTTCAAGCGGTGGGGGAAGAAACACTGTCGCAACTGCTTCTACTGTGACAGCTCCTCAAAGACTGTGGTGTCGGAGGTCTTTGATGGCAAGCAAGAGGATTTCTGTGGGAAAGATTGCTTGTCAAAATATAATTCATTAATCCGTCAGGTAATACATGTATAAATGTGTTATTTTTGTTTCATTAGTTATTTGTTTTATTTATTTAAATCTATCTAAAAGATTTAGGTTGTTTTTCATCTATCTTTAGTTATTTAGGCCCTGTTTACACCTGGTTTTTAAGTCTGTCTCTTCTGTCCACTTTCAACCACTTCTTATCTAATGGACTAAATAAGCGTGTGCAATTTATATATGAATGTGCCAAGAGACAACGAAAAAACAAAGATAGGATCTTTCATTTGTGTTTTGACAGCCGCCCGACCGCGGTGAACAATGGTGTGAACATTTTGCTTGGTACGCTTTTCATCTTCAAACCAATCTTAGATCCTCAGCCGACAATGTTTTAATCCATTCTTACTAGCGCGCTTCCCACAATGTTTACCCATTAGGTCAGTAGGCTAGCTGGCCTTTTGTGGTTGTTTGAATGCATTCGACCACATGAGCTGCTTCCTCTGGAAGTGGTCAAAAGTGGACAAGCTCAAAACATTTTAGACTCTGTTTACACCTGTGTGTAGCGTCACGCCCACTTGTGATCCGATCAACCAAAATGCATCTTAATACCAGGTAGGGATGTCAACGATTAATCGACGATCGATTAATTGTCTAACACATTTAACTGATAAAACGTATTAGTGCAGGATCATGCGCGTGCATGCTGCTCAACCGCGAAACATGTAAGCGACCGAGCCAGTGTGGTGAAGTGTCGAGTCCCACTGAATGACACACACTGTTATGACGCATACTAAGTTACATTTTTCTGCAACATTTGACTTTGTCATTATGCAAACAATGTGGCTTCTAAAAAAAGTAACATTAAGTGTTCCTGTTTCACAATTTTGACAGGAAATAAAGTGCTCCATGTGCAGGCAGGCCAAGAAAACGACCGAGACCGAGAAATGGCTGGGTGAGATCAAGCATTTCTGCAGCCTGCGGTGCCTGATGTTCTTTTGCAGTCTGCAGGGCGTCACTGGAGCCGTCGTCAAAGCTACAAGCCAATCTCAAGCCACACAGAGTATGTTCTCTTTTATATTTACTTGGATATTTGGGTCGGTCTGCTTTTCTCACACTGCCTTTATTTTTTCCATTTTTGGTTCACTCTGTAGATTCTGTCATTGGCTGGGTGTGTTAAATCATAAATGTTTCACTTTCTTTAGCCTGGAGTCCTGTGATGTCACTCTCTCCACAGGTGCGACTCCAGTAACCTCTGCAGTCCCTCAAAGTACTAAAGCGGGTACACCGGTCATTGCCAGTGTTGTTTCACTTTCAAATGCGTCTAACAAACAGCCAGGTGTTCACAGGAACACAGATCCGAAAGGTGATTGAACCACAGAAGCATTAACCATTTAAACTGAACTGAACACTTATACATAATGCATATGGTAAAGACTGAGGTGAATTGTTCATTGCTCAAATCACTCACATTTAACCCGTTGCGTCCTCAGGCTCTGTTCCAGCTGCCGTTACTGTGAAAGTTACAGAACATGTGAGTTTGTCTGGAAAAATCTGTATTTACACCCAGTCTTAAACATGGGATTTTCTAAAACTCAATTCAGACTTTTCCAATTGTTATGCTATTTTTTTTTTCAATGCTGATATGCTGTGAACAGATCTTTTGGTCTTTGCTCTGCTTACAGAAACATGCTGTGAAAGCTCCTGTCTCATCATCCCAAATCCAGAAGAACAAGGACTTGCCATATAAATCCATAAGCAAAAACAAAGCCACATCCTGTAAACCCCACACGACTGATGCTGAGACACAAATAGGTATTAACCAGCTGTGGGACAGTGACTACTCTCTTTTTTTAGCAGCCTTATTCTGGACAAATCTTCTACATTTGTTTTCCCTTTTTATTTAACAAAAGAAAAATGTTGCCACACCTGATGCATATGTCGACGTCTCTTTTGTCCTACAGATGAAAAGCCTAAAGTGATAGTGCTGCCTGTGCCGGTGCCAGTCTTTGTGCCAGTTCCCATGCATCTCTACACCCAATACATTCCACAGTCTGTAGGGCTTCCACTTCCGGTACATCTACTCTCTTCCCTTCCTCATCCTCACTTTTCAAGTCAACATTATTTTCTTTAGGAACAGCATGTCACAGATGTCAAAGCCTGGAATATTCATTTTAGCATGTTAAAAGTAGATATGTAAACACTAAACAGTTGTCGCTCTGGCTCAATGTCGTTTTTAGGGCTGATCCCTAATAGTCGACTAAACGTTCGTCAACGAGAAGAGGCTTAATCAACCAAATTGTATTTAGGCAGTTAGTTGCAGAAAAATAAACTCCACAGGAATTGTCAAAGTCACACAGTCCGTAATGCACAGACTGTTAAAGGGATACTCCACTTTTTTTGGAAATAGGCTGATTTTACCACTCCCCCAGAGTTAAACAGTTGGGTTTTACCGTTTTCGAATCCATTCAGCTGATTTTCGGATATTTAGTAAAATATCTGTAAACAGACAGTTTCTGGTCTCATTGACTTCCATGGTATATTTTTTCCTACTATGGAAGTCAATGAGACCAGAAACTGTCTGGTTACTGATATTCTTCTAAATATCCGAAAATCAGCTGAATGGATTTGAAAACGGTAAAACTCAACTGTTTAACTCTGAGGGAGTGGTAAAATCAGCCCATTTCCAAAAAAAGTGGATTATGTCGGGCGGGAAATTCAAATTTCGTCTAACATTCAACGACCTCAAACGTTGCTTATTTTACACATTAGTTGCCTAATGTTAGCAACGTTACATGGCTGCCACTCTAACGTTAATGTTAACCTAGATTACTGTACTTGGGCAAATATACAAGTCTTTGTGTGGAGTGAGGAAGCTAATGTAGTACTGCACTTACTGCATAACGTTTAACTTAATGTTCAATTCTCTCTACTGTATATGTGCATACACTATACTGGGGAGATGATGAATCTGCATCACTGACTCTAGTTTATTAGTAAACTATTAAAATGTTCAGACAGTTATTTTTTTTTTCTCATTTATAATAATTTTTCAGATGTGCTGCGACAAGCTTTATGCATGCACTTAAGTGCTTAATTTATATTTTAATGCCTCATTATCAGGGAAGTGGGAACTATGTTGTGGGATCGGGGGTGGGGGGGGGGTACTCTTTAGTGTAGGATGTTGTGTATCCTGATTGACTTTTTGATTAGTTAAATCTGTTTTGCACTTGCATCTCAACAGAGCAACTTTTTAGACAGTAGCCTCTATCTCGTTCACGTTACGTCTGTGGGTGTTACGCAGAGCTCAGTGTTGGCCGCTCCAGTTTACCTTCAATGAAATCTAACTTTAGTGTAATTGACAGAATTACTAAAATATTTAGCTACCTAAAAGTTAAAGATTTTTTGTGTACTGCATGCATGTCTATTTCCCTCATATTAAATATAAAACACATGTGGACTGAATTAATGGAGTTAACCTTTATTAATGGAGTATATAAACAGATGTTTCAATATATTGGTAATAAATATATTTTACTGCAAATGTCGAAATGCGCGGTCTTCGGTCTATCAGTGGTTGAGTCCCCATATATCGGGAAACATTTGGAATGGGTCAGATGTAATTCTGACCACTTAAGTTTTATTAATTAGCCCACCCTGTTCCAACGTCTATGCTCATTATTATGGTTTTGTATTTCTTTAATGTAGAAAAATGTTGGCAATGTTGCATATAATATTCCTTCTCAGAAAAAGCCCCCCTGGTTTATATTTATGTAGTTAGTGGGCTAGAGGCTTCACTTAACTTTAAAAAAAAAACTTTATTCAGGGACAGCCCTAGTAGCTTTGTAGTCTGATGATGTAAATGTGCCTCTATTTCTGTTTGCAGATTCCAGTGCCCTTATTCTTCCCCACGACTCTGGACAACGCTGAGCACATTGTGAAGACCATTCAGGAAATCAAAGAGAAGATCCCAGATGACCCTCTGGAGGCTGAACTCCTCATGATGGCAGAGATGGTGGCTGAGGATACAGAGATTGAAAAAGGCATCACATCTAGTGGTATGTAATGGAAAATTAAGGTTATGTTTTTTTTAGGCGCTGTATTAAATCTGCAAATGTACATTTGTTTTGGTCACATATTTATCTTTTGAAGCTGCTCGTTTTGTTACACAGATCAGACTGGTAACATAATGGAGGACCTCGATTTTGAAGCCCTATCCAGCAATCTGAGTTGGGAGGAGGACTCGGTGTCTTCAGCTCAGACATGGGATCAACCCCCAGAGCCTGAAAAACTTCCATCCAGATCTGCCACACTTATCCCCGATCAACCCCCAGAGCCTGAAAGACTTCCTCCATCCAGATCTGCCACACTGATCCCCGAACAACCCCCAGAGCCTGAAAGACTTCCTCCATCCAGATCTGCCACACTGATCCCTGTCTCTACCTCAGCAGAAGAGCCACAGATGGACCTGGAGGCGGATTACCCAGTCGGTAAGAGCTTCTTTTGGGATTCTGGCACGCCTCTGGAGCAACTAGGGGTTAAGTGTCTTGCTCAGGGACACACTGGTGTCTCACAGTGGATTCGAACCCGGGTCTCTCACACCAAAGGCATGTGTCTTTTCCACTGCGCCATCACCACCCCTATTTATTTTAAAGTTGCCAGCCAGTGAAACAGTGAAAATGCATATTGCTGAAAAAATTGTCAGTGGACCCGTTTCAAATTTCCGGGGTTCTCAGAAGTGGAAATCACCATAGTAATCTTGTGTACATGGTAATGTAACGCAATAGTTACAAATGTATATACAAATGTTACATATGTTGAGCACTGTGGAAATGTATCATCACAGTCTGTGAAAGGGTCCATGGTGGGGAAGCGTTTGGCATAAATTATGGACAATCTCGTCAATTGCTGAGAGAGTTCAAAGGTCCAAACACAATCCAAGTTATTTATTTTCTTCCATTCATATTTTATCCTTTCACATTTCAGAAAGCATTGAACTTCTCAGAGAGCAAACGCAAAGAGACACTGATACTGGCAAACGAAGATCTCGCAAGAGAGGAAACGACGGCTTCCCTCAGAAGAAAAGGGTAAGAACAGATAAAGCAGCATTATTCTTCACCTCCATCAATGATTTTCGCTATGTGGAAAATGCAAATGGAATAGTGGAATTTTCTGTATAATACAGAATGTTGGGTGAAAAAATCAAAAGTAGGGCTGTACAATTAATCAAACCACAATATGAGCTACTGTCTGAATATTAAATGGCAAAAACAGTGCTATTGAAATATGAAGTCTGCATATTCTGTGTCTCTGTGTGAGGCATTGACAGTGCTTGAAATAAAAATGGACAGCCATTCTGTGTTCCCTCATAACCTTCTCAATGACAAAATAATAAATCCAATTATTAATCTCGACTATATTGATTTGATATGTGGTTTTTAAATAAATGCACTTAAGCAAACTCTGTGCTATAATACAAAGGTTTTTTTTTTTTTTTTTTTTAAATAGGAAACCGTTAACATTATTTGGAATTATTGGAATTGATATTAGGAAAATAAACCCTGCGAATGAGATGATTTGTGCCTAAGCGCAGAAAGTGCAGTAATTCAATAAAAGAAGTATTTTATTCACTGTTGTGTGGAATAATTCATAATTCATAATAAATCACAATTATCAATTTAGCCATTAACGTGCAGCCCCTTACCATTTAAATTATGGAAAGCTGAAACGTGTGATTGTGTGTTTTGTTGGCATGTAGGGTCGTAAATGTGCATCAGCGCTTCCAAAAAACCTCTCCAAACTGCACCAAGAGTATGGCGTCAATGCCTGGAAGGACTGGGTGCGCTGGAGGAACGCCCAACCCAACGTGGAGACTCCCAAATATGCCTGTAGGTCTCAGTTTTGGGATCAAATGTTGGGTATAAAGCAAACTAATTTCTACAATTCAGAAGCAATACTGGACCACATCACATTGACTGAAATTAATTATTAAATAAATTTACTTGGGGTAGAGACTTTTTGCCATTTACGCATCAAACATGTCCCCTTCATCATCCATAGCACATTCTATGACAATAAAGGAGGACCTGTTGAAGTGTTGCACGGCCGAACTGAGCTACGGCCTCTGCAAGTTCATCTCTGAAGTTCGTCGACCCAACGGAGAGAAGTACAGCCCTGACAGCGTCTATTACCTCTGCTTGGGCATCCAGCAGGTGAGACGAGAAGAAATCACACACGCTCAACACATTTAGTCATGTTGTATTTAGTTTAATTGGCTCTCGTCGATTATGTTTACAGTTCCTGTTTGAGAACAATCGGATGGAGAACATCTTCTCGGATCTCTTCTACACCAAATTCTGCCATGAAATGTCCAACATTCTTAAAGGATGGAAACCAACTATATTACCCACTGGTGAGTATTTTAAGAAACTGACACGATACTGGATTGTTTCTCTGTTGTGCTATTAACACCTGTGTGTGTGTGTTTGTGCAGGTTACGTTCATTCTCGTGTGGAGGAGGAGTATCTGTGGGACTGTAAGCAGCTGGGAGCGTTTTCACCCGGCGTGCTGCTCAACACGTTGCTCTATTTCTTCACCAAGTTCTTCAACTTCAAGACAGTGGAGCAACACCGTCGCCTCTCTTTCGCCTATGTCAAACGCTACTCTCGGGGTCCAGCCAACAGCAAAGTATCCTACCTGCGTTTCTACCCCCCGAAAGAGGACGGTCAGTGGTCTGTCATATGTTTTATTGTGTTTATTTGTTGTTGTTGTTAATTGTTACTACTTATACTTTTTGTCCAATTTAGATGGTGTCCCTGTAAAGAAAAGGAAAAAGGAAGATGAACGGCAAAGAGTGCTAAAGATACGGCAGAATACAGACAATCCTCTCCGCTGTCCTGTCAAGCTATACGAGTTCTATCTCTCAAAATGGTATGTCAGCTGTTTGTTTAAAGTCAGCATGAAGTTGCAATAGTCTTTTCTTCCCTATTGTGACGTTTATATGAGTGAAACGGCTTCTCGAATGAGAAATAAAACGTTGGGTGGGAATTTTTGTCCTTTGGGAATTGACTGAATCATTGGAGGTTTGCTAACTAAATGGAGACAGATTTACAGTCGGTTTTTATCAACTCCTTTTAGCGTGCTTATTGCAGGGATGCATATGCCCCCTGCTCGTGGATGGCATTCTGTGCATGTATACTGTTTTTTTTGCCCTCGTATCCTGTGTGCAAGTTTGAGACTAAATAGATGACATAGGGCTGTTCACATAGTCTTTTGCGCTCTCAAGTTCGCTATTTCAAATGTAGGTGTGCGGCAAGCGCGCTAATAATTGAAGCTATTTTTTCCAGGCGCAGATGAAAACATTTTTCAGAATGCCGCAAGCGCACCGCATTTCATGTGACGAGAACCAACCACCATTGAAAGCTCAGTAAACATGAAGGATGGGGGTGCGCCCAAACACTACCAGTGTTTTTCTCTTCTCCGTAGATAAATCTTGTAGCAGAGCTACAAAAGGCGTTTTTCGGTAGTGAAAATCTGTTAGCTACTAAAACTTAATTTTTTTCGTTGTGGAGAGCACAGTGCATGGATGCTTAGCAACAACAGACACCACAGGAAGTGTCAAGTAATTATTTTATTTTATTGACTCATTCTTTTTATAAAAATGATATAAAGGCTGAACTATGGGAGGTTTATGGGAGGTTTTGTAAAAAATGATTTAAATGCTGAAACATATTCACTATATGTGCCTAGGGGTGGGCCTGAAATGACAGGGGTTGGTGGAAATGTAAGTATCTGGATATATTCTGTGGGGCGAGGCCTTCGATTACCTCTCTTTTTTGACCATACGTGTGTTTGCATCCCTGTTATTGATCTTTGAAACGTTACAGAGCGTTAACATTCACAAACCGCTATAATACTCTACATTAAAGGTAGTTTCTGAAAAAGCATAATTGGGGCACTTTAATCAAATGAGTCATGGTGTATTTGGTTGTCATACTTTCTGTTGTTTCTTCCAGTTCACCAGGCATAAGACATCATTCGACTAAATTCTACCTGAGCCCTGAGCGCTCCTGTGTACCCAGCAGTCCTACATGGTTTACAGCCACCGTGCTGAGTGATGAGGATCTGGACAGCATGCTCACACGTATCCTTACTGTCAGAGAACTGTACATGGAGACGGACAAAACACCCACTGAGACCGATTCAGACTCTGACTCGGACTTCTGAACATTTTAATATGGAAAACTGAGAAAACCTGAACACATGACTGACTGTAGTTCTGAATGCTGGAAAGCAAGTGGTTTGTCTTTGTGCATCCTTGTAACTACAAGAAGATTGAAAATGGAAGTCACACAGTTGCTGCGAGTTGCCGCCTTTTGTACTATATTTAAACACTAAAGACATTGACAGCATCGTTCCAAAAACAGAAGTTGTTGTTCTTCATTGCAAACCACGTTGGTCCATATAGATTGAAATGTTCCTGCAATTTATTGTAGATAACTCTTGTTTTTTGTTTGTTTTTATTACAAAATTAAACTGATTCTGCAAGCATTTCATCTTTATTTTCTTGAGAGATACAGAAACCAGCTCTTTTCACTCTTTTCAATAATGTGCATTTTGCACATTAACACATGGTCCAAGCGTGCCGCACAAGCTCTCAAAAGTGAAGGAAAAACGTCTCGATCGCCCCTGGTGGCCGGTCCTAGTACAGGTCATAAATCCCGCCTCCCCATGTTATTCAACATGAGCCCAACTAAACAAGTAAATTACACTTCACATATCCTTTTTCCAAAGACCGTTTCTGTCATTTACTGTAGTTTATATCACGTCGATGTAATTTCAAGTGTTCGTTTTTAAAATAAGTTTGTTTTTAGTTAGTTATGTGATGATAAAAACGGTGCTCTGGCATCATGATTGACAGCTGTGATTGACAGGTTCTCTGTGTGAAGTAGTCACTGAAGCACCAGTGGACTTTTTTCCATAATGTTGACTGTGGTTAGTAGTTGTATTTACCTTATTTTAATGAGGTATTGCAATCAGCAGACACCATTGGAGAGGAACAGAGCAGGCAGAGGCCACTTGAGAAAAGTGCGGGTCGTGTGCTTGCGATTGATTCAGCGAGAATGAGGGCGGGGCCTTGATTTCGCAGCTTTACTTCCTGCTCATGACTGCGCATGTCTGGTCTCGAAAACGCAAGTGTTCAGACTCGACTGAACGCTTCAGGCGGCTTCAGTTCTCTCCGATGGAAAAGAACGAAGGGGCGTCATCCATCTTTTTTTAGAGTCTATATTGCATATACACACACACACACACTCAAGTTAATTAATTTTTCCCAGCCTCAGATTGCGCAGTCAAGCACATCAATGACATAAGCACTAAGGTACGAGAGGCTGTGCTGTATCGTGAATATGTAACGGCTGAGGGCGTTGTTAGGCTCGACACGAAGCGGAGTAACCCCTTCAGCCGTTACTTATTCACGATACAGCACGTGCCTCGAGTACCTTATTGCTTTTAAAAAACGGTAACCACACAATTAAAATATTAAAGTAGAAAAATATGTATTAGTGCAACTTTCATGAAAAACAATCAGTAAAAGCCTTCCTTCGGCTAGAAAAAAATAGTCCCTGACTGAACAGCAACAACGCTCCAATGTGTAATATGCATGAAAGCTTAAAAACATCACAGGAACCGCAGTGTTGCGCAGTAATACGGCTATGACCGCTTTACAACGGTTCTGTTTGTTTAATCATGAATAAAGCACAGCTATTGACCAATCAGAATCAAGGATTGGAACTAACTGGTTTATAAATGTTGTAAAATAAGTTTTGTTTGTCACAGCACCCCTGCTAGTGATTATAGAAATAATTTATTTATTTATAACTGCACAATTTCTCATGTGACCATATTTAGAAAAAAATGAAGATATAGCTGCCAGTGATTGAGCAAAAGCAATGACCTTGAGAAGAATGACCATATATTTTGTTGTGTATGTAATATTTCTTGCAATTTTATACATGGTAGGACATTTTTTGCACAAGCAAATACATCCAGGTAAAAAAAAATTAATAAGGTCTTAAATTAATATTAAGGACCTTTCCTACAATGGTAAGTTCCTAATACTTTTCATTTGAGCCAACTTTAGTGAAGGTAATACGAGCAGTGAACTATTTTCAAAATCCAATATGGCTAATTTAGAGAGCTGAGATTCAAAATCAGTGACTTCAGTGAACTTTGCATGAGGCAAGAAGCTCTCAAGGCCTCAAAACTGGCAAGCAGAAGTGGTTTTGGACCCATTCCTGCCCAGTTCAAATGTGGGGTGCCACAGACTTACACAGGCTTATGGGCCTGTAATTAGAAAGATATACACTTTGTCCAAATAATCCAATACCATACATTGCTTTCCATGGCCATTATGTTTGCCTGGACTCTTATCTGGATCGTTACTGCTGCCAACCTCGTTTATTTTCACAAATATGACATCCGAGTAGACAACAGCCACAGACATTTTACTCCGCTTTTGATCCAGGAAGGATGCTAATGTAAATGTGATGAATGCATTATGATGCATTATGAGGAGATAACAAAAAGAGGAACTTAATGTTTCTGTCTTGTCAAGAATCTGATGACCTATCTTATGACATATTAAACTGCCTTTACAAATGCTCGAAAGTACCCCTGTGAATTGTTTTAGGTTTAATCGTTTAAGTATAACTCAAGTTGGATATTATTCATTATCTTGTCAAATATTGTACTGTAACTTAGGCCTATTTATACAAATGCACGAAAGGACTGTGAATTATTTTGTCTAATCGTTTATTAGTGTAGAAAGTTGGATATTATTTATTCATTTTATATAAATGTACAATTAATGCTTATACTTTAAATGAAATAAAATAAGAAGTTAAGTAGATTTTTTTTACAGTTCTCTTAAATGGTCCTGTGGTCTTTGAAAAATTCATTTTTAACAGTAGACTATATGTAAAATAATGCAGAACGTGGCTCAATAGTCAACTATATTTTTATTGTACTGAATAAACAAAAAATCAATAAGAAAAAAATTTATTGAATACATTTTTAATTACGTATATTTAAATCTACATTTCGATTATATTGATTAAATTGTCTTTAATACATTACATTGATTAATTGAATCATTATAAATATAATGATGAATTAACGCAACTGCAAATAATCACAAATAACAAATTAAAAGGATTGAAAAAAAAATAAGACTTTTATTTTGAAACTCCGTGGCTTGTTTTCTTCGGGCGCTGACTTCACCACACAAATGGACAGATCAGTCGCTAATCCTTCTGTGTGGGACACACAAAAGGTGTATAAACACCACGAGCAACAAAATGTTGCCCAAACACGCGCAAAATACAGAGAGGGAAGACGCCAAAGAGCGGTTAAGGTAGGTTTATTTTATAAATTGTTTTAATTAGCACTGTATTTTTGGCTTATCGTACCATGCAGCAATTAGAGTGACACCCACCAGAGTGAAAATAATAATAATCGTTGGTTCCAGGTATACACCATCAACTTGGAGTCTCGGTTCCTGCTAGTTCAAGGAGTTCCCGCTATTGGAGTGATGGCAGAGCTGGTGCAGCTCTTTGCTCTCTATGGAGTGGTCGAGGAGTACAGAGCACTTGATGAATACCCAGCAGAGCAGTTCACTGAAGTCTACTTATTTCAATTCCAGAAGCTGACAAGTGCAAGGTAAGGACAGACTAAAACATGTTCAAAGTCAGCTTGTGTTAGAGTGATACAGAGGAACTTCACTTTTAGTCCACCTGGTTCATTCCACAAAATAAAATTGTTGTCATACCCATGCTTACCAAGGCAAGGTTGCATTTATTTGACCAAGAATACAGTAAAAACAATAATATTGTGAAATAGTCTTACAATTTAAAATTGTGTTATATTATATTTTAAAATTTCATACATTCCTTGTGGTGGAATATATATGAGGTGCACAACTGATAATTTTTTAATATCTTCATTACTCCAGTTTTCAGTGTCACATGATCGTTTAGAAATCATTCTAATATGATGATTTGCTGCTCTAGAAACATTCTTATTTTATATATATATTCTTATTATTGTGAAAACAACAAAATTATCAGGGTTAACTTTGGAACTATGCTTGTTTCCACCTCTGAATAAAGTAATTACGAGAAAAATAGTCAGAATTATGAGAGAACTGAAATTGCATGTTTATAAATTTTCGCAATTGTGCTCCTATCTCACAATTCTTACTACTTTTTTCAGACTTGTGATATATCAACTTGCAATTGTGAGTTATAAAGTCTAATTCTGAGGTAAAAAAAAAAAAAAAAGATTTTTTTTTTTTCAGCATTGTGAGTTTATAATACAATTCTGAGGAAAAAAGTTTTTTTTTTTTGATGTAATCTTGCACTTGCAAGGAAAAAAGTCACAAATACCTTTTTTTTTATTATTCTGTGGCAGGAACGAGCTTCCATAGTTAACAATTCATTTACGCTTTACTTTTTTTACTCAAGGTCATGATACTTTAAGCTGATTAGTATAAAGAGATTTTAACACATTTTTACTAATGTGCAGTTTTAAATAATCAGTTGTTTCTTTTTTACACATTTACACAGAAAATATTCATAAAATATGGATATGTTTTTATGTAATGTCAAGAATAACATAATCAAAGTTGATGCAGGCTTTTCATTCAGTACTTTTTTACATGCATAACTCAAAAAGCACACATCACTGAACGACGTGCATGTGTAACAATATGTAAATTTGCAGGATAGCTAAACGGCGTATTGATGAAAAGAGCTTCTTCGGGGGTCAGCTGCATGTCTGTTATGCCCCCGAGTACGAAACTGTGGAAGAGACGAGGCAGAAGTTACAGGACAGGAGGAGATATGTTAACAGAGCAAGCCAAAACACAGGTACTTTTAATCGTGTCCCTTAATAGGTTACATCTGTAGAACATCTATTTAACTTATGTGGTTTTTTTGTTTGTTTGTTTGTTTTTTATCAGGAAAACAATACGATCAACCGTCGGAAGTAAGCACAGAGTTATCGAGCACGGACACACGAGCATCTGCAGCTCCTGAGATCCAGAAAGACTTTGCAAGCGCCAGAAGTGAGAATGTAAAGTCTGACTACTTGGGCTTTCCCGAGCAGCCTTTGCCCCCAACAGAGGATGTTTCTTATAGACTTCCCAATTTTACACAGCCATTTCAATTGCAGTGGACCACTAAAACAACATTACCTACAGAGGATAAGATGGGCTCTCTACATAATTCCATCCCTCCTGTCGCAGAAACGTCAAAGCAGAGTGCGTCATCCTCGTCTTCAATTGTTAAAGAGGGAGATTTGAGTAAAAGGCAGGAGAACCGGTCACAACCTGTTAGATTTATGCCAAGGATTACACATTTAGAAAGTAGAAAAAGAAAATTGGAGGAAACCGTGTTCTTTTTGAATGAAACTGAGACTCTAATTGGCCCAAAATTACCAGAGCTGCCCAAGGTGGACATGGAGGATCATTCATTAAATGTCACCGCCAATTTGATCCGTCAAACTATGACTAAGGTTAGTTAGTCTGTTTTATTCTTTCTGTAAATATTATTAAATAGGACCTAGTCTTGATTTAGTTTTTGTGGTCTACTAGAATAGGTTTTCAGGCTTTAATGTTCAAAAAATTTTTTTACATTGTTGCAGCTCCTCTCTTCCAATTCTGTCAGTGACTCACAGGGGTGCGTTTCCCGTACAACGATGTAGTTCGCTGCTTCACGACCATAGTACGATGCATCGTTGGAGAAATCAACTAGCTAGTCACGACTGTTTCCCGAAACCCACTGTCGCAAAGTATCGCACGTGGTGGAGTAAAACTACTTTTAATGAAACTGTTTGAGATCCAATTAACGCTAGATTTTTTTATATAAATTACAGACATGTCATCTGAGGGCTATTTTTAATTGTTTTTAGTTATTTTGCTTCATTACCAGACTCAATATTTGGCTCGTTCTTGCATATTAAGGGCATGTTCGCACATGCGCACTCTTCAAACAAGTTACTTCAAATCTTCTGACAAACTAAAAGATGGAAATTCCATTTGTATGTATTCTAAATAAAAGACACCGGTTGTCCTGAATGTCAGTTTGCTTATTTTGCTTAAGATAAGGATTTATTACCTCCAAATGTCATGTAATATAGAAACGATGCCTCTAACCACAGGTTGAGAAGTGTTGCAACTTCAAACCACACAATTTTGCGATGCTGTTTGCAAATGTTCGTTGGAAAGTGTGTTTCGGGACTCGTTGAACTATGCTGATAACGACGGACCTTGCGACCGTAGTTGGTTAACGATGCTTTCGGGAAACACACCCCTGTTTAGTTCCTGTCTCTATAAAGCCCCTCCTTCTGAAAAGCACAATGTGCTCTGACTGGTCAGCTAGATCAGTGTGTTGTGATTGGTCAACTGCTTTGATCGTGTTTTCGAAATGTCACACCCACAACTACTAACTGACTCAACCAGGCTGTGCCACGTTTTGTTTTGTTTGTTTGTTTTGCATATTCCATTGGCGGGAATTATTTAAATGAGGAATATTGTGATAGGATTGTTCTCAGAAGAAAACTCAAGACTACAGTGGAGACGTTTCAGGGAGTTCACAAACAGTGACACTGATATAGAGAATAACTCACTTTAGAGCAGTGGTTCTCAACTCCAGTTCTCGGGACCCACTGCTCTGCATATTGTGTATGCCTCCCTTATTTAACACACCTGATTCAGATCCTCAGCTTGTTAGGATAGACTCTATGAACTGAACTGAACTAAATGTGTCAGATAAGAGAGACATACAAACTGTGCAGAGCACTGGAGTTGAGAACCACTGCTTTAGAGTGACTTTGCTTGCTTTGTAACTTTCGTTACGTTTTTCATGCTCAAACAGCACCATTACACTAAAAAAATTTGTAAATGTAAAAAGGCATAATAGGACCCATTTAAGTACCGGTACATTGTTTGTGTGCAATTTTTCATGATGGTATATGGCTGATAAATATTCTTTTTTTTTTTTTTTTAGGTCACATCTGTTCCAGAGGTCAAACCTGTACAAGTAAAGACCACTACTGCAAAGCCACGCAGGAGAATTTAATAAGACCGCTGTGGTCTTACATTGAACAATATTTTACAGCCACACACAATTTTTTGACAAACCTTTTTTTCATATACAAAATTCAGTGGTTATGTCACTGTTCATGTGGTTCCTGGAATGCATGTTGCTCAAATAACAGGATTCTCTGCCAAACAAATAAAATAAAAAAATACAAAAATTAAAAAATTACTGAACATTTGATATGCACAAATAGTTGCTTGTGATTTCTACCTTCGTATCTGGGAGGCAGTTGCCAAAAGCTTCTAGTAAAAGGTTTTCATCTACTACTGTCTTCTCAAAATCGGAATAAGAAACTCTTACATCGTGGTCGTGATCCTAAAAAAATAAAGATACATATATTTTATACTTAATGGTGAATTATTCCATGTACATGTTCTTAATCTGACACACAGTTGTACCATTTTTTTCAAGGCAATTTCCACAACATCCTTAATCCCCTCATCGGGGTCCTCTTCGGTGGGTTGCCTGATGAGGCTGTCTTTCAGCATTTGAAACATCTCCTCCCGTGAGATGTATCCGTCCCCATTCAGGTCGTATACGTCAAAGCAGACTAGGCATTATACATGGAATGTTTTATATGCAGTATGTATATATTTTATAACATGAACATTATGTACATAGCCATATAAGTACTCACATTTGATTTTTTCATCCAGCGTGCCTCTTAAAAAGACAGACAGACCTTCCACCCACTCTTTGACGCTTACGTAGGTGTCATTGTCCTTGTCAAAGACACGAAAAACTGAATAT
This sequence comes from Pimephales promelas, assembly GCF_988280905.1. Lineage (NCBI taxonomy): Eukaryota > Metazoa > Chordata > Actinopteri > Cypriniformes > Leuciscidae > Pimephales > Pimephales promelas. Next base: position 23,074,240 of record NC_142786.1, on the reverse strand, counting down.
ACAAGGGGTTAATGCAAAAATTTGCAAAAATTGTAAATATCCTCCTTGAGGCTCAGACATAAGAGAATCTTTTTTTAATATTAGTAGTACACGAATTATAAAATATATCAGGTTTATTATTATTGACGGGTATTAATATCCTTATATCTGTTAAACTGCTAACTCAAAAGTTTGGAAACTACTATGTTTCTCCTTATGCTCATCATTTATTTGATAAAAAATACTGGGGGAAAAAACAGTTATATTGAAAAATATTTTTAATTTATGTGATGCAAAGCTCAATATTCAGCATCATTACTCCAGTCTTCAGTGTCACGTGATCATTCAGAAATCATTCTAATATGATGATTTGATACTACCTCTTATATTTGATATCAATGTTGGAAACAGTTTTTCGGGATTTATTGATGAATACAAATTCTTCTATAAATCTTTACTATCACTGCTGTCATTTAACACATCCTTGCTGAATAAAAGTATTAAGTAATCAAAAAAGAACGAAAAAAATATGAACGTTACTGACCCAAACTTTTGAACGGTAGTGTAGAGTAAGGTTATATTGTTTACAAAAGATTTCTATTTTAAATAAATGCTGTTCTTTTTTCCCCCCTTCTTTTTATTGATAAAAGAATCCTGACAAAATATAGGTAATATTAAAAAAAAGAAATCAAGCCGCACAGCTGTTTTCAGCATAATAAAACATGATAATAAATCGGCATATGATTTCTGAAGGATCACGTGACACTGAAAACTGCAATAATGGCTTATTTAAAGTGTATTAAAATAGAAAACCATTGTTTTAAATTGTAATATTATTTCACAATATTACTTTTTTTCCATCAAATAAATGCAGGCTTGATGAAAATACGATAGAATGTTTCCTAACTTTTGACCGGTACTTTTTATATTGTATTTATGTATACTCTCACACACCACTATATAATATAATATACAGTATGCACCAAACCAAACTACGGTCTATAATCGTCCTGGTCCAAATTAAATCGTACCTCTATCCATCATCACATCTTCGGTCATCCCGAATGTGTTGTGGAGGATATTTCTGAACCGGACCCGGTCGAGTCCGTGAGCCGCTCTTTTCTCCGCCTGCTCTCCCACCAGACCGTTGAACAGCCTTATCAGACACCCCGTCTCTGCTTTACTAACTACAGCACAGACACAATACTGTCAGGTCACTAGACACGGTAGCTATTTATTTGTAAAAGTAGCTAGCCGGACATTTCCAGGTGATGAACTAGCAGCTGCTAGCAAACTTTTTTTTTTTTTTAGAATTATATCGTAAAAGAATAACATTAACTGCCATACGAAAACATTAGTTAATAGATACCTACAATGTTTGACTTGCTTGCATAAAGTTTCGGCGAGGTTTTGAATTAACTTTCTGTTCATTGCCGACATTTTCTGCTAGTTCTAGGCTCTAACCTTACAAGTCTTTCGTTAGATGTTGCTATAGAAACACGGGGGGAGCAATGACGACGTGTGACCAGCGTGTGACACGTGAGGATCACTCATTATCAGCATCAGAGACAATTTTGTTAACTTCATTATCCTGAACGGTTAATTATTTATTCATAAATGTCGTTTGGCTAAATCATTTTTTTTTTTGTAACGAACTTGCTCTTATAATGAAGTCGTGTCAAAGGTGTTGTATGTAGAAATAGGCTATTCTTAAAGGAATAGTTCACCCAAAAATGGACTAATTTACAGGTTTGTCTTAAAGCATATTAAAAACATCACTTAAAAATATAGACAACAGTAACCCCCCTCCCCCCAAACAGGGGAATGAAGTTTATGAAGATGAATTCATAACTTATTGACCCATGGACAAAAAAATACCAGGAATTGAATGATTAAAATAAACACTTTCTCAAAAGCAAAATCTTTTATTAAAAGTCCAATGCAATTTTATTGCAATTCAATCAATTTTGGGGGGAATTAATAAAAAGATGAATTCAGCTTGGATGTAGGATTAATCTATTCCCTCAAGAGTGAAGTTTGTAAGCCTCTTGCACTTCAGTCTTTGATGAGATGGGGGGTTGTACTTACAACTCCATCCCTAAAAAGAAAGAAATGCAACTTTTATTATGAGCAGACACAAAACTTTGCATTGCATGACTGAGTTTTAGGTTATATAAATCTATAATTCATCCACAGAATAAGCTTGATGATTATTAATAATACAGCAAGATAAAGTTAGCTTTACCGCTGCAGCACCCCCACTGGCCGGATGCTGTCTTGCAGCAGAACTTCTCAGCTGGACAGTAGACGTTTCCTTCACAATGAACAGTCTCAGTCTGGGTCTGCATTTCAAGAGCCTGGTCATTTCCATTCACAGGAATTATGTTAGTAAACACACAACCAGAAACTCGCCTTCTTAGAAAGAACCATTTCAAGATTTACAGCTCACATAAATATAATATAACAATATAATGAACTAAAGCACATTTCTGTTTTTAAATAATTAATTGCCACATGGTTTATTTTAACAAACGATTGAATTTGAAATCATTGAAAACTTTCTATAAAGCCTGTATTTATAATGCATTATACAGATGTTGTCATGTTTTGAGTTTGTTTGCATTCATGTTTGTATATCTGAATTATATTTCCAACTGTTTCAGTTTGTCATTTGATTATAGTCTGTTAATTATTTCTCTTCTCTCAGTTTCCCTGCTTGTTTGTCTCCATAGTTACAGATTGATTTGAGTTTCAGTTCATGTAGTTAATTCTCATTAGTTCCTTTGTTTGCCCTGTGTATTTACGCTCTGTATTTTGTTCTGTTAGTCATTTTTTTTTCAGTTTCATAGTCAAGAGATTTTTGTTTCTAGTTCTTTTGTTAGAGAGAAATTCTCAAGTCCATTCCAGTGAGAGAGAAATTCCCGAGTCTGTTCCTGAGAGTGAAGTTCCTGAGTCTGCTCTCAAGAGGAAAATTCTAGAGCCACCTCTTACTTTAAGTTCTGCCGCGATCAATTACGTGGTCCTATCAATGTATGTTGCAACCCCTATGTATGACACTCATCCTCATAACACCAGAATGACTTTGCATAATACTTTCCTACTTATTAGATTCAAAGTACAAAGGAACAATACATTCACAATGAAAATCATATTTTATTCATCATAACTAAAATGACAAGGTTTTACCAAATCTAATAAGTAGGTAAGTATTATTTCTCTTGTTATGATTATATAATGATACAACATATTATAATGTTGTTTACAAGGCATTTTGAATGCATTAAGAATATCCTTATAATACATTATAAAAACAGGCTTCATAGAAAATGCTACCTGTATTTGGACCCTCATTTTTTTTTCTTCCAAAGATTATTGTTTGCAGCTTGAAAATGTTCAACCATGTTTTATAACTGCCGGAAATCGTGATTGGAAGTCATATGACATGGTTTGTAAAGATTGTCAAGTATGTAGGTCATTGTAACATGACAGGTTGCTTTACTGGTTGCAGATTGATTTACTTTGGAGTCATATATGCAGAGTACTGACATACCTGAGTTTTCTGGATAGCTTTGGAGGCCGGCTGAGGAGAAGACGACAGTCTCATCCACCCCCTCAAACACTGAGTCGATGTCGAATCGCAGTGATAACCATGACGGCAGCAATGAACTCCATCTCTACAGCACTGACCCTGAAGGAGTGGGTAGAACAAACAATGGTTAAACCTAAAATTTAATAGACTATAGAAAGTTACTGTTTACTGAGATTTACCATTTGGAACGGACAGCAGAACCACACACCATAAGGACTCAGACAGCACGTTGTTCCATCAGGACACGCAGTATGAGCATCACAGTGCACCACAGACTCACTATCAGACTCTACTGGGCCTGAGAGATCCGTCAGTGGTTCTGCAGCGACAAGAGCTGCCATGAGGAACATCAACACTGGAAACATCTGAAAATACCACAGAAAAATATTATCTGAAATTATTTTGTATGTTTCTGCTTTTCTAGAAATTGTATAACTGTTTTGGAACAGGTCTAAAGTCAATAATAGATTGATTGATAGTGAGAATAAGAACATTTACCTTGCTGGGTCTCTTCTTTGTGGACTGTGCCTTGCTGCTGTCTGTGCTGTCCTGTAATGTTCTGACTGTCTCTTATTTATATACACATAGCCCCTCCTCCCACTGTAAAAACAGGAAACTTGTTCAGTAAAAATGTAACCATGAAGTGTAGACTACAGTAGATAATGCTTTATGAGTTTTTAAACACACAGAAGTCCTTGTATGAAAAGGCTTTAATATAAAACAATGGGGATGTGAGTAAGACAGAGGTATTGAGAGGTTCACTTCCTCTCATCCAAACATATACTTTTAAAACTGTAAATAATGAATTTAATTACTCAGTTAAAAATAGATGTATTTTTAATATTTAATAAATACAAAGTTCTGGCATGAAACTCTAGATGGTGCAGGCTAATGTCACGGAATGCTCTCAAGTGTCACGCATTGATAGTGACAGTCACTCATTTCGGTCATTTGTCACGCAGTTCCACCACACATTGTATTTCTCACGCTGAAAAAAAATATTTATAATATATTTATAATATGTACGGTGATATGGCGCAGCGCCCTTTTTACAGTCTATGCGCAGCGCCCAAACTGAATCTGGCCGCGCCTATTTGCTCTCACTATGGAACAGGTGTACTTACCTTTTGAACAGAAAAAAAAGAAGAAAAAAATGTGAGTCTGCACATGCGCATAACCGCCCCGGTAAGTAGCAAATCTCGATAGGTAGCATGAATCGTCAGAAAACCTTTCTTTTACTGTCTATGCAGAAAACCTGCAGGAATCAAACACGTCTCCCCTGGAGTTCTAAGTCGAGCCTGCCCAATCAAAAAAAAAAAAAGAAAGAAAGGGGCTTCACAATAACCCGCCAGAAAAAAGTCTGGGTAAGATTTAACGCAACAACCAATGAAAAAAAGCATATTCTGAAATTGCTCACGTGATTCTGCTTCAACATCTTGCGAAAGTTTTGTTCACCCACAGAGGAAAGCACACTCCGAGCATCACTTTGAGCACAGAGTAAGTCATGATTACCTATAATGTTACAACAAATTCACAACTTGTTTGACACAAACAATGAAAACTTGACTGCTGTTCGAGAATGATTCTCAGATAGCATCAGTTTTTCATGAGCGTGATTTAGCCAACCGTTTTACAGCCTGTTCACTGGCAACACCTGCTCAGAACAAGTAGTTTAGGTCATATTTTCCTTATCACACAATGAGTGACTTATTATCGCATTATTATAAACATCTCTCTCTCTCTCCAAATAGGCTTTTATTATTAGCATTAAATAAATAAAAGAGTATTGCATAGGGTGATATCAGGTAAAATGGGCCATTTAATGTTTGGGTGTCCCAGCTCCTGTGGAATTTAGTGTCAATGACAGCAAAGGATTTCAAACTTTTGTCATAGCTGTGCTTGACAAGTAAAAAAACAAACCTGCACATAAAAAAAAACTATGCATACTATCTGTCTGATGACATTAATCAGAAATAATGTTGTTAGTTTGGTATATGAACATATTTTTCGCAAAGGTGATGTTTTCCTTGGTGGCCCAATTTACCTTAACCCACTGAAGTAAAAATGGGTAACATGGTTTTAGCTAAAATGGGCCATCATCTTTGTCACTCACACACATTTTTGTTTTTAAAAACTTGGCACATCTGATGTTTCAAGACCTTTTAGGGCCAAAATAGTCCTATTTTATTACATATTTCAACACAAATTTATCAAAAACAGTCATGATTAATCATAGAAACACATGGAAAAGGCATATATGGTATTGTATTATTGTCCCAAACTATTTACCAAAAAGTGGCCCAATTTATCTGATATCACCCTAGTTGATGTTATAGTTGACTTAAAATCATGTCATATTTTATAATTATATCCTAGCATGGATGCATTAATTATTGCATCTGTCTTTCAAAGATGTCAGGTAAAAAGCAATCGAGCACCCTCTCATTCACCCTGAGAGGAGAACCCCCTGAAAAAGGCCAGGTTAGAGGATGCTGGCCCAGAGAGAGTGGTGAAAGGGTAGGCCCATTAGATAAAGGAGTCTAAAAAGGCAACAAACACTTACAATAAACAGCACCAGTCATAATCTCATAGTCCATAACCAATGAGCTGCTGCTAAACCTTCAAATACTTGGTTAGCATTTGCTGTAGCAGTTGATGTACACTTTCAGAAACCCTCCATCTTCCCCAGCTCCACCTGTATAGATCTGCTACGGGTAATTCATGTACACTAGATTGTACAGCAGCAACATGACTTACATGCTCACAGCAGAGTGTTGAGTATGTGTTGTCAAGTCAACTATATTTATATAGTGGTTTTCACAATATAGAATGCAAAGCAGCTTCACAGTGTCAATCAAAACATAATAACAATGTTCGTTACTTATGGCGCTTTTCCACTACACAGTACCAGCTCGACTCGACTCGGCTCGCCTTTGTTTGGTTTTCCACTGTGTAAAAGCTTTCGGGTACTTTTTTTTTGTATCACCTCCGGCGAAGTTCTGAGCGAGCTAAGGCGAGTTGAGCCGATACTAAAATGTCACATGAAAACAATGTCGACTGGTGATTGGTTCGAGAGAATCGTCACCATTCACTGCGTCATCATTACACACGCCAGATGGAGTATCCAGAATATCCCCGCCATTTTTAAATAGTTTTACCAGAGATAGTTACTAAACTTACTACTATTATTATGGCAACTTGGAAGAATATGCTGTGGTCAAACAAGGAGGTGCAGACTTTCCTTTGTTTGGTGGCCGAAGAGAGGATCCAGCGAGAGATTGATAGGGCAACGAGGAACGAAAGGCGTCGCTATGACGACCGGGTACTATTTGTAGCGGTACTGTCTGCAATGGAAAACGGTGCGAAAAGTCAGCCGAGTCGAGTCGAGCCGAGCCGGTAATGGTCATGGAAAAGTGCCATTCGTGGTAAAATATCCACGTTTGGTAGAGCTGATCAAGGGTATTACTGATTGGTTAATTAATTTGAATATCCCCAACTGAGCAAGCCAAAGGCAACAGTGGCAAGGAACCGAAAAAAACTTCATCAACTGACGTAATGGTGTCCTAAAACTCCATCAGGCGACCCAATGTAGAAAAAAACCTTGGGAGGACCCAGGCTCAGTCGGGGGCCAGTTCTCCTCTGGCGTTTATGAACTAGAGGCCGGATTTACAGTAACTGTAAGGTAAAAATGTATTTGAATGTCTCTAAACAGACTTTTAACGCGAACCTGTGATAAACGCTGATGGCGTTCACATGCGCATTAAGAATTGATTCTATAGTTATGTGCGTTTGAATATGTGCGCAGGTTTGTAATTCCCTACAAAACAGCAGTAGCAAGTCCTGTACTTGCTACTGCAGCAGCGTAGCAGATCCATTTTCTATTTACAACATTGTCATACCCATTACCATGCCAATCACTCCGAGAGTTGTGAAAAAACAGATTTTTTTAAAATATATTATCAAACAAATATTTCCGGTCCTTGATTTTGATTGGTTGAGCCGCGCCGAAGACGTTGTAAATTATTACACCGACCTGTGACCGCATTACATTAGAATTACTGCGCAACTGCCATTTGTGATTCTTTGTTGCTGGTGTTTATTTTACATTTAAATTTATTCATTTAGCTGACACTTTTATACAAAGCGACTTACAATTGCTATATATGTCAGAGGTCGCACGCCTCTGGATCAACTAGCAGTTTAAGTGTCTTGCTCAGGGACACATTGGTGTTTCACAGTGGATTCGAACCCGAGTCTCTCTCACCAAAGGCATGTGTCTTATCCACTGACAGCATGACCATCACCACCCCGTTACTCACCACCATTATTTTATGAATAAAATAAATATTAAAATGAATATTTTTTATAAAAGCAATAAGCCCCTTGAAGTCATGTTTTACTGTGAATTTAGAACAGCTAAGGGAGTTTTAGGCACTGCTAAAATGAAGCATTGTCCTGCGGGAAAACCAATCCTTCGAGTTGTCTGCTCTTGTCAAAACAGAAGGAACCAAGCTCTCTTCCTGGATAACCTCGTATGTGGCTTGACTCACACGGCCCAGGCTTCACAAAGACAGATTTACCTGATTTTACTTAATTTTCCACGTTACGCTCAGTCTTGCACACAGTAGTGCAAAGCCTTTCAAATTATAGCCTACAGCTTTAGCATTCTCCGCATGCACATTATCTAGTGGACTTTGTTTTCAAGTCACTCGCACATGCGCGGTTGTATGCACACCTTTTGCAGTGGTATTTTTTTTCAGAGCTGTATATATTTGTTTAAATATATTGTAATTGCTAGTAAATTTCATAAATAATAAAAAAAATAAACAGTAACACATGTTGGAAACAAATTTGGAGGTAGAAACACTGAAATAGTATTACTTGTAAATAGGGCTGTCAAACGATTAATCGCGATTAATCTCATCCAAAATAAAAGTTTGTGTTTAAATAATATATGTGGGTGCACTGTGTATAATTATTTTATACTGTATATATAAATACACACACATGCTTGTATATATTTAAGAAATATTTTCATGTACTGTATATAGATTTAAATATAATTTATATATGTAAATATAAATATTTTATATATAAATAATATTTGTTTCTTAAATATACATGCATGTGTGCGTGTGTATATATATATATATATACAAAATAATTATACACAGTGCACCCACATATATTTTGTAATCACAAACTTTTATTTTGGACGCGATTAATCGCGATTAATCGTTTGACCTCCCTACTTGTAAAGTATATACTCAAATAATCTTTTTTATTTACATTGAAAAACATTTCTTGCAGTGTAGTTCTGTCATAGGTACCTGGAAATATCATGCCTCGAAAACATCTTTTGAGATTCAAATATTAATTGTTAAATTGTATAACATGATTTTTGGTCTGATTAAAATGTCCTAGCAAGAAATTTTAAGTAAAGCTTTATTTTGTTTTTTATGCCAAGGGAGAGGAGGAAATTGCATTGCAAAATTTCTCAAATAAAAATTTCCAGATTGGATACAACATTTGCAAACGGATATTATAAGTTGAGGTTCCCGGTTACTGATTATGTAACATTTGTAATATAAAAATATATATTTCAAAACCACACTAACTGCCTACTCTTTCACTTCAGTCTTTTAATTTTCATTTCAGTCTTTTGCTTTAAAAGGAAGTGTTTAACACACTTCCTTTTTCAAATGTGTTTTAAACTGTTTAGAAACATTATCTCTTAAGTGGTAAATGCCTCACTTCTCCAAAGTCCCCTAAAACTGCAGATGTCAAGCCCCTCCTGAAAAAAAGAGGGATCTGGATAGCAACATATTGAGTAATTACAGACCGATCTCAAATCTTCCTTTCATAGGCAAGATCATTGAAAAAGTTGTCTTCAATCATCTGAACAAATTCTTAATCTCAAATAGATACTTTGACAATTTTCGATCTGGTTTCCAACCGCATCACAGCACACAGTGCTCATAATGATAATAAACAATATTCGTTTAAATACTGATACACACAGAACATCATTTCTGGCAGTACTCGACCTCAGTGCTAGATTTGACACTGTCGATCATAACATGCTTGACAGGCTTTCTGGGATAGTCCCAAAATGGTTCAGGTCATAGAAGGGAGAGGTTATTACGTTCGTATAGGAGAACATAAGGACACCCATGACATGTGGAGTCCCTCAAGGCTCAATTATTGCACCACTTCTCAGCCTGTATATGCTCCCCAATGAGCTAAATAATGAGAAAGAACCAAATTGCTCACCACAGCTATGCAGACGAAACATCTAAAAATCAAGTCAGAAATCTCGGTGTGATTCTGTAGTCAGACCTTAGTTTCAGGAATCATGTCAACACTGTAAAACAATATTGATGGTTTAACTTAAAAAAGTAAGTAACATGGTTGCCTTAAAATTTTAAGTTCATTGAACTGGAGAAAGTGAGTTAATACAATGAAGGAGAATGATTTAATCATCAGAAACTCAAAATAATAAGTTATCTCAACTAAATAGATTATAATAAAGTTGATTTGACAAAAGAAAATATGTTGTGATAACAAATCTTGAAAATATTTTTTACAGTGAAAGCAGTAACTAAATCAGCATACTATCTTCTATTAAATATTGCAAAAATTAGATACTTTGTTTCCAGACAAGACAAGACTGGATTATTGTAATGGCCTCCTCACTGGCCTTATAAGACAGTTACAGCTCATACAGAACACAGCTGAACTAGAAAATATCAAGTGTTGATAGATATTTTCAAGATTTGTTATCACAACATATTTTCCTTTGTCAAATCTACTTAAATAATTTATTTATTTGATATAACTTATTATTTTGAGTTTATGATGATTAAAATAACCTCCTTCATTGTATTAACTCACTTTTTCCAGTTCAATCAACTTAAAAATTTAATGCAACCAGGTTACCTACTTTTTTAAGGTAAACCAACAATATTTTTTTTTTAAAGTGTGCTAGGCTGGATGGATGCACACAGAGTTCTCACCCAGAACGTAACCATACCACCAATCCAAACTGTAGGCTAATTGTCAAACGCATTTGACAATAGTGATCCTGACAGAAATGAACATATCACACCAGTCCTCAGGTCTTTACATTAGATCCCAGTTACATTTAGGATTGATTTTAAAGTATTTTGTCACTGGTATATAAATCATTCAATGGATTAATATATTGCAGATATGCTCACTCAATATAAACCCAACAGATCACTCAGAAATACAGATTCAAACCCAGACCTAAAACACATCTGTTTAGCTGTGCATTTACTGAATGAGCTGGATTTTATTTCTGCATCCTCCTTTTGATTCTAAACTCAAATGAAAACTGGATAAGAGACAAACATAAATGACTTGATTGGAGAAATTGAGAGATGAAACTATGCTGTTGACCTCTGTCTGTGGTGCAGTAGTGGGCCTGATGTGTCATTTAAACTCGAGGTTCTGTGGGGTGTGGACTGGATCTGCTCCATTCCTAGAGCTTTCAAAAGCTTTTTTTGTTTTGTTTTGTTTTTCACTTAGAAAAAAAGGGTTCTTTGGGGTTCTAGATATGAAGCATAGGGTTCTTTACTCAACTCCAAAAGACATTTTATGCTAAAAAAAAGGTTCCCTTTTGAAAAGAACCCTTTTGGCACAAATGTTCTTTAGGCTATTATTCATATTGCATTATTCTGCAACATTTTGTAGTTTGTAATTAAATTATCCTTTATTAAGCTGTTGTAACTTAATGTTACATTAATCATGGAGGAGAAAAACTGAAATGGCACTCTTTGTGATTAACTACATAAAATGATAAAAATATATACATTTTCTTACCCCCATATCTTGAATTTTGTGGTCATTCATATGCATTCATCAATACATTTTAGGGTCTTGATGTTTGTCAATAATATGAAATATTTAATCCAGAAAGGACAGAACAAATGATAATGAATGAACCCAAAAGGTTCCATATAGAATCTTTTTCCTGGTTACAAAGAACCCTAAAGGGTTCTGTATAGAATCTTTTAGGGGTTCCAAATACGTAGTGCTGATGGAACATTTTAAGGTTCTATATAGAAACTTTTCTTGTAAGAGTGTACGTCTGACTGACTGCACTGTGTTCTTTTGATTCTAAACTGAACTCAAATGGCACTGAGAATTGGGTAAGAGCAAAATAAGAAACACTGGTCTTCCCGCCAGATGAGTTTATTATGTATCATCATATTTTATAAGTTTATAATGTATCATCTTTTTACTTTAAGCAACATTACATCATGACTTTTGCGTAAACATACACGACACTTTCAAGTCAAGTTGTCGTGTTATCTATACGCATTTTGAGCTATCCACGTGCGTGTATGTCTACGCCATTGGTGTCCGAGTGATTCCTCGTGTATGTACACGCCGTTAAATGTACGAGCGAAATGAAGCAAACATTTTTTCCTAGGATGGTAGGGGAAGACTCATAAATGCTATTAACCCAACATGACATCATGACGGGTAGTTTAGGGACGGGTTTGAGGTAGGTCATATATTTATACAGTAATGTAACGTTAAGTCAACGGTGTTCATAAACACGCTGAAAAGCGATTATGCGCATTGATAGCACGCCAAAAATGGAAATACGAATTGGTGTGTCATACACTCGCCATTTCATGAGATCAGTTTGTGACTTAAGGAAATATAATCCATTTAACTGTTTGTATCCACGTCTACTGTCTTGAGGTTGTCAGCCTGTCATAACCTGAGGTTATACAGGACACAACTGCAATTTTATTAGTATCAAGTGCAAACTCTATCAGAATTTTTTTTTTTCCAAATCGATTATATTGTTTCATTCTTGTAACATCATGGACAGCGGGTGGATCATGGAGGACCGCATTCTTGCTCTTTTCTTGGAAATTGTATTAAAGCCAAAGTGTAAAGACTAATTTTGAATAAAATGTTTTTGAACTGTTGTGGAGATGAGGCGGATACTATGGATCCTATGATTAGCAAATTGATCTTATAATAGTGGGCCTTCAAGCACATTTTGCAAAAGGCTAGTTGCTTCAGTTGTAGCACGATCCCTCTCCGTGATTGCAAATGCGGTAAATAGGCAGGTGTTAATTCCGTGTACACACAAATTACTTCCTTTACACTAAATGACTTCCTTTTACACTGAAAAGTTCACGCACATCCACATATGAAATCACTTTGCATATAAACAAATAAAGCATGCAACCACATTTTATTTTGTATGAATGGGCCAAGCAGAGAAGCGACCAAACACCTCCACGTTTTCCCTATTTAAATACAGTTACACGAGCAGTGTAACTCGACCTAGGACGGTGACGCAAAATAAAATGTTGTGCTTTTCTAAGCGTGTAAAGTGGATAACTATAATGTATGGTGGAATACCACAGCAAGTGCTTGGGAGCATATAAATAGTGATAGTGAAATATTGAATGATTAATAATAAACAATAAACATTTTGAAAGGATATTATATCATTTTGAAAATTGTAAAATTTTTATACATTTTAATAACATTTTGAAAGCATAAACATATTATCTTTCTCCATCCCATCAACAAATCGATCAGATCAACATTTAACATGTAGATATTTGGAATAGGTTAACAGAGGTTCACACCAAACAATTATGTCAAATTTAAAACTTCCCCTCAAAATGTCTTACAAAATCTTTAGTGTTGACTGATTTCAACACCCAACTGGCCACCCTTTCACATCACATTTCAGTAAAGATTACACAATTGTTTTTCATGTTTGTTATTTTTATTCATCAGCTTCTGATCAAAACTCTACATTAGTCTACAGCAGAAATACAGTGCTCCCAATCTTAAAAAATAAGAGTCCAAAATGGGGGGTTTCACAGTGATGCCACGAAGAACCATTATTGGTTTTCCAAAGACCAAGTACAGTTAAAGACTTTTCCACTATTAAGAACCTTTTGTCCAATGGAAAGGTTCCATGGATTTTAAAGGTTCTTCATGGAACCATCGATGCCAATAAGAGTCTTTATTTTTAAGAGAAAAAAGGACAGAATTTAATGAGTGCGTTTGATAACAGGTCATGATGTTTATGTCGAAATCACAAGGAAACAAACTTTATGATATGGAGATCACAAGAAAATGATGTCATAGTCACTTTGTCGAGGTCAGGAGCGTGATTGACTTCGTTTTCTCATTCAAAAGCAGAAGTGTCTATAATGTACTCTTCTGTCAGTGGACACAATCTCATTTCTCTGTATTTGTTATAGTTTGCATAGGTTGAAAGTTCCTCAAAATGCTTTTTCACAACCCATTTTGGAATCCATATACATTTCCATTTCCATTTATGCATTTGCCAAACGCTTTTATCCAAAGCGACTTACATTGAATTAAACCATATAAGAACTATAATGTTTATTTCTGAATGAAGTTGTATATCTTTTGGCACTATACCAATATAAAATAATATAATTTTATTTGCAATATTTCTTTTTCTGTTCATTATATAGAGTCGTGTTTATTTCTGTTCAACTTTATTTTTAAATGTTTATAAATCCATTCATACAGTACAATATTGAGGTAAAAGAAGGCCAAAAATGATTAAAAATCAAATAAATAATTCTAAAAAGATTCTTCAGGACCAAAAATTCGTACAAAAAACATTAGGTAAACTGATCCTAACCATTATATTTATATGGTCATTACAACAGCATGTGCGTATTGCTCTTGGATCCTTGGTTTAGGAATTAATGGCATTCCTTCCATAAACTCCAGCCTCGTGGAGCCTATTGTTCTGTTTCTGTCGGGCCAAAGGTGCATATTTTTGTAACTTTGTAATTTTGTCTTGATTTTAAAACTTAAAAACATGTTTTTTGTTTTTTTTTGTAGTTAATAAATTGTCAACCTCAAGATGGCGCTGTGTTTGTCTACTGATCACGGTATACATCCTGTAACGACAAAGGCAGATGTTAAGAGATGTGTGAGTTTTTACATCATGATTATGTGTGCACGCACGTTTCTCTTTTTGCTAATATGGCTTGTAAAATTTGACACAAACACAACTTTGCCTGTTTTTAAATTTCCGTTTTTATAAATTAAAAACATCAGCCCAGTGATACATTTCTGTAATACTGAAGATGTTACCTATACCCATTTGAACAAGAAAACAGTTTTATAATGAAAGGATGTGTGACATAAACTTTAAACTGGGCCTTTTGGTAGTATTTGGGTGATTGGGACACAACGTTTAGGATTGGGACAGCACATCTTTTCATTCATTTAGGTTAATGTAAGCAGTATTGCTCAAGTAAGTTCATACTTTGATATAATCTTATATGCAATTCTGTTTCTTTTTCTGTTCATTGTTTAGAGTCGTGTTTATTTCAGTTCAACTTAATTTCTCAGTGTTTATAAATCCATCCACAATTCATACAGTACAACACCAAAAATGATTAAAAATCAAATAAAAAAATGCTTCAGGACCAAAAATTCTGATCTAACTTACTGACATCATTGTTCATGTTAGCATAATCATTTCCCCTCTGTGCAATTAATTATTATCCTTTCTTCCTGTATTGTTATTGGTCAATAATGTTCGCTGCATTTCACTGTTTAATTATTTATTTCATCATTATTATTGTTCCATTAGGAATACTGTATTTTTGACTTACTTTGCACAATGCACTTTGACTAACTGTTTGTAACCAGTCCTGTCCTTAATGTGTAACATGTCTGCACTTTGACGTTTTATCTTGGCCAGGTCGCTGTTTTTAATGAGAATGAGTCCTCTATGTTCCTACCTGGTTAAATAGAGGTTAAAAAAGGTAAACTGATCCCACCCACCCACCCACACACACACACACACACACACACACACACACACACACACACACACACACATATATATACTGTATATATAGTCTGTATACACAAATATAAATTTGGATGACATGTTGGGTGGCATCACCATTTATCTGTTTGACAAACAAATATGGTTTATTACTGCAACAAAATCAGTAAAAGATGTTTAGCTAAGTTTCTATTTTCAGGATGTGGTCATTTTATTTTTAGCAAAATCTAGCTAGTTCTTCTTTTTTTTTTGGTTTAGGGCTTGCACAAATAAAGATTTTGGGAACTAGTGATTTAGAGCATACAGAGCATAAACAATGGTTCTCTATTGGTAATCATTTTCTTAATCAGCAAAGCCTTTAAACTCTGTCCCAATCATCCAAAACCATGTTGTCCCATCATCCACCCAAATTGCATTCAGATTTGGTTATAGGCCAATACAGTATGTACTTTTTTACTTTCCGCCAGCTGATCACAAGCGCAACAACTTAAAAGATATGAGGGTCAGGTTTAACACTGGTTTAATAATAGGTTTATTCTGTAAATATCTTGATCTTGATGAAGCTTGCTCATTTTGTTGTCTTGTTGACAAAACAGCCCATTTACTTTGTGATAGTAGTAGCCAATGCATTTGGCATCTTATGTTTTTGACCCTACTAACGTGACCCACAGTTTTATCCTTAAAGATATTCTTTTTTATTACGAAAACCCCAAATCATCATCTCTTGAATATGTTATTAATTTGTTTATTTTATATACATAAAAAATTGTAAAAAATAGCAGACGTACACTCAAAAACTGTGCAACATCAATTTATAAGGTCTTGCGACCTTCTTCAGGCATACAAACAAAGTGAACAAAGTTTTACTGTATTTTTCATGAAAGAAAATGCATCCTTGTTGAGCATGTAAAAATACTTTTTAAAAATCTTACAGATCCCAAACTTTTGAATGGTAGTGTACCTTATATTTTATATACCTATTTAGAAAGGTACTCCATGGTCCCTTTTTGTATTTTTTTTACTGTGTGAGAGGTTTAAAGTCCTGTGAAGGATAATCTTCTAAATCCTCTCCTCTGCTCAGAATTCAGTCTGTGTGTACCATAACCAACCTCAAGATGGCGCTATTGAATCACTGTGTGTGTCTACTGATCACTGAACTGCAATGTGTGTTGAGCTTCACAGGAAAACAGGAAGGTCATCTCCTGTACAGTGACAAAGGCAGATGTGAAGAGATATGAGTGTATCTAAATGTGTTTGTGCTTGCATCTACATGAGTATGCTCATTTTTCTTTTTGCAATGGCTTGCACACTTTGACACTTGCATGGATAGTTGTGTTGAGCAATGGTCCTTTGAGCTGACACTGTGCAGGATGGAAAGACAGGGCCTGAGCCAAGAGAGACTGGAGGGAGGCCACTGTGACTCTGAAGAGGAGGCGTCCCGCTCTGAGCCCACCTCAATGAAGATGAGGTATTGCACTTTAGGGTTAAGGCCTACACTTTAATTCGATGGTCCACTTTAAACACTCTACTAACTATAAGTAACTTTGCAACTACATGTCAACTAACTCTCATTAGAGTATTAGTTGACTGTAGACTCTTTGGTTATTAGATGTTTGGGTTCGGGTTGGTAGATGATAATTCGTGAACAAGTTGATTCTTTCCAAAGAACCTGCTGAATTGGTTAACAAATCATCACATCTGAATGATTCATTTGTGAATCGGACTGATTTTGAGTCAACAACTCACTGATTCAATGATCTGGGTAAAATGAGCCAAGAACACGGATATTGTCGCAGCTTGATGGTGCATTTGACTTATAGCGCAAAGAGTAAGTTACTAAATCTTTGATGTTTGCAAAGCGTTCCTCTTAAAATGTTAATGGAGTTTACCCCATGTGACATCTGTACATTTGTGTATTGTATTTCTAGACACATATTTATCTACACAAATTTAGTTTCTCAGAATCCTCTTTTTTTTTAAATAGTCATATATGGCGTATTACTTAACTTGTTTTTGCACTCATACTTCCTTAAAGGCCCAGTAAAATAATTTTTTTTTTAGCTTTTAGCATGATATGTTAACCTTAGGGATTATGTGCTCCACAACTATGACAAAATGTTGCATTAAAGAGATATAAACATTCAAAAATGGATCATTTATTTTAATGACATCACCTCGGAGTTCAGCTTCTCATCACATCCAATCAAATGCTCTGTAGAATCTAAAGCATCCCATCCCTTTGCTATATTAACACAGCCTTATCCCAAGAAGTCATATAACTGACGTATTGGGACGTCTTTTGACCATACGTCAACATCCGCCTTTTTAGGGTACCCTTAAACGTCGGTTACATGACGATCCCGGGCCGTCATACAACTGACGCTTTACCTTTAACGTCGGTAAGGTGACGAGGTAGGTTTAGGTCTGGGGTAGGGTTAGGATCCGATAACGTCATCTAACCGACGTTTAAGGGTACCCTAAAAAGGCGGATGTTGACATATGGTCAAAAGACGTCCCATATATGTACCTGGCCAAAGCGACAGCTGACATGTCACAGAGTAATATGGGTTGAAAATGAATGAATGTTTGGTTGCTCAAACGCTTGAGTTTTCTAGCATTTTCCAACTGTAATTTGGTTTTGAATGAAATGGCTAGAATTTATTCACACCTCTACTATAGGCCTATGTCATGAAAAAATTGAAGACCGTGAGTACGTCTTTTAGTAGGGATACGCCTCTTCCGGTTAGGTTTTTACAATGGTGGAGTCCGGTGGATAGATACCGCTGGACCAAATCTCTCCGCAACCTGCCTGAAGTCACATATGACGATGTGGTTCGGATGGTAAATCACAAAACTCTCAGGAAGTGTGACATAGGCCTATTGAAGTATCATCAGCGCTCGGATTCTCTTCCATAGTGCTGTCAAGTACAACTTGCAGTCTGTGAGGTAAACTAAACGCTATTGGTTATTTGAAAACAGGGAGGCGCCATTCAATGTCCTGCCTTAGCTTCCTGTTTCAGTGGAAATAACGAAAGCGCATCATACAAAGCTGCACGTTCCAAGGCACTTCAATGGGCCTTCTCAATGTCTGTTACTTGCCACAAAAAAACACACATATGAATAATGGGTAACGCTTCCTTTTACAGTCCCGTTACCCATGTAAATATGTACTTATTTTAGTAACTACAATTACTGGGTAATAACTAGTACTAACCCTGAACCTGCCATTTGTCAGGTCAGTTTTGCAGGTGAGGTGTTGATTTTCACTGCCCTACAATAAGAGCCTGTTCTTCCAACAGAAACACATCGAAGTCCTCCCTGTCAGACGCTCTCCGCTCTGAGGCCAAAAGCTCCAGCTGCAGACTCTCAGCACTAACTCACACTAGGAGCCAACATCGAGACTTGAGCCCCTACAGAGCCTCAAACTTGCAGCTGGGAAAAGGCTCCGCTTCTCTTGATTATCATTGCAGTCAGGCAATCTGGTTGGCACATTCACTGGTCAGTTATTTTCCCCACAACGGCATGATTTTATCCCACAACATGTGAGACCCTGAGATAATCGTCCGGCACGTCCAATCTTAATGACATGACTGTACATGCGGCCCTGCGCCAATGCACTCTAGAGGTTTTAGCCATACAGACGTCATATTTTGCTGTAGTTTTCCTCCCACGTTTCTTAATGCTGTGTTTGACTGATGGTCTTTGGCGTAAGAATGCGCGAATGTACTTAGTCATGCCTGAAGCTGCATGTTTTTACACTGTCATACTATAGGCTAACTCAAGGCATAATCCTGACTGAAATCGGGCCTCATAAGTGATATTTTGGAATGCTTTATATACAAATACAGCCACTCCCCATGCAAAGCGCACAGGAGACTAGACTATCCGCTTGTTGGGTGACCTCGTCCAAGCTTCCACTCGTTTCACTTGAGAATACCATCTCAACAGCCGATTATGAGAATTATTTATATTACACATTTAGAGTAAACTTTTAAAAACTTGAGACGTACTACAGTACGTCTTATCTCTTATCTCTACAGTATGCCTTATCTCTTTTTTTTTTTTTTTGGTTAATATGAATTTGTGTAACCAATACTTCTCGACCCGCTCCGAGCCGGATTCGAGCCAGCGTCTCCAGCATGGGAGGTTAGCACACTAACAAGGACACTAAAGACCAGAATCTCTATGCTTCATGATGCCAGTGGAGTGAAGTTTACCCTCACAGCTCATACTAGCTGGCCTCTGTTACAATCATTGCTCTAAACCTCACTCCTATCCGGGTCACGGCACCAAATGTAAGCCGCTCTCCAAGCGGCTTCTCTGGCATGGATGCAAATAAGGAGGCTGGTGCGCTTTCGTTATTCGTTATGTTATTCATCTCTCTAATAACATATGTACTGTACATGTACACATACACACATACATGCATATAATTTGTGTGCTGTATTTATTAATTTGCATACTATGGGAACAGTATGCACAGTATACATGAATTATTCAAAAATGAATGTGTGTACATAAGTGATTTATTTTTTCCCATCAAGCACATTTCCCTCATTCTCTGAGTACTTTGCCTCATCCTGCCCGCCCTGATGACTTGTTGCACAGCTCTGCCTGAAAACGTCTCCACATTCTTTTCTTCGTAACGGCTCACACAGTAAGAACAGTAGTGTCTATGTGTGTGAGAGTGAGAGAGACTGCGACGTCTGCACTTCTGCCTCGCCTCTTTAACGCATTCCACTTTCACTCAGCTATCTCGCCCACACACTCGGCATGTGACTGCCAGTGACAGGAAATCAAGGATGTCAAATCCAGCTCTCAGCTATGCAGCGCACCACGCTCTCCACGAAGGCCTTCTTCAAAGCTTGTCGAACCTCACCATGTTGTCCAAATTCCAGCAGTTTTGCATTTGTAGATCTAGAATTACAAAATAAAAGTTGGGATACATGCTGGATTTTTCCATAGCTTTCAGTTTTGCACCGATCACATGCATGTCTTTGTAACCTTAAAGGTGCAGTAAGTGATTTCTGAGGAACACCAGGGACGGACTAGGACTAAAAAACGGCTCTGGACTTTGACTAGGCCCAGCCCAAAGCAATCGTCGACAATAACACCTGCCATCTGGCATGCTCATGATACTATAACATCTACAATCTACTACTCCATGCTGTCTTAAAATGCATTCTTTTCTTAATAATCTTAATTAATTTATGCAGTAATTAATCTTAGCAACTGCACAAAAAATAATTCCACATGAACTTCGGTATTCAAAATTTTCTGTATTTAAAATCTTCAAAGTTTGTAAGCATTAACTGTAATGTTACCAACATTTTTAAAAGTAAAAGCACAACATATTTCTTAATATTAGCTACTGCATTGTGGATTTTACAGCTAAAATGTTGAAGTTTAGCTGTTTTAACTACTGTAATCATTAAAAATGTAGTAATCTGAATATCCAGCCCATTCTCACCCCCAAGGCATCACCTAACTGACGCCTTGGGAAGCATTTTGACCATGCTTCAATATCTGACACTTTAGGCGCCCTTTAGCGTCAGTTAGATGACACCCTAGGATAGGGCTGGGCGATTTTTTCCCTTAAAAAAATCTGCGATTTTTTTTTTTTTATAAAAAACTCGATTTACGATTTACAGGGCAAGGGCAAGATGAATATAGAGCTGCTGGTCTCGTTGGTGTTAGAACATAAAGAACTATATGACAAACGCGACAGGGACTACAAACATCTTGATAAAAGAAAACTGATATGGAGTGGTATTGCAGAGCAAATTGGCGCCATCTAATGTCAGGGAATGAATTTGCATGTTAACTCGGCTCATTGTCAGTGAAAATGGCTTGGGTGTGAACACAAAAAAACGCTGAATAACGCGTGCTGATATTCATCCCGGTGTGTACAGGCCTTAAAGTGTTTAGTGCTTACTGTAGCCTACATTTCTTAAAGTGCCATATTATGATCTCAAATGATGTCATTGTTTTTTTGGTCTGCTCCGCTTTCAGGGACAGAGTGTAAACACTGGTCAGCTCGACAGCATGAAGACTGGTAAGCTTTCCACGCCACTCAATTCAATCAAACCACTCTTCCACAGCTAGATCACAGAGACCATAGATTTGACCCGACTTTGTTTTGATCGAATAAGCTGCATCGAAGCTTTGTAGAATGACCGTAAAACCTGCTATGTTGCTGTTATTTTAACAGAGGTACAAGACAGGGTCGTTGTTCATCTAAAAGAACGGGACACGTGTCCAAAGTTCCTCCAAACACCCCCAATATGATGTCATATTTAAGAGATTGGAGGTAAACACAGGTCATGTCTTTATGGGGTAGCTGAGATTTGAGAACTGTTGCTGTTATTAATCATTCTGTCAGGACAAGTCATTTTTCTCAGCTGTGGTAAATGCAACGCAACTACCCACCTGACCTCCCACATGCACTCACACAACTCACGTGTTGTTCTCCTCCCTCACAGACTGAGTGGATCAAGAGATGATGAAAATACTCAGAGGGAAGCCAGGGCAAGTTTGCACACATGTGATGTAATCAAAAGACATGGTTTTCCAAATATGCAGCATGCATGCGTTAGCTGCCAGACAGAAAAAGCCAGAGGTATTTTGGCTCATGTGTTTAATCTGTCACCAAATTATTTAAAAAGACAAGCCAGATGGAAATCATTCAATGGCAAATGCACAAATTGCTTCACCAAAAGGTTCAATGTTACATTCTGTGGTTACACAACTGTGATTCTTAAATGTGATTGGTCTCTAAACATGTGGTTTTATTATTTTTGAAAAAAAAGAGCTCTTAAATTGTATTCAGGTAAATCATTCAAGTCTCATGGGAAGCATGATTATTGGAGAAAAACTGACAGTGCATTGTATAATGATAATGCAAGCGGCACATTCAAAGGCCCAATGAAAGTCTTTAAGATAAAACGCTCCTTTATTTCCTTTTATTGCATATATAAAGGACGAAACTAAAAAGGACTATATGAATTTATGACTACAATATTTATACAGTGTGGTTTCTTAAGATATTGCGCAATATGGGTAAGTGATAAAGCAATAAGGCAAAGTAAGTGAGAATATGATGTGAACCACAGTTTCCACTGGAATGTCATTGTTGACAAAGCAAGCAAAAGCAAAAGCTGTTGCTATGAGACAACATCGGATATCTTGCACTCATCTTACACAAAGAAAATGACACCAGCACACTTCCTTCACTGTGTTGGTTTCTTCTAAGTAAATATTAGCTGTAGCACTCTCCAAAACTGATGTAACAAGTGGCATACAAATGGCTACAGTAAAACGCTAATAGATACAAATATTAACTGTAAAATGAAATTGAATGGAAACAGTCAAACATATTGACAAACTAAGTTATGGCTGCATTTCACACCGATTCATTTCTTGATTCGATTTATGATTCATCCTTATGTCCACTTTCCTTACAAATGAAATAAATTCTCTCAGCTTATAATAATACAACATTCAAAAAAATAATATGTTGGCTTTAATTAATTTTAATTTGTCAACAGGTTCCACATAACTGGGTTACGTTAAACAAACATAATTTGTAACTTCAACATAATGGAATTGTGTAATTTTAAATTACCCGATTTAAGTAGTCTCAACGTGAATTTTTATAGGCTTCCTGACATGATTCAAAGGCATTTCGTTATATTCATTCATCCATTTATATTTCATTTGATTCAGTGACATTTAATTAAATTAATGGACTTTAGCTAGCTATTTGCTAGCAGAAGCACATATTACCATCTTGAATGCTAAGATTTACATGCTCCTTCATTCAAAGCAATAGAAAATAATGAAATCAGTCGACAGGCTAACAAAATGCTCCACTCTTCTCCACAATGCAACCCACTGTAATTTAAATGGTTTAATAATTCCAATATAATTTAACATTAAACACTATTACACACTATCAAGTCTTCCCCTTTTCCAAATTTCTAAAAAAAATAATAATAATAAAATAACACATAATTTTAACATTTATTCTCTCTTAATTTAACCATATGCAAAGCATGCTGGGAACTATAAGCACTGCCCAGTTTCAGTTGAGGCAACACAAATTAATCATGTAATCCAACACAAACGGATTAAGTAAACTTAAGTTGTTCGTAGATTTAAGCAGATTGAACACAATAAAATTAAGTTCGTGCAAAATGGCAGTCAGCTCGCACTATACTACCACCTTTTTTACTTAACATAAATGGTTTGTGTTTAGACAACACATTAGGATTTTGTACTGTTAAGTTGAGACACAATTACATAGACCTTAATAGAAAAAAAACATTTAAAGTCAAAAAATATAATTATTATAAGTAAACTATATATAAATATATTATGTAAAGTACACAATCTCCCTAGTTCATTTTTTTGAGTGAAGAAACCTCCTTCTAACTTTGTACATTATAAAATATCAATTTAAAAATGAACAGTACACAACTTAATTGCTATTATTTATCAGATGAATCTTTTTGAATGTTTCATTAAAAAGTCCTTCGGGGATCGCATTGGTACCGCTTAATACTGATTCGCTAGAGTCCGTTTTAAGGTGGACCGTAACAAAGTACATTTACTTGAGTACTGTATACTTAAGGACACTTTTTGAGAATCTGTCCTTTATTTGAGTATTATTTTTTTTCTGGAAACTTTTTACTTTAAGTTCACTACATTTGAAAGACAAATATCTTACTTTTTACTCCACTACTCCACAGGATTTCTGTCCTCCTTGAGTAGAAAGAAGTAACGTCAGCCAGGGGATGATTTTGGTTGTAGGTATAGCATTTTGGTTGCAAATGAAAGTCAGGTTGATGTCAGAATCCAATGTCAGATTGACGTTAATCTCCAACGTTGGACAGACATTGGATTTTGGTTGGAAATGATAGTCGGTTCTGACGTCATCCCGATTTTCATTTTCAACCAATACAACGTCTGTCCAACGTTGGAGATTAATGTCAATCTGCCGTTGGATTCTGACATTCTGGTCTTCTAAATGTAAATTTTGTCATTGTTTTGGAGCACATTAGCTTATAGATAACAGTAAGGCATACTATTATTTAGCATTCAAGCTAAACATATTCACACTAAAAGCCAAAAACAGGTCCCCAAACAACTATTTTTGGGTTCCCAGAACATTCGTTTTTAGTTCCTAGAATGTTCTTTTAAAGATTTGTTTTCTTGAAGTTTTCTTAACCGAAATGGAATGTTAGTATTTGATTTGTATAGCGTTAACGTTACTTTAACACTCCCCTAAAGTTAATTGAATGTTGCGCTAACATTTCTAACTCTCCCAGAACATTCCCCTAACCGTTTTACTCCGATATCATAATCCTGCTGTATGTCAGCAATCATCCAGCATTATTGTTACATTTTTAGTTAATAAAAATAACATTTTACTTTAAAATATCCTCCCTATTCTGGGAAAGTTATTTTATGGTTGCAAAATAATAACCTAAAATAAACATTAGAGAACAATCTGAATACGTTAATAACCAAAACAGGAACCAAATACTAACGTTAGGTCAGTCTTAGGACTTTAACAATTACCATCAAGATCATTCATTACTCAAAGCCTATATATTACCCAACCCTACTTATTATTCAGTTTTCTCAACTGAAGAGTTTGACAGTCACCCTATCTGACCCCAAATGAACTCTCACGGTACGGTATTTCACAGCCTATGAAATGATGTACGGTATACGTCTGAATTTCTCCAAACGTACCCTGGTTTTGGAACAGTGCTTCATTTTCACATGAATGTGAGGAGCAGCTGTCAGTTTCGAAAGTTAAAGGGGCAGCTCTGTGTGAGCTCGAATAAACAGTAGACAGCTGGCCTGGGACAATGGCACCTCAGTTAATGATTAATGCTGTTAATGAACAAATCAAGAAAGCTCTTGATACTTTCCAGAACTCTTCACTCACAGCCAGCGATGTGTTGACCCTTAAAGGCCCCTCGTCACGGGTCTGTGGTAGAAGTGCTTTGGGAAGGAGAGGCAGAAAATTTCAGTGACTATTTGTATCATCATTACAGTCCCCCCTGAAAAACACCAGATATGCATGAGTCAGCACAGTATGGACGTACTGTCTTTTCCATGTTTAAACAGCACTAATGCAACATTGTTAGTGTGTATTGCTGATGCAATCATCACAATATACGCAATTTCCTGTGCTGAGAAAGCTTCTGCTAAGAACATAAATTCAGATCTGCTACAAAACACAGCGTTAGCATTGATTCTCGCTAGTTGCAACAGTGAAAGCTTTGAGATCTATGGGATATCCTTACGATGTTTATTCCGCTAGTGCACAGTCCCCTCACAAATCACTGATAAATGGCTATTCATGTAAGTGATAACAGATGTGAGGGTCTCATTTAGAGCCAGTGAAAGTGCGTTCTGTATGATGTGTAAAAGCGCTGTGTGTTCGTTCGGCCCTCCATTTGCAGAGGTGGCAGGTGTTCCTCCGTTCTCCAGAAAAGCAAGTTTTTATGTTCCTCCTCAAGTTAGTTACTTGGTTTCCATGGAAATGCTCAACAGAAAGAGTCTTGTCTTAAGGGGCCTGTGCCGGGGGAGGCTTTACTAGCTGCCTGGACCGGACTTTAGGGAAGAAGGGGAGAAAAAAAGGAAGAAAAAAGATGAAAAATCAATCCAACATGGAAAAACAACTGAGCATTGTCTCTGTGCCTGATGCTGTGATTGAATGGAGATGTTCAGAGCAGATGTTTCATATGAAAGAGTACTTGGCTTTCACATCATTAAATCGCCTTAAAATAAAAGGGTCCTATGCTTTTTTACATCAGTGTGTGATGTCACTCCAAAGGGAGTTATTCTCTATATCAGTGTCACTGTTTGTGAACTCCCTGAAACGCCTCCATTGTAGTCTTGAGTTTTCTTCCGGGAACAAACACATGACAATATTCCTCATTTAAATAATTCCCGCCAAAGGCATATACGCAAACAGTGGCTGAGTTAGTTAGCGAGAGGCAGCTCCTGACGTTTACCTAAAAGAGCCGGCTCTTAGAGTCGCGAACGACCCATCAAAAGCTGATTCGCGAACGAGTCGAACCATCATCACTAACGCTCATTCGCGAATGACCTATCATCACTAACGGCTAACGCTAACGAATTGCGAACGACCCATCATAACGCATAGTCGAACAAGGCCAATCAGTCAACGAGAGACAGGTATGGCGACGAGCCCAAATAATCCAAAGTAGCCTTCTTTTAATGGTATATTGCTTAACAAGCTTAATTTAATTTTGCCCAGTTGTGGCCTGTTGAGGGGCAATAAATATCAAAAGTTCCAAAACATCTATTGTGTTATTTGCATTGATCCACTATATAAACATAATATCTACATACATGGCATTTGATTAGAGGCTAGTCCCACAGCAACATTTTTTTAGATGTGTGCACAATGTTTCATGTTTCTGCTAATAATGTATTGCATTAAGTGTCCATTTCATTATAATATTCAGATTTATCATAAATAATTGAACATGCACATGTATATTAAGTTCCGTTAAAGAGGGGTAGAGGTGGGTTCACATTTGAGCATTTAAAATTTAATTTTAAATGAAAGTAATGCAATAGTTACTTTCTTAAGTAACTAGTTACTTTTAAAATTTGTAACTGAGTTACTAATTTAGTTACTTTTTGGAAGAAGTAACTAGTAACTGTAACTAATTACCTTTTAAAAGTAACTTGCCCAACGTTTTGAAACTCGTGGTTATGGTAAGGGACGTGACATTTCTGAAACATGCCCGAAGCAGTTGACCAATCACAACACACTGGTTCAGCTGACCAATCAGAGCACATTGTGCTTTTCAGAAGGAGGGGCTTCATGGAGACAGGAACTAAACAGTGTTGCTGACAGAATGGGAAGAGAGAATCTGCAACAATGTAAAATATATGAAAAAATATGTTTTTGAACATTGAAGCTTGAAAGACTCTACTCGTAGACCCCAAAAACAAAATCAAAACTTTCAAAAAGTACATAACAGGTCTTTTAATAATAATAGAACAGCCTTACAGTTGTGTAAGATCTACTGACAAAGACAAGACTTTCGGAGACTGAGGAGGACACATCACAAAGCTGTCTAGTTCTCATACCTTTTACATTAGTGTGGGTGGAACTATCTAAATTAATCTATAACTAAGGAATGAGGTGACATGCAACTCAGTTTCAATTTTTGAAATATAGTAATACTGTTATTCAGCAGCATTAAATGTATCAAAAGTGATAGTTGGCTAATGGCATTTAACGTGATAGAAAAGTTTTCTATTTCAGATCTATTTTCAGATACTTTCTATTCATCTAAGAATCCTGAAGAAAATGCATCACGTTTTCCCCCAAAAAATATGAAGCTGCACAACTGTTTTCACCTTTCATAATAAGATTACGGTAAATGTTTTTTTGAGCTTCAAATCAGCATATTGGAATGATATCTGAAGGATCATGTGACCCTGAAGACTTGAGTAATGATGCTGAAAATTCAGCTTCAAAAAAAAATACATTATGAAATATATTAAAATAGAAAACAGTTATTTTAAATGATATTACACAATATTAATGTTTTTACTGTATTTTTGACCAAACAAACACAGCATAAGTTGTTCCAAATCTGTTTTGACTTTCATTGTTCTGACACAAAAGATATTTTGAAGAATTTAGTTTTGCTGTTTTTGTCCAAACAATGAATGTCAATGGGGTCCAAAACAACATCAGGACCATTTGACTTTAATCGCATGGACAGAAACAAACTAAAACAAGACATTTTTGAAATGCCTTTCTAGCAGCATGTCAGAGACTAATGCTTTTTGATATGTAATCTCCTTCATCCATAGATGTAAACCAAACATAAGGTTGTTTTATCATTAACAAACCACACAGATGCTGCGTTTCGGGTGTGGTGACGAGCAGTTATTCTGTGCACTGAGGGGACAGTGAATTGACTCAGGGTAACATGAGGACTATCGGGATCACTTTCACAAATGCTGCCTCCATGTGTGGCTGAATCTGATTTGAGAAAGCCGATCTGCAAGGCTGCTGTCGGGCCGACTGGTGTCTGGTCAGAAGTGTATGGGGTGGAAAGGTAATCTGGTAGAATGTCACCTGTTCTCCATTGGAGAGAGTCTCTCTTACATAGACAGACTGATCCCCATCTGCCACTCAAGCTTCTCAAATAACCGCAGAGATTGTCATTTAAAAAGCACTGATAGTGTATGATTGGACCCTTTCATTCCAGTCATTGTAATAAGCAAAGCATATGCAAAAAGACACATAAAACGCTTGAACTTGTGCAACGAATATTATTGTGCACAGAACATTTGTCAACCAATCAGATTTAAGCATTTTACCCCGTAGTAAAGTCAGTTTAATTAATTCAAGTTGATTGTACTTAAAAAAATATAAGGATTTTTTTTACACAGCAAACCTTTTTGCGAAAAGGTTTTAGAAGTAAAATCTAAACAGGAAATGTTCACCGCATTTACATATTCTGACTGAATTATTCACTTTTGATTTGAAGCACGTGTTTGTTTTCATAAAACATTAAAGCTTTTACTGGGAGACGATTAAAATGCCTTGGTACGAGACAATTATCTCAACCACAAAATTCCTCTTCATCCTTACACAAAAACACAAACGTTAAAACAGCACACACCACCATGCTGTATAAATCTGCTGTTTCATCTCACAGACATTATTGATCTTTTGCATTTTTTTTTTTTTTTTTTTACGTATCCATTCAGTGACTCATTTGTGTCTTGTTTTATGACATCTGTCTAGCACGGAATGTGTGACCGTTTCTCTTTTTTCAAAATGACTACTTTGGTATGGCTCAAAGGACAGTGAGCATACCACACACAAACCAATTTAATTGTTTTGTTTTTCACTGCCTAATAAGCATGTGTATGCATGGTAATGTATTCAATCTGAGAAATGGCTCTCAGAGCTCATTTAAAACGAACAATCATGATGCATAAATGTACAGGGAAGCCTTTGCAGTTATTGGTTTAGAGACCATTGTGTGTAAAGTGTGCTTTGTGATGCAAAAAAGTTGAATTTTAAGTTGACAAGAGGGGTCACACATGGGGAAACTGTATTGGCAGACAAACCTTCTTCAAACTCATCATCTGCCCCCATGCCGAACTGCTCTCACTCAAATCAACGAGCGTTCAGTTCTGAATGCTGAAGACGAACGAGCTCCCCCCCACCACCACCACCACACACACACACACACACACACACCATGCAATTAATTTCAGAAGATTCACCCACATTCCTTGCCTGATAAACAATTTTTTTACACGCTGTTTTAAAAAGTGCAATGCAGAAACAGGCTAAACGGCTTTTGAATAAAATATAAATTCAAAATTTTGAGATGAGATTTAAGTGTTCAAAAACAAATATTTAAATATTATTATATGTGCACACTCAGCTCGACTTTATTAGGAACACCATGCAAAGTATTGGTTTGGACTCTTTTTGCCTTCAAAACTGTCTTTATTTTGAATGGCATATTCAATACGGTGGTAACATTCCTCAGAGATTTTAGTTCATATTGACATGATAGCATCTCCCGCTCAACCACATGACTGAATGAATGAGGTATTTATATAGCACTTTACTATGTACCGCTGTAGGCCTACACCCAAGGCACTTTACAATTTCAGGGGTCTCCCAGTGCAAACCACCAGTGCGCTCACCACACACCAGCTATTGGTGGAGAGAGAAAGATAGAGCCGATTCAGTGGATGGGGATTATTCAATGCATCCTCATCCCAAGGCGTCATATAGTGATGCTTTTGACAATGTGTATACATCCAACGCACATGGCACCCTTTAGCGTCAATATAACTAACACAGTCTCATCCCAAAAAGTCATATAACTGACGTCTTGGGACGTCTTTTGACCATACGTCAATATCCGCCTTTTTAGGGCCCCCTTAAACGTCGGTAGATGGCGATCCCGGGCCGTCATACAACTGACGCTTTACCTTTAACGTCAGTTAGGTGATGGGTTAGGTTTAGGGTTAGGTTTAGGTCTTTAGGTCTCACTCATCTACCGACGTTTAAGGGGGCCCTAAAAAGGCGAATATTGACGTATGGTCAAAAGACGTCCCAAAACATCAGTTATATGACGTCTTGGGATGAGACCGGGTTGATATAACACGCATAGAGCTTTGTTCGTTTAAGGGTAAGTTTATGTTTGGGGTAGTGTTAGGGTTAGACCACTAGGGGGCACCTTCTGTCCCATATGTATCTGCATCTCATTTTGACGCTAAAGGGTGCCATGTGCATGCCAATTATATATTTTTGTTTTAACGCACATGGCACCCTTTAACGTCAATATAACACGCACAGAGCTTTGTTCGTTTATGGGTAGGTTTATGTCTGGGGTAGTGTTAGGGTTAGACCACTAGGAGGCGCCTTCTGTCCCATATGTATCTGCATCTTATTTTGACGCTAAAGGGTGCCATGTGCGTTGGATGTATACGCATTGTCAAAAGCGTCAGTATATGGCGCCTTGGGATGAGAACGGGCTGGATTATTAGGAGGCTATGTTTGATAAAGGCCAGTGGGGTGAATTTGGCCAGGACACCAGGATTACACCCCTACTCTTCTACGAGAAGTGCCATGGAGATCTTAATGACCAGAGTCAGGACCACAGTTTAAAATTTCTTCTGAAGGACAGTGCTTTTTGACAATTTAGTGTCCCCGTCACTACACTGGGGCGTTAGGACCCACACACACCACAGGGTGAGCGCCCCCTACTGGCCTCACTAACACTTCTTCCAGCAGAAACCTTGTTTTCCCAGGAGGTCTCTCATCCCAGACTGATCTCATGAACTGCCGTATGTATGACACGCCAATTCGTATTTGCATTTTTGGCATGCTATCAACACGCATAATCGCTTTTTAAGTGTGTTTATGAACGCCGTTGACTTAACGTTACATGACTGTATATATAAATATATGACCTACCCCAACCCCGTCCCTAAACCTACCCGTCAATGGGGTTAATACCATTTATGAGTCTTCCCCTACCATCCTAGGAAAAAAATATCGCTCCCCAGATATAGATCTACATTTTGCTTCGCTTCGCTCGGACATTTAACGGCGTGTATACACGTGGAATCACTCGGACATTCAACGGATAGCTCAAAATGAGTATAGATAACACGCCACTTGACTTGAAAGTGGCGTGTATGTTTGCGCAAAAGTCATGATGTCATCTTGCCCATTCAGGTACTGACCAGGCTCAACCCTGCTTGGCTTCAGTGGGCAACCAGTCTTTGGCTACAGGGTGATATGGCTCCAGACATCCCAAAGGTGCTCTATCGAATTGACAGATCTGGTGACTGTGGATGCTATTTCAGTAGAGTGAACTCACTGTCAAGTTCAAGAAATCAGTTTGATGTTTGACATGGTGAGTTATCTGCTGGAAGTAGCCATGGTACCTCAAAAAGGTATGGACATGGTTGAGAAGAAGTTGAGACTATCAGGTAACAGTTTTTCTAATCTTTTATTGTTTAATTTTGGTGAGCCTGTTCAAACCGTAGCCTCCTATTCTTAGCTGACGGGAAAGGAACCAGGTGTGATCTTCTGCTGCTTTACTCTCCATCTGCTTAAAGATTGGACTTGTTTTACGTTCAAAGAAGCTCTTCTGCAGACTTTGGTTGTAACAACTGGTAATTTGAGTGACTGTTCCCTTTCTATCAGCTTGAACCAGTCTGGTCATTCTCCTCTGACCTCTGGCATCAACAAGGTATTTTCATCCACAGAACTGAGGCTCACTGGATATTTTCCCTTTTTGGGACCGTTCTCAGTAAAGATGGTTTTGCTTGAAAACACCAGTAGATCTGCAGTTTCTGAAATACCAACAACCGTGTCATATTCAAAGTCATTTAAATCACCTTTTTTTCCACATTCTGGTGGTCAGTTTGTACTTCAGCAGATCATCTTGACCATGTCCACATGCCCAAATGCAATTGAATTGCTGCCAAGTGATTGTGATTAGATATTTGCATTAACAAGCAGTTGAGGTCTACCTAATAAATTGGCCAGTGAGTGAATGTATAAGCAAGACTTTTGGCCATTTACTTTTATACAGTAGTGGACAAAAATGATGTCCAGCATAGGGAAATTCAGCATCTTCACCCAAATTTGTTCAAGCATATTGCATAGTTGTGCTTGAAACCAATAGTTTTAATTGGGATAATGCAATGAAACATGGCAAATTGTGTGGACATCATTTTTGGTCAGGCTGTCATTCAAATAAATTATGAACACACGCAAAATTGAGAGAACCAGTGAAAAATCAATAACTTTATGCATGCTTTTTCCAGTGATCTTTTGTTTCTCTATATGTATTTTGCATAGTAAAATAAAACCTGTAGCTGTAGTTTGCCTTCATTTGGTCAGATAAACACCTCAATAAATATTTTCTCCAAACTTGTAGGGTCATTAAATACAGGAGACAAAATGATGAATCATAAGAGGTTTATCGATACATACTTGTGTATAGATTTTGCAGTGTTAGACTAAAATAATGCACTATAATATGCAACATAAAACACAACATATCTGCTAAAAGAATTGATATTATTTACCATCAATTTTCATTCAACAATTCTATTTATAACCCTGACAGTACATTTTCACTGTATTGAAAATATGAACTAATAAATCATTTTATTTGTAGCATTTTTGCACTGCAAGAGATCTCAGCTTATCAATACGCAGTGCAATAGCTTTATTTTTAACACGTTACAGAAATCCAATGCTACAAGATATTGATAAGGTGAATATAGCCTACTGTATGCATAATTAAGAAGAGATAATCCGTTGCCTCTCTAAGTTTCTTAGATGCATCCAATAACCTTTTCTCCCAGTCCCAGCTCTTTCCCCCGCGGTGATCCCGTTTTGACACCGAGACAAAAACAAAAAAGCAGTATGAATGGTGAAGGAGCGAGCAGGCAGGGAGAAAGCAAGAGGAGGCGGTTAGTCTTTGTAGTCGGTGAGGAATGCGGAAACGCTCCTGCTCTGTGTCAAACTGCTCTGAAGGGGGTCAAGGCACATTCAGCCAGCGTGGGAAAGCGAGGAGGAGACCGAGCACACACACGCACACGCGGCATATTCCTGCATAGATGGGAAAAACATAAAGGGGGAAGGAGGACGGTCGCAAGCAGATCGATGAAAATCTGTAACTTTTTGATCCACGCTGCTTTTTTAAGGGACTAGGACGATCTTTCACTTGATCTGCTGTTGCAGTGGTGTGTGTGGTACTGCTGGGAGATGGGGCTTAGCGCGTGCACCATCCGTCTACCTGTGTGGCCCGTTGCGAGGACACTGCACGAGCTGTGATGCGTGTGGAGGAGACGCTGGGAAAGTTACTGAAGTTTATGAATGACGCGACTCTCCGGGCGGAATATAGGCTAACAAACGGGGTAACTATGCTGGGCAAACTCCCATTCACTTGTGTTGCTTCTATTATGTGTAAGTTACGTTCATCTCGGGTTTGTACATTTGGGGATTTTGCATGCATGATGGTTTATTAGAGTGTTGAAGCAAAAGTAGGGGCTTTAGTTCCAGCGTTTATTGATATGCACAGCTAAACAATGCAATCAGTAGACAACCACGTGCTCAAGGCTGTGGGGCACAAAGAAGAGCAATGCTTGTCATTAGAAAACTCAGTTCGTTTATTTTATTGGCAATGTGCGCACGTGTTACAGTCAATCGCTGTACGGAAACGAGTTGTATTAAGCATGTGTTGACGCGAAGGTTTACGAGTAATTATGTGTTAGTGACGTGAAATTATTAAAAATAATTTAAAATGCAAATCATGAATCGAATAGATTTTTTTCTTTGATCGTTTTTAACTTTTGAATTGAACGCTGTGGTGATATTATTTTGATTTAAATCTATTATTTATATATATGTGATTTACATTTTTAAATTAATTTTTAACATATCGGTGGGCGGAACGTCAGGGTGGTGTATCTTGTGGGGAAAAGCTAGTCTTATGAAAAGAAAAAACGTATTATTTATTTAACATTGCTTTTAGAGGTAGCTATTTAGGCTTATTAATATTTTATAATTAGATGTAATTAGTAGCCTATATATATATATATATATATATATATATATATATATATATAGGCTATATATATATATATATATATATATATATTTGAATGAACTGTCTGCCAATGTGGTCTAACCAGCATGCAGGAAGAAACTAAAACAAGAAGTGATGTTATTGTGAAGTCTTCTGTAGACTCTTATAACTGTGACAAGGTCATTCATTTTTAGTTATATATATATATATATATATATATATATATATATATATATATATATATATATATATATACCTTAATGAAAAATCATGTTTTGTTCAAGTCAAATTGAGTAACAAAAAACCTTTCCATATTCTTGACAAAAATAGGCCTATTGGTGAAAAAAATAACACTTGAAAAATAGCACTCTTTGAAAACAATTAAGGTACAATCACAAAACATATAGGCTATTCAAGCTGCAAAGTAGGCTATATGTTTTTGTTTGATGGTTACACCACTTGACATGTCATTAGCTTAAGATGCTTTACAGGCTAGCCTATAAAAAGTATAATGGGCTACAAAGGTTGAAATTCTAAGAGTTTTACACGTGAGCTTTAACTAGACCTTTTCTCATACACTAGATAGAAGTTTTCTACTTTATATCATCCGGGACATCATCATTTACCCACATTCTTTATGACTCCAGATGCTGATAGCTTGTATTAAATGAACTTTCCTTGATATTATAGGCCATAAAAGCGGCTAACTAGCTTTGTGTATGTTGTATTTATGGTTTAAGATCCATATATATCTGTTATCTTAAGTGAAGTGATAAGATTTGATTTAACTCTGATCACATTGGTGTTTACCTCTGCCTCCTTTTGTGCTCGCGCTCTACAGGCAGTGCACGTGCCAGCGCCGCTCTCCTAATAATGCCTTTGTGAAATATCCGCGCGCTCGTCACATTTCGGGATTCCCCGCAGTACCTCGCCGTGTGAGAAAAAAAATGGACAAAGAGAGCTCAACCCCACAATATGAGCCGGTGGCTGAGATCGGCGAAGGTGCTTACGGAAAGGTGTACAAAGCACGGGATTTGAAGAACGGAGGCCGCTTTGTAGCCCTGAAAAGAGTTCGGGTGCAGACCGAGGAAGAGGGAATGCCGCTGTCAACTATCCGCGAGGTGGCGGTGCTGAGGCAACTGGAGTCCTTTGAGCATCCCAATGTGGTCAGGTAAGAACAGGGGGTGCAGGGGGGGTCCTGGTTTGTTTTGTTCATAGATGATAACTTGACATACTCCCTCTTGTTATATGTGTTTCCTGCTTTGTTTGAAAGTTGGACATATTGCAAGGACACAATCCTGATATATATGGGTCATTGACAAATAAAGCTTAAAAAAAATAGTTTCTAGAAAATATATATATTATAAATAACATTTTGAAATGTTTCAATTAAAATTGTGGCAGTTTATGTCAGGCGGTGCAACCGAATAGTAATATATAGGGTACTGTTGTACCACCTGACATGCCAAGTGTACCAACCTACCCATACTTGAAATTAGTAGAACTACCAGTGTTTGAGAGAGATTTATAAAGAAAAAAGTGATTGAAGAACTGAGGCTGAGGACATTGATCGGATTCAGAATGTTACTGTTAAGAAAATCTTGGTGTTATAATGAAAATAACATTATTCCTCATATCTGAAGTTTCATTTCCTGCACCTTTTAATACACCCACAATATTAAATATCATTGCTTACTTATTCTTTTCCTGATATCAGAGGTTATTTCACTCGAAATCCTGTCCCTACCAGTTGTTTAATATGTTTAGATAGGTAGGTTACATTAAATTCGCCATAATATCAACATTGGCCATTCTTATTTTTTAATGGAATATTGCAGTATTTATATGTACACATCATTGTTTCTTTAAAATTCCTGTTCCCTCGTAATCTTTCATAAAAAAGTCTCTTCTCTTCTCTTCTCTTCTCTTCTCTTCTCTTCTCTTCTCTTCTCCTCTCCTCTCTTCTCTTCTCTTCTGACGTGTTCATCGGCGCAAGGGCCTGAACTTGTCACTCACATGACATCACAAAACCTGTCACTCACATGACATCACAGCAATAAAATATAATCAGGGTAGCGCCAGAATGAAGTTTTGAGTGAAAATGAGGGACAAGTTCTGTTGATTGTACTGTTGTTTAACATCATACATAATTCAGCTGACGAAACGTCTTCCCGAAAAAGAAAACCATAAAACTCCATAAAACAGTTTTGAAAGTTGTGTGACTTGTGAAAATCACGTGATCAAGTTAAGTGATCAGCCTCGTTTTCATCCGATTTAAATTCAATATGGTGTCTAACCAAACCAGAATGATCCAATCAATCGCGATGGACAAAATCGAGTCCCGTCCAACATTTTTCTTCTTGTTCAATAAGTCATTTCCCTCATATATTCATCACAGTATAGGGAAGAAAGACTATGGCAACTTCCGTTTCATGCCGTCTTTAAGTACCGTTGGTCATGTCAGCGGGAGATCCGGTAATAGGCAAGATAGGGCGGTAGCTGTCACACATTCCTATCCATGAAACACTTTGCTGAAACGATCTCTAGTGTGTAGGCATTTCACACCCATTATTTCCTGTCACATCATTTTGCCCTAATCGACCCTTGTATAAGGGAGATCCCCTAAGAACTTCAAGAAAATCAAGACACTTTTTGTTTTTTTTTAATTGAACTGCATAAATTAGCTGTATTCAGCTCCATCGGCTTTGCTGTGGAACAATATGCACACTGGGTTTTCTCAGGTACTGAAATAGCTCAACTTGTAATTCAATTCTGAATCGTAATGGATTGATATTGGCCAATTTGAGATTGCTGGGATTGGATGATAGTCATGCTAACACAAGTTTTCAGACTTTTTTTGTAAAATTTTGAGAAAGTATAATAATGTTACTTTAAGCATTTTTACAAATCTTTTTAAATATTATCAGCATTGGCCCCTGATGTAACCAAATGTCACTGACTAGCCATGATGATGAAATGAGTGATCTTTCCAAAGAATAAACATATTCAAAATGCTAAGCATCTCTGCAAAAGATCGTCTAGTCAACCAAAACATTTAGGATGAGGACGTCTTCAAGGAACAGCTATGCAGGTCCCATTGTTCTGATAATTAGATTGTCAAATGCAAATGGTACCATTGACGCATGTGACAATTCACCTTTCCTGGTCAACTGAAACGATACCCATTGTTGACCTTTATGTGCAGATGTGAAACCATTGATGCGCAAATATCTGTGAGCAGGCGGCCATATTTTGTCGACAGCGAAAAGATGCATTTTAATTCCTCGTTGTCTGCACCTGGCATCAAGGTCGTCTTGTATTGTTTTGGCAATGTGTGTTGATTTTTTTTAGCTTCGTAGCTTATAAATGTCAAAATGGGTTGGTGGAAAAACACCGGAGTTCTTGCAGCAAATGGATTGATGGCTCGGTTTGAAGGGCTTATCTACTTCATTCAATTGATGACAAAACTAACGTCATTGGCTGGTCTAACTCAAGGCCTTAACCTTGCCATGGAGCACTGTGCACTTTCTTTTGACTAGACCAGACAAGGTCAGGATTGCAAATGTACATTTTAGTGCTGATGGATCTTGTTCATATTGTCTGTCAGTTTGTTTCCCCTCTTTGCATTACTGACAGCAGCGTTTGAACTGCATGAACTTGTCAAAAACCTGATGATCATGTTCTCCAGCATGATTTCAAATGATCTAATTCAATGGAAGAACATGGTTGGTGTCATAAATGTTCTTTTTCGATTAGTGACCTAGATAAAGTACAGGATCTGAAGCATTTTTCATCCACTCACAACTGTTCTTTCATTGGGGTTCCAGACTTTTGGACCTAATGTATTTTTGAGTAGGTAAGCATGGGGCACAACGTAACGCGGGGTTAGTTGTAACACGCTTGTTTTAAATACTTCACATGCTGGCATGACGAAACTTGGTGTATTTACTAGTTGCTATTTCCACACTTTATAGAGAAAACATTGTGGCAAAATCTTTGGAAGACATTACTGAACATTTATTTAACCATAGCAAAAGTACATTTCTTACTTAAGGTAATTCTTAATTTTATTGTGTTTATTTAAAATGAGACGATATTAATCTCAAATCTGTTCTTTAATGCTTCGCTAACTAGCAGAAGACACTAGCAGGGTTTAAACCCCAGTTGTGCAGTTGGGGTATGTTGTAACACTGTGTTACAATGTGCTCCTATTAGAAATATGCTATTATATTCTTTACTTTTATAAATTCTATTGAGAAAACATGAGAAACATGGAAATAAAGACTGAGAGTCAATGTTCAGAAATTATTAATTATTATTTTGTTTTCAATAATGCAGTATAGCCGTGTTTTCCAGTGTGTGTTGTCAAACTGAAAAATTAGTTTATTTTTAATTATTAAAAAATGCTATTATTTTATTTGAAAAAGTTAATAAATGTATTTTATTAAGAAAATATTTTGATTTGACTTGTATATTTTTTTTTTATTAGATGAGAGCATTTTAAGCTGTCAAATAGTGATGTTACAATTGGCGCTTTTCCACTGCATGGTACTTTACGGTCCGGTACGGTATGGCATGCTTTGGCGCTTTTCCACTGCATGGTAAGGTACGGCTTGGTTCAGCTTGGCTCGCTTATGCCGCATTTCCATTGCATGGTACGGTGCGATACGGGTCGTTTCAGCTCGCTTTAAATGGTACCTGGTCTGTTGAGGTTCCAAGCGTAATGTACCGGTACTAAAATGTGATGTGAAACACTGCAGATCACTGATTGGTCAGACATAATTGTCACTACCTAACATTGTGTTTGCGACCAATGGACATCAACACGTGAAAACAAACCCGCTAGATTTAAATAGCCAGTTACAGCTACCGCTGTAATCGATCAGTCTATAATCCCACCCACATTAAAGCGGTACTAGCTGCAGTGGAAAAGCAACTGAGCTAAAGCGAACCGAGCCGAGTCGTACCACGCAGTGGAAAAGCGAAGCGAGCCGAACCGTGTTGCACCGAGCCAAACCACACTGAGCCGTACTGAGCCATACAAGCAGTGGAAAAGCACCAAATGTGCCCCTCACATGTTACAATGTACCCCACCTATGGGGCATGTTGTCACATTTCACTTCCAGTCTTTCAGGGTAAATCAAGAAAAAGGTACACACTGTAATAATAAAACAAAACCACATAATTGTACTAAGACGTGGTAAATTAATGAGGCAAAATAAATACTCTAAACCCTAAGTAGATTTACACAAACTGCGAAAGTCAAAAAGCTTTATGTTGTGCCACGCTCTACCCTACATAAAGTCAATGCAGGATCTATAGAACGGGTATTTTTGTTGAGTGCAAAGTGGGGAAGAGAATGCAAGAAACTTGCTTTAAATGAAACGCTAAACAGTTTTAAAGGATGTGGGGACTCCTATAGGGTCGTGTGTTTGGAAACTGTGTAAGTGCAGGCAACTTCTCAATGCTTATAATGAGAATATTATTCATGCCATATGTTTTGTTGGGTTAAGAGGCTTCATTGTGGAGGCACAATCTGGATTCCAGCAGAAGCGTTTCCTGGAGAAGTTTATGATGTCATGGGATCGGGTAACTTACCATGAAAGAATCTTTTCGTAGATTAAGGATATTTGACTTTGTCTTTCACTAAAAGTCATGGGTAATTCATTATCTTTGCAAGTGATGTCAGGAAATTAGAGAACCTCTCCCGTTCTGTCAAATATATTAGCATGCATCCTTGTCATCATTTTTGGGTTTTGGCCCTCTTGCATTGTCTTGCCAATGTCAGCTTGAGGGACCGTGTCAGGTTGTCTTGTTATTTTTTTTTTTAATTCTTCATTAAAGTTCATATTGTAAAATTTGCATACTTCATATGTATTATATGAACATTGATTCTTGAGATACTCGTCACTCAAACCGCTTTTAATGAAAGTGTTCTTGATTATGCCCTTCCCTCATCTAGGTTGTTTGACGTATGCACAGTTTCCAGGACTGACCGGGAAACCAAACTAACTTTGGTCTTTGAACACGTGGACCAAGATTTAACCACATATTTGGAGAAAGCACCTGATCCAGGGGTGCCACCTGAAACTATTAAGGTACATTCACACCAACAGATTCATCGCAACTCTTACGATCAGGCAAAGACACTGGCTGCGTCCGAAATCGCGTACTATGTGAGTAGGTACTATATTTAAATAAGAACGTACGTTAAAAAAGTATGTTCTATATAGTATGAATACGGCTAGTATGAATGAGTCCGGACGTACTACATGCACCATGTTGTTGTCGCATGACATACAACAGTGCGAAAATTTAAAGAGCCCATTCCAGTGACTGCATCAACTTTGCACTGTTTTTAGTTCTGCTTTCTGTTTTCACCTGCGTTTTTACGTCGTCCGAGCCGACAATCAAGTGGAGGCATCGGTCAGCTGCTCGCAGATCACGCCTTTTGCAGAATTTCTAAAATAACATTTACCTAATAAATTTTACGTCATAAAACACACACACAACCCCTATGAACAATGACAGATGTTGATTTTTGGCAAGGAAAAAGCAATTTACAGTATTTGCTTGTGATATTACAATCAATAAATAAACATTAATGAATCAATAGAGGTACGCATGTATGTTTATCGCCTAACGTTACAGCCGCGTCTCCGCTTTCCGCCATTTTCTAATATAACGACAACAACTCCTCTCCCGTGGCATCATGGGAATAATAAAGTGTATGCACACTTCAGAATCTCGCCGGAAGTAGTAGGTCATCCGGGTACTGTTTTTCGGACATACTACTCTGCTCACGTGCTGTTTTTCGCATACTATATAGTAGGGAAGGATTCGATTTCGGACACAGCTATTGTAACCTGATGCTTTTTAGCCTAGCACTGTAATGGTTAAGTTCAACATTAACCCTGTTTGAATTGTTTTAACGGTCATAATGTTTTATATTATTTAAATGAATATGTAATCATTTTCTCTGCTTCTAAAATGACTTTCGGAAATGACTTTCTAAAATGAATGTGGAAGTAAAACGGGTTGCAAATAATATAGTATTTCACATGAGCTGTTTCTCCATCCAGCGAAATTCTTGTGCATTTTGGAAATGCTCTGGATGGAAAGGCCAACATGCACATGAATTCTAAAAATTTGTATAAAAAAATTGCATTTTTTTTTTTTATTCGTGGAAAAAATAAGACATGGGCATACACAAATAAATCCCTCGATGTGGCAGAAAAGCCTGTTCTGATTTTTATGATCACTGGATGTGTCTCGCATGGTTGCATTCCCAAACACCAGGCATCCGAACGCAAG
The DNA here is from genome assembly GCF_988280905.1 of Pimephales promelas. Lineage (NCBI taxonomy): Eukaryota > Metazoa > Chordata > Actinopteri > Cypriniformes > Leuciscidae > Pimephales > Pimephales promelas. Next base: position 23,032,350 of record NC_142786.1, on the reverse strand, counting down.
ATAACACAACTTTATTTATTGCGTTTTGTCTGCACGCTCTGAGACGCGAGTCATTTATGATTGAGGAAAAAAACTTCCATTTTTATTACAGATATTTTGCGTCAACTTCTCAGGAAGTGACGGTTTTGTTCTCTTAAAGGTGCCCTATACTGTTTTTTTTAAATTATTTTAAATGTTTCCTGGGTTGCCCTTACAATGTTAGTATGTTTTTTAGATCAAAAATAGTCATAATTTAGAAATAAAAGGCATTTTTCCTATCCTGATTTTAGCCTCTGCTTTGAACAGTCTGATTAAAGGGGCGTGTCTGCTGTGTGTAACCGGCCTCTGCTGTGATTGGCTGACATGCTTGCATATGAAATAGCTATGTATGACATGTGAAACTCTCTCGAATAATTTTACTACAGCTATTATACGTTTTTACTATTACAGCTATCGAGATTAACGAATCGTGAGATGTTTTTGAAGTATTTAGATCTATTCCCATCACATAAAGTGTTGCTGTGATTAAGCAAGCAAAGGACAGTGAGTGTGTCGATCGCGAGAATGAAGATCTTATCATTGCAATGCAGTCTCTCTAACGTTAACGTTACTCTCTAATGCAGCAGACACGATGATGTAAATGCAGTTAACGTTAGAGCTTCGTTGTGCAGATCGAGTAACGTACGTCATTGAATTCATAACGAGTTTGGCAAGTGCCCAGATAAACTCGCGCTGTGATTGTTCTTTGATCGCTTTCTTTCAGTAAATAATTCACAATTTAAATAAGATTTTTTTTCATCCTACTAAAATAAACGATGTGAAGTTGATTTTTAATCATTGGCCTGACTTACTGATACGATTTTAAAGTGAAAGATTACCTGTCTGAACTTGAACAACAATACATCAGCTCGATCCGAGGCCAGCTCTTGGCAAGTTGAGGAAACAAGTCGTCGGTGAAATGGTGGAAAATTTCCAGAGAAAATAAAATTAATCCAGTGTTTCTCCAGAGGCTCGGACGAAGGAACTAAAATATACTTTTGTATTCGTGTGTAGATCCGAACACTGATCAACTGCCATGCTTCGACTGCGCAGCTCCGTCTCGTCTGTCACTCAACATGGGCTGGCATTATGCAAATATTTTGGGTCATACATATTAATGATCCCGACTGTTGCGTCAGAGTCGGTATTATGTGGAGATTCGCCTGTTTTTCAGGGGTGTTTTTCAAAAACGAGATTTAAGTAAGAAGGAGAAAACAATGATGTTTGAGACTCACTGTATGTCATGTCCATGTACTGAACTCTTGTTATTTAACTATGCCAACATAAATTCAATTTCACAGTATAGGGCACCTTTAAACAGATGGGATTAAAATGCTGCTTTATTCGCAAATGTTTTATGCAATATTCCAATTTGTACAAAAGTAAATTCACAACTTTGGAGGGAAACTTAGCTATTGACCTTGAAGGGATAGTTCATCCAAAAATGTAAATTCTGTCATTAATCACTCACCCTTCATGCCGTTCCAAACCCGCAAGACTTTGGTTCATCTTCCGAACACAAATGAAGATCTTTATGATGGAATCTGAGAGCTTTCTGTTCCTGCATTGACAGCTACTCAGCTACGTCAAGCGAACATGTTTGAGCTTCCGTTTATCAGATCTGATGTGTGAATTAATAAACGTTTAGGTAACACTTTACTTGAAGGGGTGTGCATAAGACTAAAATGACACCTTCATAATCATTACATGACATAAGTTATGAATATGAAGGAAGTGTTTGTGACAACTGTCATTAAGTGTCATTCGCTCAGTTATGACATTTTGAATGCAAATATTACATTGTTTGAGATGTCTTTGTTATTACACCTTGACATAAACCAATACATCATAACCTGTCAGTTTCTTTGTCATGACAACTTGACATTACTAAGACAACACAACCTGTCAATAAACATGACAGAGAAGATGAATTATCAAACTTAGAAAACCACTTAGCTTTATGGGTTAACATTACATTAAACTGTCAGGTTGTTGGTTTTGACATTGGCAGTCATGAAGCCATTATAACTTTTTAATGACAAATTCAATGTGTACCACTAGTTGAGGTCACGAAAAATATTCATGACACAGTTATAATGGCCTTATGACAACCAATGTCAAAGCCAACCACATGACAGTTTAACTTAATATTATGTCAAGTTGTCATGACAAAGATATCTTAATGTCACATTTTGCATTCAAAATGTCATTATTGAGTGAAAATCATTTAATGACAGTTGTCATAAACATGCATAAACCCTACTTCATATTCAAGATATGTCATGTCATGGTTATGAATGTACCATGTCAGTTTTATGCACACCCCTTCAAGTAAAGTGTTACCAATGTTTATATATGAATAAAAGCCTATATTAGATCTATTCATCATCAAAGCGATCGAGGACTAAACCGCTCAATCTCTTTATGACATTTTTAAAGCATCACAGTGGTAGTTGCGTAGGTGTCAGTGGAGGGACCGAAAGCTCTCATATTTCATACAAAAGATCTTCATTTGTGTTCCGAAGATGAACGTAATCTTACGGGTTTGGAACGACATGAAAGTAATTATTAAAGAATTTTCAGTTTTGGGTGAACCATCCCTTTAAGCTGTAAATATAAAGAATGAATTTAAAAGCTGGATAAATTAAATTATGTTACATGAAGCAGATTTTACTTCCAATCTCTGTATCTTTTTCAAACAGCTGTTTTATTAAAAAAATGTTTTTACTTTGAGGCCTGTGAGCAAAAATGAGTATTTTGGCCTTCTAAGTCAGCAGATGAAGGATGGAGCTCCCTCAGATCACAGAGTCTTGCCCTTTTGATGGGCAGTGCATGTGGTGGATGGGCTTCTAATTAAAGGGCTGGGTGCCTGTGTGCCGTCTATTTTCATTCAGCTCTGGCTTTCACCAAAGATCGGCCAGAGGAATGTTGCTTCGGTGTATGCGTGCATGCATGGGTATGTGTTCGTGTGTTGTGGCCTTCCTCTCAGCCTTTCACTAGTATAAACCGGCGCACTTAAGTCATTCATGCCAGATATCACTTTCCTTAGTCAAGAAATAATCCTGCTGCGTGTCAGTGTCCTCTTACGTTCATCCGGAAAGGTTTGAGCAGAAACGTTGGATTTTTTTTTTTGTCCTGATCATCTACTCTCCTGTAATCTATTTAGACTTTTCCCACATGCTAGTCTTACAAATCCATTCATCATATTTCGCTATACCTCTCCCTCTAGGACATCTTACATTGAGTGCTGGAACGAACCATATCTCTCTCTTTGTCATTTGTGCCAAACTGAAATAGAAACAGAAGCTAGGAAACATTTCAAAAGTTAAAAAGTGACACCTAAGGGGTTTCCTTTGCAAGGTTTGTGTATCAGTAAAGAAGGATCATGTTATCGAGGGGGACTTTTGAACATAACGCAGACTTGGTTTGAGTCTCTTGTTTGCATTTTAGAGTTAAATGCAGTTTATTTGCATCTTCCATCTGTTATATATATATATGAAGAGTTCAGATGCAAAAGCCTCTAAATGCCATTTGAAATTTTCTTCTTTAATGATGATTTTTATCAAACTTGTATATTTAAGTTCAGTAATTTCACTTAAATAACAATTAATAGGTAATTATCATTGCCATTTAAGGGAAATTACTGAACTTAAATATACAAGCTTGATAAAAATCATCATTCTAGAAGAAAATTTCAAATGGCATTTAGAGGCTTTTGCATCTGAACTCTTCATATATATATATATATATATATATATATATATATATAGAAATTATTTATATTTATTTATTTATTATTTATATATATACAGTATATATATATATATATATATATATATATATAGAGAGAGAGAGAGAGAGAGAGAGAGAGAGAGAGAGAGAGAGAGAGAGAGAGAGAGAGAGAGAAATTATTTATAGCTTTTGTTAAAAATAAGTTTTGGTTAAATTATATATAGTATCATTCAAAAGTTTTTAAATATGAAAATGAATACTCTTATTCAGCAAGGATGCTTTAAATTGATCAGAAGAGACTGTAATGAATTTTACATTGTTACAAATAATTTCCATTTCTAAAAAAAATCTATTCTTTGTTCAAATAATCCAAAAAAAGTTTAATCTCCAAAGAACATATTTGGCTGCACAACTGTTCACAACATTCACAATAATAAGAAATGTTTCTTGAGCAGCAAATCATCATATTAGAATGACTTCCAAAGGATCATGTGACACTGAAGACTGGAGTAATGATGCTGAAAATTCAGCTTTGACATCACTGGAATATATACCATTATAAAATTTATTAAAGGGGTCATGAACTGGCTTTTTAAATGTTTTTTATATTGTCAATTAATGACGTTCGCTTGGTTTTTACATTCAAAAATATTACAATGAATAAGTAATAGGCTATTTTCTACCCTAGGTTTGAGCCTAGCTCAAAAACACTCGGTTTTTATGGGCGCCTCGCATTGCAGACTTGGAAATAAACGCCCACTGCTGTGAGTGGATAACAGTTTTGCATATTATAATGAGTCACTTTCAACTCGCGCGTCAGTGGACGTGGGGGAAATTGTTTTAAAAACTTTCAATGTTGTAAAATGGCGACCGGAATGATTCGCCCATACATGTTCGACCCAGAGTCCATGTGTTGCACCATTCCTGTCGGATCCGATACAGTACAGCACCGTGTTTTAATCTTAATCAGTCTGCAAATCTGTTTGTCATCACGAGGGGGTAGGCCTATGTTATCTAGCTATGCATGTAATGCACGAATCGATGGGCGGGGCTAAAGCGGCTGTGTTGAATTAGGCGTTGATCTTCTTCTGCGGGGGTGGTGTTTTATCCTCTTTGACGTCATAGTTTCCCACTTTGAAAAACGAGTCGTTTGGTGAGCCTGGTGTCAATAAAAGCTTTTAGTAGACTAACAAGAATGTTTTCAGTTCGGAAACTTACAGGATATTCTTATAATATGATGACCTCTTGTCAAAAGCTCAAGGAAAAGCTCAAGGAAAATTTGAGTTCTCAGTTCATCACCCCTTTAAAATAGAAAAGTTAATTTAGCAATTTTACAGTTCTTACTGTTATTTTTTTTATCAAACAAATGCAGCCTCTGTTAACATTAGTCTTCTTATTAATTATATAAATTATATAAAACATTTATATAAAAAAAATTCTCTCATGAAGTCTAAATTTAAAGGACTTTAACAGATATGAGGATAGTTTTTTTAATATACATATAAATAAGTGACCATTTGTAGTTAATTTATGCAATACACTTTCCAAAGTCAGAATATTTTAACCTAAGAGCTTGTGAATATGCATTAGTGAGATTTCATTTTGTCAGGCCACACAGACATCAGATAACCGACATCAGTCGCAGACTGTGCGGCCCTCCCAAAGATGCCCGGCAACCTTATTCACCACCCTCCTCGGGACACCAGATTGCAGAGGTCCCAGCCTCCACCCCATTCCAGCCCCCAAACTGCCCACTCCTGCCCCATTTCAGACCCACCGCATGCTAATTGATGAGAGAGGCCCCGGGAATCAAATGAGCTGGAAGGAGATCAAGCGGCTGGCCCTGCGTTGGGGAGTGCGGCTAGGCTCTCCAGCCCCGCGCCTTCCCGAAGCCTGTCTCTGGCCCATAAAGGAGAGCCTAATGAAGCATGGGGAAGGAATTACACTAACGCTAACTGGCAGATGTCCTGCATTGTGCCGGGGTACAATAAACAATATGGCTGCCTCTCATGAATTAGCATGAGAAAGGGGGGTGCCTTCTGGAAGCTCTGTTTTGACTGCTGGTTTCGGGGAGTTTTTTTTTTTTTTTTACCCAATCTTTCCTCCTCTCCTTTATTTTCCTCCCTTTTTCCGAGAAGAGGTGCTTTAGGACAGGTGCTATCAAATCTTTCCTTTGTTTCGATTCTGAATGCCTCTCGACAAAGCCTGGTTATTTCAAAGTTGGTAGTGTTGGTTTTTAATTTATGGCACCATTTTTTTTTTTTATTGTAAATAACAGCGTCTCTGTTGTGGGAATAGCATGTTACAACAAAGCACCGTCTCCAAAGAAGAATTCAGATTCCACCTGTCAGGTTACTCCTTTTGATACTATACTGACATTGTGTGACAGGTAAATCAAGCTTGATTTTCCACTTAACTAAATTGCTTTCCAGAGTAGCTCTAAACCAGATCACTTAAAATAACAATAATACAACAACAATAATAATAACCGTTACCCTTAATATTTGAGGAACCTGCACCCGCAGAATTCTCCAGAATTCAAACGGCCTTCATGTGCAAGTAAAGTATACTTATGAATTATTACTAACGTTCAAAAGCTTCGAGTTCAAAATTTTGCCTTATGCTCACCAAGACTGTATTTATTTGATTAGAAAATGGAGTAATATTATGAAAAGGTATTATTACTGCTGTGTATTTTAATATATTTTAATAATTTATTCCTGTGACGGCATTACTCCAGTCTTCAGTCACATGATTCTTCTGCTCAAGAAACATTTATTATTACCATTGTTCAAAGCAGTTGTGCAGAAACGCAACTTCTTGGCATCTTTGATGTATAGAATTTTACAGTGAATTCACTGTCACTTTGCTCAATAAAAGCATTCATTTCTTTGACCCCTAAAATTTATAAATATTATGTAATATCCACCACTTTATTTATTTAAATGACATAATCTGCAGATTTTCCCTCCAAAAACAGTGCTGAAAATGCACTCAGACTGCGTTTGTCACGATAATTAGATAACATCCATTTAAGGTACTTAAGTATTTGGAGGAGGCGATATGAGTGTTTACCCCCGGGTCACACTTCTGAGGTGGTTGTGTACCTTTCCTTTTTTTCTTTTCACTTTTGTCTTGAGCAAAAGTGGGCCAACCGTGGGCCATTTAGACAGAGGAGCTGGTAGGGGGTGATGCCGTTTTAGGAGCTCCCGGACTGCTTGTGCCTGAAGGTCTAAGAGGTCATGGCTGGATGGGCATTCAGAAAGGCTCCTTGTTTACACTGGCTGCTTGACTCTAACACACGCGCGTTCCCTAGTGCAGGCCCCCAGTGCACACATTGTGAGGACCTCCGTCCCCTTCCCCTCGCCCGGTCTGACTCGCGCCGTTTGCAGTTTTTCGCTTGAGTGTGCACCCCATTGTTTCAGAGGTTTTAATCACTCACCAGCTGGTTGGGGAATGAACAGTGCTGTGGGCTCGGATCCATGTCACTTGTGAGGTCTTGGCAGCGGGTTTCTCAGGGGTAGGCTGCCACCGCTTGATACCTTTGCTTTGGAACAAGTCAAGCAGCAACTGTGAGCAAATGCTCCCCGCTTGCCACTCCAACCCTACTTCTTTTTCTGTTCCTTTATTATACACAGCCTCCTTTTTTCTTATCTATTTGTCAGTTTGACCTTCCACGGCCAATGTTGACAAAGTCTACCAAAGGAAATGGCAGTTAGGTTGCTGTCTCTTTTCCCCACCACCTCTTCAGTTTCAGAATCATGGCCTGATTTTATATTGGCAGAACGAGGCTATTCACAATTAGCTGTGATCCCGGGACAGCTGCAGGGAAGCAGAGGCCTACAGGGATGGAGCCTTACGGCAGCGTGCCTTTCCTGCTCTGCCTTCAAGTTGGTTATCAACATCTGCCAAACTTGAACTTTTTAAAGGGACATGCTCACTTTTTTCGCCTCCACATGCATATATTAGTCATTGTCTTGAGCCTGTCTTGATACTAGTACTGTTCCATCTGTTTTTATTTTTTATCCACTTTAGATTATTAAAATAATTTTTTGGAATAATATATTTGGCTTAGCTCTTCTGGTCGTGTTTTGACAGGATATGATGTACCAGCTGCTGCAGGGTCTGGATTTCCTTCACTCTCACCGTGTGGTTCATCGAGATCTTAAGCCTCAAAACATTCTAGTCACCAGTGGAGGACAGATCAAACTGGCTGATTTTGGTCTGGCGCGGATCTACAGCTTTCAGATGGCTCTTACTTCTGTGGTGAGTAACTGGGTTGCACAAGAGTCTGCCATAGTGAATGAAGCTGTGCTATTTGTTTAAATTAATAGGATGTCATTAAAAATGCTATACAGACTTCCATTGATTTTATATCAGATTAATGACATTTTCTTTCACCTAACCCAACCCCTACCCCTAAACCTACCCGTCACAGAGACATTTTAACATTGTAACTAGTGATACAAGGAACACCATCCAATATATATATATATATATATATATATATATATATAAACACAATATGTAGATCTTTTTGTATGTGACATTTTCTCCAAAAGTATGCAACTTATTAATGGTTGAGACCCTATGTGTAAGTGTCATCTTTTTCCACCGTTCCATCCCTCGGTTCCTTAATTCAAATGACACACTGCAAACATTTCTCATTGTCTACTGTAGTATCGGATGTCCTCTTGTTAGCTTTAGGAGGGTGACATGCCATCATACAGACAAATAGATCCCTTGAGACAGATATGGACCATGTCCAATCAGATGTGATAGCACTGAAAGGCCACACATCAGACATGTGCCTGAAAGCGAGTGTATAGAGTGTAAGGTGATCCCTGTAAATGCTGTCCCATGTCTTTGGCCTCCTGAGCTGAGATGAAATGGACTTGAGTCTCATTAATTCCCTTCTGCCATCCTTCCCTTCAGTCACATTCACTTGAGGACGACTCTGAAGTCAAAAGATTGCACATAGGCAACATACATTGTGTGTGTGTGTGTGTGTGTTTGCTTTGAGATCTTGTGCAAGTTAAATAAAAAAATATTTTATATTTAACGCCGATTTATCACATTCTTTACTTTTAGTCAAGATGTTTGCTGTGAATATTGAATTTCTCCTATCTAATTATAGTCGTTGCCATGGCCATATCGCATGCAAAAGGGAATGCAAGAGTTTGCGACATTAACCCCCTTTTTTTCACATCTCATTCAGTTTGCAGATTCTGAATGACTGCCAGTGCCTTCTGTTAGTTTTTCAGTTTCGGTGGTTTTAGTTGCTGAGCAAAAAAATGTTGTTTCAGTTCTTTAATAAGGGGCTGCTGGCTGTTAAATCGTTGGGCGGGGGACTCTCTGTGAGTTCACCTGGGAATCTACCACTAGAAAATATCCACCCCACCCCACACATACTGAGAAACAAAAAAAAACAGGCGATAGATAAGGCAGGGGGTGTGCATACAGTGATCATGGACTCTCTGGCTCTCTGGATTAATGTTCCTGTGCCTGGAATCCCCCTATCACCCGCCCTTCAAGCAGCTAAAAAAAATCCATTTCCTCTCTCTTGGCAGTTACAGGAATGTCGTTATTGTGTATGCAAAAGCAGACGTGCTGTTATGGCTTTTGGCTACTTATTCTATGACAACACTCAATGTTAGCTTCTAGTTTGCCATGCTGCCATAAACTGTACATTAGAAGACTTGAGAAGCACTGAATGGACAAAACATGGTTGGCTGAGTCATAACTGCCCACCAGAACTCATGCGGAATTACGATGATTCAAAACAGACTATCGATCTCAATGCAAAGAGGTTGAATCAGGCTGTGTGTCTGAAGTAAATGATATCTGTTTTGCATAAAGCATAAAGGAATATCCCCTCAGGGTTTTTTTGTGCAGTGTTTGTCACTTCGTAACTTATGTTATATGTATATATTTCACAACGGTTTACAGAATATGCTAATATACTTTTTATCATTGTTGTTAAAGATGTTAATGGGGATTGTGAAACTCCGCTTTAGTGGCTTCCCCCTCAGCTCCTGCAGCCATGTAGATGAGAAACATAGAGCAGTGGTAAAAGTATTTCAGTAATGTAATTAGTTACTGTGCTTAAGTATCTTTTTGGCTACTTTGCAGTTTTTCAAATATATTAGCATCTTTTACTCTCTACTTGACTGCATTTTTGTATAAACCTCCTTTACTCCTGGTATAAAATGTTTTGTTCGATCGGATTACAAGTGGACGAGGCAAGGGTGACATTCACATTTGACATCAGCTTTCATTTCAGCTCTGACGCTGTGAGTGTGTTAGAAATCCGGAAAGATGATAGAACATTCGTACGTTTTTGTCTTCAAACCAAACTTGGGTCTTTAGCCGATAAAGTTCAAAGGGGTCATGAATTGGCTTTTGAATTTTTTTTTATATATTGTTGTCTAAGGTCAACTTATGACGTCCGCTTGGTTTTTACATTCAAAAACATCATAATGAATAAGTAATAGGCTATTTTCTACCCTAGTTTTGAGCCTCGCTTAAAAACGCTCGGTTTTTATGGGCGCCTCGCACTGAAGACTTGCAAGTAAATGCCAACTGCTGTGAGTGGATAACAGTTTTGCATATTATAATGAGTCACTTTCAACTCGCGCGTCAGTGGACGTGGGGGAAATTGTTTTGAAAACTTCCAATGTTGTAAAATGGAATGATTCGAATGATTCGCCCATACATGTTTGACCCAGAGTCCGTGTGTTGCACCATTCCTGTCGGATCAATATAGTAAAGCACCGTGTTTTAATCTTAATCGGTCAGCAAATCCAGTCTCGAATCCAGGCTTTTATTGGACTAACGAGGACGTTTTCAGTTCTGAAACTTAGAGGATATTCTTATAATATGATGACCTCTTAGATGTCAAAAGCTCAAGGAAAATTTGATTTCTCAGTTCATCACCACTTTAAATCCCGTCAGGCTAGAGCACTTCCCAAAATATTTCCGCATTAGGTCAGTAGGCGGTCTTTTGTGGCTGTTCAAACACATTCAACCACATGAGCGTCTACACTCCAAAAGCAATCTGGTCGAATGCGTTTTCGACTAGGTCAAAAGTTTACAACCCGTTTACACTTGTATTTATCGTCCACTTGTGATCCGTTCGACCAAAACACAAATTAATACCAGGTGTAAACAGGGTCTATATGTACTTGCTCCTATACGTGCCCTCGTTTACCCAAACTTGTCAACAAGGCTACTTAAGATGAATATTGAGTCTATTAGTAGGTAGTTGTGAATCACAGGTGTAGCACGTCCAGTGGAAAACTGTTTCATTTTACTTAGCATTATTTTATTAATCTGTTGTATTGTGAAACATATTTGAAGGATATTGGTTTACTTGTGCTCATTTTGAGACTTGAGTGTTTGAAGACGTTTAAGAGGCTGTTGTCGAACCTGATTGATTGCGATTTTGAGGTGTTCAGTTTTATTTTGATTTTAGAAATTGCTCTCCTCACAAATCAGCTGTTTCTTGTTTTTCACTGGCATATCTCTTTAGTGTTGAGGACTAGTAGGAGTAAAATGCTTAAGTACTTTTAAATTAGATAGTCTAAAACTTTCTAAAGTGGTATTGGAATTGGTGAATTGGGAGTCATTCTTGCTGTAAGGTATCTACTTTTACTCAAGTATGTTTTTCAGGTGGTCTTTACACCTCTGACACACAGCAACCGAGTGCTGAATGGACCACCCATCGGGTGCCCCGAGAGGTGGAGATTAGCCTGACCCTACAAATCTCATGGGTCCGCAGCATTGTTGTTTGTTAGAATGACTCTGGTTCTCTCTGCAGCTTTTGTCCATCTCTGATTGACAACCTAAAGCACAAACACAATACACAGTAATGTTTAATTCTCCTCATTTGGCTCTTTGGGTGAATTAGATGCCTTTTTCCTCAACCCAGGCTCATTGGAATATGCTTTTTACGTTGCTTTTGGCATGTTTTTGCCACAGTTTCGAAGGGAAATGTCCAGTGTGTGGCACTAAAAGTGGTAATGTTTAGTTACCACTAACTAAACATTAGTGTAATGTTTTATTATGTTGTAATGTTTTACTAGTAATGTTTTATTACGTTGGTGGTTGTATTGAAATGTTTTAATAAATATAAAGGTTAGTTTGAAAATAACTAAGCACCTACACTAAATCCGACACTGAACCTAATCGACAGTGTCGACAAAAGCAATGTAAGTGTAAAAAAAAGAACATTTTCTGAAGCAACCATGCAATTTGCTTCTAGAAGTCTTTGAGCTCTTCTATCATGAGCAAGCGGCAACCTCCCCGTCTCTCTCTTGAAACCAACATGGAAGTGAATTAGACTGCAATTCATCGAGTGGCCACTTGAGGCTGGCTGCAAAAGCGAGTCAAATCTGTATCTCCCCCATGTTAAAATGCCCAACTTCACAGCAGAAAAAAAACATGTTTACAGCCTGGTGGCAAATAGTTGTTTTGGTCTATATCGCTAATTTCGCCTTTCATGACGACTGTGAGGGGGGTGATTTTTTTTTTTTTTTTCTTCTTCAACTCATCAGTTTAAATTATATTAAGCCTTAAAGTTCTGCATAATTAAGGGCGTGGCCACTTGAGTGACAGTCGTTTGTCTGCTGTCTGCTTGCGTCACCCTCAGCTGTGTTTGTGCTTTTTTTCGGGATTATTTCGTTCAATTTAATACACGTATACCTTCGCCTATGCATGCCATTGGATTCCGTCATTGTCGAGTATGGAGAGAACAACCAGCGCTGTATTTCCAGTTCGTATGCACTAATGAATGTTTGACAATTTCAGTGCTTTCTCTCCGTCCATGCAATAGATGCACACCCTTGAATGAGCGTGAATTTATAGTGCAGAATTACTTGAACTTCTGAGGTAATATCTTTAGTTTAACTGATCTGAGAAACTGAGAGGCGGCCAAAATCTGATTTGGACTGAATAAAGCTCTTTGCGTACTTGACGTGCGATGCGCTAACTGACTGACATGTATGTGCATGAATCACTGTCACACGAACAAGCTCTGAGCAATATTGTAGTTAATGTCTGCATAATATATTTTTAACTAGAATAAAAATGCATCATGATACATATGTGTGTGATCTGTGTTATGTACTGTTCTATACATGGTCTTAACTATTAATCCCCTTGTGGGATTAATAAATTTGATAAAAAAGTAAAGTAAGTAGTCTCACTTTTAGTTACGTCTTTTAACCATTATAATATTTTGAAGGGCAAAAACATGAACTTTAATTATTGGCTTGTTACAAGAAATAAAAGTTGTTTTACTGCCACTAATGAAACTGCAGTGATGTAATGTATAGGTATGTTTTTGGATTTATTTAAAAAAATATAGGTACAGGCTTGCTTTTCTAATGAGCCTAGATTGCTTTTATTTCAGCTCATGGACAGTCAGAAACTGCGCTTGACACTACGATGCATGCAAACTGTAATCTAGCGATACTGGATAGGATGAAATCGATTGCGGCATCTTCCTTTATATCAAATGGAGTTATTGTAAAAATGGAGGCAGCTGGGATTGTCCCATGAAAGCGATTAGGATCCTGTTCAAGCAAACATCATGTGCAACGCATTGCTCATGAAATTGGATTTACAGAACTGCAGGGAAATGCCTCAGATCATTCATCCGACTGATTGTTGTACAATTCTTTACATCTTTTAAGTGTTAAGTAAGCGTAGTTTAATCTATTTCTATGCTTCTTCTCCAACCATTTTTGCATTAAACAAAGTGAACGGGGTTCCCTCTGCCTTTTATCATCTAATAAAACATATTTATTGGCCTTTCTGAAATAGATGCCATCTGCAGAAGTGATCCAAAAGTGCATGAGAATCCAGGGTTGGTGGGTTGTGTAGATTTGCTGTACAAGTGGCTGTCAAGGCTCAAATTATGCTGAGATAAAAAAGAATCCCTCTTTTCCTGCAACCGTTTTTCTGCATACCACAAACTTCATAACAGTCTGTGCTGTGGGAGTCCTGTGGGTCCTGTCACTTCCTTCCCCTCTGATGGTAGAATGAATCCCTTATGTTTGTATCACCTAGCGCCCATAGCTTTCTAGACTCGTGTCCTCTAACCCAAACCATCCCACAATTCAATGCTGATTGAGTTTCAGTGAACAAATGTGGATGCCCGATACAATCACCTATGATCATCGAATGAGGTTGGGGCTTCAATTTAGGAATCGTAAGACTAACAAACTTGATAGCAACTAGTTCTTAATTGTTAAAAAATACTCATAACTTAACGATTCTGACTGAATCACACTAACAGATTTGTTTGGTTCAGGAACGAATGACTCGTATGAGCCAGTTCTTTTAAAGAATCTTGCAAATTTAAAACTCACAACATTTTTTTTTTCTGACTGCTTTTATCAAGCAGGTCCGATTCATGAACAAACAACATTTGTGTAATGATTATTTAAAGAGACTTAATTATTTAAAAGAGACTTATTAACTTACTGGTTCGAAACAGTCTGACTGTTTAAAACACACAAATATAAGAATGAGCCAGTTCTTTTAAAGAATCGTTTTCAGAAACTCATGACTTGCAAGTTTGAATCATCAATTTACAAACAAATGACATTATGAACCAATTCTTTTAGTGAATCGTAAAGATGTTTGAAAACAAGTTAGAAAATTAGTCTGTCTAATCCCAGCTGCCTACATTTTTAAGAGATAGTGATGTCCGACTCGAAATGAAGTAGGTTTCGTGTACTTGCGTTCATGAATATCATTTCTGAATGGTTGTTCATATGACAATGTGTAAAGATATACATTTGCAACTTTTGTTATTTTAGGATTTTGATTGACTTACACAAAAACTGAATGGCATTTAAAGGAGTAGTTGCCAATTTAAAGGAGTAAAAAAAAAAAAAACTTTTGCTGATAATCCCCATGCCTTTCTTTCTTCAGTCGAAAAGAAATTAATTTTTTTTAATGAAAACATTCCAGGATTTTTCTCCATATAATGGACTTTACTGGGACTCAAACAGTTCAAGGTCCAAACAAGAGTTTCAGTGCAGCTTCTAAGGGCTTTAAGCGACACCAGACGATGAATAAGGGTCTTATCTAGCGAAACGATGGGTCATTTAAAAAATAAATAAAAAAGCTGAAGTTTTATAAGCACACATGCTTGCCTTGCTCTGCTCTGAGCAAACAAACAAATCTTTTTACGAGTCATTTAGTTCATTCAACGAACAAAAAACAACGAAATGATTCAAAAAAAAGATTAGTTCGTTTTGATGAACGAGTTCAAACAGGACTGAATGACGCGAAAAAAGATTTGTTCGTTTTGATGAATGAGTTTGAACAGGAGAGTCACGAATGGCATCACAGAACAGAGCAAGGCGAGCATTTGTGCTTATAAAACTTAAACTTTTATTTATTTTTTAAATGAGCAATCATTTCGCTAGATAAGACCCTTATTCATCGCCTGATGTTGTTTAAAGCCCTTTGAAGCTGCACTGAAATGGTCATTTGGACCTTGAACCGTTTGGTTCCCAGTGAAGTCCATTAAATGGAGAAAAATCCTGGAATGTTTTCATCATAAACCTTAATTTCTTTCCGACTGAAGAAAGAAAGATGTGGACATCTTGGATGACATGGGGGTGAGAAAATTATCAGTATTTTTTTTTTTTTTAAAGTGAACTACTCCTTTAATCCTTTCATGGCAACTGTAACAATTGTGTATATTAGCTACTTTTTCTGGCAGATGAATGAGATGAGCAAGGCTTTTTTGGCTTTTCAAACAGCTTGACAGAGAATGGCCACAGTCCAACTAACTAATAATGCAATTAACGGTCCACTCCATCTGTCCTCTCATTAAGCACGTCTGGTCAGATTTGCAGTCGGAGGCTCACGCCTCTTCTAATCTGTCCTGTGTGCAGGCTGTTGCAGATGATGATCATTGTGATGTGAGCATGAATAGCAAGAGGCGCACAGACAACCTGTTGTGTTTAAAAGTCCCTGCTCTGACTGAAAATGAAGCTAGGCATCTTTAAATGAGCCTGTAGTTGTTTCAATAAATGTGTAGGCAGGGGAAATGACTCATTGTTCGACAGAATACATCATTCAAGCCCTTTTATGAAATGAATCTGCTTAATGGGATTTCCATTTTGAGCTCAGCTTCACTGTCCAGTGCAAACCAACTGTATCCAATCAGATCTTTCCATTTAAACTAATATGTAGCTATAGATCAGGGAGGGATGACTGTGATGATGCCCAGATGAAGCTTGTTAACGAAAGTCCGAAAGAAACTTAATAGTTTAAACATGTTTAAACGGTGTATGTCCTATATTAGCTTTTTGTTTGGAACGTTTGTCATGGCGACGTAAAGCTAGTGGTAATCTATTAAAAATTTCTTAAAGGGATAGTTAAACAAAAAAATACAATTTCTGTCATTTACTCACCCTAATGCCGTACGGAACACAAAAGAAGATATTTTGAAGAAGATTTGAATTGTTGTTGTCCATACAATGAAAGTCAATGGGGGCCAAATAGGGACAACAAATAAATAAATAAACGGACACATCATCTTTTGTGTTCAACAGAAGAAAGTATGTTTGGAACGAAATCACATTCTCATCATTGCTTGGCAGGACCCCCTGTCCCACTCCTACACTTCAAAAGAGGTCACACTTTTGAAGGAGATGCACGGACACATGCGCTTTAGTGTTTCTACTTGCCCAAAGGAGTTTTGTTCGTAATAAACCTTTCATGTGACCATGACACTTACTGTAGATTTAGCAAATAGATGCAGTCAGGCTGAAACAAGCTACGGGTGTTTGCCATTGAAACAAGTTTTAAAAACCATGGGGGTTAGTACATTGAGTTTTCCAAATAGTTGTGTTTCTTAGCAGGACGTTCTGTCCAAATCATAAATCTTAATTATGAAAAATTGTTTAGGTTTTTAGACCAGTCTTGGTTTGAGCTGAGCGCAGCAGCTTGTACGTTGCCAGACAATGTGCTTTTGCTTTGGACAGACTCGGAGGCAGCGGCATGTCTGGAAAAAGGAAAACATGGCACGCAGGAGAGCACGTGCGGCACACTTTGGGAATGTTTAGATATCTCCCCCGGTATTCCAAAAGGGAGAAGGGAAGAAAAAAAAATCCAGCGGAAAAAGCAGGGGGCTTCCAAACACCAACAGACACACAAAGAGTGCAGCAGCACAATGGATGGGGAGCTTCTTATTTGGTATTTCCTGTGTGACCTCGTTTGCTAGCGGTCCATAGAGAGCGCTGAACCCTTGCTCCCGGACCTTGTCAGGATTATTTGTTGACGGGCCGATGGCCAACCGGGAACTGATTTGGGGGTACGTTGCAGGATCCAATGGAATCTGGATATTAAAGCTTTGCCTTTACCAGAGTGCAAAAAAAAAAAAAAATTACAGCATATATCAGGAATTTTCCAACTAATGATGTGCGGATGTGGTAGCGCTGGGGAAAAGGAGTCTGACTGTGCTTTCTTTGTTCGCTCAGAGAGGGCCCCATACAGCATTCCTGTAAGCTCTGCATACTTTGGCAACAGTTGTGGAGTTTTTTTTTTCTTTCTTTACTGTATACAGTTTATGAATGCTGCTTACTTGAGCCTTCATATATCTTTCTCCAATCTCTAAACCTGGTTGTATTGTTGCCATTTTAAATGGATTTTTAGGGGAAAACCCTCTGGCTTCACAATAATAGTGTTTACAGCCCGTTTGACTGGGAGGATAAGAATGGCTCAAGACAAAACATGGCTGGAGGTGAGGTGGGAGGCTTGTTCAGTACGACCTCAATGTACAAGCACAGCGAACTCAAAAATAGCCTGTTTTCAGTCCATCTGTAAGGGTATAATTAAAATATTTTATTACTGAAAACTTTCTGCACCTAAATACAGCTCATCTTAGCTATTTTTGCACCATAAGTACTAAATTATGATGAAAAGCATGCAAAAATGCACCTGTTCATGGGCATGGCCAATATATTATATTTAAAGAACACTATATACAGTAGTGTACGGGAATGGGTCGGGAATATAATATAATATAATATAATATAATATAATATAATATGTACATATATATAAACACACACACACACATATATATATATATATATATATATATATATATATATATATATATATAGATATATAGATATTAGACTCACCTAAAGGATTATTAGGAACACCATACTAATACTGTGTTTGACTTGCTGTTAGCATTCTTTAGAAATGTTGGCCCATATTGATAGGATAGCATCTTGCAGTTGATGGAGATTTGTGGGATGCACATCCAGGGCACGAAGCTCCTGTTCCACCACATCCCAAAGATGCTCTATTGGGTTGAGATCTGGTGACTGTGGGGGCCATTTTAGTACAGTGAACTCATTGTCATGTTCAAGAAACCAATTTGAAATGATCCGAGCTTTGTGACATGGTGCATTATCCTGCTGGAAGTAGCCATCAGAGGATGGGTACATGGTGGCTATAAAGGGGTGGACATGGTCGATGGACATGGACAAGGGGTGGACATGGACGATGCTCAGGAAGACCGTGGCATTTAAACTATGCCCAAAAGGCACTAAGGGGCCTAAAGTGTGCCAAGAAAACATCCACCACACCATTACACCACCACCAGCCTGCACAGTGGTAACAAGGCATAATGGATCCATGTTCTCATTCTGTTTACACCAAATTCGGACTCTACCACCTGCATGTCTCAACAGAAATCGAGACTCATCAGACCAGGCAACATTTTTTCAGTCTTCAACTGTCCAATTTTGGTGAGCTCTTGCAAATTGTAGCCTCTTTTTCCTATTTGTAGTGGAGATGAGTGATACTCAGGGTCTTCTGCTGTTGTAGCCCATCCGCCTCAAGGTTGTGCGTGTTGTGGCATCAAAAATGCTTTGCTGCATACCTCGGTTGTAACGAGTGGTTATTTCAGTCAAAGTTGCTCTTCTATCAGCTTGAATCAGTCGGCCCATTCTCCTCTGACCTCTTATCATCAACAAGGCATTTTTTGCCCACAGGACTGCCGCATACTGGATGTTTTTCCCTTTTCACACCATTCTCTGTAAACCCTAGAAATGGTTGGCCGTGAAAATCCCAGTAACTGAACAGATTGTGAAATACTCAGACCGGCCCGTCTGGCACCAACATATATATCCTGCATTCCGTGCCTTAGTGATTGGGAATGTAAGAACGTCTTATGTTCATTCCTGCATAAGAAATCCATAAATAGGCAAGTATTTCTTAAGTCCTAGTCATTCATGCAAACAACCAAGTTGGTTTTGAATATGTTGGTTTGCACATGGCTAATGTTCAGAGGACTTTCTGATGCTAGCTAATGATATCACTCACTGATCTATTACCAACTGAATAATGGGCTATCACAGAGGCTCATTTTTAGCGAGTGGCATTGTGCTCTGCCAAGTTAGCGGACTTGCCCCTTTAAAAGTGTCCGGGGGCGGCCTGAAAGAATGCGGATGAACGTCTTGTGTTGAAGGGGCCTTTCATCCTTCGCTTCCTTTGAGAGAGACAATGTAAACAGAGGCTCCTTGCCAACTCCATCAGCCAGGCTTTTTCTGAATCACATTGTGTCTCTATTGTTTTAAATCTATTGGGGTGAATCAAAAGGAGGGGTTTGGGTAAAAGGGGCTAGAGTGCATTAGCTGGAGTGGGGTATACGGAGAAGTGCAGGGTGGCCCAGTGCAAGAGTTGAGCCGTTGTGGATATGCTTGGTCAGTGGCGCTGAGAAGAGTTTCTTGGTTTCCCTCGTGCTGAGAGGGCCCGCACTGTCTCACCAGATAGGAATGCACAGAATGCTGTCTTTTAATCTGGAGTCAGCCAGAGCCGTTTTATCTGACCCTTTTATTAGTGGCCAGTTTCAGAAAAACCTCTGTAGGCTACCCTGTCACACACCCACTAGCTTGGTTCAAAACTTACAGAGGAGGAGGAGAGAGAGAGAGACTTTAAATGCTAGCATGTATTCATTCTCAATCCAAAGGGTACGGACTGGAATTTTTTCTCTGAAAGGACATTCTTTCAAAGGCAACTGCTTAATGCAATAAAATACAAAGCAAAGCATGTCCAAAGATTAAATATTTTCAAAATGTTAATCCATTAATGCTCACACATGATGCCGACTATTCAACTAATCGTCCAACAACCAATTAATAAGATTGAATTGTGAATCTAGATGTTATGTAGTATGATGTAGTAATTGTTTTGGAAAGATGTATCTTATGCTCACCGAGGCTTCGTTTATTTAATCAAAAGTAACCACAGTAAAAATAGTAATCCTATGAAATATTGTTGCAATTTAAAACTAGTGTTTTCTCATTTTAATATGCTGATTTGGTGCTCAAAAAAGATTTCTTCTGTCTGTCTGCTGTGAGTTTTGGATTGCTCCTGTCTGTCTGCTGTGAGTTTGGTTGCGTCGTGGCTGTCTAAGCCTCGTATTAGCTTCGTTTTTCCTTCTGTTTATCCGTATTTCTTTCTTTATACGGCTGGAACGTTTGGTTGTTGTTTGTTGAGCGAGACACTGCTTCACCGCTGCTCGCCCTGCGATCGATTGCCGAACGTGCTCTTTACAAACGCGTTTGGGGCGTTTGGTTGTTGAGCGAGACACTGCTTCACCGCTGCTCGCCCTGTGATCGATTGCCAAACGCGTTCTTTACACTCACTTACAAACGAACATTTTCTTATACATGCGTCGTGCGTTTACACTACACCTGTACCACCAAAAGACGGATTATACCCAAGACAAGACCTGAGTGTTCTCGATATCACTGTGTGGGTAACTGAGATTTTGAACGGTGAAAAGCGAGTCAGAGCTGTTGTGCTGCACGCGGGATCTAACGACACTAGGTTCCGACAGACGGAGGTTCTGAAGAAAGACTTCAGGAGCCTTATCGATACGGTACGCAGCACATCGTCTGAAACATCGATTATAGTGTCTGGACCGCTTCCTACATACTGACTAGGACATAAAAGGGTAAAGTAGATTATTCGCGTAGTTCAGTAGATTATTATTAAATGAATGGTTACTGTCATGGTGCACTGAGCAGAAACTGCTCTTTGTAAATAATTGGAATCTGTTTTGGGAACGACCGAGGCTCTTCTGCGCTGATGGCTTACATCCAAGTATCGGGGCAGATCTTCTGTCGGATAACATCACCAAAATGTTAAATATCGTTTGACTAGTAACCAAAAATCCAAATCACGGTCTCTACTGCACCAATTTAATTTATATTAATACTAGTGTAGAACATTGCATAGAAACTGTCTATTCCTCGTTTACTGAGATCAAATAATAAATCTACTGTGGGATCAAGAAAAAATCTAATTGTTATTCAAACAAAAAATCTCGCTATTAGTGAACAAAAACAATTTCTAAAGCTAGGTCTTCTAAACATTAGATCGCTCACACCTAAAGCGGTTATTGTAAATGAAATGGTCACAGATAATAATTTCAATGTCCTGTGCCTTACTGAAACCTGGCTTAAACCAAATGATTATTTCGGTCTAAATGAGTCTACCCCGCCAGGATACTGTTATAAGCATGAGCCCCGTCTGATCGGTAATGGCGGTGGTGTTGCAAAAATATACAGAGACATCCTTAATGTTACTCAGAAAACTCGTCGTAGGTTTAATTCATTTGAAGGACTTGTGCTAAATGTTATGCTGTTAGATGTAAGAAAGAAATCCCTATTATCTCTAGCATTGGCTACCGTATATAGACCTCCAGGGCCTTACGCCGACTTCTTAAGAGTTTGCAGACTTCCTATCAGATTTATTGGTCAACGTTGATAAAGCATTAATTGTTTGAGATTTTAACATACACGTAGATAATTCAAATGATGCGTTAGGGGTTGCGTCCACAGATTTATTAAGCTCCTTCGGGGTCAAGCAAAACGTCACCGGACCAACTCATCGTCTTAATCATACACTCGATTTAATTATATCATATGGAACCGATCCAACCGATATAGATATCATTCCACAAAGTGACGATGTCACTGACCTTACATGGTTACTTGCATATTACGTACTGCTATAATATGTCATGCCGCGCCACGTTATCGACCAGGTAGAACAATTCTCCCATCCACCATAGATCATTTCTCAAATAGCTTATCTGATCTGACTCAGCTGCTGCCTGAACCCAAACAAACAGATGAACTAGACGAACTAACTAGCACTATGACCTCCATTGTCTCTAGAACATTGGATATTGTTGCACCCATTAGATTAAAAAAGGTCAGAGAAAAAAGTATAGCACCATGGTACAATAACACTACGTATGTTTTAAAGAGAGAAACTCGTAATTTAGAGCGTAAATGGAAAAAAACTAATTTAGAGGTCTTTAGAATCGCATGGAAAGACAGTATGTCACGTTATAAAAAGGCCCTTAAAACGGCCAGGGCTGAGCACCTCAGCAAACTAATAGAAAACAACCAAAATAATCCAAGGTTTTTATTTAACACTGTGGCTAGACTAACAAATAAACAGATGACTCCTGAACAAAATATCCCGTTACTGTTTAGTAGTTATGACTTCATGAACTTCTTCACTGAGAAAATTGAAAGCAACAGAATCACAACAGAATCTTTGCTCGCGCCTTATAATTCAGCCGCAATTATCACCCCACAAGAACAATTACAATGCTTTACAACCTTAGAACAAAAAGAGTTAAATAAACTTATCACTTCATCTAAAACAACAACATGTTTATTAGATCCTATACCAACTAAACTATTGAAAGAAGTATTATAGTGGAAGAGCCTCTTCTTAATATTATTAACTCATCTTTATCTTTAGGTCATGTTCCAAGAACGTTCAAGCTAGCAGTTATAAAGCCTCTTATTAAGAAACCACAATTAGATCCAAATAACTTAGCAAATTACAGACCCATCTCAAATCTTCCATTTATGTCAAAAATATTAGAAAAAGTTGTGTCCGCTCAACTCGGCTCTTTCTTGCAAGAAAACGACATCTATGAAAAGTTTCAGTCTGGATTCAGGCCACATCATAGCACTGAAACTGCGCTTGTTAGAATCACAAATGATTTACTTCTAGCTTCGGACCGAGGCTGTATCTTAATACTAGTTTTACTTGATGTTAGCGCTGCGTTCAATACTATAGATCACATAATACTATTAGATCGACTACACAATAGAGGGAATGCATTGACAACCCCCCTCAGCCTGACCGAGTGGCAAAAGATCTGCTGCGTGACTGGATTCAATAGGGGAAAACTGCGGAAATGCGACTAAATCGAACAATTTTATCAATTTAAACTAAATGTTGGACTCAATATAGTGTTCTTTACAACTTACTAAAGATCCAGTGATCCATGGATATTGACATGCAGCCAGGAATCGTGTTGCCGGACATTTATTGCCTGATTTCGACACCGGGGAAATAAAAGCAAGACCTAAACATAAAGCAAACTTGCCTGTGAACGCTTTATATAAATATAATATAGGTAGGTCTAAATCCGGGTGATCACTTATATCAGTGTTATATCCTATATATATCATATCGTCGAGCTCTAAAACTTTATACGTTTTTTGGTCAGTGTTTATTAAAAAAACATCCAATAATGCAGAATATGCAATGATAAATATTTAATTTATGAGCTGTTAATGTATATAACAATACAAAATATACGGGTATGGTTTTACAGCTAAATTCAGCATATTGACACAAAATGATAACTGCAAATCCACCTTTCGCTGACTGGAGTCCAGTTGTTTCTGAGAATTGCAGCGATCCATTTGCTCCTCTTTCCATAGCAGTCTGTAAAAATATACCTCCGATGTTTTGTCAAATCTAGTTGTAGGCCTACAGTCAATCGCAAAGCTCTTTCCCACTTTATTTGTGTGTGTTGTGTTTGTTTTTCGTGGTATTCACGCTGAACACATACAGCCGCTCAGTCTTTTTGCCACTCACTGTGAGGAACTGCAGGCACGCCAGCCGACGATGACGTCACGCGCATTCCCTCTATTACATTGGTGTTCAAGGACAAGCATTAAGCTGGTTAAGGTCATACTTATCTGACCGCTACCATTTCGTAAACTTAAATGGAGAAAAATCGATCACAACTTCGGCAAACTATGGAGTGCCGCAGGGATCTGTGTTAGGCCCTTTTATTATTCTCTATATATGCTGCCACTACGTAATATTATAAGGAAACATGGAATTAGTTTCCATTGTTATGCTGAAGACACTCAAATATATATTTCATCAAGGCCAGATGAATATGTTAAATTATCCAAATTGACAGATTGTGTTAAAGATATAAAAGATTGGATGACGCGTAACTTTCTTTTATTAAATCCAGACAAGACAAAGGTAATACATATCGGTTCTAAAAACCGTCCACAAAACCTTTCGCAGCACGACTTTAACATATTAGGATACCCTGTTACTTTATCCGCTGCAATAAAATACCTGGGTGTTGCATTAGACTGCAACCTGTCTTTTGAAAATCATATCTCATATGTTACAAGAACAGCCTTTTTCCACCTTAGAAACATTGCTAAGCTGCGTAACATGCTATCTGTCTCTGATGCAGAAAAGTTAGTTCATGCATTCATGACCTCGAGACTAGATTACTGTAATGCTTTATTAGCCGGTTGTCCTGCATCCTCAATAAGAAAGCTACATTTAGTCCAAAATGCAGCCGCTAGAGTTCTTACTAGATCAAGAAAATATGATCATATTACACCGATTCTATCATCACTTCATTGGTTACCTATAAAGTTCCGTATTAATTACAAGGTTTTACTTTTGACTTATAAAGCTCTAAATGGTTTAGCTCCAGTCTATTTACCGGATCTTCTATCGCCCTACAACCCATCGCGCTCTTTAAGATCACTAAATTCGAGGCTTCTGGTCATTCCTAGGATATCCAGATCCACTAAAGGAGGAAGAGCATTTTCACATTTAACCCCGAAGCTCTGGAATAGCCTTCCTGATATTGTTTGTTGCTCAGACTCGCTCTCACAGTTTAAAGCTAGACTAAAGACGCATTTATTTAGCCAGGCATTCATATACATTTTTTATCTTACAGTTACTGTAAATTTGGCCTCTAGTTCATAAACGCCAGAGGAGAACTGGCCCCCAACTGAGCCTGGGTTCTCCCAAGGTTTGTTTTTCTCCATCGGGTCACTTGATGGAGTTTTTCGGTTCCTTGCCACTGTTGCCTTTGGCTTGCTCAGTTGGGGATATTCAAATTAAATGACCCACATATGTAGCTTTCCTGTGGCTCAATCAGTAGAGCGTTGGTGCTTGCAACGCCAAGGTCATGGTTTGTTTCCCTGGGGAAAGCGAGAACTGATAAGAATGTAAATGTTTACCCTGTAAGTTGCTTTGGATAAATGCATTACGCGTCTGCAAAGTGCATAAATGTCTTTACTGTCACTTATGATCAATTTAATGCATCCTTGCTGAATAAAAGTTTTAATTTCTTCAAAAAAAAAACATACTGACCCATACTTTTGAATGGTAGTAGTTTATTTATTTCAACAATCGACAATAACTCCTGTATTCTGTTCTCACTACATTGTGCTCCATCTAGCTGTTTCGTCTTCATTACAATTATTTGCAGAAACTCTCATATGAACCCCACTGTACAGTTCTCGTGTCATTTTAAAGATTATTTAAACTCCATAGCACGCACATCTCCTGGAAATCCTTTAGAATTCAACCAATCCGATGATGACTTCAAAGTGTTACCCATTTTCTATGCCTTAAGCACCAGACATCTGAGGTTGAGACTAATAGTCACTTGAAAAAAATGTCCTTAATGCCAGCCTATGGTCTTTATCGGCTGCCTGCGAAAGATGTCTACTTTGACCCTCAAACAATGTAGTTGAAGTTGAGGCATGTAAGAGTTTGGTTTTTAGACATGGTAAGGAGACAATGTTTTCAGCGCTATGAATCCACTTTTCATTTTTTTACACCTAAGACTCTACCATCTGAATGTCTCAACAGAAATTGAGACTCATCAGGCCAGGCAACATTTTTCCAGTCTTCAACTGTTCTGTTTTGGTGAGCTCTTGCAAATTGTAGCATCTTTTTCCTATTTGTAGTGGAGATAAGTGGCACCCGGTGGGGTCTTCCTCTGTTGTAGCCCATCCGCCTCAAGATTGTGCGTGTTGTGGCTTCACAAATGCTTTGCTGCATACCTCGGTTGTAACGAGTGGTTATTTCAGTCAAAGCTGGTCTTCTATCAGCTTGAATCAGTCGGCCCATTCTCCTCTGACCTCTAGCATCAACAAGGCATTTTCGCTCACAGGACTGCCGCATACTGGATGTTTTCCCCTTTTCACACCATTCTTTGTAAACCCTAGAAATGGTTGTGCGTGAAAATCCCAGTAACTGAGCAGATTGTAAAATACTCAGACCGGCCCGTCTGGCACCAACATCCATGCCACTCTCAAAATGGCTTAAATCACCTTTCTTTCCCATTCTGACATTCGGTTTGGAGTTCAGGAGATTATCTTGACAAGGACCACACCCCTAAATGCATTGAAGCAAATTGTGATCGGTTGATTAGATAATTGCATTAATGAGAAATTGAACAGGTGTTCCTAATAATCCTTTAGGTGAGTGTATATTATGAGAAAATTGTTGTGTTGTTTGTTCTTGGGTTTATGGTAACCTATAAGACCCCTCTAAAACAACATTAGGATCCTTTAAAATAGCATAATAGGGGCACAACTGTGGCATGTGCCGTTTAACAGAGGAACTCTGTGGGTAAATGTCACAGAGACCGTTGCCATCTTCGAGTGTCACCAAAGAGAGAAACATCGAAGAAAACCGCAGCTCTTGCATGCATTCTGACATTTTCAGAGTGCATTGAGTTTTATTATGCCTCTTGCTACGATAATTCATCTGTAGTGCTGTCAGTTGGTTCATCTTGTACTTCTGAGGGTTTAGTGTTTAATCACTAGTGTATCTTAACCTTTGCTAAGTAAGCTGCAGCCTGCTAGCGAGATGCTGTGTGAGCCAACAAGTGCGTGTGAATGTTTTGTGGTCTGGCCTTTTATTAACACTATCATACAAACGGATATACTTCAACTCGAATCAGTTAGAAGCGGTATGTGGTTCTTCCTAGAAGTCAAGCAGCGCAGTCTCTTTTTTTTTTTTTTTACTTTTGTAGTGTAGGCCCTACATTTAGATAAGACAACAGTTTAGGGTTTGTTTCATTGCAGTTAACAAACTCAAAATGTTTGGATTGAAGATGATAGTCAGGTTGGGCCTGCAGACTTGTTTTCTGAAATGGTTGTTCACGTTTGACTCATTCAAAACCGGCTTTTAGCATTCTTTTGAGTTTAATATTGAAGGAGGCGTTATAGATGCTAAGTCAAGTCAGATGATTTAAAGGATCAAGTCAAGTCCTAGTGATTTGAAGGATCCTAGATGCGCCAACATAAACTTTATACTGTCCTTATCATAGTTTTTTTTTTAAATTTCAATTCAATAAACTAATTTGACTCCAAGTCTGCTAGCGAGATGCTGTGGAAAGAGTTCCAGAGGAATCTAATTTAGACTGTTATATGCTTTTGCTGTGGTCACATGGCAACAAAGAGGCTAAAATGTTTCATCCTTTTTTATTTCACCTTCACTTCCTCCCCATTTCCACTAAACCAGGAAGACCCAAATGAGAAAGCGTCAACACAGCACATGTGGTCTTCTCACTAAATATAGTCTGTAATACATACGAAAAACGTGAACTCATTTCGCACCGCGAACATTGTAACATGAATGAGTCATTTGCTGTTATAATTAGAATGATTTACAGACTGAATGAGAATGATTTGCATTCAGTGCGAATGAATTGGAAATCGTTTCAGTTGTTGGGCATTTTTCTCATTGCCTATAGGCCCTTAGATATTATACTGAATTTGCGTTTTAATTTAGGGTTAAGCTTAATATTTAACTATACATTCTAAATATCTATCAAATTTATGGTAAAAGGAACAGCTGTTTGCTATAATAAAATATGGTGACAATGTGCCATTACGAGATGGCATAATGCCTCTATTTTACCATTTATATGCCATGTTTTATTAATTGACAATGTTAATATACCAATGAAGCACTAAAAACCAGCTTTTCACTTTAAAATGTTCTGATAATAATAACCAGAGGCGGCCTTTGCTATTTAGAGGCCTATTTCAAAGAAACAGTTTGAGGCTCCTATACACTGAGTCACATTGCATATGTTTATTTTCTGTTTATGTTATCTCTGTTAGGTCTATATTTTACAACGTTATCTCATATTTTGCTGTTACCATCATAACACAGACCATAAAATTCACCTTATTTTTGACATAAGACTGGGTGCTGTCATATGTAACTTGAATGTGTGAGGCTTCTGTTATTATCCATTTCCAGTTATTTTATCCGTACAAAAACCGTCCGTTACGCTGCTTGACATTGCCAACTAGTATTTGTTATGATATTTAATTTATTAGCACAATCATGGACAAACTGGATTGTAGCGCAACTAGTTTAACATTTCATATTGTTTTTTTACCTATTGTGGCTAATTCGTCGGAAGTCTTGCAAATTCACAGAAAAAAGCTTACTTCTGCATTGGCTAAAAAAACATGATGAACCATGAGTTTATTTTAAGTGACCTGTCCATAAAAGATGGACAATACTCATATAGGGACAATGCACAAAGTCACACTCACATAAACAAAAACATCACAAAATTAATAATAATAATAAAAAAGTAATCTTCTGGGAATGTCCTTTTACTGTTTTTATTTGTTTGCCGTATATAGGAATTACATTTTTCTTTTAAATTCAATAAATCTGACCGTGTTTTACAGTACAATTACATTCACTGCCTAGACAAAAAGTCCATTTGGATTTAAATAAACAAATACTTACTTGACTCTTTCATTGTCAATACAAGGTCTTGACCAAAAAATGTATGCACATGTATTTCCATCAAGAGGTGCATACATTTTTGGCCAAGATCTTATATTGACAATTGCAAGAGTTCACTCTGTAAAGTCTCCTCCAGCATATTTAATATAAGGTCTGAACTCAGAGGTGTCACTTCATATGCAAAAATGATTCTTCTGCATATGGAAAGGTGACTTAGCTGACCAGGTTTTTACTGTATCATTTTTTCCTGTAAAAGATTCAAACATTTTTCCAGTGCAGATGCACCTGATTACTTAAACTAAACCGGTCCTTGATGCATGTTATATTTATAACACTGGTGCATGTCAGTTTCTGTGCGTTGACGGCCCTCTGTTTCTTTTTCCTTCAACTCCTCTGGCGTCCCCTTCGAGCGCTGCGCGTTTTAGGATACGAGTCACTGATATATGCTCCAGGCTTTGCTTACAAACACAGGCCTGACTGATTTGGCTGATAAGCTTGGGGGTTTCTGGGCCCAGAGCCTACTGGGAGGAGAGCGAGAGAGCGCTGTGAGGAGGGAAAGCACCTGGAAGCCGTCCACCCTGTGCAGGGTCACTGAGTTTTGTCTGGAGGCTCTCCCTACTGTAGCTGTTAACAGCAGAATCCTGCATACTGAGTATTCCTGGACTCCTGCAGCCTCTATAAGGCGTTCGATAGACCCTTTTCACATTTATGGGTTTCTCAGAAGCGGAAGTCGTCATAGTTGGGTAAAACTCAATAGCAGTAAATGAGAGACTACATTAAATGTATTTTTTAAAACTCCACAATAGTGTTTTCACTACTTTCAGAAATAGGGAAAAAAATTGAGAGGGATTGATAACGGCTGACAGAAGAGAGAAAGCTGTCCATCTTACCGTCGCTGTGTTAGAAACACCCTCACAGCAGCGTAATTTGATGTTAAGATAATATAATACAAAGTATAGTGTTATAAATGTACATATTTAAAAAAAATAATAACTTTGCAGGATTTACAGTGCTGATGACTGTTAAAACGCATGATCACAGTCTATGAAAAGGGTCCATTGGTCAGTCGGGCCTGTTCAGAGGTAGAGATAAAACATAGACTGGACAAATGAAACCCTTTAGGGTTCTTTGTAACCAGGAACCTTTTTGAACCCATGAACCTACAAGCATTTTAGACTTTAGTGAGGTAATGTAAATAAGAAGATCTAATTTTATGATTATTTTTGTGTGTGCAGGTTGTGACGTTATGGTACCGAGCTCCCGAGGTGCTGCTTCAGTCCAGCTATGCTACTCCTGTGGATCTGTGGAGTGTCGGCTGCATCTTTGCTGAGATGTTCAGACGCCGGTAAGTTTGCACAGAATCATTATCTATCTCGCTCACTGATAATACTGACCAGCTGACTGTAAAATGAAGAAAGATGTAGGATTCAGGCGGGTGATGCTCAGTTAAACGTGTCAAGCATGGATGACCTGATTGCTTGCGTGTGTCTGGCACACATGGAGTAACAAGAGTTATTAGGGGCCAAGCACCGAAGGTGCGGAGGCACCTATTGTATCTGTGCCGGTTCTTATTATTATTATTAGGGGCCAAGCACCGAAGGTGCGGAGGCACCTATTGTATCTGTGCCGGTTCTTATTAGGGGCCAAGCACCGAAGGTGCGGAGGCACCTATTGTATCTGTGCCGGTTCTTATTATTAGGGGCCAAGCACCGAAGGTGCGGAGGCACCTATTGTATCTGTGCCGGTTCTTATTATTATTATTATTATTCTTCTTCCGACTGGGCGTCTATGGCAGCCCATAGACCGGTTTGCGGGAAAGTTGTTTTGGTTTGACATTCTGATAGAGGACAGTCCCAACTTTAAATACACCAATTTTGGTGTCTCTAACTCATTCCCTCTAGCGCCACCAACTGTCCAAAGTTGCACTTTTATTATGCTAATAACTTTTGAACCGTAAGGCCTATCAACAAAATTCTTTTTTCCTCTTGTTCCTGAGCTCATGCCGATTCGATAGCACCCTATGACGTCATTTTCCGTCATAAAAAAATGGCCGCCATTTTGAATTTTCCAAAAAACCTACTTTTGCGAACTCGTCCTAGACGGTTTGTCCGATTTTCACCAAAATCGCACCGGATCATCTCCAGGCAGTGCTGACAAAAAGTTATGGAATTCAAGATGATTCGAAGAACCGTTTTCGATAAATGCGCAAACTAATTTTACGTAGCGCTTGCGAAAACAGACGTGAGGCTGTATCTCCGCAACGCTTCATCCTATTCAGACCAAACTTGGTACATGTCATCACAAGCATGATCTGAGGCTACATGCAGCGTTTCGGCGCAGCGCCACCTAGTGGTCCGGAGATATAAAAAATGGCTATTTTTGCTCATAACTTCTGAACGGTTTCTCCAAAAATCAAAAACTTGGTCTCGATAGATTCAGGGCGTCATGCCGAGTCGACCGATATCCAATTTTCCCAGATCGGCCATTTTGGCTGTCGGCCATTTTGAATTATGTGGGAAAATGCTGTATTTTTTGAACGCATGAACGAATTGTTACGAAACTCGGTATGGGTCATCAGTACGATGCCCTGAAGGAGCCTGAGAAGTTTCGAAACAGCGCCACCTATTGGTGAATTGTTTTATTCAAACGCTTATAACTTTGGGTGTGGTACACTTATTTTCACGGGAGTCATATTTTTGAGGTCCTGAATCGTTGCCGAGTCCAACGATACTAAACATGCTGGGTTTCGTGTTACGGTTGGTGTAGTGTAGCGATTTAGCGCGAAAAAAACACTTGGCGATATCTTCAAAACCACTGTTCCGATCGAGACGAAACCACCGCCAGAAACACGGAATCATAGCTTGTTAACTATATGCAAATGCCCAAATGCGAAAATATTGATAGTAAGGGGTAGTAAAATTCAAACAAAGTCATGTGTCAGTCATTTTTTATGTGTTTTTTCATATAAATGTTTATAACTCGGAAGTGAATTGAGATATTTGCACCAAAATTGACACACATATGTATGGGGTCACTCTGAGGACACATAAAAAAAATTGTGGGACTGAGCCTCTTGGTGGCGCTATAATAGAACAAAACGTGAAATTCCCATTGACTTCAATAGAGTTTTGTGAAATAAAATGCTATACTAAACAAATGCATTGGTGTAATATTACAAAACTCAGTGTGTGCCATAAGCAGCATGCCCTGAAGGTACTCAAAAGATTTTGAGACAGCGCCACCTGTTGGTCAAAAGTTATAATTAATTTCTGAGAACGCTAATAACTTTTGAATAAATTTGCCTATTGCAATGAAACTGATCTTAATAGATTCCTTCGGTTATGCCGAAAACATAGATATCAGGTTTTCCATAATCAGACAAACGTCCTGTTCGCCATCTTTATTTCTTTGAAAAACCTTCTTTTTCGAACTCCTCCTAGACCGTTTGTTCGATTTTCACGAAAATTGAATAGTATCATCTCCAGACCATGCCGACTAAAATTTATGAATTGCACGATGATAGACAAAACCGTTTTTGTATACCACAGCATCAAAATTTAGGCATGCTGCCAAAATTACTATTTAGGCTTTATCTGTGCAATGCCTTCACATTTTGACACCAAACTTTGCATGTGTCATTGTCACCTCCCTCTGACCACATCACATCTATTTCGTAACTGCGCCACCTATTGTTCGAAAGTGATAACCCATTAAATCATCTTATAAGTTAATGTTTATGTGATTTTTTTAGCCATTTGCCCAAAGTTCTCTCAAAATGCCCTTAATTGCTCCTTGCTACAGTTGGTCTGCCACTCCTTGCCATTTTGGCATATGTTGCCGCTTCTTGCGCTTGGCCCCGGTAATGGCTGCTTGCAGCTATATTTATTATTATTATTCTTCTTCCGACTGGGCGTCTATGGCAGCCCATAGACCGGTTTGCGGGAAAGTTGTTTTGGTTTGACATTCTGATAGAGGACAGTCCCATCTTTAAATACACCAATTTTGGTGTCTCTAACTCATTCCCTCTAGCGCCACCAACTGTCCAAAGTTTCACTTTTATTATGCTAATAACTTTTGAACCGTAAGACCTATCAACAAAATTCTTTTTTCCTCTTGTTCCTGAGCTCATGCCGATTCGATCGCGACCTATGACGTCATTTTCCGTCATAAAAACATGGCCGCCATTTTGAATTTTCCAAAAAATGTACTTTTGCGAACTCGTCCTAGACCGTTTGTCCGATTTTCACCAAAATCGCACCAGATCATCTACAGGCAGTGCTGACAAAAAGTTATGGAATTCAAGATAATTCGAATAACCGTTTTCGATAAACGCACAAACTAATTTTACATAACGCTTGCGAAAACAGACGGAAGGCTTTATCTCCGCAACGCTTCGTCCTATTAAGACCAAACTTGGTACATGTAATCACAAGCATGACTTGAGGCTACATGCAGCGTTTCGGCGCAGCGCCACCTAGTGGTCCGGAGATATGAAAAATGGCTATTTTCGCTCATAACTTCTAAACGGTTTCTCCAAAAATCAAAAACTTGGTCTTGTTAGATTCAGGGCGTCATGCCGAGTCGACCGATATCCAATTTTCCCAGATCGGCCATTTTGGCTGTCGGCCATTTTGAATTATGTGCTAAAATGCTGTATTTTTTGAACGCATGAACGAATTGTTACGAAACTCGTTATGGGTCATCAGTACGATGCCCTGAAGGAGCCTGAGAAGTTTCGAAACAGCGCCACCTAGTGGTGAATTGTTTTATTCAAACGCTTATAACTTTGGGTGTGGTACACTTATTTTCACGGGAGTCATATTTTTGAGGTCCTGAATCGTTGCCGAGTCCAACGATACCAAATATGTCGGGTTTCGTCTCACGGATGGCGTAGCGTAGCGATTTAGCGCGAAAAAAACACTTGGCGATATCTTCAAAACCGCTGTTCCGATCGAGACGAAACCACCGCCAGAAACACGGAATCATAGCTTGTTAACTATACGCTAATGCCCAAATGCGAAAATATTGATAGTAAGGGGTAGTAAAATTCAAACAAAGTCATGTGTCAGTCATTTTTTACGTGTTTTTTTCATATAAATGTTTATAACTCGGAAGTGAATTGAGATATTTGCACCAAAATTGACACACATATGTATGGGGTCACTCTGAGGACACATAAAAAAAATTGTGGGACTGAGCCTCTTGGTGGCGCTATAATAGAACAAAACGTGAAATTCCCATTGACTTCAATAGAGTTTTGTGAATTAAAATGCTATACTAAACAAATGCATTGGTGTAATATTACAAAACTCAGTGTGTGCCATAAGCAGCATGCCCTGAAGGTACTCAAAAGATTTTGAGACAGCGCCACCTGTTGGTCAAAAGTTATAATTAATTTCTGAGAACGCTAATAACTTTTGAATAAATTTGCCTATTGCAATGAAACTGATCTTAATAGATTCCTTCTGTTATGCCGAAAACATAGATATCAGGTTTTCCATAATCAGACAAACTTCCTGTTCGCCATCTTTATTTCTTTGAAAAACCTTCTTTTTCGAACTCCTCCTAGACCGTTTGTCCGATTTTCACGAAAATTGAATCGTATCATCTCCAGACTGTGCCGACTAAAAGTTATGAATTGCACGATGATAGACAAAACCGTTTTCGTATACCACAGCATCAAAATGTAGGCATGCTGCCAAAATTACTATTTAGGCTTTATCTCTGCAATGCCTTCACATTTTGACACCAAACTTTGCATGTGTCATTGTCACCTCACTCTGACCACATCACATCTATTTCGTAACTGCGCCACCTACTTTTCGAAAGTGATAACCCATTAAATCAACTTATAAGTTAATGTTTATGTGATTTTCTTAGCCATTTGCCCAAAGTTCTCTCAAAATGCCCTTAATTGCTCCTTGCTGCAGTTGGTCTGCCACTCCTTGCCATTTTGGCATATGTTGCCGCTTCTTGCGCTTGGCCCCGGTAATGGCTGCTTGCAGCTATATTTAGGGGCCAAGCACCGAAGGTGCGGAGGCACCTATTGTATCTGTGCCGGTTCTTATTAGGGGCCAAGCACCGAAGGTGCGGAGGCACCTATTGTATCTGTGCCGGTTCTTATTATTAGGGGCCAAGCACCGAAGGTGCGGAGGCACCTATTGTATCTGTGCCGGTTCTTATTATTAGGGGCCAAGCACCGAAGGTGCGGAGGCACCTATTGTATCTGTGCCGGTTCTTATTATTATTATTATTATTCTTCTTCCGACTGGGCGTCTATGGCAGCCCATAGACCGGTTTGCGGGAAAGTTGTTTTGGTTTGACATTCTGATAGAGGACAGTCCCAACTTTAAATACACCAATTTTGGTGTCTCTAACTCATTCCCTCTAGCGCCACCAACTGTCCAAAGTTTCACTTTTATTATGCTAATAACTTTTGAACCGAAAGGCCTATCAACAAAATTCTTTTTTCCTCTTGTTCCTGAGCTCATGCCGATTCGATCGCACCCTATGACGTCATTTTCCGTCATAAAAAAACGTCCGCCATTTTGAATTTTCCAAAAAACCTACTTTTGCGAACTCGTCCTAGACGGTTTGTCCGATTTTCACCAAAATCGCACCGGATCATCTCCAGGCAGTGCTGACAAAAAGTTATGGAATTCAAGATGATTCGAATAACCGTTTTCGAAAAACGCGCAAACTAATTTTACGTAGCGCTTGCAAAAACAGACGTGAGGCTGTATCTCCGCAACGCTTCATCCTATTCAGACCAAACTTGGTACATGTCATCACAAGCATGACCTGAGGCTACATGCAGCGTTTCGGCGCAGCGCCACCTAGTGGTCCGGAGATATGAAAAATGGCTATTTTTAGTCGTGACTTCTGAACGGTTTCTCCAAAAATCAAAAACTTGGTCTCGTTAGATTCAGGGCGTCATGCCGAGTCGACCGATATCCAATTTTCCCAGATCGGCCATTTTGGCTGTCGGCCATTTTGAATTATGTGCTAAAATGCTGTATTTTTTGAACGCATGAACGAATTGTTACGAAACTCGGTATGGGTCATCAGTACGATGCCCTGAAGGAGCCTGAGAAGTTTCGAAACAGCGCCACCTAGTGGTGAATTGTTTTATTCAAACGCTTATAACTTTGGGTGTGGTACACTTATTTTCACGGGAGTCATATTTTTGAGGTCCTGAATCGTTGCCGAGTCCAACGATACCAAATATGTCGGGTTTCGTCTCACGGATGGCGTAGCGTAGCGATTTAGCGCGAAAAAAACACTTGGCGATATCTTCAAAACCGCTGTTC
The DNA here is from genome assembly GCF_988280905.1 of Pimephales promelas. NCBI lineage: Eukaryota > Metazoa > Chordata > Actinopteri > Cypriniformes > Leuciscidae > Pimephales > Pimephales promelas. The sequence continues at coordinate 22,996,369 of NC_142786.1, read as the reverse complement.
CGATCGAGACGAAACCACCGCCAGAAACACGGAATCATAGCTTGTTAACTATATGCAAATGCCCAAATGCGTAAATATTGATAGTAAGGGGTAGTAAAATTCAAACAAAGTCATGTGTCAGTCATTTTTTACGTGTTTTTTCATATAAATGTTTATAACTCGGAAGTAAATTGAGATATTTGCACCAAAATTGACACACATATGTATGGGGTCACTCTGAGGACACATAAAAAAAATTGTGGGACTGAGCCTCTTGGTGGCGCTATAATAGAACAAAACGTGAAATTCCCATTGACTTCAATACAGTTTTGTGAAATACAATGCTATACTAAACAAATGCTTTGGTCTAACATTTTGAAACTCAGTGTGTGCCATAAGCAGCATGCCCTGAAGGTACTCAAAAGATTTTGAGACAGCGCCACCTGTTGGTCAAAAGTTATAATTAATTTCTGAGAACGCTAATAACTTTTGAATAAATTTGCCTATTGCAATGAAACTGATCTTAATAGATTCCTTGGGTTATGCCGAAAACATAGATATCAGGTTTTGCATAATCAGCCAAACTTCCTGTCCGCCATCTTTATTTCTTTGAAAAGCCTTCTTTTTCGAACTCCTCCTAGACCGTTTGTCCGATTTTCACGAAAATTTAATCGCATCATCTCGAGACCGTGCCGACTAAAAGTTATGAATTGCACGATGATAGACAAAACCGTTTTCGTATACCACAGCATCAAAGTTTAGGCATGCTGCCAAAATTACTATTTAGGCTTTATCTCTGCAATGCCTTCACATTTTGACACCAAACTTTGCATGTGTCATTGTCACCTCCCTCTGACCACATCACATCTATTTCGTAACTGCGCCACCTATTGTTCGAAAGTGATAACCCATTAAATCATCTTATAAGTTAATGTTTATGTGATTTTTTAGCCATTTGCCCAAAGTTCTCTCAAAATGCCCTTAATTGCTCCTTGCTGCAGTTGGTCTGCCACTCCTTGCCATTTTGGCATATGTTGCCGCTTCTTGCGCTTGGCCCCGGTAATGGCTGCTTGCAGCTATATTTATTATTATTATTATTCTTCTTCCGACTGGGCGTCTATGGCAGCCCATAGACCGGTTTGCGGGAAAGTTGTTTTGGTTTGACATTCTGATAGAGGACAGTCCCAACTTTAAATACTCCAATTTTGGTGTCTCTAACTCATTCCCTCTAGCGCCACCAACTGTCCAAAGTTTCACTTTTATTATGCTAATAACTTTTGAACCGTAAGGCCTATCAACAAAATTCTTTTTTCCTCTTGTTCCTGAGCTCATGCCGATTCGATCGCACCCTATGACGTCATTTTCCGTCATAAAAAATTGGCCGCCATTTTGAATTTTCCAAAAAACCTACTTTTGCGAACTCGTCCTAGACGGTTTGTCCGATTTTCACCAAAATCGCACCGGATCATCTCCAGGCAGTGCTGACAAAAAGTTATGGAATTCAAGATGATTCGAATAACCGTTTTCGATAAGCGCGCAAACTAATTTTACGTAGCGCTTGCGAAAACAGACGTGAGGCTGTATCTCCGCAACCCTTACTCGTTTTCAGACCAAACTTTGTACGTGTCATCACAAGCATGACCTGAGGCTACATGCAGCGTTTCGGCGCAGCGCCACCTAGTGGTCCGGAGATATGAAAAATGGCTATTTTTGCTCGTAACTTCTGAACGGTTTGTCCAAAAATCAAAAACTTGGTCTCGTTAGATTCAGGGCATCATGCCGAGTCGACCGATATCCAATTTTCCCAGATCGGCCATTTTGGCTGTCGGCCATTTTGAATTATGTGCTAAAATGCTGTATTTTTTGAACGCATGAACGAATTGTTACGAAACTCGGTATGGGTCATCAGTACGATGCCCTGAAGGAGCCTGAGAAGTTTCGAAACAGCGCCACCTAGTGGTGAATTTTTTTTTTCCAAACGCTTATAACTTTGGGTGTGGTACACTTATTTTCACGGGAGTCATATTTTTGAGGTCCTGAATCGTTGCCGAGTCCAACGATACCAAATATGTCGGGTTTCGTCTCACGGATGGCGTAGCGTAGCGATTTAGCGCGAAAAAAACACTTGGCGATATCTTCAAAACCGCTGTTCCGATCGAGACGAAACCACCGTCAGAAACACGGAATCATAGCTTGTTAACTATATGCATAAGCCCAAATGCGTAAATATTGATAGTAAGGGGTAGTAAAATTCAAACAAAGTCATGTGTCAGTCATTTTTTATGTGTTTTTTCATATAAATGTTTATAACTCGGAAGCAAATTGAGATATTTTCACCAAAACTGACACACATATGTATGGGGTCACTCTGAGGACACATAAAAAAAATTGTGGGACTGAGCCTCTTGGTGGCGCTATAATAGAACAAAACGTGAATTTCCCATTGACTTCAATACAGTTTTGTGAAATACAATGCTATACTAAACAAATGCTTTGGTCTAACATTACAAAACTCAGTGTGTGCCATAAGCAGCATGCCCTGAAGGTACTCAAAAGATTTTGAGACAGCGCCACCTGTTGGTCAAAAGTTATAATTAATTTCTGAGAACGCTAATAACTTTTGAACAAATTTGCCTATTGCAATGAAACTGATCTTAATAGATTCCTTGGGTTATGCCGAAAACATAGATGTCAGGTTTTGCATAATCAGCTAAACTTCCTGTCCGCCATCTTTATTTCTTTGAAAAACCTTCTTTTTCGAACTCCTCCTAGACCGTTTGTCCGATTTTCACGAAAATTTAATCGTATCATCTCCAGACGGAGCCGAATAAAAGTTATGGATTGCGTGACGATAGACAAAACCTTTTTCGTATACCACAGCATCAAATTTGAGGCATGCTGCCAAAATGACTATTTAGGCTTTATCTCTGCAATGCCTTCACATTTTGACACCAAACTTTGCATGTGTCATTGTCACCTCCCTCTGACCACATCACATCTATTTCGTAACTGCGCCACCTATTGTTCGAAAGTGATAACCCATTAAATCATCTTATAAGTTAATGTTTATGTGATTTTCTTAGCCATTTGCCCAAAGTTCTCTCAAAATGCCCTTAATTGCTCCTTGCTGCAGTTGGTCTGCCACTCCTTGCCATTTTGGCATATGTTGCCGCTTCTTGCGCTTGGCCCCGGTAATGGCTGCTTGCAGCTATATTTATTATTATTATTATTATTATTATTATTCTTCTTCCGACTGGGCGTCTATGGCAGCCCATAGACCGGTTTGCGGGAAAGTTGTTTTGGTTTGACATTCTGATAGAGGACAGTCCCAACTTTAAATACACCAATTTTGGTGTCTCTAACTCATTCCCTCTAGCGCCACCAACTGTCCAAAGTTGCACTTTTATTATGCTAATAACTTTTGAACCGTAAGGCCTATCAACAAAATTCTTTTTTCCTCTTGTTCCTGAGCTCATGCCGATTCGATAGCACCCTATGACGTCATTTTCCGTCATAAAAAAATGGCCGCCATTTTGAATTTTCCAAAAAACCTACTTTTGCGAACTCGTCCTAGACGGTTTGTCCGATTTTCACCAAAATCGCACCGGATCATCTCCAGGCAGTGCTGACAAAAAGTTATGGAATTCAAGATGATTCGAAGAACCGTTTTCGATAAACGCGCAAACTAATTTTACGTAGCGCTTGCGAAAACAGACGTGAGGCTGTATCTCCGCAACGCTTCATCCTATTCAGACCAAACTTGGTACATGTCATCACAAGCATGATCTGAGGCTACATGCAGCGTTTCGGCGCAGCGCCACCTAGTGGTCCGGAGATATAAAAAATGGCTATTTTTGCTCATAACTTCTGAACGGTTTCTCCAAAAATCAAAAACTTGGTCTCGATAGATTCAGGGCGTCATGCCGAGTCGACCGATATCCAATTTTCCCAGATCGGCCATTTTGGCTGTCGGCCATTTTGAATTATGTGCGAAAATGCTGTATTTTTTGAACGCATGAACGAATTGTTACGAAACTCGGTATGGGTCATCAGTACGATGCCCTGAAGGAGCCTGAGAAGTTTCGAAACAGCGCCACCTATTGGTGAATTGTTTTATTCAAACGCTTATAACTTTGGGTGTGGTACACTTATTTTCACGGGAGTCATATTTTTGAGGTCCTGAATCGTTGCCGAGTCCAACGATACTAAACATGCTGGGTTTCGTGTTACGGTTGGTGTAGTGTAGCGATTTAGCGCGAAAAAAACACTTGGCGATATCTTCAAAACCACTGTTCCGATCGAGACGAAACCACCGCCAGAAACACGGAATCATAGCTTGTTAACTATATGCAAATGCCCAAATGCGAAAATATTGATAGTAAGGGGTAGTAAAATTCAAACAAAGTCATGTGTCAGTCATTTTTTATGTGTTTTTTCATATAAATGTTTATAACTCGGAAGTGAATTGAGATATTTGCACCAAAATTGACACACATATGTATGGGGTCACTCTGAGGACACATAAAAAAAATTGTGGGACTGAGCCTCTTGGTGGCGCTATAATAGAACAAAACGTGAAATTCCCATTGACTTCAATAGAGTTTTGTGAAATAAAATGCTATACTAAACAAATGCATTGGTGTAATATTACAAAACTCAGTGTGTGCCATAAGCAGCATGCCCTGAAGGTACTCAAAAGATTTTGAGACAGCGCCACCTGTTGGTCAAAAGTTATAATTAATTTCTGAGAACGCTAATAACTTTTGAATAAATTTGCCTATTGCAATGAAACTGATCTTAATAGATTCCTTCGGTTATGCCGAAAACATAGATATCAGGTTTTCCATAATCAGACAAACGTCCTGTTCGCCATCTTTATTTCTTTGAAAAACCTTCTTTTTCGAACTCCTCCTAGACCGTTTGTTCGATTTTCACGAAAATTGAATAGTATCATCTCCAGACCGTGCCGACTAAAAGTTATGAATTGCACGATGATAGACAAAACCGTTTTTGTATACCACAGCATCAAAATTTAGGCATGCTGCCAAAATTACTATTTAGGCTTTATCTCTGCAATGCCTTCACATTTTGACACCAAACTTTGCATGTGTCATTGTCACCTCCCTCTGACCACATCACATCTATTTCGTAACTGCGCCACCTATTGTTCGAAAGTGATAACCCATTAAATCATCTTATAAGTTAATGTTTATGTGATTTTTTTAGCCATTTGCCCAAAGTTCTCTCAAAATGCCCTTAATTGCTCCTTGCTACAGTTGGTCTGCCACTCCTTGCCATTTTGGCATATGTTGCCGCTTCTTGCGCTTGGCCCCGGTAATGGCTGCTTGCAGCTATATTTATTAGGGGCCAAGCACCGAAGGTGCGGAGGCACCTATTGTATCTGTGCCGGTTCTTATTATTATTATTATTATTATTATTATTATTCTTCTTCCGACTGGGCGTCTATGGCAGCCCATAGACCGGTTTGCGGGAAAGTTGTTTTGGTTTGACATTCTGATAGAGGACAGTCCCAACTTTAAATACACCAATTTTGGTGTCTCTAACTCATTCCCTCTAGCGCCACCAACTGTCCAAAGTTGCACTTTTATTATGCTAATAACTTTTGAACCGTAAGGCCTATCAACAAAATTCTTTTTTCCTCTTGTTCCTGAGCTCATGCCGATTCGATAGCACCCTATGACGTCATTTTCCGTCATAAAAAAATGGCCGCCATTTTGAATTTTCCAAAAAACCTACTTTTGCGAACTCGTCCTAGACGGTTTGTCCGATTTTCACCAAAATCGCACCGGATCATCTCCAGGCAGTGCTGACAAAAAGTTATGGAATTCAAGATGATTCGAAGAACCGTTTTCGATAAACGCGCAAACTAATTTTACGTAGCGCTTGCGAAAACAGACGTGAGGCTGTATCTCCGCAACGCTTCATCCTATTCAGACCAAACTTGGTACATGTCATCACAAGCATGATCTGAGGCTACATGCAGCGTTTCGGCGCAGCGCCACCTAGTGGTCCGGAGATATAAAAAATGGCTATTTTTGCTCATAACTTCTGAACGGTTTCTCCAAAAATCAAAAACTTGGTCTCGATAGATTCAGGGCGTCATGCCGAGTCGACCGATATCCAATTTTCCCAGATCGGCCATTTTGGCTGTCGGCCATTTTGAATTATGTGCGAAAATGCTGTATTTTTTGAACGCATGAACGAATTGTTACGAAACTCGGTATGGGTCATCAGTACGATGCCCTGAAGGAGCCTGAGAAGTTTCGAAACAGCGCCACCTATTGGTGAATTGTTTTATTCAAACGCTTATAACTTTGGGTGTGGTACACTTATTTTCACGGGAGTCATATTTTTGAGGTCCTGAATCGTTGCCGAGTCCAACGATACTAAACATGCTGGGTTTCGTGTTACGGTTGGTGTAGTGTAGCGATTTAGCGCGAAAAAAACACTTGGCGATATCTTCAAAACCACTGTTCCGATCGAGACGAAACCACCGCCAGAAACACGGAATCATAGCTTGTTAACTATATGCAAATGCCCAAATGCGAAAATATTGATAGTAAGGGGTAGTAAAATTCAAACAAAGTCATGTGTCAGTCATTTTTTATGTGTTTTTTCATATAAATGTTTATAACTCGGAAGTGAATTGAGATATTTGCACCAAAATTGACACACATATGTATGGGGTCACTCTGAGGACACATAAAAAAAATTGTGGGACTGAGCCTCTTGGTGGCGCTATAATAGAACAAAACGTGAAATTCCCATTGACTTCAATAGAGTTTTGTGAAATAAAATGCTATACTAAACAAATGCATTGGTGTAATATTACAAAACTCAGTGTGTGCCATAAGCAGCATGCCCTGAAGGTACTCAAAAGATTTTGAGACAGCGCCACCTGTTGGTCAAAAGTTATAATTAATTTCTGAGAACGCTAATAACTTTTGAATAAATTTGCCTATTGCAATGAAACTGATCTTAATAGATTCCTTCGGTTATGCCGAAAACATAGATATCAGGTTTTCCATAATCAGACAAACGTCCTGTTCGCCATCTTTATTTCTTTGAAAAACCTTCTTTTTCGAACTCCTCCTAGACCGTTTGTTCGATTTTCACGAAAATTGAATAGTATCATCTCCAGACCGTGCCGACTAAAAGTTATGAATTGCACGATGATAGACAAAACCGTTTTTGTATACCACAGCATCAAAATTTAGGCATGCTGCCAAAATTACTATTTAGGCTTTATCTCTGCAATGCCTTCACATTTTGACACCAAACTTTGCATGTGTCATTGTCACCTCCCTCTGACCACATCACATCTATTTCGTAACTGCGCCACCTATTGTTCGAAAGTGATAACCCATTAAATCATCTTATAAGTTAATGTTTATGTGATTTTTTTAGCCATTTGCCCAAAGTTCTCTCAAAATGCCCTTAATTGCTCCTTGCTACAGTTGGTCTGCCACTCCTTGCCATTTTGGCATATGTTGCCGCTTCTTGCGCTTGGCCCCGGTAATGGCTGCTTGCAGCTATATTTATTATTATTATTATTCTTCTTCTTCCGACTGGGCGTCTATGGCAGCCCATAGACCGGTTTGCGGGAAAGTTGTTTTGGTTTGACATTCTGATAGAGGACAGTCCCAACTTTAAATACACCAATTTTGGTGTCTCTAACTCATTCCCTCTAGCGCCACCAACTGTCCAAAGTTGCACTTTTATTATGCTAATAACTTTTGAACCGTAAGGCCTATCAACAAAATTCTTTTTTCCTCTTGTTCCTGAGCTCATGCCGATTCGATAGCACCCTATGACGTCATTTTCCGTCATAAAAAAATGGCCGCCATTTTGAATTTTCCAAAAAACCTACTTTTGCGAACTCGTCCTAGACGGTTTGTCCGATTTTCACCAAAATCGCACCGGATCATCTCCAGGCAGTGCTGACAAAAAGTTATGGAATTCAAGATGATTCGAAGAACCGTTTTCGATAAACGCGCAAACTAATTTTACGTAGCGCTTGCGAAAACAGACGTGAGGCTGTATCTCCGCAACGCTTCATCCTATTCAGACCAAACTTGGTACGTGTCATCACAAGCATGATCTGATGCTACATGCAGCGTTTCGGCGCAGCACCACCTAGTGGTCCGGAGATATAAAAAATGGCTATTTTTGCTCATAACTTCTGAACGGTTTGTCCAAAAATCAAAAACTTGGTCTCGATAGATTCAGGGCGTCATGCCGAGTCGACCGATATCCAATTTTCCCAGATCGGCCATTTTGGCTGTCGGCCATTTTGAATTATGTGCGAAAATGCTGTATTTTTTGAACGCATGAACGAATTGTTACGAAACTCGGTATGGGTCATCAGTACGATGCCCTGAAGGAGCCTGAGAAGTTTCGAAACAGCGCCACCTATTGGTGAATTGTTTTATTCAAACGCTTATAACTTTGGGTGTGGTACACTTATTTTCACGGGAGTCATATTTTTGAGGTCCTGAATCGTTGCCGAGTCCAACGATACTAAACATGCTGGGTTTCGTGTTACGGTTGGTGTAGTGTAGCGATTTAGCGCGAAAAAAACACTTGGCGATATCTTCAAAACCACTGTTCCGATCGAGATGAAACCACCGCCAGAAACACGGAATCATAGCTTGTTAACTATATGCAAATGCCCAAATGCGAAAATATTGATAGTAAGGGGTAGTAAAATTCAAACAAAGTCATGTGTCAGTCATTTTTTACGTGTTTTTTCATATAAATGTTTATAACTCGGAAGTGAATTGAGATATTTGCACCAAAATTGACACACATATGTATGGGGTCACTCTGAGGACACATAAAAAAAATTGTGGGACTGAGCCTCTTGGTGGCGCTATAATAGAACAAAACGTGAAATTCCCATTGACTTCAATAGAGTTTTGTGAAATAAAATGCTATACTAAACAAATGCATTGGTGTAATATTACGAAACTCAGTGTGTGCCATAAGCAGCATGCCCTGAAGGTACTCAAAAGATTTTGAGACAGCGCCACCTGTTGGTCAAAAGTTATAATTAATTTCTGAGAACGCTAATAACTTTTGAATAAATTTGCCTATTGCAATGAAACTGATCTTAATAGATTCCTTGGGTTATGCCGAAAACATAGATATCAGGTTTTCCATAATCAGACAAACGTCCTGTTCGCCATCTTTATTTCTTTGAAAACCCTTCTTTTTCGAACTCCTCCTAGACCGTTTGTTCGATTTTCACGAAAATTGAATAGTATCATCTCCAGACCGTGCCGACTAAAAGTTATGAATTGCACGATGATAGACAAAACCGTTTTTGTATACCACAGCATCAAAATTTAGGCATGCTGCCAAAATTACTATTTAGGCTTTATCTCTGCAATGCCTTCACATTTTGACACCAAACTTTGCATGTGTCATTGTCACCTCACTCTGACCACATCACATCTATTTCGTAACTGCGCCACCTATTGTTCGAAAGTGATAACCCATTAATTCATCTTATAAGTTAATGTTTATGTGATTTTTTTAGCCATTTGCCCAAAGTTCTCTCAAACTGCCCTTAATTGCTCCTTGCTGCAGTTGGTCTGCCACTCCTTGCCATTTTGGCATATGTTGCCGCTTCTTGCGCTTGGCCCCGGTAATGGCTGCTTGCAGCTATATTTATTAGGGGCCAAGCACCGAAGGTGCGGAGGCACCTATTGTATCTGTGCCGGTTCTTATTATTAGGGGCCAAGCACCGAAGGTGCGGAGGCACCTATTGTATCTGTGCCGGTTCTTATTATTATTATTATTATTATTATTATTATTCTTCTTCCGACTGGGCGTCTATGGCAGCCCATAGACCGGTTTGCGGGAAAGTTGTTTTGGTTTGACATTCTGATAGAGGACAGTCCCAACTTTAAATACACCAATTTTGGTGTCTCTAACTCATTCCCTCTAGCGCCACCAACTGTCCAAAGTTGCACTTTTATTATGCTAATAACTTTTGAACCGTAAGGCCTATCAACAAAATTCTTTTTTCCTCTTGTTCCTGAGCTCATGCCGATTCGATAGCACCCTATGACGTCATTTTCCGTCATAAAAAAATGGCCGCCATTTTGAATTTTCCAAAAAACCTACTTTTGCGAACTCGTCCTAGACGGTTTGTCCGATTTTCACCAAAATCGCACCGGATCATCTCCAGGCAGTGCTGACAAAAAGTTATGGAATTCAAGATGATTCGAAGAACCGTTTTCGATAAACGCGCAAACTAATTTTACGTAGCGCTTGCGAAAACAGACGTGAGGCTGTATCTCCGCAACGCTTCATCCTATTCAGACCAAACTTGGTACATGTCATCACAAGCATGATCTGAGGCTACATGCAGCGTTTCGGCGCAGCGCCACCTAGTGGTCCGGAGATATAAAAAATGGCTATTTTTGCTCATAACTTCTGAACGGTTTCTCCAAAAATCAAAAACTTGGTCTCGATAGATTCAGGGCGTCATGCCGAGTCGACCGATATCCAATTTTCCCAGATCGGCCATTTTGGCTGTCGGCCATTTTGAATTATGTGCGAAAATGCTGTATTTTTTGAACGCATGAACGAATTGTTACGAAACTCGGTATGGGTCATCAGTACGATGCCCTGAAGGAGCCTGAGAAGTTTCGAAACAGCGCCACCTATTGGTGAATTGTTTTATTCAAACGCTTATAACTTTGGGTGTGGTACACTTATTTTCACGGGAGTCATATTTTTGAGGTCCTGAATCGTTGCCGAGTCCAACGATACTAAACATGCTGGGTTTCGTGTTACGGTTGGTGTAGTGTAGCGATTTAGCGCGAAAAAAACACTTGGCGATATCTTCAAAACCACTGTTCCGATCGAGACGAAACCACCGCCAGAAACACGGAATCATAGCTTGTTAACTATATGCAAATGCCCAAATGCGAAAATATTGATAGTAAGGGGTAGTAAAATTCAAACAAAGTCATGTGTCAGTCATTTTTTATGTGTTTTTTCATATAAATGTTTATAACTCGGAAGTGAATTGAGATATTTGCACCAAAATTGACACACATATGTATGGGGTCACTCTGAGGACACATAAAAAAAATTGTGGGACTGAGCCTCTTGGTGGCGCTATAATAGAACAAAACGTGAAATTCCCATTGACTTCAATAGAGTTTTGTGAAATAAAATGCTATACTAAACAAATGCTTTGGTGTAATATTACGAAACTCAGTGTGTGCCATAAGCAGCATGCCCTGAAGGTACTCAAAAGATTTTGAGACAGCGCCACCTGTTGGTCAAAAGTTATAATTAATTTCTGAGAACGCTAATAACTTTTGAATAAATTTGCCTATTGCAATGAAACTGATCTTAATAGATTCCTTCGGTTATGCCGAAAACATAGATATCAGGTTTTCCATAATCAGACAAACGTCCTGTTCGCCATCTTTATTTCTTTGAAAAACCTTCTTTTTCGAACTCCTCCTAGACCGTTTGTTCGATTTTCACGAAAATTGAATAGTATCATCTCCAGACCGTGCCGACTAAAAGTTATGAATTGCACGATGATAGACAAAACCGTTTTTGTATACCACAGCATCAAAATTTAGGCATGCTGCCAAAATTACTATTTAGGCTTTATCTCTGCAATGCCTTCACATTTTGACACCAAACTTTGCATGTGTCATTGTCACCTCCCTCTGACCACATCACATCTATTTCGTAACTGCGCCACCTATTGTTCGAAAGTGATAACCCATTAAATCATCTTATAAGTTAATGTTTATGTGATTTTTTTAGCCATTTGCCCAAAGTTCTCTCAAAATGCCCTTAATTGCTCCTTGCTACAGTTGGTCTGCCACTCCTTGCCATTTTGGCATATGTTGCCGCTTCTTGCGCTTGGCCCCGGTAATGGCTGCTTGCAGCTATATTTATTATTATTATTATTCTTCTTCCGACTGGGCGTCTATGGCAGCCCATAGACCGGTTTGCGGGAAAGTTGTTTTGGTTTGACATTCTGATAGAGGACAGTCCCAACTTTAAATACACCAATTTTGGTGTCTCTAACTCATTCCCTCTAGCGCCACCAACTGTCCAAAGTTTCACTTTTATTATGCTAATAACTTTTGAACCGTAAGGCCTATCAACAAAATTCTTTTTTCCTCTTGTTCCTGAGCTCATGCCGATTCGATCGCACCCTATGACGTCATTTTCCGTCATAAAAAAACGGCCGCCATTTTGAATTTTCCAAAAAACCTACTTTTGCGAACTCGTCCTAGACGGTTTGTCCGATTTTCACCAAAATCGCACCGGATCATCTCCAGGCAGTGCTGACAAAAAGTTATGGAATTCAAGATGATTCGAATAACCGTTTTCGATAAACGCGTAAACAAAATTTACGTAGCGCTTGCGAAAACAGACGTAAGGTTGTATCTCCGCAACGCTTACTCGTTTTCACACCAAACTTGGTACGTGTTATCACAAGCATGACCTGAGGCTACGTGCTGCGTTTCGGCGCAGCGCCACCTAGTGGTCCGGAGATATGAAAAATGGCTATTTTTGCTCGTAACTTCTGAACGGTTTCTCCAAAAATCAAAAACTTGGTCTCGTTAGATTCAGGGCGTCATGCCGAGTCGACCGATATCCAATTTTCCCAGATCGGCCATTTTGGCTGTCGGCCATTTTGAATTATGTGCTAAAATGCTGTATTTTTTGAACGCATGAACGAATTGTTACGAATCTCGTTATGGGTCATCAGTACGATGCCCTGAAGGAGCCTGAGAAGTTTCGAAACAGCGCCACCTAGTGGTGAATTGTTTTATTCAAACGCTTATAAGTTTGGGTGTGGTACACTTATTTTCACGGGAGTCATATTTTTGAGGTCCTGAATCGTTGCCGAGTCCAACGATACCAAATATGTCGGGTTTCGTCTCACGGATGGCGTAGCATAGCGATTTAGCGCGAAAAAAACACTTGGCGATATCTTCAAAACCGCTGTTCCGATCGAGACGAAACCACCGCCAGAAACACGGAATCATAGCTTGTTAACTATACGCTAATGCCCAAATGCGTAAATATTGATAGTAAGGGGTAGTAAAATTCAAACAAAGTCATGTGTCAGTCATTTTTTACGTGTTTTTTCATATAAATGTTTATAACTCGGAAGTAAATTGAGATATTTGCACCAAAATTGACACACATATGTATGGGGTCACTCTGAGGACACATAAAAAAAATTGTGGGACTGAGCCTCTTGGTGGCGCTATAATAGAACAAAACGTGAAATTCCCATTGACTTCAATACAGTTTTGTGAAATACAATGCTATACTAAACAAATGCTTTGGTCTAACATTACGAAACTCAGTGTGTGCCATAAGCAGCATGCCCTGAAGGTACTCAAAAGATTTTGAGACAGCGCCACCTGTTGGTCAAAAGTTATAATTAATTTCTGAGAACGCTAATAACTTTTGAATAAATTTGCCTATTGCAATGAAACTGATCTTAATAGATTCCTTGGGTTATGCCGAAAACATAGATATCAGGTTTTGCATAATCAGCCAAACTTCCTGTCCGCCATCTTTATTTCTTTGAAAAGCCTTCTTTTTCGAACTCCTCCTAGACCGTTTGTCCGATTTTCACGAAAATTTAATCGCATCATCTCCAGACCGTGCCGACTAAAAGTTATGAATTGCACGATGATAGACAAAACCGTTTTCGTATACCACAGCATCAAAGTTTAGGCATGCTGCCAAAATTACTATTTAGGCTTTATCTCTGCAATGCCTTCACATTTTGACACCAAACTTTGCATGTGTCATTGTCACCTCCCTCTGACCACATCACATCTATTTCGTAACTGCGCCACCTATTGTTCGAAAGTGATAACCCATTAAATCATCTTATAAGTTAATGTTTATGTGATTTTTTTAGCCATTTGCCCAAAGTTCTCTCAAAATGCCCTTAATTGCTCCTTGCTGCAGTTGGTCTGCCACTCCTTGCCATTTTGGCATATGTTGCCGCTTCTTGCGCTTGGCCCCGGTAATGGCTGCTTGCAGCTATATTTATTATTATTATTATTATTCTTCTTCCGACTGGGCGTCTATGGCAGCCCATAGACCGGTTTGCGGGAAAGTTGTTTTGGTTTGACATTCTGATAGAGGACAGTCCCAACTTTAAATACACCAATTTTGGTGTCTCTAACTCATTCCCTCTAGCGCCACCAACTGTCCAAAGTTGCACTTTTATTATGCTAATAACTTTTGAACCGTAAGGCCTATCAACAAAATTCTTTTTTCCTCTTGTTCCTGAGCTCATGCCGATTCGATAGCACCCTATGACGTCATTTTCCGTCATAAAAAAATGGCCGCCATTTTGAATTTTCCAAAAAACCTACTTTTGCGAACTCGTCCTAGACGGTTTGTCCGATTTTCACCAAAATCGCACCGGATCATCTCCAGGCAGTGCTGACAAAAAGTTATGGAATTCAAGATGATTCGAAGAACCGTTTTCGATAAACGCGCAAACTAATTTTACGTAGCGCTTGCGAAAACAGACGTGAGGCTGTATCTCCGCAACGCTTCATCCTATTCAGACCAAACTTGGTACATGTCATCACAAGCATGATCTGAGGCTACATGCAGCGTTTCGGCGCAGCGCCACCTAGTGGTCCGGAGATATAAAAAATGGCTATTTTTGCTCATAACTTCTGAACGGTTTCTCCAAAAATCAAAAACTTGGTCTCGATAGATTCAGGGCGTCATGCCGAGTCGACCGATATCCAATTTTCCCAGATCGGCCATTTTGGCTGTCGGCCATTTTGAATTATGTGCGAAAATGCTGTATTTTTTGAACGCATGAACGAATTGTTACGAAACTCGGTATGGGTCATCAGTACGATGCCCTGAAGGAGCCTGAGAAGTTTCGAAACAGCGCCACCTATTGGTGAATTGTTTTATTCAAACGCTTATAACTTTGGGTGTGGTACACTTATTTTCACGGGAGTCATATTTTTGAGGTCCTGAATCGTTGCCGAGTCCAACGATACTAAACATGCTGGGTTTCGTGTTACGGTTGGTGTAGTGTAGCGATTTAGCGCGAAAAAAACACTTGGCGATATCTTCAAAACCACTGTTCCGATCGAGACGAAACCACCGCCAGAAACACGGAATCATAGCTTGTTAACTATATGCAAATGCCCAAATGCGAAAATATTGATAGTAAGGGGTAGTAAAATTCAAACAAAGTCATGTGTCAGTCATTTTTTATGTGTTTTTTCATATAAATGTTTATAACTCGGAAGTGAATTGAGATATTTGCACCAAAATTGACACACATATGTATGGGGTCACTCTGAGGACACATAAAAAAAATTGTGGGACTGAGCCTCTTGGTGGCGCTATAATAGAACAAAACGTGAAATTCCCATTGACTTCAATAGAGTTTTGTGAAATAAAATGCTATACTAAACAAATGCATTGGTGTAATATTACAAAACTCAGTGTGTGCCATAAGCAGCATGCCCTGAAGGTACTCAAAAGATTTTGAGACAGCGCCACCTGTTGGTCAAAAGTTATAATTAATTTCTGAGAACGCTAATAACTTTTGAATAAATTTGCCTATTGCAATGAAACTGATCTTAATAGATTCCTTCGGTTATGCCGAAAACATAGATATCAGGTTTTCCATAATCAGACAAACGTCCTGTTCGCCATCTTTATTTCTTTGAAAAACCTTCTTTTTCGAACTCCTCCTAGACCGTTTGTTCGATTTTCACGAAAATTGAATAGTATCATCTCCAGACCGTGCCGACTAAAAGTTATGAATTGCACGATGATAGACAAAACCGTTTTTGTATACCACAGCATCAAAATTTAGGCATGCTGCCAAAATTACTATTTAGGCTTTATCTCTGCAATGCCTTCACATTTTGACACCAAACTTTGCATGTGTCATTGTCACCTCCCTCTGACCACATCACATCTATTTCGTAACTGCGCCACCTATTGTTCGAAAGTGATAACCCATTAAATCATCTTATAAGTTAATGTTTATGTGATTTTTTTAGCCATTTGCCCAAAGTTCTCTCAAAATGCCCTTAATTGCTCCTTGCTACAGTTGGTCTGCCACTCCTTGCCATTTTGGCATATGTTGCCGCTTCTTGCGCTTGGCCCCGGTAATGGCTGCTTGCAGCTATATTGATTTCCCTTGAGTCTATAAATATTGCACAGGGTGTGTCTTGAATAATAATATGCTTAACATTAAAATATTTTAAATGCATATCTTAAAGTGCAAAATAGTCCTTTAATTTCTTTTTTGTCCACTTTATTAGTGATGGGGCCCACTTTCCGTTCACATATATATTTATATATATATATATATATATTCTAACGCGATTAATCACATCTAAAATAAAAGTTTGTGTTATACACACACATGCATGTAATGTATATTTAAGAAAAAAATATTGTTTATATACAAAATATTTATATTTATATATAATATAAATTATATATAAATCTATATACAGTATATACATGAAATTTTTTCTTAAATACACACACACATGCTTGTGTGTATATATATATATATATATATAAACCACCTCAAAATGCAACCTATTATATAATAGGTTGCGTTTTGAGGTGGTGTTTGGGCCATAATGCAGATTTTAAAATGGAAATCTGACATAATAAAATTGAAAACCTCAGAGCATGGACATTATATTAAATATCAAATTTTTGCTACGTCACACTATGGGTCACATGTAATTTGAGGGCTCTGAAAAGTATTTTAAATTATATTTATATATACCATTTTTATTGTATAATTAAAATTGTGACAAATTCATTTGAGATAGAAATTAATTTTACCCCCTTTATTAATTGTCCTCCTTTTATAGAAGATAGACATTACATATTTCCCCCTTAATAGTTTTATGAAACCGTTTTAAAAATACAAATCTGAAATTATAAAAACATAAAATTACATTTTGAAAATAAATAAATAGGATTGTTGGGCCACACTGCTTCTGACCACATTTTTTGCAGGAGGCTGAGGTTGTTAAAAACAGACATAGTCACTGTGGTTGTGACAGGCACTGTAGACCTGGCGCGATCCGTTCATCTGTGTGCGGTTTAACGAATCTTTCCAACTGCTCAACTCAACACTGCCACATTTATTAAAACTGCTCAATCCAGTGACAGCAGGATTTAACGGTTCAACGATTCTTTCTTTGTGGCTTCTAATGTTCAGCCTGTAGCAGTTTATCATTATTCATGGTTTTATTTTCTTAATGCTCTTAAAAGAGATAATTATTAAGACTTTTTTTATTTCAATAAGTTTACTGTAGATGAGATTCGATTATCTAGAGGTTTGTGAAACAATTTCTCTCATTAAATTGTTCACCTATTCAAACGTGAGAAATCCCATCTTCCAAGCGGCAGAAAGGCACAGATTTCAAAACTTGCAAGTTGTGCATGAAACAAGTGTATATACATTGCATGTTATTTTAGTTTTATTATTATTTTGATTTAGCTTAGTTCATATTTTAGTTTAATTTCTGGTAATTTCGTTATGTACTTTTGCCATTTTATTCGGGGTTTTTTTTTACCTAAATATTTATATTTAGGATTCATTTCTTTTGTTTTCAGCTTGCAATCACATCATTTGCTGTAGGGCACAGCTGATTGGTTCCTGCTGCATCAGCAGGCTAATGAGCTCGCTCAACCCTCAAATACTTGGTCAGCATTTGCTGTAGCAGTTGATGTACTCTTTCAGAAACCCTCCACCTTCCCCAGCTCCACCTGTATAGATCTGCTACGGGTAATTCATGTACACTAGATTGTACAGCAGCAGCATGACTTACATGCTCACAGCAGAGTGTTGCGTATGTATTGGCAGTAGCAAGTCCAATTCTTAGATTTATTCCGCCAAGATCAAACATATCCACATCGTCATATCCATTACCATACCAAACACTCCGAGAGTTGCCATGACAGAAATAATTTTTCTTTAACTTTTAAGCTTTAACTTAAATATTTCAGTTTATTTCCAAAGCAACTTTTTTTTTGCAGCATTAGTTCTTGCAGTTAAAGGGGTCATGAACTGGATTGTTGTATGTTTCCTGTAATGTCCTTATAATGTTAGCATAATTTTTACATCAAAAATTGTCATAATTTAGACATTTTTCCTAGCCTGATTTTAGCCTCTGATTTGAGCCCTCTGTTTGAAGGGGCGTGTCTGTGTGGGACTTCAGTGTAAACGCCCACTGCTGTGATTGGCTGACATGTTTGCATATGAAATAGCTAGCATTACATGTGGAACTCTCTCTTTCTCGAAATCTTTTACTATGTTTTTACTATTACAGCTATTGAGATTACCGAATTGTGCAAAGTAATGATTATAGCATTATATTTAGATCTATTCCCAACGCATGAAAGGTTGCAGTGATGAGCATTGAGCAGATGACAGACAGTCTGTTGATCGCATGAATAAAGATCTCATCATTTCAAAGCAATTTCTGCACTCTCACAAATGCTTTCTCCAAATAACAATGCTAACGCGATGTTAACTCAGTAGGAGCTTCGTTGTGCAGTGTAACGGCATCATTGATTTCATACCGAGTTTTGGCAAGTGTTCAGATAAACTCGCGCTGTGTGATTGACAGCTTGGGCGATTGGAAGGGAGGGTTCTTTGATCGATTTCTCTATAATTTAATTAGTTTAAATAAGATTATTTTAATCCTTTGTTTAGTCACTGGCTTGATTTGCTGATGCATAAACTGTATTGGACGATTTTGAGAGAAAGATAATCTATCTGAAGTTGAACAATTAAACATCAGAAATCACTGATCTCAGATCAGACAATTAACATGGTTACTTACATGTTTGTGTCGTAGATCCATATCGGAAAAGTCTGTTTGCAAAGTGTCGAAGTTGCGACAACCAAATCCACAGTGAAATGCACCGAATACAAACAAATAACGCACTGCTGAGAACATTCACATTGTTGAGGGTAAAAAAAACACACACTTTCCTAGCATTAGGATCATTTGGAAGATAAAGGGATAGTTCACTTTGAAATTAATTTTTGATATGTTTTAGCTTGCGTCAAGTGCATCCAAGATGTAGGTGTCTTTGTTTCCACGGTATTTTCAATTTTGATATTTTTAGGTCAAACCGTTCTTGTCTGTCAGTCATATAATGGAGGTATATGGGGTCCTCCTCAAAGAGCATGCACAGAGAAGTCCAAATTAAGCATGATTTAATGACTCGTAAATGTAAGTACACGTTGATTGCCTACGACACGAAACAAGCGGTTTGCGTGAGAAAACGAACAGTGTTTATATCGTTTTTACCTCTTGTAACCACAGTCACGCCCAAGTACTCTGTCTGCGCAAGCGCCGGAAAGCGCCGGAAGTGATCTCTCACGCGTGTACGTCACTCATTGTTTACACAGAGATTTCAGAAGTGTTATCCTTCACTGTGAAGATTTAAACATATTTAGATATACAGGAAATTGCAATGGAAGACGATTTCGATATATCAACAGACAACGTTGATTTTTTTTTTTTTTTTTTCGCAATCGCACAAAAAATCACTTCCGGCGTTTTCCGGCACTTGCGTCGACCAAGCTCTCGTGCCTTCAGATCACTTTGACGTGGCTGTCATTACAAGAGGTAAAAACGATATAAATACTGTTAGTTTTCTCACATAAACTGCTTGTTTCGTGTCTTAGGCTTCTCTGTGCATTCTCTTTGAGGTGGACCTCATATACCTCCATTATAGGACTGATAGGTTTATCCCTTTATCCCCTGCCAATGGTTTGACCTAAAAATATCAAAATTGAAAATACTGTGGAAACAAAGACACCTACATCTTGAATGCCCTTGAGCTAAGCTAAAACATATCAAAAATTAATTTCAAAGTGAATTGTCTCTTTAATGGTATTGATCCTGTGTCGATCTTTACTCGTTCTCACGTCACTATTCACTAACGCGCCAGTGGGCGGAGCCAAAGATTGGGTAATGTAGACTTAGATATTCTTCTGCAAAGGCGGTCTCTCACTGCCCTGTGACGTCATAACTGACCTTGGTTTCAATAAAAGCTGTTTTTGTAATAACAAGCAAGGTTTTAGTTTTGAAACTTGCAGGATATTTTTATAGTATAACGACCTCTTAACTGTCACAAGATCAAGGACATAATTCTCGCTTCGTGACCCCTTTAATATTTGTTTTATTTTATTGCAGCTTTTTTTTCAAACAACACAAAAGTTTCTATTAGTTTTCGTCTTGGTTAACAATAATAATGCATTGTTGACCCCATTTCATTCCAGCTTGTCGATGATGTTGAATTACCCGCCCCTCCTCGTGCCGCTGGGGGCAGTTGCGTGGGCTGATGTTCTCCTCTCCCGACGCGCCATAACAAGTGTATAATCGGATGAACAGGGAGATTTGTGATGGAAAGCGCAGACACACACTTTCACACACATCCTGTGTTTCACATTCTAACAGGCCCACCTGTCCGTCCCTTCCGTTATCCATTGATGGTGTTTGCTTTGCAGGAACGGTAGATAAACATTAGCTGACTCACTGCTTAATACAATAATCCCATAGTTCAGATAGGAACGTTACGTTTAGTTTCAGGCACGTAACTATCTGTTTAAATTGTGGCGTTGCATTTGTTAATAACTAAAGAAACCTTAAAACATCAGTTATATCCATTCACGTGTTTGGTTTCCACTCTCTAAAGCCATGTGCCATAAAAAGGCCACTGTGCTGGGCTCCTGGCATGCCTCCATTAGTGCCTGGAGGTGGGAGGGGAAGGGGGGCTTTCTTTGCTGTTACCAGCACACCTTTTCTCCTCCTGCAGGTGATTAAGAGTGCTTTTTAAAAGGCCACCTGTTGCAGATTAAAGGGCACCTGGGACCAGGTTTCTCCTCTGATGTCTGAGAAGTGTACCGCGCTGTACACGCCAACCCCAGTAATGGATGTTTTCGACTCACCTGAGAGTTATAAAGATGTGGTGGGCCTCGGCCAGCAACATATTGTATGGCTTTGTTTAAGAAGGAACTTTAACTGTTGAGGGGACAGCGTTCTCGTGTAACATGGGCCTTGGAGTTTGCTCTGCTTAAGTTGTTTTGTTGAGGGTTTTATAAAAGATCTTTACTTGTCTGATGCTCAGTTCATGCAAGTCTGTATCTCTTGGATGATGCAGTGTTTCTGAAAATGCTTTTGAGATTCTGCATCTCCTATGGCGTGAAGAGTCGACGTGTTCGTCGGCTTTCAGATCCTTGTTTACGCTCTCACAACCTGAAGCTGCTTTCACAAAAAAGAGTGAAAGATTTCACGTGTCATTTATTGTTATTCACAAATTAATGAAATATATTCATTTATTCTAGCACACGCCTCCCTAAATCTTTAGTAGTTTTAAGGAGGATGTGGAATTGCACTACAGTAAAAGCACAGACAATTTCCATTTCAAGCTTTCACCAGAAAGTAAAAGTTTGCATAACTCAATATGCTTGCGCAGTTTGGACAGCGAGTTTTTGAAGGCTGCGATATGGTTGGTTTTAGGCAAACAAAGCAAACATTTAAAACTAGTCATCTTATATCTTTTCAGAAAACGTATACTTCTAAACGTATACTTCTAAGACCATTAGCATTTCTCCCAAAAAAATTACCAAAGTGTTTCGATATTTTTCCTATTTAAAACTTGACTCTTCTATAGTTACATCGTACACTAAGACAGACGGAAAATGTAAATTTGCGATTTTCTATGCGGATATGCAGGGAACTATAGTCTCATTCCTGCGTAATAATCAATAAACTCTACTGCTGTACCATGAGTGCAGCAGGCGCGATGACTAAACACACTTAGCCCCGGTCACGTTGGAAGCTGGCCACTATTTTCACTTGTCATCAAATGCACACGTGTATAACCATGACAGATTTTACGACAGTAGTAGAAGACAATACTGTTTCCCAACTGTAGGGGGACCCTGAGAGCAAAATTTCAAAAATAACATAATGCTGCTTTAATATTATACAATAATATTGATCTGCCTGCATTGACACCATTATATGCGATTTGAACTGAGCTGGACGATGACATCACTGTTTTCTTCTAGATCTGCTGTACAGCCGAAAAAAACTTTGCGTTATTTTCCTGTTATCACTGTTTTGAAACAATCTGTTTGGTAAAAAGCGCTATATAAATAAAGGTGACTTTTGTCTTTCCTGCATCGTGAACGCTCTTATTTGTAATTGACTCGCACGCACATTTCTGGCACACCAGTTTCCACAGATTCAGATACACTGATGCATTCCAGAGGTGTCGCGGGTGAAATGTGGATCGAGACACTGGCACTTGGAGCGTGACTCAACTGCATGTACTGGCCTGGTGCGAGCGCCCTGTTCTGTGCCCACTCACTAAGGAAGCCTCTGGCCCGGCATAATGTCTGCCTTGTGCAAAAAGCCACTAATTCATTCAAACTACCAAGTAGCCCAGGGGAAGGCAGAATGTGCTCTAGACTAGAGAAATTCAGCCATACTTACTTGTTTTGGCATGACACTGCTTTAGGTGAGATCTGCCCCCCTTGACTGTTAGAAGATAGAACAGCTTTTGTCTGGTTTAACTGCTCGGGACTGACTTTGCCTTTAAGGGTTTCAGCAGTTCATGTGGTATGTGAACAACACAATAAAGGCAATTTTCTTTTTTTAACAAGCGTGTTCAAAGTGAAAAGTTACGCCAGTATCTGAAACGTCCACCTCACTTGCGAAGAATGTTCAGCAGTTTGGTAGCTAGCTAATGACAGTTAAAAAAAAAAAAAAAAATCACTATACATTTAAAGTAATAGCACACCACAACTATACATTTTTCAGCTGATTAAAGTAGTTAAAAAAAAAAATAAAAATAAAAAACTTTTGCTGATAATTTCACCCCCATGTCATCCAAGATATCCATGTCATTCTTTCTTCAGTCGAAAATAAATTAAGGATTTTTCTCCATATAATGGACTTCATTGGGTGCCAAACGGTTCAAGGTCCAAAAGACCGTTTCAGTGCAAACTGTTCAAAGGGCTTTAAACGATTCCAGACAATGAATAATGGTCTTATTAAGCGAAACGATCGTTTAAGTTTTATAAGCTCAAATGCTCGCCTTGCTCTGTTCTGTGATGTGCGTTCGTGACTCTCCTGTTCAAACTTGTTTATCAAAATGAACTAATCTTTTTCCAAGTCAGTTTGTTCGTTTCATTCGTTGAATTAACCAAATGACACGAAAAAAGATTCGCTGACCAGACAACTGCTGCTTTACTGAGCTCAATGGCTCTGGCCCAGCTGTGATATAAATGAAATGCTATTGGCTAATTTAAAAAGGGGGAGGGGCTGTTCGATATTTCCTGTCCTGTTTCAGTAGAAATTACGTCAACACATTGAATAATGCTGCATGTTTTACTTCAGTGGGCTTTTATAGGGCTCAAGCATTTAAAATGCCAGACGACATACTCCTGTGCTCACTTACAATAAACAGGACGTTATTGTCTGCTGGTGTGGACGCTAATTTAGTTATAGTTATCATTTTTGTTGTGAACTGGCCTGTTGTCACATTATTTCTGAAAAATATGCCTGTTTCTCACTCATCTTCAAAGGAAGTCTTGAAAGCTTTTGAACCTCATTCAAAAATGGAAGAATAAGGAAACGTGCTCCGTTCTGGCCCTTTGTCTGATTACAGTTGCGATCAAGTTGAGCTTTGAGTGACTATGAGGGAAGAGACTTTGAGGGTTTGGGGCTTGTCTTGCTGTAGGGTGACATCTGGTGGCGGCGGGGGAAATTGCAAGTGCAGTTTTTGCAGCTTTTTTCAAAGACTTGACTGTGAGAATGATTTATTAGTGAGCTAAATTTAGTTAATAATTCATTTGTGTCTGTTTTTGTTCCTTCACACGGTTCATCTTTGCTCTCTCACATAGAGATTTGTGGAGAGCGAAAGCAGACGGCAGGGATAAATAGCTTTTTTCTCTCTCTTTTACTCTGTGTGGTGTGTTTTGGAGACTGAGCCCTGTGCTTGTGGCTCCTGGAATTTGTGTGCATGCCAAGGGAAGCATGCCCGCCCACGGGTGTCCTAACTGGCCTGAAGCCACAGGCACCTAGCAGTCCGGGCGGGTGCACTTCAGCATGTGCTAAAAAAGTGCTCAGATCTTCTCAGCCTCGGGCTGGCCAGGAAACAATGTGTATATAGTAGACCAATGTCTATTATGTTGCTTTAGGACCTTATTTATTTATTAACTGCAGCTTATAAGGATTTTCTTTCTCTTTGCCGTCTTTGCCTCTGGCAGACAGGCAGGAGACATTCATGATTATTGCTGAATTAGGAGTGAGCATCTAAACACACAACCTTTGTTTGTTTCATGACTGTCACTGGCCTGAAGCCTTGCATTTAGTGTTTTACTCTGTGCATTTATTCATTTGTTTATTTTTTTTTTTTCAATTTTATTTTATTTATTCTTTTTGGTTTTATATATTTAAGATTATTTAATTTATTTAATTGTATTCATTTTAGTTTATTCATTTTGGTTTTCTATATTCAAGATTATTTATCTTTTAATTCATTTCTTTGAGTTGGTTTTAGACAGTGTGACTACATTAACAGTGTTAATGTAGTATTTTAGTAACATAGAGATACTGTTATAATTTTATACACACACACACACACACACACACACACACACACACACACATATATACTATATACTGTATATATATGAAGAGTTCAGATGCAAAAGCCTCTAAGTGCCATTTGAAATTTTCTTCTAGAATGATAATTTTGATCAAGCTTGTGTGTGTGTGTGTGTATATGTATGTGTGTGTGTGTTTTGGTAATTTTTTTTAACATTTTATTTTCATTTATTTTATTTAGTTTTAGTTATTTTAGTACATCAAGTTAAATAAAATGAGAAATGTTTTCTTGGCAACTATACCTGAAATAAAAAAATAAATAAAAAAAGATTTTAGTTTTTTATAGGGCTGTGAAACGATTAATCGCATTCAAAATAAAAGTTTGTCATTACATTATATATGTGTGTGTAGTGTGTATAATTATTTTGTATATATAAATACACACACATGCATGTATATATTTAAGAAAAATGTGTTCTCAATATATCAAATATTTAGATTTATATATAATATTAATTATATATAAATCTAATCGTGATTAATCGTTTCACAATCCTAGTTTTTTATATTTTATTTGAGTTGGTGTTTTATTTCATATAACAAAACTCATTTTTGTTAAACTCAACAAATTTCATTTTTTTGCTTATTTATTTTGTTTTATTTGCTCATTTATTTATTTTCATGCATCTATTTTAGTCTATTTATTTTAGTTTATTCATTATGAGTAAAAACTAAAGTGTCATTTAGAGTAGGTGTAGTTATTGCTACAAAATCAATCTTGCAATTAATTGCAGTTTTTTCTCTTTCTCCAGCCCTCTTTTCCGTGGAAACTCTGATGTTGACCAGTTAGGCAAGATTTTTGAGTAAGTGCTATTTAATGAAACGATATATAATGCTGGAATAACTTGTGTTTTAAGAGATTGTTTTATTGGTGATATTTCAGTGTGGTGGGGGTCCCTTCTCCCGACGACTGGCCACAGGAGGTGGGTTTACCCCAGAGTGCCTTTTCCCCTCGCCCTCCCCAGCCCATAGAGGACCTGGTGCCTGACATGGATGAGCTGGGCAAATCACTTTTACTGGTAAGTAGTAGATAATATCAATGCGGAGGATGTCTTAAATATAGTCTTGATGATCATTTGAATGTCATTCTATGGACAGATACCTTTTCCAGTTTGATACATTTTTATCACATGATGTTTTATTGTTAATGAAATGTAATGTTGTGCTATCTTCAGCTAAATGAATACGTTTTCAGTAAATTTTATATTTTTTGGAATGCTATTATGCCTTTAAGAAAATATAGACCGTTAGTATAAATATATTATATTATAATATATAATGAAACTACAGGCTATCTTCTTATTACATCTTTTTAATAATCTCCAGTCACTTGCTATAAGGTATAATCATAACAAAGAAAGATAAAAAAGAAGACTAAAGTGTAACCTCTATTATGCGTTTTTGGTTGTTACCATTTAGTTATGTGAATGCAAAAGGTCTCCAGAGTTTTAAAGATCAACGTGCACAGTGACTCTCAAAAGAAAGAATCGATTCTGAACTGCCTGAAACTAGTTACTTCCTGCACAAATTTGCATAATTCCAGTCTATGTTCTTCATTGGCTACTTCATTGGAACAAGGTCAACTGAGACCCTCAAACTCTGTAGTTGCAGCTGAGACCTGGAAGCGTTTGGTTTGTTTGTCTGCGCTGTGAAAGCAAAACCACTTTAATGCATTTCCAAAGGATGAGGATTGTTAAAAAGGTGCTCTAAGCGATGTCGCACGTTTTTTAGGCCAAACCATTTTTTGTCACATACAGCAATCATCTCCTCACTATCCGCTAGCTGCCTGTCCCCTAAACACACTGTAAAAAAACGCGGTCTATGCAGACAACGCAGGCTCCACAAATGGCAACAAAGACAAACTGCGGCAACCCGCTCCACGAAACATTACAAACTGTTCCAGCCAATAACTGAAAAGAAGGCCCTGGGGGTGGGGTTTGGGGGGTCAACCTCCGTTTTGTTAGAAAATACTTCAAACGTCAACAAGAAGTCACGTCACCCAACATCGCTTAGAGCACCTTTAATATATCATCTGCAATGTATGACAAACTAAAGAAAAACATACTCCTTAGAAACATCCTGCTTACGTTCTTGCAACGCTGAGGAAGCTTCAGGAGATGAAATTCAGATATAGAAATGGACGTTACGTTTCTGATGCACAGTGTAAGCAGACGACCAATCACAACAGACTGAGCCATCTGACCAATTAGAGCAGTGTTTAGAGAGACTCAATATTCTAACAAACCGTTTCAGAAACTGTAAGAACAGAGCTGATGCTGCAATGGATTTTAAGAGAAAATGAAAGTGTTTTTTGACCTTGGATGCATGTACATTTATTGTAGGAGCCCTCAATTCAATTGAAGAATTAATTTCATGAAACTATGATGTCATTAAGAACTTTTTATTTTATTTTAAAGGGGTGATGAACTGAGAAATCAAAATTTCCTTAAGCTTATGAGGTCATAATATGAGGTCATCATATTATAAGAATGTCCTGTAAGTTTCAGAACTGAAAACGTCCTTGTTAGTCCAATAAAAGTTTTTATTGATACCAGGCTCAGCAAACGACCGTTTTTCAAAGTGGGGAACTATGACGTCAAAGAGGATAAAACACCACCCCCGCAGAAGATGATCAACTCCTACTTCAACATGGCCAGTTTAGCCCCGCCCACCGATTCGCGCATTACATGCATAGCTAAATACCATAGGCTTTCCTCGTGATGACAAACCAGATCGAACTAGCAAGCAATAAACATGCCGTTCACAAAATATTGTGCAGTGCCTGGTTGTGGAAGAAGACAGTCGCTGCATACGCGAGTGAGTTAAAAGTAACTCATAATATGCAAAACTGTTATCCACTCACAGCAGTGGGCGTTTACTTCCAAGTCTACAGTGCGAGACACCCATAAAAGGCTCAAAACTGGGTTAGAAAATAGCCTATTATTTATTCATTGTGATGTTTTTTATTGCAAAATATACGTTTACGTCATACGTTTTTTTTAACAATATAAAAAAATGCAAAAAGCCAGTTCATGACCCCTTTAAAATTGATTTAAAATGTGTTGACCAATTGTTTTCTCTACTCTTTTCCCCCCTGCACAGCGTTTCCTGTCGTTTAACCCCTCCAGAAGGATATCAGCTTATGATGCACTGTCTCACCCATACTTCCAGAGTCTCGACAGCACCTGCAAGAGTCTGTACGCCCAGCCCTTCCCCAGCAAAAAGCCCTCCCTGGAGGAGAGAGCTGCTTGAAAGACTTGGTTTTCCATCTAGTCCCCCCTCACCCCATGAACTAGTCTTCCATAGCATAACGTCACATGCTGCTTATATAAAATCACCGCAACTATTGGTCAATCATATTTGTCTTTGCCCTCACTACTGCCAGCTTATACGGACCGACAACATGCTGCCTGGATTTATGTTTTTACAATATTGGAAGCTGCTCTTATCTCCCACCCGCCTTCCTCAAAGGAAGTCCGTCTGCTCAGAGGAAAACGTGCTTCTCGATTCTGAAGCCGCATCAAGACACTGCCAGGAATGGTCTGTCTGTTTGCATGAACGCAATGCACATTACATTACTTGTACAGGTCTTAACTGCATATCACTGCCGGGAACCAGCAAGGTCTGAAACGGGACCGTGTCAGTCTCACTCAGATCGAGCAAACGTAGAACCGCAACTACTGCAAATTCGGACCTGTTGAATGGAACGTCTCATTGCTAATTCACAATTTTTTTTTGAGCTCACTTGTATTGAAGGCCTCTCGGTCACAGGCCTGGAGGATTTTTGTATTGTTTTCTGCCATGTTGTTTCTCTACAGTTCAAGCAGGAGAGTGTGGACACGTCTTTTTCGATGACTTCCATAACCACGGACACGAAGAATCATTTAGTGCTATTTAATAAGGCATTTTGTTGCAAGCGTCGCATCCTGGTGTTCTCGTCATTCGAGTCGTACAGGACTGAGCTTCTAAGCACTATTTGACAACACATTTCTTTTGACATTATAATGTAATTCTACTTGTATTTGTTTTTTTCTTCAATATAAATTCCACATCCTGTTCACTTATTTTATTATTGTCAGTGTTGATTGTTGACTCTTTTTTTGGCATGTTATGTCTTAATTTTAGTGAACTTGAAGGTGTAGGTTGTTGTAGAAGACTCGTTGATGTATACCAAACAGTCTGCACCCTGTCGTCAGGGATTTAGCGCCGAGACTTAGTCGAAGGATGACCCGCGCCGGGTTGCATGTTGAATTTAGAGTTGGTTTAGAGCAGAAATAAGCCAAGATGGGTAGCAGAGAAACATGTTAGCGCATAGTTATGAAAGTCTAGTTAAAGTAGCTATAGAGTTGGTGAGTGTTATGTTCGAGGTCAGGTTGCGAGATTTGTTCAAGGCTTGGAGAGTGATGTATTATCCCGTAATTGGTCGATTAAAGGGGCACTTCAACCATTTGCATTAAGCTTTGTATTTTTAGAAACCCAGTCATGTTTTTGAATGGTCATGGTTTATTTCCTTATTTTCCCCTGAGATGGGAGAAATAAGGGTTTTAGTGTAAAAATCATTTCGCGTCATAATAAGCAGGAAGTCACATTTCATTAAAAGGTGTAGAGACTACAAACATTAGCTCATTATTATTCAAGGGCGTGGGACCCACTCACCCTACAGGCCTATTACAGATCAGTGGGTGGGACTTCACTTGCAGATACTGAATCAATATCAGCCATCTTGTTTGGAAGCTAAGCCAACAAGCGCTGTGGAGATAGGAAGTTATGACAATGACGGAAGAAACTAAACATGATTCTTTTGAAATTCTGCTGCACGAGTCCGATGTTCGTGGCTATCTTTGCGAGCCCCAGTATAGTGAAGAGCAGCTGCGGCTGATGGAGGAACCGGAGGCGGCTGCCTGTCGCGGTCGAGGAGCCCGGACTGACGCGAGCTGAGGGCGACTGCTGTGCATGTGCTCTCGCTGTGAACTATAAACACAGATAGAGTTCGTCTGCTGCAGAAAATTTCAACAATGGCAATTTCTCCTGAACGAAATCTCGGAATCAGACGAGCACACGGACGTTTGTGTTGTGATGTGAACCATCCTAGTTTCGCCTGACTGAACATCCAGGTATCATGCAGTAATTCACCATATAGAAATAAATACAAATGAGTAATTCACTAATGAGTTTGCTAATGTAGCGGTAACGGGATTCGTTTGGAGGAGGCGGGAACCTCCTCCTTCCCACAAAATGAACAAATACAAAACGAAAGTATAAGCCAGCATCCCCTCATTGACGACCGCTGTCCACACACAACATAAAACCAGGCCTGTTTCTCTCTCGCTCTGCCGTCGTCGCTCCTCATTTATGCTTCCGCTCCTCTGTGAGAGATGCGAGACCGGTGTGTCGCGCCGCGATCACGCCCCTCGCCCTCGATCGTCCTGGTCGCCACAGCCAACTAACTAGAAAATTTGTGTGAAATGAATTTCAAACTCTGTTGGCAGTTAACGTTAGCCTTGTAGACGGAAGAGTGATTTCTCTGTTTGCGCTGTTCCGGATTACTGGGTGTGGCTAACGGAGATGTGCAATGTGGTGCATTGTGGGAGTTGTTGTCTTACATACAAATGCGCCCTTCGGTCTTTTCTCGGTCAAGAGGGCACCAAATTAAAAGATTATTTTACATTTCGACTACATATATGATCAACTTTCAATCAAGCTAATGTTGAAATGGGTGAAATGCTCCTTTAAGTCCAGGTCCTTTTTTTTATACATGCTATACTACATCCTTCCATTTCCCATTTCACTTAATTGTCTGGATAGATCATCGTAAAAACTGCACCAAGCCGCAATAGATGGGTCGCTGTAGACCGTTCAGTGCCTTTGTGTTTAGTACGTGACTAAGATAAGTAGAGGGATGGAAGGACGCTGCTTCAGATTTGAGCATTTAGTCTGGGGAATCCAGGTGAAGCTGTTTGAGAATGAGGAGCTATAGGCAGGCACTGTAGTACTACAAAACATTCACACAGTTAAAGGGATAGTTCACCCTGCACATCATTTACTCACTCTCATGTTGTTCCAAACCTGCATGACTTTCTTGTGGAAGATATTCTGAAGAATGTTGGCACCCAAACAGGTTTCCTTTGACTTCCAATATATGGACAAAAACAAATACTGAGGCAGTTCTCCAAGTATTGTTTTGTGTTCTGGCTTGGAACGACATGAGTAAATAATGCCAGACTGCTCATTTTTGGGTGAAGTATCCCTTTAAGCACTGATGCTTGATTCATTCTCTCAGGATCGGTATACTCATTCTGTCACATTCCATGCTCAGGTCTATTTATAACTAGTTTTAGATTCAACCAGGGTTCATGTTTTAGCTTAACCATTAATCTCACAGTATCACTTGTCGATTATGGTCTCAAAGCTATCTGGATTACAATAGTGTTGGGTTATTTATATCATTCATTTTTGGAACGGATAATAAAACCTAAAGGTGGTCATTTCAGCATTTATTTTTTATTTATATAATATTATTACTAATATTATATTGTATGTATTTAGATCACTGTTGTGTGGCAACTTATGTACTGTTAACATTTTCAAATATTCTGTGATCAGCTATTGGTGGACTCGACTAAAAAAATGATTTCAATTGATCATTGGTGTAAAACACCAGCGTTTTGAACATGTCCACCGGACTGATGTTTGGCTGGCACAGCTTTCCCCTCCTCTCCTCCAGAGAAGTCTGTGCGCTCTAAAAAAAGACTGTTGTTTTAACCCAAATTTGGGTCAAATATGGACAATCTCGAATGCTGGGTTAAAAATGTAATTTAAACATTTAACCCAATGGGTGAGTTTGTCTATATTTGTCCCGAAGAGCTTTTTTTTTTTTGAGTGTGGTTGGATTCGGGGTTTTCAGAGGGCATTGGATATCAAACAATGTAACTGTATGCCTTAATGTTTGTGGGTCTTGAATAGAAATAATGTGCTTTTAGCTTGGTTAGTCTTCATAGTGTTTTAACATTATAAATGTATTAAATGTTAGGCTTTTGAATGTACGACCCTTTCTTGTTAGCGATGGAATTTGAATTTTAGCGTGATGTCATACTGAAAAAAATAGCACCTTTGATATTTACCCATTTCTGTGCTTTTCCCCGTGAAATATGTTTTTTTTTTTTTCTTGAATCCGTTTAACTTTGTTTTAAAGAAAATGTCTTGTTGTTTGAAATGAGTTAGTCATTTGGTTTATGTAATCGGATATCCTTTTAAGCAAATTCCTTTTAAAATTGCTGGACATTGGTACATAATGTTTTGCTCCCTATACATTTTGTTCTTATTTATTAACATTTTCGTCTTTTTTTTAGTTGACCGCAGTGCTTCTTAAGAAGGCATTCTGTCAATTGTAATACTCACAATTGTATCTGATTTCACCTTGTGTCACTGCAGACTTTTATTTTTATTTTATTTTACTTTTTATTTTATTTTGGTTTCTTTTTATTGCATTGTATTTGATTTGTATTATATTTGACCAAGTTTAAGTTTGTGTTATTATGTTCTCCAATTCTGACTCGAGTAATTTATAATGTACCCAATACTTTGAATTTTAAAATCATTAAGCTGGAAAATTATGATTAAATCACAATAATATAATATGCTAAATCATCAACAATGAATACATATTCTAATCAATGTGCACAAAGTTTTCATTCAGTTTAGCTGCTGCACAGACACTGTGTATGGAAATGATTACCATTATAATATGACTCTTGTCAGCAGCTTCATTATTATATTTTATTAATGGATAATCAAGTGTGATATCACTTTAGCCTGCATCACTTGTATATGGTTCATTCTACTTATTTTCTGAATGATTTCTGATGTATCTCCATTTTATAATCATAATATGTATATCTTATAATTTTTTATAATATGTTGCTCTTTGTTTTATGGATTTATGTTATCGTTTTAAAAAGTAATTATTTTAGCCATTTTATTAGCTGTGCACATTGATTAGAAGTGGGAAGTTTTGGTCAGGGTTTTCTTTTTTTATTCCTTTTTTTTTTTCATTGGTTGGAGAGTGATGTTCTTTTCTTGTTTTTGTAAGCACCCAATCTGTGGTGTAAATTAATAATTTTAGCCGTTTATGTTGTCACCTTTGTCATTTACAGTGCATGGGGATGGAAAAATGTGTACATGGAAATATTTGTAACTTTTTCTCTTTATCAACGCTTTGATTTGTTCAACTGTATGTATTTCTACTGCTAAATCATTCTGCATTATTCTGCTTTTAGCATCTGTTTGTTTTTTGAGTGATGAAACCACATGTGAACGTACTGTAGAGCATGTGCACGTGACATGTTTAATTTTGTTTTAAAAAAAGTCTTGTCTGGTTATCTAGTCATTATTAGTCCAGCAATGATGGTTTATCATACAATTGTAGAATGTATCTCCTTTTATTATGAAATACTGAAATTCAGTTTAAAATGAATCTTTTAAGCTATGTTCCTCTGTTAAAACGGCACGTTCTTAAATGTCTTGTTGCTAAATTCATTCGTTGAGCTACTCTTGTCTGTAAAATGCAAAGAGATGTATGATTTTGCAAGAACCAAATTGAAATGAGTGTTGGTCATTGTGCCCTTATAGAACCATATTAGTTTTTTTGTTTTGTTTTGTTTTTTTTGAAAAAGGGTTGAATGAGATATGGTAGTATTTTGTATCTTTTTTTTTTTCCTTTTTCTTTTTTTCTGGACTGGTTTTGCTGCTATAATGTTTGTCTTAGGCTCTGGCTCCTTTACAAGTTTTATTAAACTGGCCCACCTAAAGATTCCAATTTGCTGCCATTGAGAGAAAAAAAAGCTGCTTTTGCATTTGTTTTATATCTGTATCTGCCTGACGTTTTCATATTTTTGTAAAATAAATATTCCAGTGTGTAAAACTGGGCTGTAAAATTGACTTCTGTGGTGTGACAGAACAAAATGCTTCACTAAATCTCCCACAATTCCTTGTTTTATTATTTGACTTCAGCTTTGTGAGAGGTCGTTTGATAAATCGCCACCTGGACAAGTCTATTACTAATCTTAAAGGGATAGTTCACCCAAAAATGAACATTTTGTTATTGTGCACTCAGTCTCAAGTTGTTCCGAACCTGGATGAGTTTCTTTCTTCTGTTGAACACAGACTATATTTTGAAGAATATGGGTAGCCAAAACAGTTGATGGACTCCATTGACTTCCATAGTATTTTTTTTCCTACTATGGAAGTCAATGGTACGGAAGCCCTAAACCGCAAGGTAAAAAAACCAAAAACAAACGTATCTTGTTATTTCGACTTGAGTCGTTATAATGACATATCTCTTTATAACGACATATCTCATTATAACGACATAATATCTTGTTATAATGACTTAAGTTGTTATTTCGACACAACAACATATCTTGTCATAACGACTTAAGTCGTTCTTTCGACCTAAATTCTCGTTATAAGACATACTGTATCTCGTTATAACAACATATCTCACTATAATGACACATCTTGTTATAACGACTTAAGTCATTATTTCGACATAATTTCTCGTTATAACGACATATCTCATTATAACAACATAATATCTCGTTATAACGATATATCTCGTTATAATGACTGTTGTTATACACTGTTGTTATATCTGAAGTTGTTATTTCAACATAATTTCTCGTTATTATGACATAACTCGTTATTTCGACTTAAGCCGCTATAACGACATACTATCTCGTTATTACGACATAACTCGCTAAAGCGACAAATCTCGTTATAATGACTGTTGTTATACACTGTTGTTGTTATATCTGAAGTTGTTATTTCAACATAATTGAAGTCGTTATTATGACATAATATCTCGTTATTTCAACTTAAGTCATTATAACGACATATCTCGTGGTCACGATTTAATAACCATGGATCGAAATATTATATTGTACCAGCATCCTTCAAAATATCTTCTTTTGTGTTCAACAGAACGAAACTCACACAGGTTTGGAACTTAAGGGCGAGTAAATGATGAAAAAATTTTATATTTTGAGTGAACTAACCCAACAAACTCCAACAATCAGTAGCAACAAAGTGAATATATAGTCATTAGTAATTGTAAGAATAGTTTATCCAATGGGAAGAATATACAACAGACGTTCTGTTTAGGGACAGCATGTTCCCTTTTGTGTTGTAATTTCTGTCAAGTCTTGAGTAGATTTCCTTTTGTGGTTTAATACTTTTTTGCAAACTTAGGGTCTCTCTAAGGGCTTTTATGAAAGCAGGACTAAGATCAACCGTCTGAGAAGTCTTTGTTTGGGTTATGAAACTGAATCTTAGCAGAATCGATACCTCAGTGCAATTGTGACATTGCTTTCAATAGTTTTATGAAAAATGTGACTTATTTTCAGACAAAAATGTAGCTACCATTTTATGACATGCACTGCTGTTCAAAAGGGGTTTAGGTCTGCATTCATTTGATAAATACAGCAATATTGTGAAATATTATTGCATTTGAAAAATAACTGTTTACTATTTGAATGTGTTTTAAAATGTATTTTTTTTCCTGTGATCAAAGCTGAATTTTCAGCATCATTACTCCAGTCTTCAGTGTCACATGATCTTTCAGAAGTCATTTGATGATCAAGAAACATTTCCTATTATGTTGTACAGTTATTTTTTTTCAGGATTTTCAGATGATTAGAAAGTTCAAAAGAACCTGATTTAGGCTTTTTGAAATAAAACAATAAAAGTCTTTGTTACCATATGATATTAGTTTTTATAATAATTATTATGATAATTATTATATACATAATATTATACATAATAATTATAATGTATTTTTTTATGACTTTTCTCATTAATCCTAGCATATCAGATCAAATGTTGTTTAAAAAAAATTATCTCATTCCATTAGAAAATATCTCTTTAAACCAACATATGATATACTGTTTTTTTTATTTTTTTATTTGTTTTTTTACCAGATCACGTCATTTTTTTGCTAGAAAATATGTAGTTTTACCATACAAACACACGTCAGAGAGAGGGGAAGTTATTTTATTGAAAAATTACGATCATGAAAAAAATAAAATAAAACAATGATATGCACAGATAAATCATTACTATAAATACTGCAATATTGCATACAAACATCAATTATCAATTTGGATTTCATGGTAACTTTAATGACCAAATAAGTGCATAAGGCGCCCTCTCGTGTACATGTTGCTGAACAACCGCTACTTGCCAATTATTCAGAATAATCCTCTCTGCACACTGAGAACCACCGACAGGACCAGAGACATGTAAACAAGGCGAATTTCATAGATTTGGGCCTTTAGACTTCAGGCAAAATCTGCAGAAATGGGCAAGCGAGATAACAGAGTGGTGAGTAAAGGTAGTTTACGGACTTGCTATTCCAAGTACAATAATAAAGAGGCCTTTAAGCCGCAATGCTAACGCTTCAAAACACTTAACGTTAGTCAAACATATTAGCCTCGTCCACTCTTAGAATAAATGAGAATGCCCTTTAGACAGTTGATATATTTTCTGTTATGTTTGCAGTCTGATACTCTTACAAATTGTGGCTATTGCTTAGATAGAAGGCTAGTATGGTTAAGGTATGTGGCTCAGACATGCTAACTCAGCTAGCACATATTCCACTTAAATGTCCCTTTACAAGTCATAGACAGTTTGCTGCTTTCTTTCGGTTTAGCATGTGAAAAGTATTGCATTCGTAGTTTAAATTGATGAAACGTAGTATGCAGTTATTTTAGCAGCCTGTGAGTGTGACGTGGATGCTGAAGGGTTTTTATCAAGTGTCTGTTTTGTGCTTTTTTTTTTTAAGGTTGTGCTGGCTGGATTATGAATGTTAAAATATGATTATGTTTCAGGCATACTTGAATCCAATAGCTGCTGCCAGAGCCAGAGGACCTGCACCCAACACCGGAACCACCATTCAGGATTATCTCAGCAGACCTCGGCCATCATGGTACTGGTCAAACCTGATGATGAATCAGTTGTGGATGTATGTGATTTTTTTGATGTCATATATGTCTGTTTGTCATGCATATCAGGGAGGAGGTAAAAGAACAGCTGGAAAAGAAGAAAAAAGGCTCAAGAGCCCTGGCAGATTTTGAGGACCGAATGAATGAGGTAGAGTAGAGATGTTTTGTTTCTGCATTTTATACGTCAGTGGATTTCCAAGAGACCGAGATCTAATTGTTTTGATCATATGCGCTCTCTCTCTCATTTTTCTCAGCGATGGAAGAAGGAACTGGAGAAGAACAGGGAGAAAGTACTTGGTGGAGGTGAAAAGAAAGAAAAGGAAAAGAAGGAGGTAACAGTTGGTGTAGTAATCTGGGACCTCCTTTATAAAACGCAAGTACAGTCAGATTTGATCCCAATTTCAGTGGATTTCATCCTACATCAAAAGTGAGAAGTAAAACTGTTTCTATGATGGCAGAAACCGTCATGACAACTGAACAGCGTCAAATGTTTTCAAAATAAATAGTACAACATAGATAATTTGTTAATTGACTTGTTCACATTGTGCTTGAATTGAAGAGGTCATGTGATTTAAAAAGAGGGATGAGTTAGGGTGCTTTTTTATTAAATCCTTCAGAGGAACATTTTGGAAAGTGTTTATTTGCTTTTTGGATCTTTCTATGCATGTCTTTACAAATGAGGTCCCTGGTTTGTTGTATTTAAAAAAGATTTCCAATGGTTATCTGATATATTTGTCTTTGTGATTTCCAGAAAAAGAAGAAGGAGAAGAAAAAGTCCAGTAGGGTGAGGAGAGCTCTCCATTTTCATATCTTGAGCAACTGTACACCAGTAATTAATTGATAAGTTGAAAAGTGGAAAACCGGTTTTAGTTTTAAATAATGTTTTATACTGGAAGAGGCATGTGCTTTTGTAGAGTATTCAGGATCAATCAGGTCTGTTATCCACAGGACACAGGGTCAGTTTTAAGTGACTTCAAATCTAATAAATTCTGCTTCTGTTGTATTTGGTCAAGCATTCTTCATCTTCCTCCTCCTCCTCATCGAGTTCTGATTCCTCCTCCAGTTCCCACTCAGACTCTGAAGATGATGTAAGCTGAGGTCTAATATGCTCGTTTATTTGCTTGCATTGTTAAATTGACCATGACTTATCCCTGAATATTCGTCTGTTTACTGCCTTTTCAGGATGATAAGAAAAATATGAAAAAGAAGAAAAAGAGAAAAAGATCCTGTGCCCGGAGAGCATCTGATGACTCAGACACGGAGTCCGAGACTGACAGCAGGGTATTGTTGGTTTATAACTGCAAGGAAAAACATTGTTTAAAAAGATTGTTTTTTTCAGTTATGGAAGTTTCTCCATTAAGGCCCTGATATACTTCAAGCAAAATTGAAGAACTAAGTGATGGGACGTATATTTTTTTTGGGACGCCAAAAAAAGTTTGTTTTCGGAGTTTGAAAAGGCTTGCTAGAGCAAACATTCCAGAAAAGTTCACTCTAGCTGGTAAATGCCTTCGAACTACCATTGGTCTGTGGCTCTGAGGCTTCTTTGGTTCATCACTACTTTCACAAGCAAAAACATGAACAGTAGATAATGAAGTAAATCTAATAAAAAGTGACACTGACTGTAGTGTAAAGTTGCTTTATTTAAAGCAATCTTTTAAATAAAGGGCTATAAATAAACTTGTGTGGAGAGCTTTTGCAAACATCCACATCTCTATGATCAGATGCTTAACTTGTTTTCTCACTGCTGTCCTTTTTATTTTATGTTTACTTTGTTATTGAGAGGAACGCGCACAGCACATATTTCCATATTCATCTAAACATCGCTCTCAGCAGCGTTGTGGGCGTCAGGATGCTCGCTAACAGTATACCGCTGCAAAGGTATTTCAAACTTCTTTTTACCTCTAAGCGAAGAATAAAAAAAAAGAGCTTTGGCGTGAGTATATCGGGGCCTTAACTTTCCATAATGTATTGCGCATTATTCTAGATTGGCAGCTCTTGTAGAAATTGTTGCTGATTTGTCTTTATGAATATGAATTTCCACTGCTGAATTAAAATAAAAGCTAAATTGCTGATGATAATGAAGATATTTGTCAATAGGGCTGTCAAACGATTAATCGCATCCAAAATAAAAGTTTGTGTTTACATAATATATGTGGGTGCACTGTGTATAATTATTTTATATATAAATACACGCACATGCTTGTATATATTTAAGAAATATTTTCATGTATATACTGTATATAGATTTATATATGATTTATATTATATATAAATTTCAAAAAAAAAAATCTTACATATACATGCATTTGTGTGTGTGTATATATATATATATATATATATATATATATATATATATATATATACTGTATATATATATATATATACACACAAAAAAAATTATATATTATATACAAAAAAAACCAGCCCTATTTGTCAAGACTTGATTCCTGATGTCTTTTGTCTCTAGGAGTCATCCAAGAAAAAAAGGAAGAAAATTGATGGAGAGAAAGTCAAGGTACTGAAAACTTTAAAGTTTAATGATTTAAAGTGATATTTAAATTTCTATCTTGAATTACTCACACTCATGTCATTCCAAAACCGTAAGACTTTCGTTCATCTCCGGGACACAATTAAAGTTTTTTTTGATGGAATCTGACGCCCGTTTCACACATACTCCGTGTGCAGTGCGTGTGTGGTTCGTGTTGCGGTGTATATACTGTACAAGAGTAGCACGCGCTAAAGTGCTTTCACATATGCTGCGTTTGCAGTGCGTAACTGATCCGTGGCTATACCACAAATGCATACTCACTATTTTTATTTCAAATTCAGAATTTATGCAGCAACTTTTTCTTTGTACACTTTTACAAACTTGAATGTTTGTATGCATGTTTAAACACAATATAAACAATGTAGGACTACTTAGTAGGAATATTTAACCATGTATTTATATTAAAATCACAAACATTTTAAATTGATATTGACAAAAAAGCTTGTTTTTCTCAAGGAACTTGTTTTTCTACTTTGAGACGAGTGTTGTTCATAATGTCCTTGTTGAGGTAAATTGTAGTTTATCTTGCTTAAAATCCCGGTCTTAAAGTAAAAAGATGAAAAGTAGTTTATTTTAATTAAATACATTTAATGTAGGAATCTCACCATGTAGATCTGCGAACATGTTGCATCTCTGGTTTTGTATGCAAAAAGAATGATTGAGTTAGCCATTTGGTTTCAGTTTCTATAGGCTCTTAAACAGACACACGCAAACCGGAGCGCCGGCGCTCCCGTCGGGTTAAAAAGACCTTAATTTGTGTTCTGAAGATGAACCAAAGTCTTAAGGGTTTGGAATGACACGAGGGTGCATACTTAATGACGTCATTTTCATTTTTGGGTGAATAACCACTTTAAAGACATTAAAGAAATAGATTTTTTTTTTTAAAAATATAAAATTGCCCTCATTTAATTTCAAAGTTTTTTTTTTTCTAACAACAGTTCATAGTACCATATCCAGATATTAGATTAGAATGATTTCTGAAGGATCATGTGACACTGAAGACTGGATTAATTATGCTAAAAATTCAGCTTTATCATAATAAATTACATTTTGAAATGTATTCAAATAGGAAACAGTTTAAATTGTTATATTTCTGTTTTTTTACTGTATTGATTATCAAATAAAACTTCAACTTTTATAAAACTTATAGACCAAAAACTTTAGTATTGTTTTGTATCAGTATCATGAACAAAATGTTTTTGTTTGAAAGGATGAAAAGGATGCTCGAAGGAAGAGGAAAGCTGAAAGGAGTCAATCTGAGTCTTCAGACGAGTCTGATGTAGACAGAGACGTAAGAGTCTTTAAATCCTCTGTGACCTTAATATGTGTCATTACACTGTTTAAGCGCAG
Source organism: Pimephales promelas (assembly GCF_988280905.1). Taxonomy (NCBI): domain Eukaryota; kingdom Metazoa; phylum Chordata; class Actinopteri; order Cypriniformes; family Leuciscidae; genus Pimephales; species Pimephales promelas. The sequence continues at coordinate 22,955,741 of NC_142786.1, read as the reverse complement.
CAAATACCATGTGACATGCGAAACTCATCTGCAAATGTTTTTGTTTTTTTAGGCTGAGCCCAAAAAAAAGAAACACAGTAGTGAAGAAAAGGATAAAATTACAGTAAGTCCTCAGTGTAAAGCGGTTTATCCATGATATAAATTTGGCTTGTTTTAGCCCTTATGAGGGCAGAAACAACTGAACATGCTACCCGCATCACTCACAGAAATGTTATAAAGAGTGGATTCGCAAAACAGAACTCAAATTGAGCCCCTATTATGCTATTTTAAAAGTGCTGTGTTTTACGATTTGGTCTTTTTTTGTTAGGTTCAAATGCATCTAAGGTCAATTTTTTTTACATTTTCTCATAATATACATTGCACATCACCTTATTTCTCAGATTTTGAAAACAGTTTATTTGATTCAATCTCTCTAAATCAGTCCTTTCTGAAAGACTACTCTTCTCTGATTGGTCAGACGGCCCACTCTGTTGTCGTTGGTTGACCGCTTACAGTGCATCTCGGAAATGAACCGCATAGCTCTGGAAGCTTCCTCAGCACTTGATAGTTGATACTCGGAGATACGAATAGTTATGATAGCGTTAGGGGTGTAACGATACCCTCATGTCACAAATCGATACATATCACGATACTGAACTCCCGATACGATATTGCGATACTCCAACACATATGATAAAAGATTAACAAAAAAATGTACTGTTGCTTAAAATGCTTAATTTGATATTACAATGTGGGTTTAAAGGAATAGGGTTGGACTTGGTGCTTATAACCCACGGACAATGGTGACACCAGAATAACATTCTGATTCTAAAGCTGAAAATACTTATTTTAGACGAATATGCTTGATCTCGATATATTTAAAATAATGTCGGCCACTTTTTACTGGTAACATCAGACATTTGGCATCATCAGCACCCACAAATATTCCCACATTGCATTATTATACATTATAATCAACATTATATATAGTAGTTTAATGTATTACTGACACTAAAACTCTGAAAATTTGAATTTTCTCACAGTAATTTTTATTTTGGGGGGGACTATCCACGATACATATTGTCACTATCTACTATACGTATTGTTGCATTTTTGTATTGCGATATATTGTTACACCCCTAGATAGTGTCAGTTTTTCCCATAGAGTCTAGACTGTAAAAATTATGGACAAAGCGTCTGTGACGTCACCCATAGACTCTCTGAAGAACGGGCTTGATGCTGTTTATGGGGGGTATATGGGCGGCGCCATACTGGAAAATCTTGGAAAATACAAAATACAAAAGTTTCAGAAAGGATACAGAGTTGGTATGATGTGTTGTGTCAGATCATGACCGAGACGTCAAACTCACTCGGCGCAGCCCGTTATCAGCTGTCAATCAAAGTTAACCGCCCTTATTTGTCATACGTTTATATCTAAATATGATCTAAACTAACAAGTAAGAAAAAAATTCACCCCCCTCACCGTTGTCAGGCACGCACAACATATTGAAGATTACAATAAAAGTCCATGGGACCAAACTGTAAACATATGAATTTATGCTGTGAAAACGGAGATTATAACATGACGTCTATGGATATTTGCTCCCTTTTGGGACCGGCCTCTAGCGGATTTGAGATGTATTGCAGTTTATCGCACTTCCGGGTAGGCTTCATCTTTCAGATTAGAATGTTGCCGCTTGGTTTTTCCACATCAATTTGAGCCCGAGTCCTCGTCCTCTTGAAGTGCAGCGAAGTGGATTCTCAGCACTGAAAACAGTGTCTTCTCGACATGAACAACACAAACCAAACTCTTCCAGTCTCAGCTATAGCTACAGTGTTTGAGGGTCGAAGTAGACCTTGTTCGCAGGCAGACGATGAAGACTATAGGCTGGCATTATGTACATTTGTTGCATTGTTCAGGTATGTATCAGGAAGTGAGACTGCAATTGCTGATGACTTACTTCACCAGTTCAGAATTGATTCTTTCTTTTAGGAGACTAACTTTATTTTTCTCGCACTTTGATCTTTAAAACTTTGCAGACCTTTTACGTTCATAAACAACACTGCATGAAAGCTGATGTTTGAAAAGGGGCATTTTAATAATTGAGAATGATTTTTTTTTGTACATTTATAGGACAAGTCTAGGAAGAAAAAGAAAAAGAGGAAGCATAAGAAACACAGCAGAAAGAAAAAGAGGAAGACTTCTGGCTCTGAGTTGGACTGAAGGGCTAGTGTGACGTCCTCCGTGACGGGCGGCTGGAATTGAGTGGGAATGGAGACGGAGCTCTTGCCAGACTGTGGGAGAATAATCCCCATTAGATATCTGTTCAAGTGACTCTTAAATGCGGGTGCTGCTTGGCACCGGACGGCTGTGTGGCCGACTTGGATGAGAGGCTCAAGTGGTCGGGGACTTGAAAGGGGTTTGGGGTTCATTAAGCTCGCTTTGTTTGTTTTTTAAAGCAGATGATTCTCAGTCCAAATAAAAGTCATTTACACCAATGCTGGCCCTGTGTACAGTATGTTTGTGCTGATAGATTTGCTGGTTTATGGGTTGTAAAGGCAGTTGAATTTGCATTAAATATTTTTAGAAAATTCCTGCTTCTGTTTTTTCCTATGAACCTGACAATTAAATTTCATTCTGTGATAGTTAGAATGAACCAGTGTTTCTTGCACCGATCTTCAGCGGCACAAAAAAACAACAACATATTTTTACCCAGGTTGTGAATATGAGTTTGCGATCTGTGTTAAATGTGATGCAATAAAGAGGGTGTATACTGCGAAAAATGGCACAAATGACTCTTATGAGCCAGTGCTTTTAATAAATAGTTTGAAAAGGCTAATTGTAACACTGTGGCTGCATTTATTTGATACAGTGAAATATTTTGATCATTAAAATGAACCGTTTCCTATTTGAATATACACAGCCCAATCCAAAAAAAAAAAAAAGTTTGGGTTTAAATAGGCAAATGCTTCAGAGTCTATGACTAGATCATTATTGCAACGATTATTATGTTTCTAACATGTTCTCTGTTTAGGAACTGTTCTTTTAACCATAATTGCTGAAGTGTGTAGCTTTTCATTTCTTAAACAACCATGTTGGAAGGCCATATTCTGGGATGATAACGTCAGGATTCATCAGGCTCAAATTGAAAGAATATTTGGAAGAAAGCATGAAGAATCATTTGCACACATGAAGTGGCTCATCTGAGTTCATTGAAAGTGGGATGTGCTGGAGGAGACTTTACAGAGTGCTGGACTCTTGCACTGTCAATACAAGATCTTGACTAAAAATGTATGCACCTCCAAGTGTTGTGATGTTATTTCCATCAAGAGGGGCATCCGATAATAAGGCCAAAATAAGTTTGTTTGGCTGGTAAATGCCTTCAAACTACCATTGGTCCGTGGCAATTACGTAATATGTAGGTGTGGCTCTGGGGACAGTCATAGACTCTTAAGTATTTGCCTATTTAAAACCAAACTGAATTTTTTTGGGGCCGGCCAGTGTATTTTAAAATGTAATTTATTCCTGTGATGCAAATCAATGACACATTAGTCTTAATAATGGGCTATGAGCCCTTTTTTTCGATAGCGCTTCCACACTCATAGTTGCTGTGGACTTAAATGACACCTTTAGGTCTCTTCATGGCTATTTATGTGTGTGATAGTTCCTGAAAACATTGTCTTCCTGAGTCATGCTTGGTTTCAGATGAAACTTTGCATGCGTCTGCACTGAATATCCGTGTGTCTGTCTCTCACTTGCGCTGGTTTCACACCTGTAGCAGTATGAGTGTGTGCCGCAACTCTTTGAGAGAACTTCCCTTCTGAGATCATCTGATACTGTGTGTTTAAGCTGTGTTCATCTGCAGTGAGTGTGTGTCGGTGAGCCTGTCTCTGGCCCTCAGGGTGACAGCAGTGTTTTGGAAGCTCGTCCAGGTGTGTGTGTCCAAATGGCACGTGGGCGGGGCCTAGACTAGGTTCTCTCATTTCCCTGGCAAATACTGTCACCAGTTCCCTTTTCTTGTCACACAGCTTCTGGAGATTCTAGCAGAGATGGAATGTGTTGGAGTCGTCATGTTTCTTCTGACGTGCATCTTATTTCTCTTCGTTCCTGGTAAGATGATTTTTATGTTTGACTGACTTTGACAACTTTCACTGAACTTTCAGTAAAAACAATTTCACGGTCATTTTTGGCCAAAAATTTGACGTTGAGCCATTAAGAGAAAGCCAATAGTTTGGGACATCATCTGAATAAATACATTTACATTTTTGAAATTCGCAGTAGAATAAATGTTTATTATTTTAATTAAAATGTACTTTAAAGTTATTATGCTTAAGGAAGAAGGTGGATTGACACCTTTAATTATTTATTATGATGATGAGTGTTGACTTTCAGCAAAAACATCCTTCTCTGCACATTAAGATTGTCAGGTACAGAACCTGAAAGACTAAAACTGATTTGATTTGAATTCTGTAATTCTGACTTCCTACATTCGGACATTTTCACTTCCATTTTGAAAACTTCGATGGAATAGATTCCTACTGTGACTGTCAGTCTTTGTCCTTTTTTTGTTTTAAAATTAAATTTTTCACAATTCCATTTCATTTTATAGGACCAAAGTAAACAAATCGATATTTTAAAACATTAATTATTTTATTGTATTAAATTTAATTGAATTTGGATTTTTTTATATAAACAAATCTGTATGATTTCATGTTCAATGTTTTTAAATGTGGTGGCATTATAGTTTTATTATTGTGTGCTAAATTAATTTTAAACATAACATTAACATAAACACAAATGGTCATAATCTTAATATTTGTGCTATGCATTACTGTTGTAAAAATCACTGTTTTCATAAATCCATTTAAATTAATACACAAAATAAAATTATATATATAATTAAATTATTTATTATTTATATTTATATAATAAATTGTATAAAACTTAATAAATCCCCAATATTTTTTTACAGATTGTACAAATATGCAATATTATATTTCACGATAAAAATAAATATGTGTATAAGGGTGGGTAGGAAGGTGTTGCTGAATGTCAGCAGTCATCATCATAATAAATAATCATAAAACATATCCGTCTACCTTCTTCCTTAAGTATAAATAAACATGAAAATAGAGTGTGTGTGTGTGTCATATATATATATATATATATATATATATACACAGTACATACATATATATATATATATATATATATATATAATTATACACTCATATTCTTGTGACAGATAGTTCCTACATTTTGATTTTTGTCTCACATGATGCTTCAAAAATACACATGCACAAACATCCAAGGCTTAGTGGATTATTCACAGTCAGGCTTTTGTTCATTTTCCAGTCCACACATTATGTGCATTTTGGTTACAGCGCAAATGTCTGTACTGGACTGTCATGGGATGTGAACAGCAAATATAGCAGTGTTTGTTTGTGTTTTGGAAGTTGATGGTTTGCTTGTTGGTGTGAATAGCTCAATACCTAATGCCTTTTGTTATGGTGGTCTAATTGTGCTGTTGCTATCCCCGAAATAATCCTTGTTTGGAGACAATAAGACCAGAACAGGCCAAGCACACAATGAGTGTGATAAGTGTGCCATAAAGTCATGCACACTTTCACTTCCACTGAACCTGCCCTCTGGTTCTCTGTGCGTGCAATAGGGGTGTCTTTATTTATTATTTAGCACACAACACGAGCCACACAGTTGTCTATTGTAATGCATAACATTGTCTGTCAGCTGGCCGATAAAGCGAATAGGGTGGAGAGGGCCGTGTCCGGGTGGTGAAGGGGTATGAGAGCGATAGAGCGAGGGAGGAGTGAAACTGTCTGTACCTGCCTGCTGCCACACTGCCTTGCCTAGCAACCTAATGCAGATTAACAGCTGTCAGTTAAAGCAGCCCACCATCACTGTGTCCATGCTAAAGAAATCTTATCCTTAAGTAAATGAGATATATCAGTTTAGAGTTCAATAGAGCAGCGCACTCTCTTTACAGCTTTATCTGAGCATTACTTTTGCGATCAGAGATAGGAAGGTCTTCATGTAACATGTGATGAGTGTTTGCTCACCGACCAGTTCAGACAAATGAGAGAGGACTTGATGTTTAATCACTATCATTCTGAGAAGCTGGTCAATATTTGCTCATGCAGGTTTGATCATGCGGAGAGGGCAAAGGCAGATCTGTGTGTGTGTGAACTAATTAATCATGCTGGAATTGCAGATTATGTGAGGGTTATGTCTTATTCTGCAAACTTCTTATTGTACTGTTACTTGAAGTGCCCAGTTGAACCAAAGGAGAAGGAAAACTGCTCGGATTAGCAACGGATTTGGATGAATGTTTTAATCAGCGATGTCACTGTTAATGAGAAACATTGCAGTCGCGTTCTGCACAAATGACCGAAAAGTTTAATATTGAGCATTTGAAGCCTAGCATGGCGTTATGTTGTACATACAGATGGTATTTTCTGCTTTGTGGAAAGTTCAGTGTGTGTGTGTAGTCCCTTGTGATCAAATAGTGTCCTTGATTATATTGAATGTGCATTTGTAGCGTACTTCAAATAATAAAAGTAGGCTATAGTTTTTGTAAAAACGTGTGCAGATTATATAATATTAATGAAATGAAATGCCACACTGAAGTGTTCACTTTCATGACTGTTACTTAACACACTTAAAGGGATAGTTCACTTTGAAATTAATTTTTGATATGTTTTAGCTTACCTCAAGGGCATCCAAGATGTAGGTGTCTTTGTTTCCACGGTATTTTCAATTTTGACATTTTCCGGTCAAACCGTTGTTGTCTGTCAGTCATATAATGCAGGTTTAGGGGGTCCACGTCAAAGAGCATGCACAGAGAAGTCAAAATTAAACATGATTTAATGACTCGTAAATGTAAGTACACATTGATGGCCTAAGACACGAAACGAGCGGTTTGTGTGAGAAAACGAACAGTAATTATATCGTTTTTACCTTGTGTAACCACAGCCATGTCCAACTGATCTGAATCAGTTGTTCAATGTCCAACTCCAACGTTCCGCCGGAAGTGATCTCTCGTGTGTGTACGTCACTCATTGTTTACTAAACATATTTAGATATCGAAAACGTCTTCCATTGCGATTTCCTGTATATTTAAATATGTTTAGATCTTAAAGGTAAAACTTCCAAAATCTCTATGTAAACAATGAGTGACGTACACACGCGAGAGATCACTTCCGGGGGAACGTTGGGCATGGTTCAGTTCGGTTCAGTTGAACATTGGACAACTGATTCAGATCAGTTGGACATGGCTGTGGTAAAAAATGATATAAATACTGTTCTAAATTTAAACTATAATACAATTTAATTTGATGCATGCAATTAAATGTAAAAAAAGCATAACATTCAGTTTGCACTAAGAAAATTCTTAGTGCAAATTAAAGAATTTAAAAAAAAATTAAAGTATGTTTCCGTAATAAGTAATTTTTTTAGTACGCTGAAGTGTATTTTTTTAAGTGTAAGGGGCGTGATTTCCTTTTGTTAAATTTCCTTTTTTACTCACAAAAAATGTTAGATTTTTTTTCAAGTTCATCACAAGAGACAATAAAGCTGTTTAGCTTTTTAGTTCTAAAATCCGATAAATGCAAGATGTTAATTTGCTACATAAAGGCATTTGATCATTTCAAACTTCACAATTTAGCTATAACTGTTTCATTTATGCTGTAGAACAAAATATGAAAGTCTTTTTAAGTTAACTTAAGTACAGTACTCAAGTAAATGTACTTTGTCACTGTCCACCTCTTTAGACCTTATTTTAATCATAAATCTAAAACTGCTTTTCTGAAAAAACATTTAAAGGGAATCCATGTTGACTTAGCATCCAAATTGACGTGATGACTGAACTCTGACATAATTATTTATGTATATCTTAAATATTTTTTGACAGGGGAAGTCATTAAACACCATTTTACACTCTCTTTTGAACAGGTACAGACTCTGAATACATTTCCCTGGAGCCCACGCATCATGGGAAAAGGGGCGACTCTATGCTCCTCAAAGTTGAGACTCATTTTGATGTTCGGAATGTAACGTTCCAGGGGACCTGGCATAAAACTAACCCCAGTCTCACTCATTTGGTCACTTTCACAGAGAACACTGTCATCCTAAATATGCTGCTGAAAAACAATATGGAGCTCAATTTTCCTAATGTCTCACTATATTTCAAGCATCTGGATGAGGACACACAGGGGGAATATGAGCTGAAGATCAACATCATCTTCCCAAAAATCTCCGAACCAGTGACTGTCACTAAAAGAGTAACGGTCACAGTCAGCGGTAAGAGCCTTTGAATGTTTTCTTGGGTTCTCATACAAATGCAAGTCTGATTCCTATGGAAGCCCATTTCTGGCAGATAATAAAGAAATCATGCTCTAGTAAGTCATAATTATGGCATAAAATGTTGAAATTATCACAGTCAATTTAAATAGTTGAAATTATGACTTAAAAATCTAAATTATTCCATACTAAATTGAAATTGACTTAATAGTAGGGATTATGACTTAAAAAGTTGGAATTATTACTTTAAAAGATATAATTATGAGACACTACATTGAAATCCTGTCTTAAAAAGTTGGAATTATAACTTTAAAAATAAAAATTATGAATTAAATAGATAGGATTTTACATTATGACTTAAAAAGACCAACTAAATCTAAATGATTCTATGATTTTAAAAGTGGGAATTATGACTTTAAAAAAATCTAAATTATGCTCTAAAATGTCAGAATTGAGTAAAAAAGTCATGTTAAAAGATAAAAAGCCCAAATTAAAACGTACAATTAATGTTTTTTTTCTCTGAGATGGAAACGGGCTGCCATATACGCATATTTCAGAGAATCTCTTTTCTTGTAAGCACTCAGTTTTATGTCTTGTCTGCTTCCAGTGCCTGTGTCCGTCCCCGTCATTAGTAAGACCCCAGAATCAGAAATCGTGGAAGACAGGGACAATGTGACGCTGAGTTGCTCAGTTGAACACGGGACAAATGTACAGTTCGAATGGCTAAAGGACGACTTTCTTGTTGGTCCAAGTGACCGGCATACATTCTCACAAGATAATCGGACGCTTGTAATAAACCCTGTCAAGAAAGAAGACATCGGTCGATACGTTTGTGTGGCGATAAACCCCATTAGCAGTGCGCCAAGCAAGCAGGCTGAGCTCAGTGTGTGCTGTGAGTATCTGTCATTCTGTTCTGACTCATTTATCATCTATTATCATCCCATGTGTAAATCATTGCATCGTTATTGCACACTGTCCAGCAGGTTCCTCCTGCAGCCTGACAATTAACTGCTGTTTGCATTGTAATGCAAACGTTAAACATGATCTGTCCTGACACGCCTTTTATATTAAAGCAAAGGTAGATGAAAGTGGGTCAAGCTATTAAAGGTGTAAAGCCTGTTTTTTTTCCTTACTAAATTTTTAACATTAAAGAAATCATTAGTATTTAAAAATAATTTTAAAAAAAAGTTTAAAATCGCGTACACTCATGAGATAAAGACTAATTTCAGTAGCCTAATAAAAGCTGATTTATTTTACATGAAGGGGGTCCCCTCGTGGGGGCCGCCATTTTGAAATCGCATGACCAGCTGAAAAATTACTCAATTTTGCTCCTTAACCTTCCTGTTGTCTTACAATATAAGTTACAGAATAAAGTAGGGATGTCAACGATTCATCGAGGATCGATTAATTTTCGATAAGACATTTAATCGATAAAAAATGTTATTATCAATTAACCATGCGTGTGCGTGTTCATGCGTTCGTGCTGCTCCACCGCGAATCATGTAAGTGAGCGAAGAATTGTCGCTAAATCGTGATCTTTAGCGAGCGTTGCTCAGAGCAATGATAAGTTTTTGTAAATGATCAAAAACGTAGGTGGTGTGGCTAGCAACTTTTAAAAGCACTGGCGGGGAAAGAGTTAATAGTAGACTACACTAGAACTTTAGTGTAGTAGAACTAAAACAAAGTAATAGAAAATTGCAATGAAATTAAAAAAATGAATGTGTTGAAAAACAAACCACGATTAATGTTTTTTGCTACTTTACCAAATTTTTCAGATGGGCCTTATAACCTGGCAGTAAATTCTGAGCAATGTCTGAAAACTGAAGGCGTGTTCACAGTGAACCCTGGGGAAATGGTCTTTTTTGAGTGTTATGCGGACTCGAACCCTCCCAACACCTGCGCCTGGATCTCTATAACAAAGAACGACACAGAGGTTATCATGATTGGGCCGCGGTTTGAAGTGAAGCCGTATGAGTTACCTCAGAGTAAAGAGTTCTTGTGTAGAGCATTCAACAATGTGACGAAGAAGCAGGACGAGACCAAGTTCACACTGGTGGTGGCCAAATTTAGAGGTATGATTTCTGCCACCTACAGTTTTGGATCTCTATATTAGTTCATGTTCTGTTGAAATGTCTTTACTGTTTGTGGAGTCCCAAAAACACCTATTGATGCACATCTAAAAATAATTATGGTAATTTCAAAATTGAAGGTTTAAGGCATAACCAAAGGTGCAACTCTGTGGACCCTGTGCAGACCCTGCCCCCTTGTGGAGGTTCTACCCCCTTGTGGAAACCCTGGCCACTTGTGGAGGTTCTACCTCCTTGTGGAAACCCTCCCCACTTGTGGAGGTTCTGCCCCCTACCTCCCCCCCTTCTGTGGGTTCTGCCCCTTGTGGAGACCCTGCCCACTTGTGGAGGTTCTGCCCCCTTGTGTAGACCCTGGCTGCCCACTTGTGGAGGTTCTGCCCACATATTGGAAACCCTTCCAACTTTTGTAGGTTCTGCCCCTTTGTGGAGACCTTGCCCCCTTGTGGAAACCGTGCCCACTTGTGAAGGCTCTGCCCCCTACCTCCCCCTTTTGGAGGTTCTGCCCCCTTGTGGAGACCCTGCCCTCTTGTGGAGGTTCTGCCCACTTATTGGAGACCCTGGCCACTTGTGGAGGTTCTGCCCCTTACCTCCCCCCTTGTGGAGACCCTACCCTCTTGTGGAGACCCTGCCCACTTGTGGAGGTCCTGCCCACTTTTGGAGGTCCTGCCCCTTTGTGGAACTCCTGTCCCTTTGTGGAGACCCTGCCCACTTGTGGCGGTCCTGCCCCCTTGTGGAGGTCCTGTTCCCTTATGGAGACCCTGCCCACTTGTGGCGGTCCTGTCTACTTGTGGAGGTTCTGCCCCCTTGTGGAGGTTCTGCCCCTTGTGGAGGTTCTGCCCACTTGTGGAGGTCCTGCCCCTTGTGGAGGTTCTACCCCCTTGAGGAGACCCTGCCCACTTGTGGAGGTTCACGCCCCATTTTAGAGATCTCTGGTCTGCAGCTGTAACTTGTCAAAGCTAGCTTCCTATTGCTAGCCGTTCCAAAATTGCCTACCCTACCTTTAAGTAACCTTTAAATTATTTTATTAAATTCTTCTGACCTTATCAAACTGAAGTAGACCAACATTATTGAAGCTTTAAATAATTGAATAATAATAATACAAAAAATGTCATTGGCTTTGGTGTTTTCAGTTAATCTCTCCTGTTTGTTATTCCTTTGTTCCATCTATTGTCACACTGCAAGGTGTTTTTTTTGTTCTCCAGTTGCTAAGTAAATTTGTCCCACCTGTGATTAAGTTTAGCTGTTCCACTGGAAAGTAAATAGGGGCTAGCACCTGTTCTTATTGTTTACTGCGTTACAGGCCATGCATTTTCTTTCAGTGTATACTATGAATCCAAACATGCATTGCAAGTTCTTGGTTGTTTAAAGATGAAAATCACACACCAGATATGATTTATTACAAAATATAAAATGTAATGCTGATAGATCAATCTGTTTCCAGGAACTTCGAGATATATGCAGGAAGGGAGTGCACTGTCTCCATTGACTTTTATCACAATCTTCTCAGTCGTCATCATTGTGTGTATGATGTTTGTGCTCCTACGGAAGAGCTGCCATCCCAAAAGAAGTATGAAAACATTCTGCTTTTTAACAATATTCAGGCATCAACTTAATAATGTGTAATTTGAACAAAGTCAGTTATTCATAAAACATGTTTTTCACTTTAAAATAATAGTCTAGATCACTAGTAGTTCTTGCAGAGTGACAAGGTAATGCTTGAGCATTTTATAACTATATTCAGAGTAAAAAAGATGACTGATTACATCCCAGATTCATGATAATGTTCTAAAAAATGTTCTCTTAAATGTGACATCACTTACTGACTAGTTAAGTTTGCTTCTATAGTTAATAGTAGTAGCTTAAATATTAATGTAGTTCTTCTCATTAGTCCTGCATTGCTTCCTGCATTGTTACTTATTAATGATGGTCTATTATTCTAATGTTACCGAAATTTCAGGACAGAAAAAACGAATATCTACAGATTTCAAGGGGTCTTTAATTATTAATTTAGTTTTTGTCATGCCTTATTTACATTGGCTACAGTTACTGAGACAGAAATAATTTTTAACCGATTTTCATTTTTCTACAGTGATAAAGTCCATCTACAAGCGGTAAGAAAATAATTCTAATTTATACAAGCATGTGATAAATATGACACATTTATTGATTTCTGTGACATCATTGATGGATTGATTCTGTCCTCCAGGCCTATGACAGAGCAGAGAGGACTGCACCGCTCCGGTATGTTTACTGCACGCCTCGGACTATAATATACCAGTGTTGTTAAGCACTGATGTGTACACTGCCTCTCTATACAAACAAACTCCCCAATCCCATTAACATTACAACTATAATCGTATCTGCTTGGTTTCTGTCAGCATACGCTTTAAACATTTGTTCCACCTCGCTGGTTTGGTTTTACTTGGCCACGTACACTGTCACTCCCTTTTGAAAATAAATAGGATATTATAAACTACTTACTGTCTAAAGTAAACTAGTGTGCTAGTGAACTAAAAATGTGGACGAAATGATTCAAACGCTGTCTAATGGAAACACATAGCTTTTAAAACATTGCATAATATACTGTAGATCTCAATAGAAGTTAATGGCAAATAAAGTAAACATATTTATATTACTTGCCTAAATTTAGCTTTGTATTATAAATACACCAATCTGAATAATATTTGCAGGTCATGAAGATGCAACTGAAGACTTTGGCATCTATGAATTTGTCTCTATACCTGAGAAAATGGATTCAACACAGGTAGAAAATAATCACTTTGCTATTTTGCATGAGCAGTTTTGCCCCAGAACAGTTTATTATTTCTTCCCTCTGTTTTCCAGGCATCCTGCAGGTCTTTGGCTCGGCTCGATTCAGTCAGAGATTTGCATACCACCATCTATGATGTCATCAGACATGTGCCTGAAACTCCTACACTGAGTCTTCTGAAGTGAGAGCGGTGGATATTCACGTGTGCTCAGATGTAAAGATGAAATGCAATTTTTTTTTTGCCATTTTTTTCTCAGTCACACATTTAAGCACATTTTTTGCTTTACAGTTATTCATTTTTACACTTACTTTTTATACTTCCTAAAATCTGAAAAACACAACTTGTGCTGGGCACTTATTGTTTTTTTTATTTTTTTTATGGTCTTTAAAAAATATATAAGAAAGATAACTTTGAGATTTTATTCTGTAGCAACAACATGCTTAATGAAAAACTAAGAGTATTTATATATAAATACAGTTGTCGTCTTACACCGATTATCTTGCATAATGTAAATATGTATGCATTTTGTACTTTGAAACTGTATTGTTTGCACACTGCAGTGTATTCTGTGATATTGCTCATTACATTTTAGAGATGCCACATTTCAACAGACATCTTCTATTTTGTTTTCTGTGTTGCACCTGTTCACATTTTAAACATAGATGCATCCATTTGTTATTTGAAAATAAAAGTTTTTAAAAATATACTTTGCAATCTTTTCTTTTTTATTAAATATAAGATATAGGGGTTACTCATTAAGTAATGCGAGTAATGTAATAAGATTCCTTTTTCAAGTGTCTAGTAAATTAATATTACATTTAAATGTTCAAGAAATATCAAAGTTACTTTCTTCTTGCTAGTTACTTGGTTCTCCCGTTTATAATGGGAGTGAATGGTGCCTTAGATTTTAAAGCCCCAAAAAGCACATCCATCCATCATAAAATTAATCCATATGGCTCCAGGGGGTTAATAAATGCCTTCTGAAGTAAAGTGATGCATTTTTGTAAGAAAATATTCATGTTTATAATATGCTTCGGGTCAGAGGTCACTTATGCCCTTTACCGGAAGCCAGTGATTATAGTTTATAAAGTTCACTCCCATTATAAAGCTTGTAAGAGCCAAGATAGTTTTTAATATATCTTAGATTGTGTTGGCTGAAAGCAGTAATGTACACCTATAGCTTGAAGGAATATGGGATCATTTTCACTTTTTGTGTGAACTAACCCCTTCAACACTGATGTGTATTCTTCTATCCCCAGAGAGACTGTCTGATAAACATTTTCTATTAACAAACAGGCAGTGGATTTATAATATGACTACGTATTTCTTCCCTCTGTTTCTCTAGAAGAGCAGCAGTGTTACATCAACATCTCTCCGCCTGGGGGAAGAGGAGGTGCCACTCCCTCATTTGACTGGGAAATCATCAGAACTTTATTGACGGAAAACACTGCTCTCTTATGTGTGCTCATATCAGCATAAACAGCCAGTTAGAGAGACTCGTCTCAAACACCCACCCACGCTATAGAATATTTATGGCAGGTAGCTCATATATTTGCTGTAAACTAATCTCTGAGCCGTGAGAGGTAAACAAATGAGGTCTTGTCGTCGCTTTTTCCAAGAATTCATTTTATGTGTGTGTTGGTACTGAAGTGCAACACAATGCAGCCAGTCTTCTATGCTAAAGACAAAATTAAGCACTTTAGTGTAGTCTAGAAATGGTTAAAAAAAATCAAGAGATAGGCTAACTTCGTCATTCCTATTTATCTCTCAAAAAGTGGTGATGCAAAATATGGAAATTTCTAATGATGGCTTCTATAAAGCAGTATACAAATACAGGCCTATAATTGCTCTCGGAGGCATGCCAGCTTTTTAATTTGATTTAAATGTAAAATTTATTAAACAAATAAGCATAAGAAGAACCGTTTTGTCTGCAGAAAGTGCTGACAATATATAACATCACAACAGTAGGCCTATACTAAAAAGCCCATAAGGGGAAAAAAAAGAAAAACATGCCAAAAAGTCACAATTGTGACATAAGACGTTGGAATTATGATATACAAATGAATAATTATGAGACATAAGTCTAATTATAAATATTTACAGTACCACTTACAGTAATTATTATTTTTTTATGTCATAATGTTGACTTTTGAGCTAGCTCAACATTATCTTGAGCTTTTATACTTGACAGTACGTGAGCAAGCTCTTAGTCCTTCACGTTACGTAGAAACAAAGTATTATTTTCATGTTATCACTGTTGCTTTGATACAATTCTGTATTGTAAAAAGTGCTATATAAGGTGACTTGACTTTTGACTTAATGTCGTAATTATAACTTTTTATGCAAAATTTTTGAAAATTTCGTAAATGGGCTGATCCATACTACATTCTCTTGTTTTAAATATAAAGTAAAATTGTGGTTAAAATCTACAATCATGTACCCATTAATCATTTGAAACTTGTTGTCTGAGAGGCGATTTGTGTGATGTTTTTATGGTAGCTATTTGTTGGATTGTCAATTGTATGTTTTCCTTTCCTGCCCAGGGACTACAGATGAAATTTAGCTTAAGTAGCTAATTCTGGTATGGCTGAATGCCATACACTGTCACTTTTAAATAAATATAATAAATAGAATAAATACTCGTAGCTATTTCTGCCATGTTTTAAATTAGCCTAGTATACCGCTAATTCTAAGGAACTACATATCCCATGCTGCACTGGCCACCTGTCACGTGATCCCAACAGTGAAACATGGCACCTGTGTAGCACTGTAGGAACTGAATCGCCGTTTTGTCAGACAAACACCAAAGGATACATTGGGTTTTACTGCTGTTCATCTATACGATGCAGAAAATCAAGTCTCTGATGTCCCGTCAGGTGTGTTATTTCTCCGCTTCACATCAGTCTGCTTCTTGCTCTCATTGACGAATCCGGAAGCATTTTAAAAAGCTAGCCTGCTTGCTAAATACAAATAATTAACAGTAAAACAGATTATAGATCTGCATATTTCCTTATAGTATCATAACGCATTCCATCATTAACAAAAATAACTGAAATATTACTATAAAAAGGTAATGTGAGCTCTTGGCCAGTTGAAGATGCTGCAGATCAATAAGAATCTCCCTTTTCTGACCTGTCATATATAACGTTAGACGTTTAGAATACAAACGTAGGGTACAAAGGGGTTAAAGGCTTAACCTAAGAAAAATGAGCTTTTCATGAAAAAAAAAAAAAAATCTGAAAAAATGATATGTTTTTATTGAAAATTGATGGAGCAACAGATTTTGTGTCAAAATAAATCAGATTTTTTTTAATCTTATAAATGAATGAGGTGGCATGTTGAGCCTTTTATTCCACACATTGGATAAAAGACAAATACTTCTTTGCTTGATACAAATACTTTAATTAAAATAACATGTTTTTAACAATGTCTAAGTTAATTCTGGTTCAAAACAGTCATTTTTAGCTTAATTTGTACCCTATAATTTTCATTAAACAGTTCACTTAAAAAAAATTACAGAAACAAAATTAGTTAAAAAACCCCCCCTAAAAATTCTGAAAGCATTGAAGGAGATCCCATAGTAATTTAATAAAGCTTTAAAGTCATAACAAATAAATCTGACATTTTATTATATGATATGATTAATATGATTAATATCATATATTTATTTATTTATTACATATATATGGTTTCATTATAAATATGGTACCACTTCTAAGTTAGACACCCAATTTGATGTATGATATTTATTACCATCTGAATCTAAACATGTCATTCTACCAAATGGAAAAGTCAACCAGCTATTTCTTATCATGTTAATTATTGTCTTTTACCCCAAACACATATTCTTCCGTTATTGAAAAACTGTTGCTTTATTTACCTTGAACAAAACTGAATATCATTAACAAGAACTTTGTATCAAAATATAGCCATTAATTTTATTGATTGATTTGCTACATAAATCTACAACATTTTAACATTATTAAATATTAGATCAAATTAGTGGTTTAAAAGAGAATAAAGTCAAAAGCGCCTTTTACCCTGGTGCGAATTCAGTCCCGTTGTACCATGTGTCGTTAAACATTTTGTTTTGTCTTTGTGCAGTTTGCCCCCATTGGTGGATTATTGCTAATTTTTGTATTAATATTTCTAAATAGGATTACCATATTATTAGGGGTCGGCAGCATCTAAACCCCCCATAAGTCGATTGATTCCTTACATTTATGGTTTATTGTTGATTTTCTTTGCCAGGGTCTGAAAAGTCCCCAGGAGAGTGTGGTTGACATGAGCCCGGTTCAGAGCTTCAGGAGCCCTAGCAAGGTCAGTTCATGTTCTCAAACCTGCGCTGTTTCTCCTTAAGCCTCATATTTGTGAAGAGGTTTTGTTGAATATATACAGTACACTACCGGTCAAATGTTTTAGATCAGTAAGATTTTTTATGTTTTTAATTGAAGTCTATTCTGCTCACCAAGGCTGCTTTATTTGATTAAAAAAATGACAAACAGTAATATTGTGAAATATTATGACAATTTAAAATGACTGTTTTCTATTTTAATATATTTTAAAATGTAATTTGAAAGGTGAATTTTCAACATCAATACTGTTGCTGATTACACATCAGTTTTCAGTGTCACATGATCCCTCAGAAATCATTCTAATATGCTGATTTTATGCTCAAAAAACTATTATTAAAATTATTATTTTCAATGTTGAGAACAGTCGTATACCTTTCCCCCCAAAAATTCTATGATGAATAGAAAGTTCAAAAGCACAGTATTTATTTAAAATATAATCTTTTCTAACATTATAAATGTATTTACTGTAACTTTTGATCAATTTAACTCATCCTTGATGAATAAAAGTATTAAAGTAATAAAAGAATGGTAGTGATTAATGTTACAATAGCTTTCCATTTCAGATCAATTCGTTTTTTTTTTAACTTTCTATTCATCAAAGAATCCTGAAATAAAAATGTAAAAAACTGTTTTCAACATGGATAATAATCATAAATGTTTCTTGAGCATCATACTATAATAATTTCTGTAGGATCATGTAACACTAAAGACTTGAGTAATTATGCTGTAAATCCAGATTTGATCACAGGAATAAATTACACTTCACTATATATTCACATAGAAAACCACTGTTTTAAATTGTAATAATATTTCACAATATTACTGTTTTTTTTATCAAGTAATTGCAGCCTTGGTGAGCAAAAGAGACTTCTTTTAAAAACATAAAAAAATCTTACCAATCTAAAACTTTTGACCGGTAGTGTACATACAGTATATACATGTATATCCATTAAGCCTCACATTTGTGAACAGGTTTTCTTGTGTGTGTATATATATATCAAATGAGTGCTGAAAAATGTCTTTGCCGACTAGATGAACCAATCCTGTTTGTATATTATAGTCTATGTATGGATTAAGATATTCTTCTCCGGACCACATCTGATAATTCTGTCTTGTGCGCTGCTGGCCGCTTCATAGTCTGGTGTTTTTCATGTATTCGCACGGCTGTGAGTACAAAATATCCACAGCATAACATGAGTGTTATCCTCCTGGGTATTATTAATCATAGTATGATAAATACACGTACCTTTTTTAAAATGACATTTCATCTAAAACTGACAACTAGACATGCCTATTTATTCACATGTGACTTCTTTCACGCTTCTGAAATATTCTAGGGTTGAGTTGCACAATTCTAGATAAATTGAGAATCATGATTTATTTATTTAAAATGGAAATCACAATTCTGTGAATAGAGAAAATAAGCTAAATAACGTTATTTACTAGAGGTTCTGACTTAATTTTTTTTTTATTAATTTAAATAATTTTTTTAAGATTCAATGAATCACTCATAAAGACTTAACTTGTTTCATGACTGGATGAATCAGCATTTTTGAATGATTCAATGACAAAAAAAACGTATATTTAGCAGTCACATGTCGCCACCTACTGGTGTAACGTAAGTAATTGAAGCAATCTTTATTTAAAGCATCAAGTTACTTTCAAAATGTGATTTGCTCAATTTTGATCGCTACAGTGTTGATATCTGAACTATAATCTTTTTTCCCTGTTCTTCTGTGATGATTTGAGTTTTTGTAAGACGGAAATAATGATGCTGTGTGGTCTGTTTGTAAAGCTGTTTTATAACTATAAGCAATATGACAACTGCTCTCTCGGGGCCAGTGCTGTGATCGTACTTGTCAAAGGCTTAGTAGACAGAAAAATCGTTGTCATTTAGGTATAAGATGGGTGTTTGAATCGAGATTGGGATCTTTTCACATGCTTCCAGAGAGTATGAAAAGGTTAATCAGACTGAGCTTTAGTGTAGCAGTGCCTCTGAGTCGTATTATGACCTTCATTCGGTGAGATAAATGTAAGTTGGTCGTGGTCCAGTGCACTACCTCACAGGTCCTTTAAATCAGTTGGACCGCTCTGTGATCGATCGACCGCTTTCAGATGTTCTGGCTAAAGGTTTCTAAGCTAATTTTAGCACTCTTCACCACACCGTTTTTTTTTCTGACACTTTTTACTTTTATTACAATCTCTAGGTATTTGCTAGATACATTTCCCAAATCAAACAGACTCACCATCTCTCTCACCATCAGAGAGTTTTTGCTGTTATTCGGTATCAATTGTTTTATATTACACATACTTTTTAGAACCATCTGGCCTGGATCCCTCCTTGGTGGGCTTTGTTTCAACTATTTTTTTCTGAAACAACTGAGGCAGTGAGAAAGAGTATAATCATTGAATCAAACGGTCTATCCATAGCATGTTGAGGAAAATGATGGATTAGGCCTCTTAAGTAGCCAAACACCAAACGCTTCTGAGCCAGTAATGAGCACTATGTGTGGGAAAAGTATACTTTGCTGGAATGAGGAAACATTAATAAAAAGGAAATATTTCCATCTTATTATTTTTACACAGTTCAGGACACAACACGATAGAATTTATTCTTCTTAAAGTCTCTTCCTGTAGTCAATAATTGTATCCCTTAAAACTCATATTTGATCACACAAATTGCATTTAACATTTTTTCCTGTTATTTACTTAAAATAGCCTGAATGCATGCAACTCCACACCCCTGCTTCATTTAGTACGCGGATCCTTAAATATGTTGAATAGCCCCGCCCAAAAAATCCATAAAATAGCAATGGTGAAAAACTGTTTAACAGTCTAACTCCACATTTCAGTACTTCACATTCATGTGATTGGTTACAAGGTAGTTTGTGATGTCAGAAACACCAGCGATTTCAAACCGCGTTTTTGAGACTGTTTTATATCACCGTAGTTTTAGGGAGAAAGTACTTAGCAAGACTCTGTGGTTAAAAAACACCACAGACATTGATTGACTTGATTTTCACCACAGGGGGACTTTAAGTTAGCCTGGCTCCACCCATTTTAATTTTCTTTCAATACTACGTCTGGGATTGTGGTGTTATCTTTGGTTTTCTCCAGTCAATTTTTTACCGGTCCTATCAGCGAACAGAGGGAGTGGCTGAGAACGATGACATTGTTGTTGTGCGCTAGTTTGAGTGGTTTGAGTCGTCATACGTCACTACCAAACATCAGCGATTGGTTACGGCAGATCCAGAGTGACTGATCTGCCCAGAGTACCTGCCTACAAGGAAGTTTAAGCAACACCAAGTAACTTTTCCTCTGCGGTTCCCCTACAGGTTGGAAGCGGAAGTGTCGGTATACCGTTGTGGTAAATAATGTAGCATAACGCATCCTACTGTCGCACTGACGCTCGCTGTTTATCCAGCACCGGCTTTGGAATGAACAATGTCCACAGATATGGTAGAGTATGTGGCATGATTTCGTCATGATTTCATCATTCACGAAGAAAAACAAAATAATGACTATTGTAACGCTTGACGTAAAGCAAGTCATATTTGTAGTTTTCTTATGACTCATTAGAACTACAGAAACTCGACCCGATCTGGCAATCTTACATAACGTTGTTATATCAGATATAGGACCGCAAAGCGAATCCAGAAGTGCCTTTCACCCTGTTATGACTTAATGAACTACTGAAACGATTTTGGAAACATTATTTTAAGGTAAAAAAAATCTTACTTAGTGTTGCTTTAACGCTTGTCAATGGAGTGAGGCCAGACTCTCTGTACAAATGAAATGTACGAGAGTCTGTTGAGAGTCAGACTAACTTTAAGCTAACTTAAAGATATATATGTATATATATATATCTTTTTTTCCCATGCCGATTACACTGAGAGGGCTGGGTTTATCATCTATCAGGGTTAACGAAATGCTTCGGCTTTACTTTTTAGAACGTGTGCTAACTAATGTTAACAAATGAGACTAAATTGTAACCACCACTTTTATATTCTCATCTTGGCCAACTTGTACTCTCATTTAACTTTTGGTAAATGTTCATTTTGGGCCTTGTGTTCTGTGTCATGTAAAAATGTGCTTTGGGATGTTTCAATGTACCATTGAAGGGACCCATTTCTCTTGCACAATCTCATGTGTCCTCTAGATGGCGCTATAATCACATAACACATCAGGCAGTCCTGAGAGCCTCTTGATGAATCACTGAGAAAATAATGGACATTTATGCAGTTTATTCACGTCATTGGTCTAATGTCGTCATCACCTTCATAATATTATGAAGAATATATTGTAATATGTGAAATATTATTCATAAGATGATTCATTCTCAAGCGTGGGTGTGCTTTTACAAGTGAAAACCACATATGAATTCATAATCAGCAACTTTCTTTCCCTCCCATATCCTGAATTTGTCACTAATGGAGTCGGATATTTGTAAAGATGTCACTCATAAAAGCTGGAGCAGTTTGTGTTCTGACAAAGTCGGATTCGCTTGCGTCTCACAGCAGCTGTCCGTCTCTTCCCTCTCATCTTGGTCCATTGTGAAAGAACGCTTATTGTTATTTTTAATGCGCCTTTTATTCACACTCTCACCTGCGTTTGATCAGCATCATTCAATAACACTTCAGTTCACTCATCCTAAGCTTTGATTGCATGCATAGTACATCAAATCACACTTTTATGTGCAAATAGACTTGCGTTTGTCTTCGTCTGCGCACAGGGAATAAAAGGACGATAGGTGTTCATTTTGTCAGTCTACATGGGATGGAAAGATAATTGAACAAAGGCTTGGCGACCATTTTAATTAGTGTTTTATTTTCCAATTGACTGTTTGGCTTGAAACTGATTAATGTTTTCAGTCTCATCAGATCGTGGACTTCATTCCCACCTAATTCCCACTTTTTTCATTGTGCCTGTGATTGGAAGTAAAGTGTTTTTTTACACTAACACAAACAGGACTGTAGTAGAGTTACTCTTGCTGATCTTTAATTTTCAGTATAGCAGGTTTTTTTTTGTGAAAATCACTATGATTATTGTAAAGAACAAACAATTCTGTTTTATGGCAAGGACCTACATCTTTGAAACCATATTTTAGCCATCCACCTTTAGCCTTTCAGGATGTTATGCGGCTTTTAATAGTTTTTAGTAAATAAATAAATCAATGTGTCCCAGAAACGTGACATTTTTCAAATGCACTGTTCTTCAACTCCCTTGGAGATTCTCTCTCCAACAGATTGCATGTTTTGACAGGATTCACATCCCCCCCCCCACACACAATACGAATATATAAATATGTATTTCCCTTGGGGATGGGGGGGGGGGGCTGTTATTTTCTGCAAAAAAAAAAAAACACTACAGCACTTTCTTAAACACCTGAAACAAATGGTTAATGCTAAAGTACTGTGCAAAGTATTCTGTACAATAGCTTAAAATGATAGTTCATCCAAAAAATACACATTCTGTCATGAATTACTCACCCTCATGTTGTTACAAACCCGTAATACATTCTCTCATCTTCGAAACACAACTAATGATCTTTCTAATGAAATCTGAGAGCTCCCTCCATTGACAGCTATGCAACTACCACACTGTGATGCTTCAAAAAGTTCATAAAGTATTACACCGTGTCCTAACTACACGCGACGCGATAAAATTCCAGCGACGGCAAGTGTGTCTGTCCACACACTAGACGCGACGCGACTGTGTGAGATGCCACACATTCAGAACAGCGTGTGAGCAGAGTCTCTCTGTGAAAGCGCACTGTTGGCCCGCACTCGCATTGTATATACTAAGGACATAATCAAATCAAGAAATAACATTATTAAAAATCAAAACATTAACAAAATATACTCATTGACTAATTTTGTTATGAAGTACAGTCATATGTTTGCATAGAATTCATTTTGAACGCTATACATGCTTTCAAAATCTGAGGTAAATTATCCGTTATCGCTTGTGGCACAGTGACCTATTTTTAACTAAAAAAAAATAATGCGTACTCATATAACCAGTGTAATTTCTTCATTCTGTCAGCCGCGACGTCTAAGAAATAGGAACCGTTTCTAAATTAGAAACTTCACGTGTCGCCGTCGCGTCTGGATACCTTTTATCGCGTGTCGTCGCGTCGCGTGTAGTTAGGACAAACTAATCCATATGAATTGAGCGTATTTGAGTATGTTAATAAAGAGACTTGATCACTTTATATGATGAACAGGTGACTTTAGGCCTGTATTTTTATCTTATTACGTATTAGTCCGTGGAAGTTTGTTAAAATTTACTATTCAGGGCAAGGTATGCCGTCGGAGTGGAGGACCAAGTACAAAATAATAGAAATTATAAGCTAATTCACATTTTAACACTCTAAAAAGTGAATTAATGCAATGCAAGTTTTTAAAGCTTTTGAAACATACTGTTAAATTCGTTCAATATCTTAAATAAAAATTGGTTATTTTTAACCCTTCTAAAAGTTAATTTTGTCATTGTTTACCAATGCACTTTTGCTACTTTTACTCCAAGCCTTATTTAGATTTCAAAGCTTAATGGTACCCAGTGAGCCCAAGGAGTGTGTCTTTTGTTCTTGCTGTGTGTGCACCAGTGGAGTGACTCATACCACCCCACCCTCTGCAGATGCTGATGCCGTCCCTCAGTGAGTTCACCCACACTCGCCTGCAACACACACACACACACACACACACACACACACACACCTTATCATGTGTCTTTGAGGAGGAGATTGAATGCTTTCAGGCCAAATCATTCCTCAGCTTCTGTCTCAATGATATCAAATTGCAGTCTTTATATGAAGATCCTTCAGATATTAGCAAGTGTCCAACGCTGGGTTCTTTCAGCAATGTCAAACATGAATAAATGTTTCATTGATGTGGATCGCTCTGTGATGGCTGCAATTAAAGGGTTTTGAAACGTTCTCTGAGGATCTGCGTGGCTCAATAAGTGTATCTCAGTCCTGGTCGCAGAGCTGTTTTAACCACATTGCATCACGTCTTGTGAATCATGCGTAATGAGTCTCTCAGCATCTCTCTTCAAAGAAAAGAGGATGACTTTGTTTCTTAAAGCTGTTTTGAGTGAAATTGATGTTCTTGTGCTGATTCTCATTAAGGTTCATGAATGGTGTTCCTCAGGGATAGGTGCTAAGACCACTTAATCTTTGCTCTCAGCTCGGCTATGTGTCAGGCGTGAGAAATTATCAATGTTTTAGACCCCGTTTTTCGGTGCGAGGCAAGCCTCCACACGATGGTGTCCCAGAATCAGTGAGATTTCTCTGCTGATACTCATTCTCAATATTCTTTTTCTTTTTCCACAGGAAGAGCTGAGGGAACTGAGGGAGCAGCCCACCGATCCACTGGCAGAACAGGAACTCATTGACAACATAGAGGAAGTGTATTTCTCCAGCGACTCCTTTGACATGGTGCAATACGAGCTCGAGGTGTGTGTATGAGAGAAAGTCATTGTTTCCATGTCTATATACCACAATCTGTAAGATGTAGGAGTGTAACAATATATCGTGCCACAATATATCACAATACAAAAATGCAACATTATGTATCATGAATAGTCCCCCCCCCCCAAAATAAAAATTGCTATGTGAGAAAATTCAAGTTTTCAGAGTTTTAGTGTCAATAATACATTAAGCTACTATATATAATGTTGATTATAATGTATAATAATGCAATGTGGGAATATTTGTGGGTCCTGATAATGCTAAATGTCTGATGTTACCAGTAAAAAATGGCCGACATTATTTTAAATATATCTAGTCAGTGACTGATCTAGCATATTCATCTAAAATAATTCAGTATTTTCAACTTCAGAATCATGAATATTGTTATTCTCGTGTCACCATTGTCCTTGGGTGATAAGCACCAAGTCCAAGCCTATTCATTTAAACCCACAATGTAATATCAAATTTAGCTTTAATCAACAGTACATTTTTTGTTAATCTTTTATCCTATGTGTTGGAGTATCGCAATAATATCGTATCGGGAGTTCAGTATCGTGATATGTATCAATTAGTGACATGAGGGTATCGTTACACCCCTAGTAAGATGTTTAGCATTTGAAAAATAGAGCTGAAATGAATATAATAAATGACATATAGAGACTGTGTATGTATATATGTATATATATATCAGTAAGATTTTTTTTCTTAAATTAGTCCCTTATGTTCACCAACGCTGCATTTATTTGGTTAAAAACAGTCATTATTATTACAATTTAAAATAACTGTTTTCTATTTGAAATATATTTTAAAATGTGATTTATTCCTGTGACGCAAAGCTGAATTTTCTGCATCATTACCTCAGTCTTCAGTGTCACATGATCCTTCAGAAATCATTCTAATATAAAGATTTGCTGCTCGAGAAACATTTATTATTTTTCATCAGTGTTGAAAACAGTTCATTTTCATCACAGTTCATCACAATCCGTTTTTCTTTTTCTTTCTTTGAATAGAAAGTTCAAAGGAACAGCATTTGTCTGAAATCAAATCTTTTGTTACATTATAAATGTCTTTATTGTCACTTTTGGTCAATTTAATGAATCCTTGCTAAATATAATAATATTTCATTATTATTATTATAGTAAATAAGACCACCCCCATAATTTAAAGTTTAAACTTTCATAATTAGTTGTGTCCTAATTCTATACAAAGTTCTATACATTTCAAAAGCTGCACATAATGACAATTTTTGTGGAAAGTAACTATTCTCAATTGAGTCCAAACTTTTGTTGTATTAGGTGCTATTTGTCTATTCCTCTAGAATAAAATTGGGCTGCATCAGCTTTTTAATCAAAGTAAATGTTTGTTGGAGCGGTTCAGCTGCTGTTGTTTATTGAACTCTTAAGAACTGTAGATGATTTGCCTGTGTTTGTGAGTGATATCTGCCACCGTGTTCAAACTCAAGAGTTTACATATAGTACCATCAGAATAAAAGACACTCTCAAATCTCAGATCTTTCTCTGTTTGTGTGTGCTTGCCCCACAGAAACTCCCTCCGGATCTGAATCTTCTGGAGCTTGAAGAGTACAGAGATAAGCTGAAGAGACAACAAGCAGCTGTAAGAATCACATTCAGATAAATCTCAAAGAAACTGTCGGCTCTCTGAGGCACATGTGTGACACACATTGTATGATAGCAGAGCTACTTTTACATCATAACTGATATGTTTATATCAGTCATAGATCAGTAAAAATGTTTGACTTTGAACTCGATTCAAAACTTGACATTAAGAAGCTAGTTGGACAATCTTCATCTTATTTTACTATCTATATATTTTTTAAAACTTACTCTATTATTTTATTTTAATTTATCTGATAAATTCTTTTGAAAAATTTGTATAATCTCAAACAGACTAAAATCAATACATTAAATACATTTTTTAATCAAATAATTTAAATTTTTAATTTTTCAAATAATATTTTTTAAAGATGATTAATTACTGTTTCAATGTTGTGGGGAAATCACCTGCATGTCTGACCAACCTTTTTGACCTTGGAAATACTTTTCAAACACTTTTTGTGCTTTTACAGTTTTTAATATTGAAAACACCAGTGACGCAAAGGAATAAAGTTTCATTTTAAACTATTAATTATATTATATTACAAATTATATATTTTTAATTACTTTTTTTGATATGTTATACCTTGCACTCATACATATATAATAATATCGAGTTAAAACGTTTCATTTTTTAAGCATTAAGTTATAAAATTATGACTTTTGTTGGATTTCTTGTATATTTAATTTTCCATGACCAATTTTTTTTTACATTTTTTTGACCCATCTCAGAGCTCATACATCATCCTTCTGCAGACGTCAGTTTTATGAGTGTGTTTATTAGTGTGCATGTGAACGCGTGAGTACATTCTGTCTTGATCCGGGGTGATCCTCAGTTCACTGCTGCCTTGGAAACAAATGTTTAAAGAGGAATGTCACCCTCTGTCTTTGTTGTTCCTTGTTTAAGATGCTTGCTTACTCACAGCTGTCCTATCGGCCCAGTGCAGGGTGAAAGATGCAGCCCCCGGGATCCTTAGGGGTACCCTATGACTCAGTCTGACGTGGTCAGTTGTGGTCTGCCATGAGTAGGTCCCCACAGGGGCCCTGTCCCCGAACGCTGATCCCAGGTCATGACAGACAGCTGCAGGAATCAGAGGATGAGCTCTGCATGAGGCTAGCTTCCCGCTGAATGCCATTACTCTGCACGCTCACATTCCGTGGTGTTTTATTCATGATTTAGACAAGCTCCTCCATCGTCATTTTCATTAGAGTGCGTGGCCTTAACACATCATTACTGTCAATTTCTCCCTCAGCTTAAGACAAATGATTTTGGAGATGTTTCTCTAGTTTGCAGATGTGGGTTATTGTGTATTTGATGGGTCAGTGGGAGAGGAAAGCATCTGGTCTATTGGAGGTGGTGGCTCTATTCTTCTGCTAACATGCAGCTCTGACACTTTTTTGGCAGGAACTCATCTCTGAGCTAATTGCTTGTCTGCACTGCAAGTGTGATTCAGAATAAGCCTGTCTTTTCCCTTTGCCTTTTTGGTATTTTCTGGGGGGCAGGAATACATTTTCAGTGCTGATGACATTCTCAGCAGGGTGATTTTAGTAAGACACATCTACTCATTCTTTATTAATACAACTCCTTAAAATGATGAAATTGCACTAATAAACTTGTCAGAATTGTTAGATATAAACTCGTAAATTGACCCTTCGCAGTGAGCTTGATTGACAGGTGATCCGACCAATCATACTTCGCCATCCGTCATTTTGTCCGACAAAACAGTCAGGAGAGTTAGTAGATTAACATGGGAGGATTTGAACTTGAAAAACGGAGTGTACTGACGCCTTTCTGCGGTTAAAACAATATTCCTTCTTATGTTCATTCATATTTATTTGATGCTATAAATGAACTAGAAGGAAGAGGAGATCGGATCACGAGGAGCTTTAACTGATGCTCTACGAGACATTAAAGGGATACTCCACTTTTTTTGGAAATAGGCTCATAGGCTCATAACACTCCCCCAGAGTTAAACAGTCGAGTTTTACCGTTTTCGAATCCATTCAGCCGATTTTCTGATATTTAGAAGAATATTAGTAAACAGAAAATTTCTGGTCTCATTGACTTCCATAGTATATTTTTTCCTACTATGGAAGTCAATGAGACCAGAAACAGTCTGGTTACTGATATTCAGAATTTTTTTTTTCTAAATATCAGAAAATCGTCTGAATGCATTCGAAAACGGTAAAACTAAACTGTTTAACTCTAGGAGAGTTGTAAAATGAGCCTATTTCCCCAAAAAGTGGAGTATTCCTTTAAAGAGCCACAAAACGGTATTTGATGTTTAAATTTCTTTTAAAAAATGACAAAATTTGAAAGGTGAGACTTTGTTTAATATAAAAAGCAACCGAAAAGTAACCTGGTGTGTCAGCGATGTATTTTTCACTGCATGAGAACATGGTGTGTGTGTGTGTGAGAGAGCAGCGTAGCTTGTCGGACATAGCGACAGGAACTAAGGGGGGCGGGTCTTCGCGAACAGTCAATTGAGAAGTTTTTTTCCTCTTTTTGCACAGAATTGGTCTCACAATTCTGAGAGAAAAAGTCAGAATTTCAATACTATAATATTGCTTGACTTTATAACTAACAATAGCATTTACATCTTGCAATTGTAAGAGTAAAAAAGTCGCAATTATCTTTTAAGTAGTTTTTTTTTCACGTTGGAAACAAAATTCCATAGTTTTCCACATTGATACTGATAATAAATGCTTTTTGAGCTGCAAATCATCATATTAGAATGATTTCTGAAGGATCATGTGACACTAAAGACTGTTGTAATGATGATGAAAATTCAGCTTTGACATCACTGGAATAAATTACATTTTAAAATGTATTAGCATAGAAAACAGCTATTTAACTTTTTACTGTATTTTTGATCAAATAAATGCACCTTTGGAAAATGTAACAAACCTTACAGACACCAAACTTTTGAAATTAATTTTTTTCCCCATATAAAAATATTTAATATAAAATATTAAATAAAATATTTTGTTGAAAAAAAAAAATCAATTTATAGTGATTGTTTCCAAAGTGTCACCCCAAAATTACACTATTGTTTGTGGCAAGGGTGAAGTTGTGTGAGAAATGTTTTGAAAGCGACAGTTTTTACACTCTTCTTGAATTTAATATATGAATGACATGATTTGTTTTTAACACTGTACAAGTTACCCCTTAAACAACAGAATTCTTAAAAATATGCTTTTAAATTATCCTTTCATTGTCCTTTACGTCTGGCAATGAATGTCAATCGATTCCCTTGTTATATATAAAAAAAAATGACCAGACTGAACAGATTTGTTGTTCACTCTTCTGTCTAATGAAGTTTTTCTTTCCAGTCCTAATTTAATGTCATGCTGATTAGACTGGATGAAGTCTTTGCTTGTAGTCATTAGATAAAATGAACAGTATTAATAATGAATTTTATTAATTTAATAAAATTCATTTGTGTCCTTGCGAGAAAGATTCTCATAATTGGAAAATAAGATGGAATTGTAAGTGGGTCTTTGGATTTGTAGAACGAGCGGGAGAGAAATGGCAGGTTGTTTACTGCTCTGGTGCAAGCACTGGTTAATAGATTTCTAATTAGAGTTATTACCCATGCAGGATTCACTCACAGTTGGCTGCCGGAAGGCATACAGAGAGAGGCTTGTGCCTCGCTGACAGACAGCTTTGCCGGTTGTCATCGTGTTCAACCTGTCGAAGTCAGACGGAGTGTGTTGGCCACCTGTTTACAGAGTCTCTGTCTTTTAGTTTTTGGAAATGGCACACCGGATGCCTCCTCACAGCTTGTTTTCTCATTCTGGCTTCGATCCGTCCTGTGAGGTCTTTAACAGAAATGAATGACCAATAGGTGGAGCAATGAGCTTTGTGAAGAAAATCCTGTTCCCTCCTCCTGAGTCGAGGTCTCTTTAGGCCATACTTGGACAATGTGAAAAATGCCTTCACTCATTCCACATTTCAATTTCAGGTTCACTTGGTGTTAATAAGACTGTTCTAATTCCTAATTCTTGTGATTTTAATAATCAATCAAAAAAAAAAATGTCTTAAATTCCATGTAAAGGCAATTCTACAAAAAAAATTCTAAACACATTATAAATGTTACAAATGTATTGCTAAAACGTATTACAAAGACTACAAAGGAGTTAGACCATTAAACAGTTTTTCACCATTGCTATTTTACGGATTTTTTGGGCGGGGCTAAAACAGGGCTCGATGATGCACTGGAGTCCCTGAGCTCGTGGACACGCCCCTACTTGATGAAGATCGCGAGTTACTGTCAGTAATATTTGTTACTACAGCCTACAGCTAGCTATGCTTTCGACACGGAAATGCATATGCCACTACCTGGATGCGATCATGTGCAAAACAGATCGGTGTCTTTATTTAAATTTCCTAAAAATGATCACATCAAGAAGAGGTGGATTAATTTTGTGTAGAGCCAACTTTGATGAAGAGCTGAGGATCACCGCCACCATCCGCCTCTGTAGTGATCATTTTACACGGACTAGTTTTATAAACTTTCCTCAGAGACAACTGGGATTCACTGATAATCCGCTGTTACTGGTGAACGGGGCCGAAACGACTATCTCCCGCCTCAGCATTCATCCTCCTGTCCCGAGTGCAGTATCAGCTAATATCACCGTCGACAGCTTTCCCGCTAGTGGGCGTGGTTTCAGCGCAGCCAGCGGACACGCCTGCAGCGTTTGAGAGCAGAGAATACTGCTCATTTTTTCAAGATTTTAATAGCTTATTTTATGTACTTGCTGGCTTTTTTTATCATTCAAATTTGGCTGGGTGGCTAATAACACATTTTTCTGTGGTGTGACAAACTCAGAACACATACTTAATTTTGACTTTACAGGGACTTTAAAGGTATCACCAAAAAATAACAATTCTATCATCAATTACAAGTGATGTATGTCAAGTGGTCTCGGTCTTGTCACGGCCTTGGCGATCTTGGTCTTGTCTAGGTCTCGCTGTCCCAGACCGACATAGTGGTCAGGGGATTTCGGAATACAATAGTTCAATATCCACAACGATATCCGCAACGGATTGAAGCGCGCGTCCGAGTGAAGACGCACGAACACCATATTCAAATCTACATTATTGGATTTATTTGGAGACTTTGAAATCGGCAGAGATAGGCAGGCAATGCAAAACAATCTTACAAGTTATTGCTTAGCTTCAACAATGGTCTGTTTTTCCCCTCCGGTCTTGACTTGGTCTTGGGCTCGACTTTGTCTTGGTCTTTGTCTTGGTCTGTCTTGGTCTTAGTCTTGTCTTGGTCTTGAGCTCGTCTTGGTCTTGGTCTTAGTCTCGGGCTTGTCTTGGTCTCTGTCTTGGTCTCTGTCTTGGTCTTAGTGTCGTCTTGGTCTTGGGCTCGTCTTTGTCTTTGTCTTTGTCTTTGTCTTTGTCTTGTCTTGGTCTTGAACTCGACTTGGTCTTGGTCTTAGTCTCGGGCTTGTCTTGGTCTTAATAATAAAATAAATAATTCGTTACATTTATATAGCGCTTTTCTGGACACTCAAAGCGCTTCACATAGAAGGGGGGGGATCTCCTCAACCACCACCAATGTGCAGCATCCACCTGGATGATGCGACGGCAGCCATATTGCGCCAGAACGCTCACCACACACCAGCTTACTGGTGGAGAGGAGACAGTGATGAAGCCAATTGGTGTATATGGGGATGATTAGGAGGCCATGATGGACAGAGGCTACTGGGCAAATTTGGCCAGGATGCCGGGGTTACACCCCTGCTCTTCCGAAAGACATCCTGGGATTTTTTTATGACCACAGAGAGTCAGGACCTCGGTTTAACGTCTCATCCGAAGGACGGTGCTCTTTTTGACAGCATAGTGTCCCCATCACTTTTGCTGGGGCGTTAGGACCCACACAGACCACAGGGTGAGCACCCCCTGCTGGCCACACTAACACCTCTACCAGCAGCAACCTGGCATTGAACTCGACTTGGTCTTGGTCTCTGTCTTGATCTTTTCTGGGTCTCGATACCCTCTTGTCTTGGTAGTGTCTTGGTCTCGGTTTAGGCAGTCTTGACTACAAGTCAAGTCAATCAATTACTCACTCATATTGTTTTAAAGAGGTCCTATTATGCTTTTTTTTTTTTTTTTTTTTTTTTTTTTTTACATTTTCAGCTTTCTTTAGTCTGTTATGCTGCTGTTTGAGCATGTAAAAGCTCTACAAAGTTACAAAGGATAAAGTCACTCCAAAGTGAGTTATTCTCTATATCAGTTTCACTGTTTGTGTACTGAAATGTCCCCATTTAGTCTTGAGTTTTCTTCTGCGAACGAACACGTCACAATATTCCTCATTTAAATAATTCCTGACCAAGGCATACGCTAAAAAAGGGCCCGTCACCTGCTTGAGTTGCGTTAGTACTCGCAGTTACGGTAAGGGAACATTTCCAAAACATGCTTGAAATGGTTGACCAATCACAACACACTTGTCCAGCCGACCAATCAGAGCACACTGTGCTTTTCAGAAGGGGGGCCTTCACAGAGACAGGAACTAAACAGAGCGTTACTGACGGACTAGGAAGAGAGGTGCTGCAACAATGTAAAAAATGATCTGAAAAATAAGCTGTTTTTTAACATTCAAGCAAGACTTTGAAAAGACTGAAAAGGGCATAATAGGTCCTTTTTAAACCTGTGTGAGTGTTATTTTAGTATCATTGAGTAATTTAGTTATGTATTTATTTATTATTAAATATGTCTAGCTTTTATACATTTTTATTTGTCTTTCTGTTTTAGTTATTCTGGTACATCATATTGGAAAAAGGTTACTTTGGCAACTAGGTGAAATGAAATTCAAAGCAAGGTATTAAAAACAAAAACTTCCATACATTTTATTGTATGAATATGTTTTCTTTTATGAAAATTATTTTATTAAATTAGGTTTAGAACGACATGAGGGTAAATAAATGATAGAAATCTCATTTTTTGGGAGAACTATCCCTTTAAGAGCCTAGAGTTAATGCATATGTAAGAGCAAGTTGAGGTGCTCTTGAAAATGTCTATTTCAGTTGTTTGTCACACATACACACACACATTCCAGCACTTTCCTGCCAGTCGGTCTCAGCTTTTCGCACAGTGTGATCTGCTAACATACGCCACTGCTCAGCTGAGTCTGCCATCTGTTCAGCGCTCAGACACACCAACACCCTCTCGTTCCTGACAGCCCCACCAAGTGACGCACATATCGATCGAGCGTGCCACAGGATGCCTTATATTTACGGCCTGACCTTCCACAGAGCCATTATTACCCACTGACTGTTTGAGTGTGCAAAGAAAACTTTATTTATTAAATTGTTACAGACTAATTGTGGCAGATGTGGAAGACATGAAAAGAATTCAATTGAATTTAAAGTCTCACGTTTTATGTTGTTTTTCCTTTTCCTCCTTTTAAAGCCTCCGCTAATGCCTCAAATGATTAAAAAAGAGGTGTACAGATTATGTGGTCTTGTGAAGCTTGGACATGTCGAACAGATGTTAACCTTTATGTGTTCTCATCTTACAGGTTTCTAAAAGAGTGGCAGACCTCATTTTGGAGAAACAGCCTTCCTATGTTAAGGTAAGCAGTCTGTCGCGTAAGGGGAAATCAGGTCGGCCGGATGGGTTCAATTAACATGTGACTGTTCGCTTGTTCCAGGTTAGGGGAACAATTTGAGAGTTACAGAACTTATGACTTAAGTGAATCGAGTCAGTCTGTAAATGTTAAAATTAGGGCTGTGCAAAGATTAATTGCGATTAATCGCATCCAAAATAAAAGTTTGTGTTTTACATAATATATTTGTGTGTGCTGCTGTGTGTAATTATTTTGTATACACACACATGCATGTATATATTTAAGAAAATGTGTTATTATTCCTACATAAAATATTTATATATAATTTTTTTATATATATATATATATATATATATATATACACAGACACGCACAGTATTTACGTGCAAAATAATGCTATATACATACATGCATATGTATTTATATATGAAGAGTTCAGATGCAAAAGCCTCTAAGTGACATTTGAAATTTTCTTCTAGAATGATCATTTTTATCAAGCTTGTATATTTAAGTTCAGTGATTTCACTTAAATGGCAATGATGATTACCTATTAATTGTTATTTAAGTGAAATTACTGAACCTAAATATACAAGTTTGATAAAAATCATCATTCAAGAAGAAAATTTCAAATGGCATTTAGAGGCTTTTGCATCTGAACTCTTCATATATAAAATAATTATACACCACACACACACACACACACACACACACACACACACACACACACACACACACACACACACACACACACACACACATATTATGTAAACACAAACTTTTATTTTGGATGTGATTAATCACAATTACAGCCCTAGTTAAAATACTATTACTCACTGTTTCATTAGTATATCTAAAAGACGTAAAAACAATGTTTACATGATTTTAGTGCAATTATTTAGTGGGGAAAATGTGTTAAGTCTTTGTTGCAATGCTTGTACACAAGTTTTAAAGAAGAGTGCATTTATAAAGTTATAAAATTCCAATTACTGCTTTAAATCATCCAAAAAATAGTCACATTCACTCCCACTGTAATTGCCTCACTGTAACCCTGACATTTGTTTCATGATGACTGTAAATGCATCCTAGTTACCTTGCTGGTTAAACAATTAAACTCTAAATATATATTTATTAAACTAATATTTGTGCAGTGCGCTTTGCAGATGATGCTGAAGGTAGTGATTTTTATCACTATAACAATTTGGGATCAAAGTGGACGAAGAAGGAATAGTTAAGGCTCCGTGTCCTCTTGCCTGTGGTTATATTTTTCTTACATCCTTAATCACTATGAACCCCTTTGAAAATGGATCACTTTGGATCACTTTGAAATTTCTCTTGAAGATATTCTCATCCTGAAATGCTCTGCTTTGATCCTGTGCCAGGCTTTTCACCTCACAGTCGTTGTGTGGAATTGTTTGGATTCTTTCTTAATGAAGCTTGAACGATATATCGTGTTCATTGATGGAGGCAATAGTCAATTTTGTTTCTTGATTTAATAGTTTAATCATAACAGCAGAATCTCAAATTGAGTTCCCTTTCCATGTCTTTTGTTGTACAAAAAATGGATTGGACTAACTCCGTAAGAATATGTGATCCTTTTAATGTTTTAAATCATACGAATTTACCAAGAAGGATGTTTCACTTTCTGTAAGATGGCGAAGAAAAGACTATTGTTGATAAAATCACAACTGTTTTTGATGCATCAAGTTCTGAAGCTCATCTCAGCATCAGTCCGTTTAAAGGGTTAGTTCACCCAAAAATGAAAATTCTGTCAGTATTTACTCACCCTCATGTTGTTCCAAACTTCTATGTGTTTATTCGTTCTGCTGAACAGAAAGGAAGATATTTGGAAGAATGTTTTAATCAAACAGATCTCATTCCCCATTGACTACCATAGTTCGGAAAATACATGCTATGGTAGTCAATGGGGAATGAGATCTGTTTGATTAAAACATTCTTCCAAATATCTTCCTTTGTGTTCAGCAGAACAAATAAACACATAGAGGTTTGGAACAACATGAGGGTGAGTAAATATTGACAGAATTTTCATTTTTGGGTGAACTAACCCTTTAAGGGTGCTTTCACACCTGGATTGATTGGAGACGTTGTTCCGAAACAAAGGGGTATTTCCCTTTTGTCCCGGTTCGTTTGGTCATATGTGAACACAACAATCGCTCTCTGAATCGGAAGAAAACAACTAAAAGAGGTGGTCTCGGCTCGATTCCATACGAACCCTGGAGCAGTTCGTTTGTAGTAAGAACACAACCAACCCACGAACCGGAAAACAAATCAATTTTCTCAACACTTGTACCTCCGCTTTTGGCAAAGTGGTCTCATACCTTTATATACTGCTGTCAGAGTTTTATCGCCTTTGCGAGGCACTGCTCGACGGACTGATCATAACCCCTGTACAATTCGGTGTTCTTGTGTGTAGTGTCCAACATCCGGGAGATGTGTTCTTCCAACCAAATATCTATGAGGCATTTCACCTCTTCGTAGCACCAAGTCAACCCGCGATTCATTTTGTGTTAGGCTACTGTCGTCATGGCGATGTCCCACTATGGAATGCGCGACCTGCACGCATGAGGTACCGACGTAATGGCGTAAGGAAAGCCCTTGAAGGGTTCACGATTTGGACCGCTTTACAACAGTGTGGTGTGAACTGTTCCGGAAGAAAACAAATCGATCCGAAGGTTCATATCTCAACTGCAGAAATTACAGATACATTTTGTAGTCTGCTCACTTGCAGTTCAATCCCGGACAATAGCTCAAGTTGTTCTGATGTGCTGTTTACTGAGAGTTAGATGGTTTTTCGAAACCATATGCAGTTATTCTTTAGACAGTTCCATTTGGTGATACTAGTGGCTCAGAAATTGCATGCTTTACCTTGTCGCCCATCACGTCTTCATCCCAAATGGAGTGAAGGTATTCATCTTCTGACCCCAGAAAGATTTAAATATTTCTGCTGGAGTCGTATCACACCAAATTGCCTTTGAGTCATTGTGAGCCAACACAAAAAGCATGGGATTTTCTTGGTGGACAAATAACATATCTCATGCTTTCTCTGATGCTTTTATACAACATTGAGAATGGACGTTGAATAAAAAAAACATTCACATCACTGGAATAAATCTTTCTATTTATTTACAGCCAAAGTTGATGTTTTGAAGTATTAGAAAATGCTTCAGGAAAACCCACTGACACATAGTCAAAGACTAGGAGTCAATGCATCACCTATGCACGCTTGGTTAAAAAAAAAGTCTTAAACAACGGACATTAGGAGTGTTTACCAGATGGATGTAGAGAGAAGTATGGTTATTTGTTCCTCTATTTGAAGAGCTTTTAACTCTGCTGGTGCTTTGCCACAAGCCATTTTACACCTCAGCAGCCTGCATTTGTCCCAGGCCTTTTAGAGATAAGATGGGATTTCAGCCATGTTTTTGAGCTGTATTATAGTCAGCCCA
The DNA here is from genome assembly GCF_988280905.1 of Pimephales promelas. Taxonomy (NCBI): domain Eukaryota; kingdom Metazoa; phylum Chordata; class Actinopteri; order Cypriniformes; family Leuciscidae; genus Pimephales; species Pimephales promelas. Next base: position 22,918,107 of record NC_142786.1, on the reverse strand, counting down.
TGCTTTTAGATATCTTGTGATACATTTTGGTGTGCTTATCACAGAGAAAAATTAGTGGTGCAGCACAACACTTTGGCTGTTTTCTAAAACCTTAATGTGTTTGTCAATTTCTAAGATGGCATCCTGACTGAAATGAAACCTCTAGGCCGTAAATATTCACAGTTGATTTCAATAAAGTTTGATGTTACCGTGTTTTGAAGCTATCAGTACTTAGGCCAAATGTATACTGAAAAGGTGGGTCAGACAGGCATAATTTAGTCCTGCTTTTATGCAGCATTATTACATGACTCTCTGGAATACTTGATTCTGATTGGTCAATAGCGTCTTCCAGCGGTATGTTCTTCCCAGATGATAACCGCTGAAAACAGGTCCTGACTCTCTGTGGGTAGGGGTGTAATCCCGGTGTCCTGTCCAAATTCAAGCAGCTAATGTAGGAGCCTTGATGCTTTCAGAATTGAACTATTTTCAACTTGACATGTCACTCAATGCCATGAAACCTGAAATCTGTAAACAAGGTAAATTCAGTTAAAATTGCTTGTGTAATTCTGGGAAAACAAAATGAATAACAAGGTGAACTTTTTACTGTGCATAATCATACACATTGATTCACTTCTGACATTATGGTGATTTGAAATTGTTTTGGCAACATTTTGGCCTTGCAGCTGCCAATTAGCAAGGTTTATGCCAAAAGTTTAAAGGGATAGTTCATCCAAAAATGAAAATTCTTTCATTAATTACTCACCTCATTTCATTCCAAACCTTTTAAGAGTTTTGTTCATCTACTGAACACAAATGGATTTCTTTTGGATGAAATCTGAGAGATTTCTGTTCCTCCATTGACGGCTACAAACTATTACTTTGACGCTTCAAAAAGTTCATAAAAGATCGTAAAATTAATCCATATGAATTGAGCGGTTTAGTCAAAATTTTCAGAAGAGACTCGAACGCTTGATGAACAGATTGAGTTTAGGCTTTTATTCACATATAAACTTATTGAGGCGTCAGTAGTAGTTCACACAGTTCTCATATTTCATAAAAAATATCTTCATTTGTGTTCTGAAGATGAACAAAAGTACATGAGTAATTAACAACATAATTTCTATGTTTAGGTGAACCATCCCTTTAAGCTGTTTGATGTCATTTGTATTTGACAGTATGTATTTGTTATGTTTAATTACATTGGGGATTGAATTTAAAGGATTAGTTCACTTTTTAAAAAAACTTTTGCTGATAATTTACTCACCCCCATGTCATCCAAGATGTCCATGTCTTTCTTTCTTCAGTCGAAAAGAAATTAAGGTTTTTGAGGAAAACATTCCAGGATTTTTCTCCATATAATGGACTTCAATGGGGTCCAAACGGGTCAAGGTCCAAATGACTGTTTCAGTGCAGCTTCAAAGCACTTTAAATGACACCAGGCGATGAATAAGAGTCTTATCTAGCGAAACGATCAGTCATTTCATTATTAAATAAAAAAGTTTAATAAGCACAAATGCTCGCCTCGCTCTTTTCTGTGATTCACGTTTGTGACTCCTGTTTAAACTCGTTCATCAAAATGAACAAATCTTTTTTTGAGTCATTTCATTCGTTGAATGAACCAAATGACTCGAAAAAAGATTTGCTCATTTTGATGAACGAGTTTGAACTTTTTTTATTTATTTTTTAAATGACCGATCGGTTCGCTAGATAAGCCCCTTATTCGTCGTCCGGTGTCGTTTTAAGCGATTTGAAGCTGCACTGAAACTGTCATTTGGACCTTGAAACGTAGGGGTCCATTGAAGTCCATTATATGGTGAAAAATCCTGGATTGTTTTCATCAAAAACCTTAATTTCTTTTCGACTGAAGAAAGAAAGACGTGGACATCTTGGATGGCATGAGGGTGAATAAATTATCAGCAAAATGTTTTTTTTTTTTTTAAAGTGAACTAATCCTTTAATTGTAGAATGTGTTTTTTAAGAACCCAAATCTTAGGGATTTATCACTCAGAAGAGGAGTGACAGCTGTGTTTTTCTGCGGTGTGTATGTGGAGACAGTGAGTCACTCTTGTTTGAGCTCTGAAGCCCACTGGATCCCTTAAGGACCCTATGACTCAGCGAGGATATGGCTGTCTTCAGCTCCCTGTTCTAGCGAGGGCAACTCCAAGGGCACTTCAAAAGCTCTCGGTCCCACAAAGAGAGATTCTGCTGAATAAATCTTTTGCGATTTAGTCTGCAGATGCCTGGCTAAACCACCAGCCTGTGTTTCCTCAGCACAGACACTCTGTTAACCTCACGCCTTCCATGTGCTTGTCAGTAGATCGAACACCAGAACAAATTAAACACTGCACTTTTGTTTTATTCCTTTTACTACTGTCATTTATTCGACGGTACTTTGGAGCCCGCAGAATGTGCTCAAGGCACAAGCTCAATATGGCCTGTTCATCTCTCAGAAACCTTCCAGCATTCTTCAGGGTATTTGCTACTGATGGCCTTCTGAAGAATGAACGGTTCTCCTTGTGACGCTTTGCATAAGGAGCCTCTGTTTCGGCAGCCCTCTCTGTGGAATCGATTTTTTTCCACCTCGTATTCTTTGGTTAAATAATTATCTTTAACGTGACACTGGGATGATATTTCTGTGGTGAAAGCTGGCTCTGTTAATGTGCGTCGAAAGACTGGGTCACTCAGCGTGAGCTCACCTCAGGCTGTGACAGCTGCGCTCTTCAAAACTGAGATTGCATGAGGGGAGAAGAAAAAACCTTGCAAAAAAGCCGCGAACTTCCGCTGTCTGATAGTTCGTGGACATGTCGATGTGGGTTAAAGGAGCACATACTTTCTCATTGTGCTGCTTTTCTCATTCCCACAATGAAAGCTTGTCGCCATTATCATCTCTCTCACTTTATTGTTCATAACGGGCCTGCAAAACATGACTAATAGAAGAGAGTGTCTCTGGCCTGAACCCATTAATTGTAGAGGTTAGAATCACAGTTATCTGTGAGAGGTAATATCCAGCTATATGAAAGCAAGGTCATAGCCTTTGTCTCAATTGTCTTGCCTACTTCAAAGGATGTTAAATAATGGTTGCCTAATGTTCTGCATAAACTCTGTCAAAAAACTTGAAAATCATTGTTGTTTTAGGAGCTGGAGAGAGTGACGTCTCTGCAGACCAACCTGCAGCTGGCCGCAGTCATCTGCACTAATGCACGAAGGTCAGAGAGCTATAAAATGTTGAAAGTCAAGTTTAAAGGAATAGTGCACTTAACAAATTAAAGCTCTTATCATTTCTTACTCATATGTTGTTCCAAATTGACTTTCTTTCTATAGTGGAACTAAAAAAAAGAGAGCTTACAAGTTTTAAAAACTTCTATAAAAGTATAAAAATTCTGATGGCTTTGTGTGAGAAACAGATATGCGAGAGATTATTCATCAATAGACCTTATTTGCAAACACCGGAAGTAGATTTCCGTGGCCATATTGTTGACATGACATCTGTCCTGCTGCCGCTAGCAGCCCGCAGATTTGAGTTGAGGGCGAGCTTCATCTCGTCGGTATCAAGAGAAGATAAGCTTGATTGGTGTGTGGACCCACATCAAAATCGAGTTATAGCATTAAGTAAAGATCCGTCCTTATTGCCAGCCGTAACCTCGATCTCGATCAGACAGTATCCGTATAACGTACAAACTACAATTTACCTCAACAAGGCAACATGAACGACACTCGTCTCATTCGTGGAGGTGGAAAAACAAGTGCTTTGTGACATGCACGATTTGTTTTATTAAAATGTCGGTTGTTTTTGTCAATTTTAAGTTTTCATTTAAAATGTTTGTGATTACATGAAGGACAAGGTTACATATTTGACCACTTGCTTGTGCAACTTAAAGGACAACTCTGGCGCAAAATGAACCTTTGGTCTAATTACACATTGCTATCTAGTCAACCGTTTTCTGAGATTTGTTTTCATGATTGCCGAATGTAAATAGTTTTATCTCTAAAAACAGTTTAGCCTATAACGCTAGTATAATGCTAGTATATGGGGCATAGAGAAATGACAAATAAAAATCGCTTGTTATTACCACTAACAAGGCTCAAAATAGCCCCACACCAACACGACAGCATAACAAGGATCCCTACATTCAAACCGAAGCATTGAGAACGTTGTTAGTGTCCATAAAGTTTAATAAGAAGATATTTTATACACACAGTCAACTTCGCGAATACAGGAAGAAGCCATCTTTGAAAAAAGTCTCTACCAGTTGATCTACGAGCGCCGATCCAAGTGAGCTGAACTGTGCAGAATCTCATAGGGTCCGTTGTTTCCAGTAGAAACACAAACACAAACCGTTTTCTTCTCTTCAATTTATACACGTAGCCTACTGTTCGCGCTCACCTTATCACCTTATTCACATCTCACCAGCGCACTTGGATCGGCGTTCGTAGATCGACTGGTAGAGACTATTTTTCCAAGATGGCTTCTTCCTGTATTCCCGAAGTTTACTGTGTGTATAAAATATCTTCTTATTAAATTGTATGGACACTGACAAAGTTCTCAATGCTTCGGTTTGAATGTAGGGACCCTTGTTATGCTGTCGTGTTACTGTGGGGCTATTTTGAGCCGTGTTAGTGGTAATAACAAGCGATTTTTATTTGTCATTACTCTATGCCCCATATACTAGCATTGTACTAGTGTTATAGGCTAAACTGTTTTTAGAGATAAAACTATTTACATTCGGCAATCATGAAAACAAATCTCTGATAACGGTTGACTAGGTAACAATGTGTAATTAGACCAAAGGTTCATTTTGCGCCGGAGTTGTCCTTTAATATATAGAAGTAATGCATACAATAATTGGCTTTTGTTGTTGAAATAGTGAGTAAAAATAGTGAGTAGCGGGGTGTTTGTGGTACAGCCGTTGATCAGCACTGTAAACGCAGCATATAGGCACTATAGCGCGTCCTGCTTTACACATTGCACACGGATTATGTGTGAAACCTGTGGTAAAATGATGGGAACAGATTTTTCTGTGGGGAGTTGGCTGAAAGTTTAGCCTATTTATCCTAGCTAGCCTCTCCTTTGCTGTCTCAACCCCAGTCGGTAACTTATTGCATTAAAAACTAACTCCGGGGTTCTTATTGCTGTTGTTAGAACAGCCGTGTATTACACAAAACCATCACGCTGTTAAAAAACAAACAAAACAACAGTGATATACCATGAATAATCCCGACGCTACCTCGCTTTTCAATTGACAGACTGACAGTTTCCGTGGTTTCTATGTCGACAATATGGCCGCCGCAAACATTGATGACGCAGATCGAATAAGGTCGATAGTGTTATTCACTCCAGTGAGCTGTTCTATCAGGGAGTTGATCTTTAGAACTGGTTCTCCCAGAACAAAATTTAACATCTTTACTTTCCGCATGAACTCTCAGAAATGCGCCAATGGACCCAACGTACGATTTTCGCCATCTGGCATTACAGTAGTTATTATTGCAATCAGTCATTATTCTGGTGCAGTTCAGTGTATGACAGATTCTACCAGACCTAAAAAGCCTCTAAAAATCTATATATTATATTATGATTTTAGTTTGTCCCAGACAAAAGATGACCAATCGTGGTGATTTCTGTGGTCATGGCTCCTGAACGGTGGTCCTATGGCGTTCATTGTCCTGGTCTCTTGGGACCAAAGATAGCCTGCAATAATTTTCTGAAATTAGTTCGAAATATAGTTTTTTTTGCCGCTGTGGAACATGAAATGGTATATTGATCAACGCATCATGCCGCTAAAACTTAAAACTACTTACATTAAGCTCCATTTGCAAAATTGGCCTCTTTTCACTAGCTATGACCTGCTTCCTCCTAATTTTTAGCGCAAATAAAAAGCACAATTGCCAAAGTGTGATTCATCTCGCTTTATGTGTTTACCAGTAGCGCATGGTGATGGTGTTTTATTCTTCTATAAATGTAGACGTGCGTAGATGATGCCAAGTTTTTTGGTGAATAACAACTCGATTTTCTCTCTTTCCGCTCAAAAAGCTATCATATGATTTCAGAAGACAAGTCTTATGGACTATTTTGTCCTTTTGACACTTCAGTCCATTGTAGTCGTTTAAAAAAATGTTGTATTCCTTGAAAAAATCAATACGGCTTTAAAACAACACACTGTAAGAGTAAATGGAAAAAAATGAAGTTTTTTTAGGCAAACTATTGCTTTAAGTTTTGATGAGCTGTAGAATCGACGCAAATGCTGTAATTCTGTTTCCAGGCAGCTTCGTTCTGCTAAAGAAGGCTTTACCGAAGCCAGCCTTGGGCTGTTGGCCAATCAGAGACGCCGACAGCTGTTGACAGGATTGCTGAAGTCTTTGAGGACCATAAAGACTCTGGTAATCACTTCATCAACATTGTTAATGTCTAAACAGAGACTTTCTATTCTCTGCATTTTCATTTCCAGCTGCCCAGTTTCACAGACACTCTGTTCTTCTTCTTTTTGCTTTTCTTACAGCAAAGAACTGATGTTCGACTGAGTGAAATGCTAGAGGTAAGTTGGCACGGAAATCTGTCCAAATGTTAAATGCGCAAATACACCTCATTTTTGAAAGAGAACTCGCAAGCAACTAAGAAGGTATTAGATACTTTGGTGTAAGATTGTCTCTTACGCCCTCTAATTGAAGTGTTTAGTCTGTTTGTGTCCTCTAAATGTAAATTTCAGATGAAATATGAGCTTTACTCCGTCGTTGTGAGGGTAATGATAGAAATCTAACATCATTCATTAAACTCTTAGCTCATTTTTTCTATTTTGGCACTGTAAAAATTGTCTAGATAAAGATATTCAGGTAAAATAGAGCATTTAATTTTATAGGAGGAGGACTATCCAGGCGCCATCCAGCTGTGTCTGGAATGCCAAAAGGCCGCCAGCACATTCAAGCACTACAACTGTATAAGGTGGGTGGAGAAGCGCTGACAGGATTTGTGAGATATCCAGATGCTGAGTTCCCTTAATAAACTGATTACATTTGTAGCCATTTATTTAAAGTCACCTTGATTTATTTATTGTATATTGCACTGTTTTAATTATCTGTGCAGATCATTAATATTTTTTTGATAATTCACACTGTGCCCTCTAATCTTTAATCAAAAACTTCCCCTCCCTCTTGCAACAACATTTCTTCTCTTCTCTGATGATGCGTTTACTGGCGTGGGGGTGGGGCAACCGGTCACTTTCATGAGATCACAGCAATAGCAAATCCAATGATCCAATCAAATCTCGATGGACAATCAAGTTCATCCCTAAAAAAAAAATCTGGAATAAGAAGCTACTTGAATATATGTTGGAATAGAGATGATTTTTTTTGAGGATATGCTTGATATTATTTGGCATTGTGATGAACATATCGCATTGCCGGGTTTGCCTACGCTGCCGCCACGTTTTTCACGCCGTCTGAAGATACGGAGCCAAGACTGTGCAGCGAGTTGTGTTGATAGAGTTTAGTGATTTGTAGAAGAGAAAACTTCAGAATGATGTAATTCATGAAGTTGTGTGAACAACACAAGCACATGCGCACTTAGAGCGGTAATAATAAGATTACAGGATTTACATGCCTGTTTACTGCGATTAAATTTGCCGTATGCCACATAGTTTAATGTGAATATGGCTGCTAAGATTATGAGTTTAAGCGCATTAGTTTGATCGAAGTATTGCGTTTATGTGAGGTAAAGTTTAATCTCAGTTTTGCCAAAATCCTATTATAATTGCATTATGACGGTGTGTGTAAACGCCAACTTATTACAAAAAAAAATTTCTATACAATCATCGAATACTCTTATTTACTCCCAACCAAATTTAAATAAAATCCTTAATCCCTGTAATAATGCACCATGTTATCAAACTGTGATCATTGAACCTGCCATGAGATTTTGTGTCCGATTCTGACAATATAACTTATTCAGCTCTATAAATAATAATGTTAAGAATTGTGATGCAAGTACTTAACCCTCTGATGGCCCTCGGTCATTTCTGACCGAATAATTTTCTGTTTTGAATTATTAAAAATCACAGCTTCAACGGAAGGCTATGATACTTGGTGACTTTTTTGGCATTTGGTATGTGAATACAAAAAAAATTTGAGGTCATGATCCGAGCATGCTAAGTGGTCGTAAAAAAATAGTCACACTCGTGGTCTTTAGTCAGAAATGACCGACCCATAGGAAATGAATGGGAAATTTAAAAAAAAAACAATCTACAAATCGGCCACGATTCTTAAAAGAAGTATACCGCATTAAAGGGGTGACACTCTACAACATCAAGAGTGCAAAAAATTTACACCCACCCACACACACACACACACACATACAAACACACTTTTATACACATAGACACTAATAAATTCAGTTAATTTTTTTTAAAAATCACAGCTTCATCGGAATGTTACGAAGCTTGGTGACATTTCTGGCAGTAGGTATGTGAACACACAAAAAAATTTATTGAAAAAAAAAAGTTGAGTCTTGAGTCTTTGGTCAAAAATGACCTCCATAGGAAATGAATGGGAAATTGATATGATTCAAAATTAGGTCAAAATTACTTCATCCCATACTGTATGTAGTTTCCCACCGGTCACTATTGTGACCGAGTATAAAACCTAATATTTCACTAACTTAACCAACATAAAATCAAAAAAGGCATATTGTTTGAGTGTTAGAGAGGTCTAAGGAGTAAAATGCATGTACTCAAGTTGCAAGAAAAAATTTGGGATTAAATGGGTTAATGACTAATAAATGGAATAATACACATTGACACATTGATGGCTTAAGACACGAAACGAGTGGATTGTGTGAGAAAACGAACAGTATTTATATTGTTTTTACCTCTTGCCACGTCCAAGTGATCTGAAGGCACGTGCGCTTCCGTCTGCGCAAGCACCGGAAAATGCCGGAAGTGATCTCTTGCGTGGTTGCGAAAAAAAAAAATCGACGTTTTCTGTTGATATATTGAAATCGTCTTCCATTGCAATTTCCTGTATATCTAAATATGTTTAGATCTTCACAGTGAAGGGTAACACTTCTGTGTAAACTCTAACTAATCTCTGTGTAAACAATGAGTGACGTACACGCGTGAGGGATCACTTCCCGCGCTTTCCAGGGCTTGCCAGCGCTTGCTGAAGCTTGCACATACAGAAGCGCCCTCTCCCTCAGATCACTTGGATGTGACTGTGATTAAGAGGTAAAAACGATATAAATACTGTTAGTTTTCTCACACAAAGCGCTCGTTTCGTGTTTTAGGCCATCAATGTAAATTTACATTTACGAGTCATTAAATCATGCTTAATTTGGACTTCTCTGTGCATGCTCTTTGAGGTGTACCCCATAGACCTCCATTATATGACTGACAGACAAGAACAGTTTGACCTAAAAATATCAAAATTGAAAATACTGTTTAAACAAAGACACCTACATCTTGGACGCTAAAACATATAAAACATACATTTCTAAGTGAACTATCGCTTTAAGATGTGAAGATTAATCTTTGAGTATGATGGCGAGGAGTAAATGCACCTGTTAGCTTTCCACTGATCGATATGTCATGACCCGCACTAATGGAATGTCTTTATCTCATAAGATTGTGGTCTGAGAGAGCAGTCTTTAGCTCTCTCTCTCTCTTTCTCATATTTATTTGCACAGTCTTTTTCTTCCTGCCTTCTTGTGACTCTGCAACGCTGCTCTGTTTAAGTTGGCACAGGAAGTTTTTGCTATCTGATCAGCCTCCAGTCAGCCCGCGCTCTACATTGATATCCATGCAAGTACATGGAAACCTGCTCAATGCGATTTCCTTCTGTTGAAAATCCCTCCTTTGAAGGAAGAATGGAATGAAAATGTATTTTTTTTTCTTGTCAAATATGCAATGGGGGAGGGAAAATTGGAATTGGGGATATTACAGTCATAGTCATGCATTGCTGTTGTTGATTGTAGAAAGGTGGATGGCCACAAAAGTCTGAAATGAAGGAGATGCAATTTGAAAAAGGAACCAGTCCAATTTTCCCTGTTGGATTTTACGCTCTCGGCTGTTACTGTTAAATATGAGTGGTAAAGTATAGATGCTCTCCATAAGGCACTGTCATTGCTGAAATAATAAGACCTTCAATGGGAACATTTAACATCTTTTAATAAAGGCATGGCTGTGATATAAGAGAGTAGGAGCCAAAGTGGAGCTGATAGGCCACTTGCTCTCCTTCCTCATTTAACCGCTTATGAAATTATGCATAAAGCGCTCTCATATGTTTGTGCGTTACACTGATACCCAGTGAAAAAGCATTTTAGGCTTGATGTACTGGGGTTTTAACACTCGGGCTATTATGTAGTCTTTAAGAGGTAGTAGCCATCTGTGTTGTCGTGTTGTTTTTCCACCTTGTCTTGTGTTTTTCAGGCATTTAGTCACCAGCTGACAGTGAGGTAGGTGAAAACGTCTTGTCTATGGGAAGGTTGACGTCTGCCTCTGCATTACTTACAACTCAGGATGAATGGTTCTTGAAATTTGGACCAAATTGTGGTAGATCGAATTTAACATTTTTATAGATGAATGAAGCACTAGTTTCAGATCATTAAAGGTGCATTGTGCAGCATTTCATGTTAAAAATACCAGTTTTTCTAACCCATACATGCCTAAACCATTGCCTGATGGGCTGAATGAGCCACTCTCTGATCACTGCAATTGCCTTTATAGTAAAACAAATAAGAGGGATTCGGGATGGAATTTGAGACTGGGTGTGACGTCATGCGCGTTCACGCTCACCTGGCTATGTCTGGCAGGTTTGTGTATTCGCTGCCATTCTCCGTGTCAGCGAAGACAACTCGAGTGACAAAACTTTAGTCAACTTTTGACAAAAGTAGAAGATGGATTCAAAGAGACTGGCTTGTAGTTCATGTAACTCCACGTAAGACAAAGAAAAGAAAACTTTTGTCTAGTGCCAGGTGTCGGAATAAGACGAGAGTCAACATCGCTTTCAACAAATGGAGAGATCTCTGATCTGCTCTAGGGCTCAAATGGGATCCTATACAAAGTAAGAACTTATATTGTTCGTGAACATGTTTCTATAATAATACAATCATAAGTGCATACAGTAAGCATATAAAACAGTTCAACATGGAGATAGATGGAAACAAAAAACGAATTTTTCTACTACCCCTGTTTTCCCCTCACACATAAGTGTGTAATTTACACATATTTCACATATTTAAAATGACTTGCAGATTTATAACTTTATTACTTCTGAAGACATTATGACTGTAAACAAAAGATTTGTGCAGCTGATGCTCCTTTGGTTATGCGTATGTGTGGTCCATGAGCGTACACACCTCTGGTTGCAGTTTTCCTTGTTGCCAGAGGGGGCGTAGTTCTGCAAAAACTCAGAGACTTGCGCAATGCACCTTTAAAGAGACCATTGACTTACCTGTAAGTTCTAAAAGGTCAGAGTTGGGTTTGGACAATTGGTTTTGTTTTGTACTAGTATCTCAGTATCCAAATGGAGATAGTATTGTGGTTTTCCCCGTTTCGATCCCTGCAGTGAAAAGTGATAAGATGTTTAATTAGATGCATTGAGATTCTGAGCCATGAGGCATTTGTGTGGGCAGATATCGATGTCTCTGTGGGGTAATGCTGCCTGAATCAGAACACAGGAGTTTTAGAAGAGATGCACCCAATGTCTGAAGTCTACGAACACCTGCGGTCAATATAACGGAGTGAAATGTCACTTACTTCTAAAGGCAAACTTTATTCTTTAGCCGGTGAGATTGAAATTCCAAGATATACTCAGATTTTAGATGTTGCTTTTTAAATGCAAACTTTTTAACACACCTACAGAGAATGAGAATTGACAGGGTATATCGTAAAGAAGATTACCCACAGATTTGTGAACGCAAGCAAATGGAATATGACTCATATTGTCTGTGGGGAGACTGTCAAAAGCTGGTTTTCAAAGTGCCTTCTAACTGACCTTCAAACATTCAAAGCAGGTTTTTTTGTGGAAACAATCCACATGTAGCACTCTCAGCTGAGTTTTGAGAGTTGAAAAGGTGTTGTCTCATTTTTAAAGTACACTTACAGTACACTACCTTTAAAAGTTTGGGGTAAGACTCTTTTAAAGGAAATTAATACTTTTGTTCTGCAAGAGTGAAGACTTACAATTAATATGTATTTCAAACAAATGCTACGTTTTAATTTTAAAAATCCAGAACAAAATCACTGTTTAGACAAAAAAGTAAAAAAATAATAAGCAGCGCAACTGTTTTCATCATTGAAAACAATAAATGTTTTTTTGAGCAACACATCAGCATATAAGAATGATGTTTGAAGGATCATGTGACACTGAAGACTGGAGTAATGATGCTGAAAATTCACAGGAATAAATAAAAATTTTAAATATTACATTTACACTTACAACAGACCCCAACAATTTGACCTGCAGTGTGTTATTTTATTGTTTGCCACCCAAGCATAACTATTAATAATAATAATTTAATAGTTTAACAGTAGTTTTATCTTATCGTCAGTGTAGGTCGGACTGAAATGATTTGCAACTTTATTTTTAAATAAGTTGGCATGTCCTTCACATAACCAGAAACAACCATTTTCATTAGATCCTCTGTTGTTCATCTTATTTACTCACCGTAAAAATGTTTGCCAATCCTTTTTTTGGATGGAAAGTTTTACGTTCTGATTGTAGTATTTCCTACTATGTCAAACTATCAAAAGGAAATTTGCTTTTTCGTGATTTGACATCTTTAAGATCAAAGATTGATGTCCGTCAGTTGCTTTCTTGGCATGAACTACCGGTATGTGTTGTTGCAACATGGAGAAATGTTGCTTCATTTCAAAGCAGAATGTTAAACCTGGTTTGAATTTTGAGGATATCTTTGAAACTTTTTCAAATAATTGCTTTCTTTTCCTGCAGCTAGTTATGGACTATATCTCAGCGCTTATTCTGCCAGTAATGGACACTTCAGTTGTCTGCTCACTCAGGTGCAAGAAAGCAGATTTAATTGCAAAGAGACGTGAGACGTAAGCTGCAAAAGTGCCTAGTGGTGTAGTTTCACAGCCCAGCACACTCAACTTTTAAAAACACCGCCCACAAATCCAGCAACATCCTTTAATTTAATCACATCTAACACCACTGCCCCAATGCTATTAGCACAGGATTTATGTAAACCGAGATGGGAAAAAAAAAAGTTTCTTGGTCTCTTCTCTCTGCTCTTTCTTGCCTAATGGCACGGTATTGATATGAGACTGTTTGAATGGAAATGTTTTTATTGTGTGACAGATCCTGTAGCGAAAGCTCATTAAAATGTGATTTCGTGTGGCTTCCCTGAAGGAAACGGCGTGGCTCAGGGAAGTGCTGACGAACTGCGAGTCGGAAGTAATTGATCCGCTCGACGTGATGCTGGGTTTTCTCTGAGGCCCCCCCGGAGAAAAAGGGGGACCCACGTTGAGTCCGAGCCCACTCTGATGGATGGAGGCACACTAAAGATAAAGAACTTCTGCCTTTTCCCGTCATCACAATACCCCGTCCAGAACACTAGCAAAGTATTTGTCAGAAGGAATAAGATTCTTCATGAAAAGGTCACGTCCTCTACCGCTGGTTTTTTTGGCACGACACAAAAACAACGTTGCATATTAAGTAACCTCCTGCTTTTGCACGATTTTCTCCATGCCAAGAATCGTGCATTATGGTAAAATTAGAGATTATTGGAACAGTTTTCTGGAACACCTCTTTTTGCATTCAGTGCCTTCAAAGAGAAGGAAAACGAGGAAAAAGGGGAAGGATGAGGAAAAGGAAGAGGTAGATTAATTAAAGTTTTATGCATTCTGTCTAATCTTTCAACAGCACTGGCCCACAGGGGCCGGGCAATCCCTCATGTCAAGCCGAGTGAGCTTGTGAAATGAAATGCAGTTGTTCTTAATTGTCAGATCATGATTATGCGTGGCCACCGGCAGAGTTGCTGCCAGTATCATGTTGCTAAAAGTCTCAGCTGGCACTGCAGCTAAAGGTTTGCATTTCAGCACTGGCTCTTTTAGTCAACTTTAATAGGATCAAATGGGTCTGATATTTTTTTTCTTCTAATTTTAGTTTTTTACTGGTGGGGCTTTAAAGGGGATACATTTAGAAATGCACTGCTATTACAACCATCAATGCAGCACTTGTGTAACAAATCCACTGTATTTAACAGTTAATGTCAGATTTCAGGTCGCCTTCTCTTAGCAATATGCACAAAACCGAAATACTAGCTTGAATGGTAAAAGCAGAAAAAACTAAACAGATATGAAGTCATGTATTTCCAGTGGAGAGTAGTAATTTGAATTGGTGACACATTAACTTGATGGTCCACATTAGACGTTGTACATGCCAACTAACTCTCATTAGGGTATCAGAAGACTGTTTGCTTAACATCTGCTTACACTTTATTTGGATGGTTCCCCAACTATGGAGCCCCAACTATATATAAATATTTTGGTTTTATTAACCAAATATTAAACTTTTTTGGTTAGCCCTTATGTGGCCTTATCAAACCTGAGCACGAGGTGAAGATTACGAATAAACGTGAAGAGTCTGTTGATAGGTTGTATAGTATTTACAGTCATTACGTTCCTGTGTATTTTGCGTGAATGATGGGTGGTTGGGCAGATATTTTTTTTTGCAATAGGTGGTATGCCATACGTAACCGTCGCCACAGAAACTGCATTAACGCACCAGTGGGGCTCGAGAGCCTTAGTCAAACGGGTTGGCGCGTATGGTTGGGTTGCGGAGAGATTGTGGTGAAGTCTCAGCAGCAGGAGGGATGTAGAGGTCAGTAAGCTGGGCTGAGTTCAGTGGGGGACGGAGGGGGGTGACTCTGGGACGCCAGAGTCACTGTCGAGCCCTCTTGAGGTGTCGTGGGCTAGTCGACGAAACACTGAGGACTCGAAGATTCTAGAGATGTCCTCTACTCGGCTCAATCCAGACGGTTGTCGTTCCGGTCCATTAGCACGCTGTAGTTGCAGCCGTCGTGTGTGCTGACGCACCAGCCGTTAACGCCGGACAGAAGGGGAGTCACACCACCATATGGAAAGAAGCGTAAATGGATGGAGAAGCATAGTTAATGTAAAGCTACATCTTCGTTTTGCTTGTCTTGGCGAAAGCCTAGTATAAATCAGCATGAAGTTTTAACATCTACTCTCGGGTAATGGAAATCTGCACTAAAATGTTAATCCTTAAACTATTTCTATAAAATAAGCGCTTGGGAATAATAATATCCGAAACAATTATTTTATTACAATAATTTATATTGGTTAGTCTTAGAAAACCTAGTATGATTTTTTTAAACATATTGGTATAGATTTGGTATAAATATTGGTATACATTTTAGTCTGGATATATTCATACATTCATTCATTTTACATGACTGGTGTATGGTTGACTCTAACCACAAAATCTGAGTTTTTATTCATAGCTTTCGTAAGACCGAGTAGTCTTTTTTTCTTTCTTTTTTTCCCCCTCATTCAGACAACCCACTGACTAGTTTAGCACATCCCTCTCGACACTAACAGCCCACATCTGTCTTGTTCCATCTGCACATAATAAACAAGAAGCCATGTTCGGTAAAAATACGTCCCTGCTTTTCAAATGTCAGTGCCTCCTTTTTTCCACAGAAATGTCATGGTGCTGGTTTTGTGTTGTTTAGTGCTCTCTTGCTCTGACGGCGCTGCCTTTTCCTCCAACATGTTGCTATAATGGTTTTGGTGGTTTGTTGTGTTGCTCTGCAAACACAATACAATGGTTGTCTGTGCTGCCCACTAAATCTACATTGTTTTTTTGTGCAACCGTTTCTCTTGACATCAATGTCTTTTTTTTTCTCCCCTCAGTGAGTTGAATTCCAAACTGCAAGACACTCTGGAACAAATCGAGGTATGTGACTTGATTTTTTATTTTTTATCCTTAGGTTCAGGACAAAGTGAGAATCTATAGTGACCCTTTTCCTTATTAAATCAGTTACATTTATTATATTAGCAGATCCAAAGCGACTTACAAATGAGAACAATAGAAGCAGTTAAACTAACAATAGGACAACAATATGCAAGTGCTATGACCCTTCCCAGTTTAATCTAATGCAGTACCTTTTTTATTTATTTAAGATAATAGATATAGAAAAGAAGATGGAATCAAGTCTTAGTGAATTAAAGTGTTAGTATTTGTAAATCAAGTGTTGCCAAAAAAAGATGCGTCTTCAGCCGTTTCTTGAAAATGGACACGGACTCAGCCGCTCTGGTTATGTTGGGCAGATAATTCCACCAGCAGGGAACAGACCAGGAAAATGTCAGAGAAAGAGATTTAGTGCCTCTTTGAGATGCCACCACAAGACAGCGTTCACTTGCAGAGCGCCAAGTGCCAAGTTTCTGAATGGCACTTAAGTCTGAAGTAATGAGTTTAGGTAAACGGGAGCAGAGCCAGTGGTTGTTCTGTTTTTTGATGAGAGCATCAACTGGCAATCATTGCAATTTTGTGAAGAGAGGAGTGACATGTGCTCTCTTCGGCTCGTTAAAGACCACTCTAGCTGCAGAATTTTGGATAAGTTGCAGAGGTTTTATACCGCAAGCTGGAAGACCAGCCAGGAGAACATTACAAAAGTCCAGTCTAGATAGAACAAGTGCTTGTACAATGAGTTCCTGGCTGACCTTGATGGAGTTATGGATGACGAACCTAGCTCAATGGAGAAGTTGTGGAGTAGTGTTGGATTGGCTGGGGCCACAAGCAACTCTGTCTTCGCAAGGTTTAGTTGAAAGTGGTGGTCCTTCATCCAGCCTGAAATGACTGTCAGGCCAGCCGAAATGCGAGCAGCTACTGCCAGATCATCTGGCTTGAATGAGAGGTAGTGTTGTGAGTCATCAGCGTAGCAGTGATAGGAAAAGCCATGTTTCTGAATCACAGATCCTAGTGATGTCATGTAGATGGAGAAGAGAAGTGGTCCAAGCACTGAGCCCTGAGGCACCCCAGTACCTAGATGTTGGGTGAACCCAGAACAGACTTGAACCATTGGAGTGCGGTCCCCTAGATGCCCTTCGTCTTTAGGATTGAGAGGAGTGAACTGTGTCAAAGGCAGCAGACAGATTCAGCAGGATGAGAACTGAGGATTTGGAAGCTGCTCTTGCCAGTCTCAGAGCTTCAATTACCGAGAGCAGGATAGTCTTAATTGAGTGTCCGCTTTTGAAACCAGACTGGTTGTTGTCCAGGAGGTTGTTCTGTGTAAGAAAGGAAGAGATCTGGTTGAAAACAACTTCAAGTGTCTTTGTGACGAAGGGAATACCGGTCTGTAATTTTCCACATGGATTTAGAGTGGGGTTACTCGAGCCTGCTAAAATGCTGTGTAAAAGTACCCGTGTTGAAGAGAGGTGTTTATGATGTGTGTGAGTGCAGGCACAACTGAGGAAGAAATGTCGTGGTAGTTTGGAGACTTCTGCCTCTGAAAGCACAGAGAAGGAGGGTAGATTGTGTGTTTTTGCTGGTAAGATATGTGTGTCAGTTTGTGGTTTGGTAAATTGGCCGCTAATGGTGGTGGTTTTATTTCTAAAGAATGTGGCAAAATCGTCCTCTGTTAGGGTTGATGGAGGAAGAGGGTTGAGAAGAGAGGAGAAAGTTTTGAAAAGCATGCGAGAGTCAGAAGAATTGTTAATTTTGTTGAGATCATAAGTCATTTTAGCAGTAGAGATATGAGCAGAGAAGGAAGAGAAGAGAGATTGATAAAGATCAGACATTCAATCTCAGATCACCCTATTCCCTTCGGAAACACTCGCGCACCCTTGACAGATTTAAAAACAGCAGTTGCCCTGATGTAGTGCCTCAACATTATATGAATTAAACAGATCGGAAGGAACACTTGACCATGCGTTTGTACGTCTAACAGTGGCACCCAGGGTGTCAGTCTGCCAGCATTCAGTCTCTCAGGCCCCAAGGCAGATGGACTGTGTTTTATTAAATAAATTGCTGGCTTTCAGGACTTGGAAGCTGCATTGAAGCCCATTCCGACACAATCACGCATAGCCACACACACGCACACAATTTCCCCAGCAGTGCTGTTTATGGCATCTTCTATATTATTCAGAGATTTCTGTGTGGCAATGTAATTGGATGGCACCCAACCTCCCATACAACTCCTTTACTCATTGACTTGCTCTCTTTTTCCCCTCTTCTTTCATGTTTCTCTCTTAATATCTGTATCTCAGTCTTTCTTTTCCCTTCCTCCCCGTCTTTTTATCTCATTTGCTGTCTCATCACGCGCGTTAGTGAATAGCACGGTGCCTGTGCCAACGGAGAGCGCTGCCACCAAAATTACAATGATTCATGTCACTTTTCTATTTCTGTACCAGAGCAAGTTCCCAACTCATTAAGGATGTGAATGCTTATCTTTTGAGCCCAAAATGAAGTCGTGCCTTCAGTATCATCAGTGATTTAAACCACAGATTGTTACGGCCCTCATTCATTTGTGGTGATTGTTCATTTTAGAACCTTAAAATGAGGATTTCAAGTGCTTTTCCTTTTCACTGTAATTAAGCCGCTGAACTTTTTATGCTGATCTTGCTGATTTCATGCTCATCCGTGCAGGAACAACTAGATGTGGCGCTGTCCAAAACCTGCAAGCACTTTGAGGTTTCTCACTACACCAAAGTTCAACTGGCATATAAGCTTCTCGGCAAGACGCAGGTGAGTCATTGTCGCTAGGGCTCTCACGACCTTGACATTTTGGCTGGTGCTGAATTGTCGTTTAAATAGCTGTCATTAGTTATTTATTTGTTTTGTTCATGTCACTTGAAAATAGTGTAGGCTCAATACACATACACCTGATGAGGTCATTTAATAACGGTGATTATGGAGTCATACAACAAAAAATATATGAGTTTTGTTGTGAACTAATATCAGAAAGTGTTGAGCAACAAAATAATAATAATAATAATAATAATAATAATGAGAACAATAAACTGTTTACTTTAAGTTTACTTTAACTTTAGTCCACTTTCTATTCCCACCAATCCATTTGAAGTTTGTTTTGTTTGTTTGGTTTTGTGTTTTGTTTTGTTTTGTTTTGTTTTGTTTTGTTTTGTTTTGATTTGATTTGTTTTGATTTGTTTGATTTTGGTTTGGTTTTGATTTGTTTGGTTTGGTTTTTCGTTTTGATTTGTTTGGTTTGTTTTTGTTTTAGATTACATTTTTTTTGTCTCTGCTTTGCTAATAATAATTTATTTTTAAGCAATATTTTTAAAATACATTTTATTTTTTTTATTCCAGTATTACAAAATAGTAATATTTCTCACCTAAATTCTTGACTTTCATTTTACTGGGATTCAACCTGAACTAGCTGAAACAATTTGCCATACACTCTTAGAAGAAAAGGTTCTATAGAGAACCTTAAAAGGTTCTGAAGTGCCACGTATTTGGAACCCCTAAAATGCAATGAGTGTGAATGATCACAAAATTCAAGATATGGGGGTTAAAAAAATGTAATTAATCAATATCACACGAAGAGTGGCATTTCAGTTTTTATCCTCCAAAAATCTGCATGATTAAAATGTGTAATATATGTAATATATGAATGAAAAATAGCCTTCAAAGAACCTTTGTGCCAAAAGGGTACTTACTTTTCATTATTGAACCTTTTTAGCATAAAATGTCCTTTGGAGTTGAGTAAAGAACCCTATGCTACATGTATAGAACCATTTTCTCTAAGAGTGTATAAATCTTAAAATAAGATTGAAGTAAAAGTGAAACTCTTTGCGTTGACATTTAACGGATTGTACTTTTCTGAGAATGGCATGAACAACCATAGATTGTGCACATGCACCCCTGAGACGTTTGTACTTAGTTCATTTATTTGAAGTGCGTTTAATGACATTTCCATATTCATGTAAAAATAATAATAATAATTTAAGTGTACAATAATCACAAGTATTACAAATATTTGTATTTAGATAAAATAGGCACAGACGGTACTATTTTATCCAGTGTTCCTTGACTCAATCTCCCCCTGCACTTTTCTCCTTTTTCATCTCAAAATGGGAAGATGATTCACACCTGGCATAGGATTTGCCAGAAGGAAGGTGCACTCTATTGCATCCCACTTTTCTAGAAAAAAGCAAAGCTGTGATTTAAAAGCTAAAATACATTTCACTGTTTTTTTTTTATTATAAGTTGACTCCTGCATCTGCATTGTTGCCTTCCCCGTCCCCTTATAAAACAACATGCAGGTTGAATTCTCCTGCTTTTGTTGATCTGCCATTGATCCACAGGATTAAAGATTCACTTTCCTTAAAGAATTAGACTTGCACGGTTGCACTTGGTTGTGAGACTCCTGGATAAAGGGAAAAATAAGAGCAGGCAGAAACAGTCTAAAAATAAATAGAGCAATGTTTTTGTAGATGGAGATCTCCAAGCATCAGCTCTTGCTGTCAAGGTTATTGCTTTGTCAAAAACCTGAAATTTTAGCTTTGAGTTTGAACAATTTATGATCGTTTGTAATTAATGGTATATGTGTGGTTAGATGTATACTGACAGGAATGTGATTTAATTTCCATCTGCATTCTCACAAAACCTTTAAAAAAAAACAAAAAAAAACGTAAGGACTAAATGACCTATTGTTTTTCAGAAGTCCTCAGAGAAATCATGTCCGGATATAATTATCTGGGATTGCTGTATATTATTATTTTTCACAATGTTTCTCCTTGATTTCACAAATTCAATTCTCCACATTTTTGACCTTGAAAACTGTAACTAAAGCAAAATTGTTGTGCTTCCTGCCTGGACTGGTGCACCTTTATATGGATTTAGACCTTTTTGCCAACTTTCAGGGTAAAATGACAATTGGTGGTTCGAATACTCAAACAATTTTGAACAATGGGTGGTTCGAATACTGCATCCGTCATTATAAGAATATTAAATCATTAAGGTGAGTCTAGCTCAGCGTGGCCACTGCAGCACAACTGTTTTTAACATTTAATAATAATAATAAATGTTTCTAATCTTGACCAGCAAATCAGCATATTAGAATGATTTCTGAAGGATCATGTGACACTAAAGACTTTAGCAATGATTCTGAAAATTCAGCTTTGCCATTATTGGAATACATTATTTTCAAATGCTTTTTAAAATGTACATTCATTAATATATATATATATTAAAATCTCATTTGCAATCAATTGACCAACTTAAATGCCATTTGGAAAATGAATCCTATCCAAATAGTGTCTGTGGACATCTCTTTGTGTGTTGTATAAGTATGCAAGTATGTGTCCTGAGACGTCCCCTGTCTCATCTGAAACAGCCTTCCTCGTGTCACTTTGATCACCACAGCCTCTCGGGAAGAAGATGGCAGCTGCCCTGTTTATTCATTCCTACATTCATTTACACACACACGCCTCTAAGAACTTAATTTATTTGCGGTCTGCTGTCCAGGCTTTGGCCGTTTCATCAGAGGTTACCGTTTAAGCCGATCAACCCGCAATTACTGAAGGACTGACTTCAAGATGTGTGATTCATATGCGGGTCGCCCCTCTGGAGACCCCTGAGAGAGTTTTACTCTGGTTAAAGAGATTATTAGGAGATTCATGACACTTGAATGGGGTGCATGATGTCGAAATCCATGCAGAGAGTATTTATGAATAACTGGCTTAACCGCCACAACAATTAATTGATAAAATCATTATCAACAAGTAAGAAAAGTATGTTTCAGATTCATGTCTTTTGACAGATTGTTTAGATTACTTAAGCCCTTTACGTATAATGCATTATACAAGTATTTTTTTTTTAGTTACCAAAACATTTTTATTTTGATCAATTTTGATTCTCAAACCACTTTCAGCCCTAAGCTGAATCTTTCTGATAATCTTTTTCCCTGCTTCGTGTAACTTGGTGTATTGACTTTTTTCCCCTGTAGGTCTTTCTAGGACCAATTATTTCGAATGTGTTTTCTCATTGAAATGCGTTTTTCTCGAATTCGTTTTTAACAAACCAAACGCACACCTTGTTTCAGTATGTACGTCATCCGTTAAAACAGTTGTTTGTCCTTCCTTAAGAGGTGCTGTTTTTTTTCTGGCGTTTTCCATGAACTCAGCAATTAGCCTAATGACTGCACATCTAATTCCCCATCTTTTCTGTTTTTGATTTTCTTGTTTTTAAATCTATGTAATGGATGTAATTGCTCGTTTTCCTCAGCACAATTAATATTGTGATCACGTTTGTTTTTTTAGGTGTGTTTGTGTTCAAGTTTGTTTATTTTTTTAAATCTTATTCCTCAGGGGACGAAATGCATTAGATATCGATGACCCCATCAGCTTTATAATTTTCATTTAAATACGTTTGAATATATTATTGAAATATTTCCACCTGTCTGCATTTGAACGCGGTGACCTGCAGGAGAATGCAAATATCCTGATATTCATTTTGATTGAATTGAGCCGAAGCTGATGGAGGGATACGCTCATGGCTGAAGGAAGAAGGAAAGCAGTGAGAGCGACAGGGGAGAAGTGTAATTAAGTTGTAGCAAAGCTGTTTCTTTTCCCATTGGGACCATATTGAGCTTCAGAATGTTGTTCGGTAATGATTCATCTCCTGTGAGGTGTGAGCTGGACCCACGGCTACCCAGAAGTTTTACCTTCAGAAACAGAGCTACTTTGGCAGGGAAAATACTTTTTTTTTAAATTTTTTATAATTTTCTCCTAGTTTTCCTGTAAAAATATCAGAACCAAGTACATTTACAAGAATTTATAAAACATTTCTTATTATTCTTTATACCCCGTTGTTTTTTTTTTCTTGTTTTAAGCATAAATCGAACAATATATTTATACATCATACAACTTTTGTATTTAAATAGATTTATTCCTCTGGTCAAAGCTGAATTTTCAGCATCATTACTCCGGTCTTCATTGCATGATCCTTCAGAAATCATTCTAATATGCTGATTTGCTGCTCAAGAAACAATTCTTATTATTATCAATGTTGAAAACAGAGGTTTAATATGTTTTATGGAAAGGGAGATACTTTTTTTTGTGGATTCTTTGAGGAAAGGAAATTTCAAAATAGTATAGTGTAGAAATGGTAAAGACAATTATAACAGTCATACCACCTTTACAATTATATCACTTTTGATGAATAAAAGGAATTATGTGCAAATCAAAAATTATCTTGCACAATTTTACATCTTAAGGAAATTTGATCTTGTTTTAAGAATGTTTAGTAAATACTGTTCTATTTGGTAACACTTTACTTGAAGGGGTGTGCATGAGACTGCCATGACACCTTCATAATCATGACATGACATATGTCTTGAATATGAAGTAGGGTTTATGCATGTTTATGAAAACTGTCATTAAGTGTCTTTCGCTCAGTAATGACATTTTAAATGCAAATATGACATTGTTTAAGATGTCTTTGTTATGACATTTTCACATAAACCATAACATCATAACCTGTCAGTGTCTTTGTCATGACATTAAATTAAGTTAAACTGTCATGTGGTTGGCTTTGACATTGGCTGTCATGAGGCCATTATAACTGTGTCATGAATATTTTTCGTGACCCCAAATTGAATTTATCATTAAAATGTTATAATGGCTTCATGACAGCCAATGTTAAAACCAACCACATGACAGTTTCATGCAATGTTAACCAATAAAGCTTGGTGGTTTCTTAAGTTTGATAATTAATCTGCTCTGTCATGTTTATGACAGGTTATGTTGTCTTAGTAATGTCAAGTTGTCATGACAGACACTGACAGGTTATGATGTATTGGTTTATGTCAAGGTGTCATAACAAAGACATCTCAAACAATGTCATATTTGCATTCAAAATGTCATAACTGAGCGAATGACACTTAATGACAGTTGACACAAACACTTCCTTCACATTCATAACATATGTCATGATTATGAAGGTGTCATGTTAGTCTTATGCACACCCCTTCAAGTAAAGTGTTACCTAATATGGTAAAGGAAACGAGACAAAAACCGATTAAAGAAACCAGGCTGTCCATTTACTACTTTTTTTGTGTGCTTTTTATTTAAAGGGGCATTTTTCAATGTTTGTAGTTATTATTCTTTCTTAATTTAGCAGATTTTTAAGAGTCAAGTGTACCCGGAGCTTTGATTATTTGTGAATGCTGTCGCACGATATGAGAAGCTGGTTTTAAAGCAGTTCTTTGGAGATCAGTTGACGTTAAAGATAACTTACCAAGTAAATACAGAAAGTTTTAAATATTTTTTTTTTTGCGCAATGCAAAAAAAAAAAAAACATTGATAGCTTTCAATATTGATTTTACTTTTGTGAATATGCTATATAAAAATGATCCCACAGATGACCCCGTATTCCCCTCTCATTTCTATTTTTCTACTTTCTCCTCAGACGGCCATGGATCAGTTGCACATGCACTTCACACAGGCCATCCACAACACTGTGTTCCAGGTGGTGCTGGGATATGTAGAGCTGTGCGCCGGCAACGCCGATACCAAGTTCCAGAAAATGCAGTACAAGGACCTTTGCAAGGTACTGTATGTCACCCCCCCCACCCCCCACCCAATACCGCATGTTGATGGGTGTCCAGTAAAATTAGAGAATAAACACATCCAAAAGTCACTGTGGGCCACATTCGTCCATGAAATCATTTGTCGTTTTCGTTCTTATTGTGCTCTAGACGGGCGTAAAATAGGTTCGATTCTTGCCTTTGGAAATGACTTGTATTTGTCTGGCTGTAGTGAGAGGGAAAGATATTGCGCAGTGGTCGGGGCAGGAGATTTCATTCATGAGCAAGACATGAAGCAATTAATTTGAGTTAACAGGAAAAATTGGAGTCTCTGCCAAAGTTGCGACTCGCCACAAAATGCAGTCTCAGCCTGGATACTAAAATTCTCATTTGCATTTGTATAGAAGCACTGAACCCTTGGATCACAAACAAAATTGCAGCCATCTGTTCTGGGTCATATTTTATTACTGTATGATATTGCAAGTGGGAGATTATATTATTGATAAATGATATTAAGCTCCTTCAGTAGATAGAGCACTACAGATAATAATTTCACACATATTTCTTTGACTACCAATAACTATTCTTACATTAAACTGGTATATTATACTGTAGCTATTATTTATGTACTAAAATTGTTTTTTTCACCCCATGTTTTTAATAACATAAAAATCATTTTATAAGTGGTGGGTTAATGTCTTGACATGCTTGAACGCTTGAACAATCTTTAATATTGTGGGAAAAAAGGTTATCTTAAATTGTAATTTATTTCTGTGATGTCAAAGCTGAGTTTTCAGCATCATTACTCCAGTCTTCAGTGTCACATGATATTTCGTAAATCATTCTAATATGATGATCTGCTGCTCAGAAAGATTTTATTTTATAATCGATGTTGTGGTCATATATATTTGTGGTTCAGGATTCTTTGACGAATAGAAAGTTTAAAAGGAAAGCACTTATTTGAAATAGACAAGTGTCTTTACTGTAACTTTTGACTATGAATGTCTTTAAAAAAATCTTACTGAATCCAATTAAATTTACTTTGTTCTCAACTATGTCAAACCATTTAAGAGTAGTAGCTCTGGTTCTGCACTTCTATAATTCTGTAATTACTTTGTACATTGATTCACATCTAGAGTTTGAAGTGTTTGGATTCTTTCTATGACCTGCTATTGGCACAGAGCTCAAATAGTTTGCGTAGGCTTAGCTGCACTTGGCTGTACTATATTTGAGTGTCAGAAGGGAATATTGTTATCATCTGCTGAGCTGAGGTAAAACAGCCCTTATGTTCAAGTTCATCTGGTACAACCAAAGGATGTTTGACCTGAATGCACTGAGCATTAATGCCACATAAGTAAACGATTTTGAAAAGAAGCTTTGTTTTGCCCCTCTGTGTTTTACACCTATTTTTAATTTGGGGTCAGTAAGATTTTACTGTTAATATGTTTATTTTAAGGTGATGTTGTTGCACGTTACTTAACACATGTACTTACTATAGAAATAACAGTAAATTATGAATTATTACAAGTAACTAATCCTAAACCAAACCCAACTCTATAGTAAGTACATGTAGTCAAATAAGTACTGAGTAATATTAATTAACTATGTCACCTTGAAATAAAGTGTAACCTAAGAAATGGATATTTTTATTTAGCAAAGACGCATTAAATGCGTGGTATAATGCCCTTTACACAAGATGTAAAATAAGTCTTGGATGTCCCCAGAGTACGTATGTGAAGTTTTAGCTCAAAATACCCCACAGATATTTTTATGTAGCATGTTAAAATTGTCACTTTTTAAGGGTGAGCGAAAACGTATAGTTTTTGTGTGTATCCCTTTAAAATTTGCAAATGAGCTGCTGCTCCCAGCACAGAGGGCGGAGCTTCAACAGCTCGTTTCCTTTTACCTCACAGACATGCACTGAAAATTCCGAAAACTTTTAGCCTTTCATGTTCAAACCTAGGGGTGTCACGATTCTCCAAATCCTCGATTCGATTACATTTTCGATTCTAAGGTCACAGTTCGATTCGATTCTCGATTTTTATCAATCGGCCAATCAGTATGCACACCCGCAAGGTCTCTCGCTCTCTCCCTCTCTGCCTGTGCGCAATATGGTTTGTAGCACAGTTTTTTCTGTCTCGGCATTCTGGGAGATTTTAACTAATTTGCGATTTTAACTAATCTGACGCTTTTATCCAAAGCGACTTAAAATTGCTATACATGTCAGAGGTCGCACGCCTCTGGAGCAACTAGGGGTTAAGTGTCTCAGCATGCATTCGAAACCTGGGTCTCTTACACCAAAGGCATGTGTCTTATCCACTGCGCCATAACCACCCCCGATCATGCTTGTAGGGTCCATATACGTGTTTATCCCCAAGAAATTTGGCAACATGCACTATATGCCTTTAACACTCAGACACGGGTTGTCGGTGCCTGAGGTGTCAACTCAGCTGATAAAGTCTTTTGATTGTCCTTCTCTGAGACATTGCTTTGAAACGCACACTAAAGATTTTCTCAATGAGATGCTGTGTTGCTCATTTCAGTTTTCGCTCTGGATGCGGTGGCCTTTGAACCTTTGAGGGGTAACGAAAATGAATCGTGTATCTGGGTTTTGCCCTTAAGTCTCATCTCCCAGCAAAGCAATTATTGCAGATGAATTCGTCTTGAGCACAGTGGACAGTGCGTCATCCTTTCCAACTCTCAAACTCTCTGAGCGTCATAAAGTAAACAAAGTAAACATGACGAGAGGTATGCTAATGACAATCACTTCAGTCCCTGAACTTTGAACCACAGCGTGGGAATTGAAATCCAGCGTAACTGGAACGCTCCAAAGGTCACACCATAATGCGAAGCGCTACATGAATTTTACATGAAACGATCATTATCCCATCCCTTCAGAGATCTCCTGCTCAGCTCTGAGCGATAAGTGCGGTAAATGAACAGTAGTGGGGAACGCCCTGTTAGTGCACATCAACAATGGTAAAACAAATGTTAAAAATTGCACACTCTTGAAGTTACCTCATAGCCGGGTATCATTGTTATTTACCATCAGTATCCCTCACGCTCGTATTTTAGAGGGCTCTCGACGGGCACGAGTGGATATTGACCTTGCAGCTGAACAAAAGCACTTCATGAAAGTGTTCATCATCAGCATCTCTTTATCTCTCCTCTACCTTGAACTCTGCTGTCCATCTCTGCAAAGCTTTATTTTCATGAAATGCTTGTACTGTCTATACTCTCTAATAACATCATTTAACAAGATGTGCAATTGGAAAGTAAGGCCATCTTACTAAGTTACTATGAAATCAAAATGGACATTTTTTTAATGAAATATTTCAGGGCTTATTGTAAATAATAACATCATTATTAATGGTGCGAGGGTGGGACAACTTTTCTCTAAAAACCGCTTAGCATTGACTAAGTAAAAAGAAATCGCTAATTTATACCACTAACAAGGTCCAAAATAGCCACACACTCACACAGTAACATAATGAGGGTCCATACATGCAAAACAAAGCATTGAGAACTTTGTAAGACCGTTTAATAAGAAGATACTTTATGAAGACAGTTCACTTCGTGTATACAGACAGGAGCCATCTTAGAAAATGGTCTCGATTAGTCGATCCCCGAACGCTGTTCATACAGTTCAGAAGCTCACTGAACTTCATACAGTTCAGATCACTCAGCACGCCGTTTGTGGTCTGTATCGAATTGAATTGTCTTTATAAAGTATCTTCTTATTAAACGGTCTGTACACTTACAAAGTTCTCAATGCTTCGTTTTGCATGTAGGGACCCTCATTTTGTTACTGCGGTAGTATGGAGCTATTTTGAGCCTTTGTTAGTGGTGTAAACTAGCGATTTCCTTTTACTTAGTAAATTCCCCCATTACTAGTATTATACGCTAAACCGTTTTTAGAGATAAAACTCTTTACATTCGATTAACATGAAAACAAATCTCAGAGAACGGTTTGACTAGGTACCAATGTTTTATTAGACCAATGGTTCATTTTGCACTGGAGTTCTCCTTTAATATCTCTATAGACCATTTTGCAAAATGTAAACAACACTGGTCCAGAAGCACTTCCTGTTTCAGTTTTTTAACACTACATAAAAGCTGGGATAAAATACAACCAACAGAACATATAAAACTGAATAAAAAAGTTAAACGATCATCTTTAAGATGTTTTCTTTACATGTGAAATAAAGAAAACAGTTACAAACTGAAACAGGAAGTGTTTCTGGACCAGTGTTGTTTACATCTTGCAAAATGGTCTAAAAACCTCATCAGAGAGCTCATACAAAACTGACAATCAACCTTTCTAATCTCTCCGCCATTTTTGTTCTACCTGCTTCCGACGCTTTTCAACGGACGTCGTGTAGTACGACGTCCGTTGGGGGCGTATTACTTATTACGGAGCTGATTTCAACTGCCAGTGTGAAGGCGGCGTTACAGTTATAGCTTTCACAATTATCGTCTGATCAGTCTTATTGTCTGTCTTCTGTGCTATCAAGCTGTCAGAGTCTGAACTTTAAGCCTCCTGATTAGTAAATATGTGAAAAACTGTTATCTGTGGCATCTCTGATGATGCCTCATTTTGAGAGCTGACTCACGCTTGGACCGCTTGTGGAGTTTTGACAGTGGAAGTTCCAAACGTGGGAACGTTTGATTGATTCTGTTCATTAAGACAGCAGGGGCGATACATTGATGTTTCCAATGAGGAAAGCAACGCTCACAGCGGTAGGTCTTTTTGAGCCTGATGTAAAGAATGAATGAAAGTTACAAACTTCACGATGCAGCTGCACATTAACGATTAAAACGATTATTAGTTGTGCTGCTCAAGTAAGGAATGTGTTTTGTTGTTCTCTGTGTCCACTGTACTGTATGTGAATATTAACCACACAGGTTGAATGTTGCCCCAAAAGGTTCCCAAAAGGTGCAGCGTTAGAATTAAAGCTCAGGTAAGAGCATTTATAGAAATTGACTCGCATTTCATCAAACTTTCATAAAGAATCGGTTCAGCAAATCTTTTTTTTATTTTCCCTCTGTGGAGGGTGTCAGATCAACGTTTGAGGGTAAAGTGCCTCATTGATGTCTGACTCTTAATGAAGAGGTTGCAGTTGGAGCTGCGCTCGAGAGATTACCAGAGCTGATTTTCGGTCTTTCCTGAGCTCTTTTCAAAGCTTCTATCCTGCACCAGGCTAATTACTCTCCCATTGTTTGATAATCTTGTGGAAAGATGAAGAAACCCCATTACTTTATTAATCGGATAAATATGTCCATTTTGGGATTTTTCCAACCCAGGCTCACTGGGAATAGATGACTCTTTAATCTTTTAGCGCCACTCACCGGACACTTAACTTCTGAACTACTTGTGTAATATGTTACCCATTTAGCCCATTTAACTGTTTTTGAGAAAGTTGAACGCCACATTTAGTGCCAGTCACTGGACATTTGAAAGTACCCTTAAACTTCCAGGTTTAAGTGTATATATTTATCTAGCCTATAGGGGTGTAATGAAACACAAAACTGACGGTTCGGTTTTCCCACGGTTTTGATATCTCGGTTTAGAAAGCTAAAATTGCTTTTTTTTTCTTTTTTTTTTAAACTGTGTTTTAATGAAATAAATTGTCTGTATTTAAATTAATTCAATTACAATTAAACATTTCACAAGGATTAAAAAAAATCTGTTTAGGGAGCCGCACATTACTATAACATTAAAGGTTGTAGCCTAGACTTTTAACCTAAATTCAGATGCTATTTATTTTTTAGATATATTAATCAACACACAACACATTGTATGAAAACATGTAAACTGAATATAAGGCAGTTTTTGCATTAACTTGTGTTTTTACTCTATATGAAGAGTTCAGATGCAAAAGCCTCTAAATGCCATTTGAAATTTTCTTCTTTAATGATGATTTTTATCAAACTTGTATATTTAAGTTCAGTAATTTCACTTAAATAACAATTAATAGGTAATTATCATTGCCATTTAAGTGAAATTACTGAACTTAAATATACAAGCTTGATAAAAATGGTCATTTTAGAAGAAAATTTCAAATGGCATTTAGAGGCTTTTGCATCTGAACTCTTCATATAATTATTTCCATTTTCATGAAAGATATTTTTAACATACATTAAAAGATATCATTAGCAGGTTAAGTAAACTATAATATATAGGCTAACATTTAGTGCAAGAGTTCGTTTATAGGAACCAAAGTTGTGAACACTATACGCCTTATTCACGGCAGCGCCATCTTTGATTTTTAATGAGAATGAAAGCGAGGCTGTGAGGGATAGACATGCATCTCTTCAATGGGCTGTACTGTTATTTAATGTGTTTTCAGATTGTTCTGCTCATGAAACACTGGAAAAATATCTTTCAAAGAAAAACTCAAGACAATGTAAGCTGTGGAAAATTGTCAGTAATCTAGCCGCTTTATTCAGCTTTTTACAGCGGATGCCATTGGAAACACGGCAAGTCTATCCCTCACAGCCTCACTTTCATACCTGTCATGGCGCTGCTCTGAATAAGGTCTATATCACTTGCCTGTTGAGTAAAATATAATGCTAGTGACAAGCTATGCTGTTTTATTGACGTCTTTCCACTGCTGAAACACTGAGTTATGATACCTTTCAGTAAGTATACTGTATCTTTCAACATACCTTCAAGTGTCCATTCTGTAACTGAGGAAGAGATGATCGCGTTTACTCGCGTTTCTCGCTGCCGCTTGAAATGAGGAGCCTAGTAGGCCTACAGCGATCTGTCATGCCAGATCAATGATCAATTTATTGTTTGAATTTCGTGATCAAATAGACAGAATTTGAAAGATTACACCTTGTTTATTATCGAAAGTAACATGAAACATGGAGCTTGTTATTTGGTGTTAATGGTGGTTAGGCTACAAAACTGTATTCATCGTGTACTTTACACATAAGACATCAGAGGTCCACCGAGCGGGGCTGGGGTAGCAGGGGGCGGGGCGTGCTCGGTATACTCAATGAGAGTATCGCGATTTGAATTACGGCTGCACGATATTGGTAAAAAATGGCATTGCGATGAAACGGTCCGAGGCACTCCTTCATTAAAATGTCTTTATTATACAAATGACATGTCCTAAACGGACAAATTTAAAAAGCCCACGCGTAGCGGCATGAAGCCTTCTTCAGGGACACACTAATACACACAAGTAGGAGCAGACACACGCCTTTTTTTGGTTCGGTTTGAATATTATTACACTCCTACTAGCCTAATGTCTCAAAGCCTTATAATCCTCACATCCTGTTCCTGAGGAACTCGAAAACCCTTGATCCTGATTGAGCCTCTCCAGATATTGCCATCTGTGCTGTGACTTCTTCAGCTTGGTTACGAAGAGAAGACGCCACAGAGATTTGCTGACTTTACATGTTAACAGACTGCTGATGGCAGCAGCTCTTTGTTTTCCCTCTCTCTTTCAAAATGTACTACAATCATATATTTGAAAATGTACACGATTCGACCGCATTTAGAGAGGTGGCCACCTCTGATGCCCAGCAGTGTTCTTCCATCACGAAATAGAGATTAGCCCTGAAAACCCCCAGTGATGTTCTAAGACTGTAGGGAGAAAAAACATGGAATCCTTGAAAGATCTTTTTCATGTTTTTTTTGGATGCAATTCCCAGCACGCCATTCAATGAAGTCACCGCTGACCTCAGTCCAATTCTGTCCACCTGCCTTAATCCCATGCATCATCTCAAAGGATCTTATCAAAATTTCAGCTATAATGTCCATCTGTCTGTCTAATGTGTCTCCTTTGAGATTAGAAAGACATTTATCATCCTTTCCCTCCACCAACTTCTCAGTTGCCAGGCAACGATGCCTCGATTCTCATAGCAGGAAGTCATCTGAAGAGGATGGGGGATTGATTGTTTGAATGGGACGAGTCACATCTCCTTCTGCTCACCTGCAGGAGTCATTCGACACCAATGAGAATACTATACTTCCTGTGTGGTAACTACTGGATCAGTGTTAATCCAGCTGAGCATCCAAGTATCTCCTTACACTCGATGATGGCAACTATACAACTTTATTCAAAGAAGGGTTGTAGCGGTCACAAACAATCAACTTCAAATGAGACGAATGGCTCATAATTATTGCTTTCCACCTTGAGTATATCATTTTGGTGACTTTGGCAATATTATAGATTTCCTTTGATATAATGCTTGAGCCACCGTTCATTGCATTAGTTGGAGACGCTCTAGTGTAATGAGTTGTGTGGGATGGTTTCATATGAGCTTGTTTATCTGTTTCTGCAGAATTACCGTAAGTGATGAATCACCTCTGAATGCCCAGAGCTTTTTCTGCATGCGTCACAGACCTAATTAGATTTATCGCAGCCACTCAGATCAGGTCGCATTGTGTCTCAGCATGGTGAATACAAAAGTGAATGAGTGTTTTATTCATTTGATTGTTTGTTTTAAAGTCTTAATTGGTTGACCGAGTGTGGTTTGTAAGTGTTATCCGTGACTAACTGTCTCTTAAAATGCAGGGAAACACCTGATGTTTTTTTTTTTTTTTTTTTTTTTGTGTGGACGCGCTGGTTCTTCAGTACTTGGTCAAAATAAGGCTGGAACAAGTTTATGCATCAAGGAAATTGATTTGAATTAATGTCGTGTTATATGTTCATTTATGTTTGGAGGCTTCCATTTTCTCAAGGATTTGTGATTTTTGCCCTTGCTTAATACTCATCACTGCCTGTTACAAACAAAAATTGACAAAATATCTAGTAGAAATATGCAAGAACCCACCACTCACTTCAAGCAATTAATTACTTTTTTGTTTTTATCATTTAGTTTGAACTTGAAGACTGAAAATCCAAGTTTGTGATCACAGAAATACATTAAAGGAGTAGTTCACTTTTTAAAAAAACTTTTGCTAATAATTTACTCACCCCCGTGTCATCCAAGATGTCCATGTCTTTCTTTCTTCAGTCAAAAAGAAATTAAGGTTTTTGATGAAAACATTCCAAGATTTTTCTCCATATAATGGACTTCATTGGGTGCAAAACGGTTCAAGGTCCAAATAAGTTTCAGTGCAGCTTCAAAAGGCTTTAAACGACACCGGACGATTAATAAGGGTCTTATCTAGTGAAACAATCGGTCATTTCAAAAATAAATTACAAAGTTTAAGTTTTATAAGCATAAATGCTCGCCTTGCTCTGTTTTGTGTGACTCTCCTGTTCGAACTCGTTCATCAAAATAAACAAATCTTTTATCGAGTCATTTGGTTCATTCAACGAACAAAATGATTCGAAATAAGATTCAGATTCGTTTATTTTGATGAACGAGGTTGAACAGGAGAGTCGCACAGAATAGAGCAAGGCGAGCATTTGTGCTTATAAAACTTAAACTTTGTTATTTATTTTTTAAATGACCAATCGTTTCGCTAGATAAGACCCTTGTTCATCGTCTGGTGTCTTTTCAAGCCCTTTGAAGCTGCATTGAAACTCATTTGGACCTTGAACCCATTTGCACCCACTGAAGTTCATTATATGGAGAAAAATCCTGGAATGTTTTCATCAAAAACCTTAATTTCTTTTCAACTGAAGAAAGAAAGACATGGACATCTTGGATGGCGTGGGGGTGAGTAAATTATCAGCAAAACGTTTCTTTTTTTTTTTTTTTAAGTGAGCTAATCCTTTAAATTTATTATAAAAATGATGATAATAATTATTTAAAGTTGATTCAACTCATCGAATAGCATGTACCGTCATGTTAATCTACAAATCTTCCAGAAAAAAACTTTTGTGCAAATCCAGCATTGACCTGACCCTTGTTTGTGAAGCAGCGTGGTGTAAAATGATTTGCGCAAATGTAAGAGTTGGGGGGAAATCTGGAACCATTCATTTGGAGAGACTGTTTATTATTAATGGAGATTATAAAAAAAGTAATGGGTTGATTTTTACCATTATAGGCTGGTGGTTTACATCTTTGTTCAAACACCGTATAAAAGGGAATTTTGCATAATAGCCCCCTTTAAAATGATGAAAACCTTTTGAATCCATTTGCTCTGTGAGTTAAACGTTTTAACGGTGAGTAATGAAAGTTATCATAACCGTAAAAGGTATGTTTTTAAATTAACCCCATTCTTTTGTCTATGCATATTTGTATTTTTCTCTAGTTGAAAATGCATTTTAATCTCATATGAGGGCATATATTTTTGGGCTTGTGAGTAATAATGGTATGTTATAATTGTTATAAATCAAAACTATTGTAGACACGGTTTAATTTCCTATTAATTACTAATGACAGGTAAAATTGTGGGGTATTGTGTTGTCCAATGTTCCAAGATTTATTTTGCTAGAACACTTTTAAATAGAAAAGTTTTGTGGACTGAAATAGTTGAGAGTTTCTTTTTATGCTCTTTCTCAGAGACATTAAACATGACCTGGCAAAACGACTTTGACATCTGCTCTACAAATGTTGTTCACATATTTGGAGTTCCTGCACTGTGACCTCAATCTTAACCTAAATAAACTTCAGTAAAGTTTGGTAACTTGGGTAAGAAGAATAGGTAAATGTGACAATCGAGTCCAAATTTACAACGTCCATTGGTAAACTGCAGTAACCGTGGTTCTGTTGCAAAAAGTTATGATTGTGATACATAGATTGTAACTTTTCCACAGCTGGAGGCTGTGTTGCTATGTGCCGTTCAAAAACAGCCTCGACGAGCCTCTAGCCGATCGTAATTTAGCAGGCTCCAGCATTTTGCAGAGTTTCCAAGCATGGTTGAGAAGAAAAGGCAGGGACAGAGCTCCAGCATCTCACTGCTTGACAGCATTGATGAATATGTGTATGGATGAGTCGGCAATGCTGCGGTTCTAGACATGGCAACGTTTATGTCGGCTTTCCCCGGCCACAAATCGCACTGACCAAAGGGAGTATGTCAGCTCCTCTGAGAACGCCAATGTCACCGAAGTTGATTCAAACTGTATTTTACTTCAGTACACAGCCCAACTCCCAATTTGATTTACAGTCTCTCATCCCAGACAGGAGCTTGTTTGGTTGTCTCTATGGTATTATTTCTAATTATAGCGTTCCAAGGAATGTAGAGATTCTCTAGGTTTTGAAGGATTGATCGCATGGTAAATATTCATTAAGGTCCACAGCAGGTCAATCATTATCTCTGGTGAATTCATGCTCTCCCTCACTGTCAGATTTACTGGTTTCCAAATGTCTTCAGCTTGATTTAAGGATACATAGACATCTGAGAAGAGATAATGTCATGCTCAACTGGGTTCCTTTAGTGTATTTTTCTCAGATTTGAGTTTTTGCAGGATGTCTCTGGGTCCTTAGAAAGTATTAAAATGTCTTACACTTTTTCCAAATTTAGGGTTGTAAAAAAGTAAAGTCCAACTCCAGTTCTGGAAGTCTCATTCTATCAATTTCAGTGCATACTGATTCAGGGTTTTGTGTTTGTCACCTGAGTGGTCATTTTACATAAATTGGCATGCTGTATGTATACTTTTACCTTATGTGTACTACTATTACTAGAGAAAATATGTAACACTGAATACTATCTGCTACTTCCTGCAATACAGCTTTGCCATGGCAGGAATAAATTATATTATTCTCAAGAAACATGCATTATTATTATTATCAATGTGAATGACATTGCTTCATATTTTTGTGGAAACAGTAATATATAAACAGTAATATATTTTTTAATATATAAGATTCTTTGATGAATAAAAAGTTCTTCTGAGCTTTCTATTTAAAGCATTTTTTTTTTATTTGAAATGTGAATCTTTTATCATTTTTTATAAATGTCTTTAATGACCAATGTCTTTAAGAAACACATTAATTTCTTTAAAAATAAACCTTGCTGATCCCAAACCTTTGAACGGGAGTGTATATAGTTATATAATTCTGTTTATTCAATGTAATATTGTTTTATGTGAATAGTGAATACATATGATTACATTTGATTAACTTTTTAGTGAAAACATTGATAAATAAATAAGAATATTTTTTATCATTAAAATGCTCAAAAAACCCTGCTTTTTAAAACAAATAGTTAGATAATATATCTATCTCATATAGATCATATATATATATACATATATATATGTATATGTGTGTGTATATATATATACTGTATATATATATATATATATATATATATATACACACACACACACATATATTTATAGAAATATATATATACACACACACATATACTGTGTATATATATATATATATATATATATATATATATATATATACATATATGTGTATGTAAATATAAATATGTAAATATAATTGCATTAATATTCCTTAAATTTTATTCTTTTAAATATGCTGGTGCCCTGCTCGCAACACAATTAATCTCATGACAACTCTTGGGATAGTTTTAACATGTTATTGAATACATTAATGAATTTTTTAATGTATTAGGTCTTGTCGGACTAGATCTGCTGTTGATTATTGCTGCTGTAGAGCAAGTATGAACTTGCCAATGCTAATAGTTACACAGACTGTGAGCATGTAAGATCAATCAACTTGTGCCATGCGGTAGTGATGTGATTACTTGCAGATTGAATGTTATGACTGAACTAGATATTTATAATGGAGGGATATTTTCCTCAAACATTTTCAAAAACTCACAGCTTTTTTGAAATCACATGTACTTCTCGTGGTGAAACTGTAGGAGCTTGTTGAAATTGAAATGGTGAGACTGAAGCTCTTGCTTTTATCTTTCTCACCCCAGCACATTACCACCGACAGCTACATCCCCTGCTTGACCGACCTCTGCAAGGCCTTGTGGGAGGTGATGCTCAGTTACCATCTAACCATGCAGTGGCACGATGAGCACTACAAAGAAGAGACCACTCCTGGTAAGGCAAAGTAGTCACTCTTGTCTGCTGCATAAAGAGTCATGGGTTCATTTCTTAGGCAAATTGTATTTTGAATATGTTAAAAGTGTGTGCTAAACATAAAAAAACCCTACAATTTTGTTGACATAACTTTTTAGTGAAAACATTTATAAATAAATAAGAATATTTTTTATCATTAAAATGCTCAAAAAAAACCTGCTTTTTAAAACAAATATTTAGATCATATATCTATATCATATAGATCATATATCTATATCAAAATAACGCATAAGCACATTGATCATTCCTCTTGATAAGACAGCTCTTTATCTTAGTCTAACCAACGGCACTATTTAAAAGATTTAAAATGACATGTTGTGCCTGTAATATACTTTTTAGCTGCCAATCAATGCACACTTCCACAGGATATACTGGGCCGCACTATCATGCATAGTCGGCAAAAGAACAATAACAACAATGGCACCAAAATGATTTTCCATGATACAATCAGTTGCTCTGATCAGATGATCGGGTTCAAGCAGGCTGTATTAACACTCACATATTCCCCATCATTATGCCTTATGTACATTTGGCAATGGGGAAAAATCCTACCTGCTGTGTTGAATGATAGGTTGTTGGTTGGCTGTGTGAGACTAAGCTAGATTAACATACAGATCATATTCTAACTTTTCATCATATTGAACTACATAACATAGATTAGTTTTATATACATTTGCTCACCTGTTTGCCCAAGTAACATGCAACTCTCTCTGTCAAGTCGAAGTTAGTCGTGGGCGTGGAGCTCTCGGCATCGTTGATCTTCGTTTTTAGCCCTCTTTTTGTCTCAAAGTCTGCTTACTATGGTTCATAATGTTGAAACAAAACCCTGCTAGGGACGCTCACACTGTTGAGCACGCATTACGGGCATAACCGACCCAGGTGTCCATGTCTGTCACCATGGTTACTATTACAGTACAAGGTCAAACCTGGAGGACACCGGGGGTATTGTGGATATGACGTCATTGACTGGCGACACCTCACCCCTGCTCACACGTCCCTTTCCCTTGGTTAAAAATCGCAATTTTCTCACAATTTACAAATAGTTGGAAACATTAGGGATATTGTAAATAATCAACTAAACAAAATACATAACATTGGCCTAGTGGTTTTTGGATTTTTTACTGCAAAAATCTTGCATATTGTACCTTTAATAGCTTATGCAATTTGATAGTAATTTTATTGTATAGGCAATTGTACTGGTTAAGCTTAACGAGATTTGTAAAATTAATTTCATGTATGTATTTATTTATTTATTTAGTCTTTTAATGGGATAGGTAGAAGTGGGGAAGAGATAACACAGAATATGTAAATGTCCCAAGCCAGATTCCACTAGGTTTAATCTCTGACAGTATGAAATAGTTTTTTTTTTCAGCATTCTTTGGCACCTCAGGTTCATTTTTCTGCTGACGCAACTCTCTAAGTCCCCTTGTTTTCCTCTAAACCGGCCGGAGGTCGACTCCTGTATTTTGTCTCTTTTGTATGTAACCAAATCAGTTTTAGTAGAACGAGCTTGGGATTCATTAGGGTGCTCACTACCCCGTCATAGTGAGATTTATAAGCATTGCATTTGTTCTTTTATAGCGTAAGGTCTTGCCTTGTATATTCAGAGGAAATGGCTTTGGGTGTGCGCTACTGTGGCCAATGAGACTGGGCGAATAATTGAAAGGGCCGCTGCGGCGTTAGCCAACTGCAATGTAGTTTGTAACATTTGCCTTTCTGTCTTGCCTCTGCTTCGATTTCTGAGGTCACTGAGCACTGCTGAAATAGATTGGTGCTTGTTCTTGGTAAGGTCTGTCATTGGAAATTCATTGAACCTTTCTAAAGTACCCTAATAACCCCTGCCGAGGCATGCATACGAAATGTTACTGACTGAACAGCTGTTGTTGCTGTAGGTAATGATGGTTTTCTATAAATATTAAATCAGGGCAAATAATATCATTTGTTTTAATGGAATATTTATTTTTTATTATACTGTTTGTAGTATTTTCCTGCACCAATTTCCCCCTACTTTATATTTAATCAATTGTCTGTTGTACGGCTTTTTGTAATGTCTCTTTTCTTTTGTTACTTATATTTCGCCCCGAATTAAATATGCACGCATACATCATGAAAATGCATACATCAGTCCTCAAAAGAGCAATAACTCGCATCGCAGTCGTAATTTATCATCGACTCTGCCAAAATGGCTTATTCAACTGTATAAAACGTATTTAGTGAGCTTTAATGTGTAAAACAAATGAAAGAGCTGACAATGGAACAAAATAAAATACACTCAAGATCTATCATGTTTCCTATTTTTTTTTTTATTGGAAAATAACTATATAAAGAATACTTGTTTTAGAGTAAAGTGCTTTACAGTATTATTCTCAGTCTATTACAATAGGTTTAATTTTATCATCAGTATTTTTGTCTCATTTTCAAGTGACATCATGTAAACGTGGAAAACAAGATAAATTTACATGAAGTAGAACCTAAAATTCAATATCTTGAACTACTAATACGGTTTTGCTTAAAGTAAAATATATCTTGTTTTCAGCATATTTTAATATTTTTCTGGGGAATAAAAACAAATGCATACAAATTTTTACAGTGTAGAAGGCCTGCTTCCCAATTTTCATAACTTTTCTCTCATAAGCAATTAAAGTGACGGATGAAAAAATGGCACAGTAATGGTGTGGACTAGTTAATGGTGTTTTAGTTATGTCCCCCTCTCTCCCACATTGGATTGCTGCTTCTTCCAGTAAACGACTGCTCTAATCTTCAGGGCTGCAGGCTATAACGAGAGGCAGTGCAGCAGTGTCAGTGTCTGGGCTTTTTCAGGATAAACACCAAATTTTTTGCTTGTGTCAACAGTTACTATATATATATATATCTTGGGTATATTTTGACTTGGGAAGGCTACAGTATATGAGGTGATTTAAAGGAACATAGTCGCAGTATGTAACATGTATGCGGTTAGTAGATGGCTGTGTCTCATGTGACCTTGTTATATGTACACACTGACTATACAGATCATAGCGATCCATCATAAAGGCTAGATGTCTTAAGGCGGAGACTCTATCGTCATTACCGTCATTGTCACAGGCAAGCTGATGTAAGATGATTGATCAGCACGACCACAAATACTCTCATCTCGTTGAAATCTTGACAGATTTACAAACGCTATTAACGTGGCTATAATTCTGGATGATTATTTATTTATACACTTATTATTCATAAGTATGCAGTGTCAACTATATCTGACGTTTAGAACAAACCAACCCCTTTGAAAATCGATAGACAATTGAGCAAGTTATAGCAGTGTTGTAGTACTCGAGACTCGGACTCGTCTCGGACTCGGTCTCGAGACCATATTTTAATGGTCTTGGTCTTGTCATGGACTCGTGTCCATTTGGACTCGGAATTGACTCGTACTCGAACATTTTTTTTTAGGACTCGGAATTATTCCCGAGTCCACTCGAGTTCAATTAAAAATATTTTTCATGATTATTAATGTATGTTAATAAAATATTTCTTTAAATTGATTGACACGCCCAGTGATTGGTGATTTTCTAGTGCGCAACTGCGCATGACAAATTGTAATAAAATTACTTTTAACACCACCTACTATGTGGCCTTTTTACCCTAAACTGATCATATTTTTTAAACTCTAAGTAAATTCAGTAAAAAAAAAAAAAAGGATTTTTCTAAGTAAATAAAAGTAAATGAGGTAATCAACCCTCACTGGTCTCGGTCGCGACTCGGACTCGACCGTCTCTGGTCTCGGTGTCGACTCGGACTCGAGTGAGGTGGCCTCGACTACAACACTGAGTTATAGTTATTTAAAATGTACATGTACCATTAAAAACAGCGTTACGAGTGAGTGAGTGAGTTGCCTGTGACAAAATGGCCGCCAGGTGCAGACGTCGACCTCCATTGGCCAGCAGCGCGGAGACATCTAGACTTTATTATGGATATCTATGATACAGATCACATGTAAATAGAAAAATGTTGCCGTTATTATGTCACTTATTGGGAGCAGCAGGCTAGATGGAGTCGTGGGCTAGCTGTGGGTCC
The DNA here is from genome assembly GCF_988280905.1 of Pimephales promelas. NCBI lineage: Eukaryota > Metazoa > Chordata > Actinopteri > Cypriniformes > Leuciscidae > Pimephales > Pimephales promelas. The sequence goes on along the minus strand of NC_142786.1, from coordinate 22,876,641 downwards.
ATCAGACACACGGAGATTAGAAGGGTATGTATGGACTTATCTAACTCTGGGGGAAACAGTGAATAAGCTAAAGCCCCCAAAAATCTAAAAAGCTATTCCTTTTCCATCCAGTAAGCATAACTTGTAAATTATTAAACTCTTTGAAAGAAGTCTCTTCTGCTCACCAAGACATTTATTTGATCAAAATACAGTAAAACAGTAATACTGTGAAATATGTTTTCATTTAAAATAACTTCTCTTATATTATATTTGTTATATAAATGTAATTATTTATTAATGTGATGGCAAAGTGGTGAGTTTTGCAGCATCATTAATCCAGTCTTTGGTGTCACATGATCCTTCAGAAATCATTTGTTGATTTCATGCTCAAGAAACAATCCCTCTTATTATCAATGTTGAAAGCAGTTCTGCTTTATATTTTTGTGCAAACTGACAAAAACAAAATTGTGATTCTTTGATGAATAGAAAGAACATTTATTTGAAATAAATCTTTTTTGCGTAATTATAAATATTTTTGTATTTATTCTTTATTTAATAAATGCATCCTAGCTGAAAGTATCATTTTCTTTATCAAAACACTATCAAAACAAATCAAAGTTCAAAAGAACAGCATTTATTTGAAATACTAAATTTTAAATGTCTGTCACTGAATAGAAGTAATTATTTAAAAAAAAAAAATAAATAGAAAAGTTCTTGATATATTATAGTCATGTAGTCAAATGCATCTAGAATATTTTTGGTTAATGCCAGGGCATTTTCTCAGTTGTTTGTGGTGATATGTTGTTAACCTGTACATTGTCTTGTGAAGTTTCATCATGTTTATTTTCATCATATACATCATATTAAATATCCTCTCAGACTGGCAGTATCCTTGATTATATTTTCCATCTTCCCTACCATCAGTGGCAGAATAAATGAATGCATTTGCTATTTGACGGCTGGCACACTAAACTTGTCAAAGTTTTGTATCAGTAATTAATGCCACTTAATCTCAAGAAGTCTGCAATATGCTAAATTAGTGAACCGCCAAATCTCAAGGGTCGTCACGCCCAATGAATAGAACCAGCTCTCCAAATGAGGATAAATGCGTTCAAGAGCGGCAGGAAAGTGACGCACTCCAGCGTGGCTTTCGGTCACCCTTCTGCTACTGATGTGTAGAAAGTGGCGAAAGGTGAAGGCCAATCTAATATATCTGACACACTCATTTTTAACTGCCCAATCAAATCATTATGTAAACTACAACTCCTAAGGAAGGATCTGAATTTTAATTACATGTTGACCTTTATCAAAGCGATTGTTCACCTAAGAATGAAAGTTTGCTGTTAATTGACTCACCCTCAGGCTATCCTAGATAGTAGATATCCTAGTGACACACTCTTTGTTTCTACTTTTCTCCAGTAGAACAGTAAAGAAGATTTTTATCTGAAACCTTGGTCCTCTGTGATTCATATAATGGAAGTCAATGGGTGCGGTCACTTAACATAACTTAATAGGTGCTGACAAAACACAATTAATTCCCACGGCTCCTGATGATAAAAAATGACATTGTTTAAGATGTCTTTATGACACTTTGACACAAACCATAACATCATAACCTGTCAGTGACAACTTGACATTAAATTAAGTTAAACTGTCATGTGGTTGGCTTTGACATTGGCTGTCATTAGGCATTATAAATGTGTCATGAATATTTTTTGTGACCTCAACTACAGTGGTACTAATTGAATTTGTCATTAAAATGTTATAATGGTTCATGACATTAATGTAATGTTAACCAATAAAGCTAGGTGGGTTCTTAAGTTTGATAATTAATCTGCTCTGTCATGTTTATGACAGGTTGTGTTGTCTTAGTAATGTCAAGTTGTCATGACAAACTCTTGACAGGTTGGTATTGGTTTTGGTCAAGGTGTCATAACAAAGACATCTCAAACAATGTCATATTTGCATTCAAAATATCATAACTGAGCAATTGACACTTAATGACAGTTGTTACAAACATGCATAAAACTTCCTTCATATTCATAACATGTCATGATAATGAAAGTGTCATGTTAGTCTTATGCACACCCCTTCAAGTAAAGTGTTACCGCCTGTCTTAAGCATGCTAATTTCTGCATCAAATACATTTTAAAAATAGTTTCTTGTATTATGAATGAACATGAATTACTATAACATTGAACAATAGTATATTCAAAGATTTTTATGGAATTTGTAAATACTGTAAACTGGTGTTCATTGTTAACTAATTGAACCTTATTAAGTGTTACCTTAAGCTTAATGGTATTAAATATGAGGTTTTATCTCCCAGGTATCATTTAAAATGGTTTCTATGAATGATCTTGCGGAAAATTCAAACATTTAATTTATTTACATGCATCTAGTTGATATTCTGTTCTGCAGTTATATCATGAGGAGGCCGATTCGCTTAACTTTTTAGGTGTGTCCGTAACATTGAATAATGCACCAATCCCTGTGTGAAATTGACAATTACAGCTGCTGTTGCGTGCCGTTGCGTACGGCATTCTTCTTGGTCCGTGTCGAGATGACTTTACTTCTCTCTTCTTATTTGTCAGAGCTATCAACAGGTAAATTGTCTCCGCTGGGCTGTGACTTGCTTTGCTATCTAATTTCACAAGGAGTGTAATCACTGACAACCATGTGTGGAAAAACTGGTCAAAAGTAATTAATCAGAATGCAAGTTAGACCTTGAATTGGCAGGATGTTTCTAAGGATCGGTTCTGGTGTTCGGTTCACGGTTTTGATTGATGGTGTCTGTCTTTGGGAAAGCACAGCTGCTCGCCGTTGGTGCGTATGTGCTTGAGTGAGAAGATGTTGTAACTTTAGTTAAAGGTCCTGCTTTAGAGGTTTGGCTCTGTTGAGTGGGAATGGAGCAATTGGGAACTTTGGGAAAGATGCTTTTTTCTGAACGAGGCAATAAATCACGCTTCGCTTTTATTCCTGAACAATTCAACCATTTGTCTTCATGAGGACAATGTCAAATGTGAAAATTTCAACAGTTTTTGTGTATCTAATGCCTCCCTCGTGTCATTGACTGGAAACGGAGATACTGGACTGTTTGAGAAGGAATGACTGTATGATTTTGCTTTTGGATGATCCTTCTGAAGCATAAAATCACCACTTCTAGTCTCTGGAAAGTAGGGCTGCTGTTAGAGCTGCACGGTTCATCGTTAAATGACAGCAATCTCGATTCAAACACCTATTTCATTTATTTGTTTTAAAGCACTTTTACACAACTGGTCATTGAACAAAGTGCTGTACAAAAATAGAGACAAAACACAGCCATACGAGCACACAGACATTAAAGGTGCATTGCGCAACATTTCATGTTAAAAAACCAACAACAAAAAACAGTTTTTCTAACCTATACATGCCTTAACAATTGCCTGATGGGCTGAATGAGCCCTTCTCTGATCACTGCGATTGCCTTTATAATCCTGTCCAGTAAAATAAATAAGAAGTATTTGGGACGAAGTTTGAGACTGGGCGTGACGTCATGTTCATCTGGCTATGTCTGGAAGGTTTGTGTATTCGCCCCCATTCTCCATATCAGCAAAGACAACTAGAGCGACAAAACTTTAGTCAACTTTGGACAAAAGTAGAAGATGGATTCAGAGAGACCGGCTTTGTAGTTCATTCCAAACCCCAAGACAATAAAACTTTTGGTTTAGGCATCGGAATAAGACGAGAGTCAACATCGGGAAGGCTTTCAGCAAATGGAGAGATTTTAGGTCTGCTCTAGGGCTCAAACGGGATCCTATGCAAAGTAATAACTTTTATTGTTCAGGAACGTGTTTCCATAATAATACAATCATAAGTGGAACAGTAAGCACATAAAACAGTTCAACATGGAGATAGATGGAAACAAAAAACGAAGTTTTCTACTTCCCCTGTTTTCCCTTCATACGCATAAGTGTGTCATTTACTCAAATGCCTTTCCTTTCATATATTTATAATGACTTGCAGATTTATAACTTTATTACCTCTGAAGACATTATGACTGTTACAAAAGATTTGTGCGGCCTTTGGTTATGAACACAAAAATGATAACACAAAAATAAGACATGAAACAAAACCAAAACTAGACCACAGAAGGGATGTCTATGATCAAAAATAGAGTAAATCGCCAATTGAAAGTAACTTGACTCTTCAAATAAAGATTGAAAGTCATCATATCAGTGGGCGACGACAAGCTAAACTGACTGGTAAAAACTTTTATAAAGAGTGAAAAGAGTGGTTAGTAGTTCTTTGGATGTACGTTTTCAGTTTGGAAGTCAAAAAAAGTTCTCATACCTTTAAATGTAACCTGACAAAGATTTTGGGCATCCAATACCAAGTCACATTACTCACATTGAAATGACCTATTTTAAATCAGCAACAAAATGTGACATTAACTGTCCCATAAAAGTTGTTTAATGCTCAAATAGTGTTAAAAAGCGTGTTTCAGGCTGGATCTGCCAATGCGTTTGGACACTGAATGTTTCTGCCATATTTCATGTTGCACTTTCTCCCATTCATAGTCAAAATGAATGCACCATCTTTGTATATCTAAATAATAGATTAGGTTTGGTTTAGACCTGGATATGTTTTGAATGATGATCAATGTGACCAATATGTTTTTGTTTATATCATGAAGATATAATGAGGTGTTAATGATGATTTGCTTCTGACCTTTTTTTTCTCTCTATCCTGCTGAACTGAATTATCTCTAATTCCTGTTGTAGAATTAGCCCTCCAGTGTCAGGCTGTCCTGTCAGATTGGGTCAAAGACTTTCTCACAGTTTTTTTTTTTTTTTTTTTTTTTTGCTTTTAATAAGAAACCTGACCATCTTTTAATAGAATCTTATTTCCTTCTGTTCGTAGTGAATTACAGTTGTACACCTGCACCTTTTCATATTTTCCAGGGAGAAAGGTTATACATAATCAATTTCACTTTACCCTTGATATCCCTCCTGAATAAACAAGCTGTTGCCCTGCCAGGGGGTTTGTTTTTAGGTTTTGGATTATTAGGTTCGTCAATCATTTCAAATTTGAATTGGATTAATTGATACATTAATTTACTAACCCTTTAATTTGATAAATTAAAGGGTTAGTTCACCCCCAAAATGAACATTTTCATCACATACTTACCCTCAAGATGTTCCAAAGCTGTATGAGTTTCTTTCTTCTGTTGAACACAAAAGATATTTTGAAGAATGTTGGTAACCAAACCAACATTCTTGATGGTAGCCATTGACTTCCATAGTTTTTTTTCCTTAATATCATGGCTACAAATATTATACAAATATTAGAGACAACAAATATTTTTATCTCGTTTGAATTGTGCCCTGGATTACACATGATGTTTGTAAATTTAAAAGATACATTTTAAAGTCAAGAAAGTCGCAGTTTGATGTAAAAACGTTGAGGTATAAGACTGTGAAAATACGTAATTACAAAGACTAAAAACCCCAAAGGCGCACATTTTCTCTCAATGAAAAAAGCTATGTTTACTGAAGCTAACGTCTGTCATTGTTTCTATAGTCTTACGTTATAATCGTAACTTTACGCCGTCATGCCTGAGTGTTTTGTACCAGACTGTACAAACACGAGCAGCGGATCTTGCTCGTTGTTTCGCTTCCTGGGAGATGTAGTTCATTGAGTGATATTCACATAAAACTAAATGTTACTCTTCTGTTTCATGACAAACTGCAACGTTTTTGACTTTCAGAATTATATTTTAAATTGACGAACATCATATGTGTAATTCAGGCCACAGTGCAGACAGAATAAAAAGATAAGTTGTCTTTCGTCATTGACTACCACACATATTTTTTCCGAAATAAGGTCCCATGAGCCGGAAACGGAGGTGCAGGACTTAGGCTCTCTATTGCAAACCTCAGCTGTGCGCATGTGTCAGTGAAACCAGATGATGGGCTTAAATGTTTCCCGGCTTGACTGTTAAAAGCAGATGATTGGCTTTTCGGCGGGAGGGGCGGGGCATGTTTATACAACTGCCATCTTTGGTGTTATGGGTTTTCCCTATGTAGTTGTATTAAGGACTGAGGAAGTGAAGCAGGAATAAATAGTCTCTGGCTTTATTCATGATCAAACACCAAAAGAGATCAAAAGAGTAATATGAGCCATTTATTATGAACAATGCCAACATTTAAATAAGCTAAGTAAAACAAACATGTTCCTCTTCCACAGTCCTTGGTCAGTTAGATGTAAGGGAGTATACGTTGACGGCAGTGTGTCAAACTAAAGGCACTTTCACGGTCGGCTTCCAGTGTAAATTCATTACTCTTGCTCTGCCGATCCTGCGCTTTAGCAGTCATTATCTGTATCTTCCTTAGCCCATTGCTTCTTTCTCCAACGCTTTGTCCGGTTATTCTTCCCCTTTCCCAACAATTCCCTGGGATGCTGAAATGTCTACAATGTGCTATAGCCTGTTTGTGTGCGAATGTGTGCTCATTTCGTTTTGCTTTTGTGTGTGTGAGGAGTGTCTGCCAGAGAGTTGATATTTTTCTTGTCCTCTCCAACAGTGTGTTTGCAGTGATTTACTCCGTGGCTCTGCATAGCTGCGCTCCTCATGCACTGAAATGATTGGGGAAAAGTCCAACTCTCTTGCCAGGAGCCGAGGAGCTCTTTGATTCGGCTCCAGGAGCTCCGATCCTGCCGGTTTAATGAAAGGAGCTTAGAAAAGAACTTAATTTTTAGCAACTGACAAAAAATAAACACCTTTAGCTGTTCTTTCATGTACATTTAAATGGAAAGTTTCAAATAGGCTCTTTTAGAATTCAGACATTGGCATCCAAATGTCCGAGACATTATTATTTTTTTGAACACATTTTAACCTGTACAGTAGGCAGACAATCAGAATGAGTTTTTTACCGCCGCGGCAGTAAAATTTGGGGTGTATTTGCTGCCTTTTGCCTCTAAGAGGCGCTACAATCAAAGACTTTGAAAAGTGTCAGTTTTTGTGTAATCTTCAGTCACGCCGCGGCTCATTCAGAGCGATTGAAAGTTGGTAGCAGATTAATTCAAGAGAAACGTAGTTAAAATAATTAATTACAAAACTTAGGCTACAACAATTAGGATTTCCAAGCGTATAAGACGATGACGCATCAGCATTCAAACGGTAGCTCTGTGGTTAACGGATCAACCTCGACTTCATGGACCTCCAAATGACCCGAGATCGAACCTCATTAGCTGTTAGCTGACAGCTTTTATGTTTTACGGTTCTTGAAGCTTAAATACTCATCACGAATACTTTTCGCCACCTGGTGGTCATTTCGCGGCCAACTTTGAAATACGGCTGGTTTATTTGTTCCGTGGTGGATTCACCGCGGCGGTAAGTGTCATTCTGGTTGTATTTAACTTGTGTTTTTTGGACACATATCTTGTATACATTTTTTGAAAATTCGTGTACATTATTCTGTACTTTTTTTTTGTTTGTTGCTTGAATTGTTGTAGTGGTAATACATTTAGTAAATAAATGTTTTATATTAAAGGTTGTATCAGTGATTTCAGGCCCGAAGAAAAATGATCACATTCATCTACCCGCTAGCTGCCCGCCCCATAAGCAGGCTGTCAAAAACAGCGTCTCTTTAGGCAGCCTCAACTTTGAGATCTGCACACAAAAACAAATGGGAACCACCACTCAAAATCAAAATAAACAGTGTTCTAACCAATCACCGACAGGGGCGGGTGTTGTTTGTTTTTGCGCGAAGTCGTAGCTGAAGAATAAACCAGCGTCTATCAACAAACCAGATAGATTTAACATGGAAGAGGCAATCCCCAAGAAGAGGGGGAGGATTAGGGTGAGGGAATACCGTCATTTTTCGCCAAAGAAACTAATAATAATCAGGAAGGCTTTTGAACGGTGGAGAGAACTCAAAGAATTTAAATTGTTTAAATCGTACACCAAGGTTACACTGTTTCTTCTGGACATGTTGAGTAGATTCTAGTGCAGACTTTTTTGTATTTGAACTGTGTGTGAAAATATAATTCTTTAAAAAATATGAGTGAAGCTCGACTAAACTTGGATAGCTCTAGCGAATATCAGGTTGTAGGGATTTAGTGTGTGAGTTGCGTCTACTTGTAGCCCTAACATTAGCCGCGTTTCCACTGCCGGGCCAGGGCCGGGCCGTGCTAGTGCGTGCCAGGGCCAGTCGCGTTTCCACTGTCACTTCCGGGGCTTGATCGGGGCTTCCTCAGGGCCAACGGCCAGGATTTCTGGCCCGTCGAATACCTTGGGCCAGAGGGGGCCAGCTCGGGCTAGAGGCGTGCTCAAGGTAAAAGGCGGAGTTTATCGGTGTTATGGAACGTTATGATCTGAAGCAAGATGCACATAGGGGTGTCCATGTTTAACCGATTAACCGTTTAAAATTGCATAACAGTTTAATTTGAACTGTAGGCCTATGCCAAATGCTGCGCAAAAATATGCTATATATAGCCTAGGCTACATATCGACAAATTTTCAGATATTTGTTTGATTTTTTGCCCTCTAAATATTAAAAATATTTGACAATTTAATATGAAAAAAATATATATTTTACTGGTTTTCTGAGGCCAAATTAGAACCTGGAAATGATATTTTCCCCGCAGTGCTGAATGAGAAGAGCCGTAACCACAGCCTACAGAAAGGGCTGATTTATAGGCTATAATTAATGTGTCTGATAATAAAATAATATAAAATAACGAGGCATTAATTGTTTATTAATAAACTATTGTTTTCTAAATGATTTTCGGCTAAAAACATCTCCATCTCCGGATGCACATTTAGAGAGAAATTAATTAGCTACATAATTACATAGTCAGAAAGATATTGGCTTTCGATTTGAATTTGTTCGTTTTAAATTGGACATTTAAAGCTTTAATCTACAAAGGATATAACCCCTGTAGACTAAAGCTTTAAATGTCCAATTTAAAACGAACAAATTCGAATATTTGCAGACACGGAGTTTTTGTGAAATGGACGTTTTGCTTATTTTCAATTGGCAATTTCAGTTTGAAGGGTGATGGAAATGCGGCTTTAACTGCTCCGTAGCTACTTGCTGCGTTTTATTTCTATAAATTAATTTCGTTTCAAATGGGGTCCAATCAGTTATTAAAGGTGTTAAAAAATTAACTCTGTATCTCGAGGTTGCGGCGTTTGTTATTTGTTAACAGGCGGCGTTTGTTAACAGGCTGCGGCGGTTCCGCAGCCTGTTATATCGCGCAAAAAATCGCTGCTTGAAATGGAGAATCGCCTGTACTGGTCTCGTGACACTATTGCAGCCACTACGGCAGGTGAGTTAATATACATGCTATCTTCCTAATTTAAAAAATAAATTAATTCATAATACCTGCTGAAATGGGTTGGGTTTTATGACGTTTGATCCAGAAAGGCGTGTTAGGGGTGGGGTCTGGGGCAGCGCTGTGGGGCTACTGGCCCGGCAGTGGAAACGCAAGCCCGGTGCTTGAGGCCCGAGGCCACTAGCTCGGCTCGGCTCGCTGTTAGCTCTGGCCCAGCCCTAGCCCGGCAGTGGAAACGCGGCTATTGTAGCCTACTATTAGCAATAACACTAGCCTACGTTCAGGACTAGCTTAATAATAATAAGCTGTTATACTACTATTCCAGATAGCTGTTGTTACCATGAGTTTTCTCCACAACGTTAGATCTGTATCTATTTGACTGATTCTGGTACGTTTTATCATACCACAGCTTCCAGTGAAGCACCAGCAAAACTAGCTGTATGTTATGACATGGCTCGACTGCAGATTTTATAAACATCATTATACTTTGTAATCCAAAGCAGCCAAGATTGAGGTAGACGTCAATCTGAAAATAGTGTGTTTTTGTCGCTTTAAGAAATGTGTGTGCATGAAACGGGAAGGAGTGGCGAGCTAAATTGTTTTGTTTGGGATCTCGCTTCGAACACAAACAGAAGTGACGTTACCCAAAATCGCTGATACAACCTTCAATATTAGTAATATGCTTGCAGAATGAAAGTGTTTTCACTAGTGTTCTCAGACTTTTGAAACTACCCATTGTGCAGGTCAAGGTCAAAAGCTCAAAAACAATGTTGCACTGTCAAAGTGCATATTATTGATCCTGCTGCTATATTTTCTGAAGAAAGCATAGCCAAAATATAATCATGCGCGGAAAGAACTGCTTTTCTCTTCTTTGGTCCAAGGTCACAATTTCTTTTGAACTACTTAATGCAGCTTCTACAGCTCACAGAGTCAGTGTAATGATGTAGACCATCCTTGATTTAAAAACCATCACACGTCTGACAGCGAAAATCCCGTACAGCCGTCACGGAGAAAGTGTTATATTCTTATCAGTGAGTCTGTTTACATGCATAATTAATATCACAAATCAGTTGGATAATATTGTGTTCACTGAGATTTCAAATCCCACATTAAAATGTACACAGATATGCTTGTCATGGCGATTGGGTTTTGACCTTTAACCAATAAAGTAACACCATTTAAATCACCTTATGCATTGTTTATTCCAAGCATTATCTGTGCAAGATTTTGCATTTAATACGCACGCTCTCAATATTCCCTGAATCTCTCTCACTTCACTGAGTAAGCGTTTGGACTGATACTGTTATCGTGATTGTATGAGCCAGGTCTCACAGGAAGAGTTTTTTTCAACTCTGGTTTAATATCTTCCTTCCTCTCTTTCCCCCCTATCTCTGTTCAGTGTGTAGATATTAAACTATGGAGAGTAGAAATATCTGTTTGGATGCTGGATTGTCATGTGGCGTTCAGAGGTGTTAGTTGCTCACACGCTCTGACATACCCTCGTTCCACCTCGTTTATTTCTCGCTATGCGGTTTGGATGCTCTTTCCCGTTGGGGTTCAGGAAAGTTCCCATTAGCGATAGGGACTTCATAAAGGGAAAGGGTAAAGGCGGCCTGGAGCTCTGTGGATTTGGCTTGTGTGAATTTTTGTGTGTGTGTGTTCTTTAGCCGTAATCTGTACAACTAGAGAGGAGCGTGTGAAGCGTGGGGCAAATCCAGTTTTTAAAGTATACATGAGGGAAAATGTACTTGCACTTATGTAAAATGTGAAACTGGTTTGCTTTCACTGTGGGAGTTATTTCCTTCTCTCCGGTGGTCCTAAGATGAGACGTGAAGTCGGCACAGACGCGACTCTTGAGTGATGACTCTGGCTCTCTGGGTTTTAAGTGAGCACTGTGATATAAAAGCTCTTCCCCTATATCTAATTTCTAAGCGCCAAACATCAGTCTGCTGGCTATGCAAGAGTCCACTGAACACACCATCATTCACTAGTATTGAGGTCTTCTCTGAAGGTTTTCTTCAACAGTCCCATGATACATGTGCCTTGTTTTATTTAAACCTTTTCTACCGACTGGGTGTTGGAACCAAATCAGGTGCCCATTCAGGAGCTGTTCTGGGCTGTTTCTACCAAATACGTTGGAATTGATGGTCTCTTTCAACTTAGGCTCACAATGTTTCTACTTAAAGGGATAGTTCACCCAAAAATTTACTCACCCTCATGTTGTTCCAACCCCGTAAGAGCTGAGAGCTGGATCACTCCTCCATACTAGTCTACAGCCTTATTTAGGGATTGAAACTTGCCGGCCTCAAAGTTATTAACCCCCTGGGGACCAAGGTGTATTTGAGATGTTCTGACATGCCCTGATATTTGTACTTCTTTCGGTTGCTTATAAACATATTAATGGCACAGGTGAAATTACACTCTATTTAGCACAAACAGGGCTACCATAATATGTGAGCAACATGTATGTACATGTTTGTATTTTTGAGAGAACATTGTTTATGCGTGGTTATTGAAAAAACTAAAAATTAAAGTTTCTGAAATAAGGCAACGAAATATGCGTCCACAAGACTTTTGACTTATGGATGTTGTGGCCTAGAGTTTTTTTCTTCACAATGATCTGAAAATCATCCTCTTAATCGTTCACATAAAACTGTGAATTGGGTTATATTGTGAAAAAATATTTTTTGTTTGCCAAGGCAATATGCGAATAGGCGTGGACAGGCCAGCCCTCATCATGTATAATTAGGTGATTCTCACCTGAGAGAGACAAAGACCCGCATAATAATGAGTGAGTCAGACAAGAAAAAAATTAAAGGACAACATATATACATACAACTAACAAATAAAAACTTTATTTCAACTATTCACTTCCTTCTCTTTGCGCCTCTAGTCAGTTAAATTAGTGTAACAGCGTATGATCTGTTGTTGTTTGTCACACGCATCACACACACGACCAGCGTCGGCCAATAGTTAGCCTACGTGTGACGTAGCTCTACGCAATTACACTAGTTTAACTGACTAGACGCGCAAAGAGAAGGAAGTGAATAGTTGAAATAAAGTCGTTAGATAAAATGATATTTTCTTTGCACACAAAGTGTTCTCGTCGTTTGATAAAGTTAAGATTGAGCCACTTGGACTATTTTGACGATGTCTTTAATAACTTTTCGAGGCCGGCAAGTTTCAATCCCTCAAGAAGCCAATGGACTAGTATCGTGGAGTGATCCAGCTCTCAGATTTCATCAAAAATATCTTAATTTGTGTTCCGAAGATGAACGAAGGTCTTACGGGGTTGGAACAACATAAGGGTGAGTAAATACTGACAGAATTTTCATTTTTGCGTAAACTACCCCTTTAACGCAACCCTGTCAATTTCCATCATAGAAAAGTTAGTTTCAAGCTGGAAAATTGTGCTTAAATCGAAAACCAACCAGTCTGGACTGGGAATTGCTGGCATCAGAAGTCAGGGGGTGGGATAATACTCGCAATAAATTTATCAGAACAGAATGATGCAAATCAATTCAATTGACGAATGTCCAACTCCTCCATTGCTTAGTGAATCCAGAAACTCCTTTTTTTCTATTTAGAGTTGTCTTAGGATTGTCGGTCATGCTGTGTTTTTGTTTCTAATTTGTTGTTTTGTTTTGTTGCATTTAGTTTAGTTTAGTTTCGTTCTCGTTTTGCACTTTTTTTGTTTGTTTCGTTTTGTTGTCATGAATATCCTAGAATTCTCAGTCACTCTGTGCCTTTGTTTCATTTACTCTCTGTTTTGTCTCTAATTGTTTTAATTTGTGGTTTTGTTTCATTGAATTTTTGTTTTGTGGTTTCGTTTCGTTTCAGTTGTGTTTGCTGAACAAACAACCTTGCAGGTACAACATTGGTGCTACAGATAAATTGACAGCAAAATGGACTTAGTTGGTTTTGTAAAACCAGTCCCATATAAGTGTATCTGGCAAGAAATGTCAGACAGGTGCGATCTTTTTTTTAGAGGCTTTGGCTTTTTGCACAGGAGGATCATGTGTGAGTGTTTGTTTGTTTTCTCCAGAGATGACTTACAGCGAGAGTGCTGTGGTGGAACTGTTTTGTAATCTGCACATCAATGACATAATAATTATGTTGTATTACTAAGAGCCTGCTGGAGTATCAGTCCAGAATAAATCCCACCTGACTGGCTTTTGTATTTAGTCACTCTGTCACGCTGTGCCTTTATAGACTTTAAGATCAGTCGCCATCATTCACGCTCTTAATACACTCATATCTTGCTGCGCTCGCCTCTGCAGGTCATATCATCATTCTCATCATAAGTATCCTTCTCTTTGCATTAGAGCGGATGCATATTGGCCAAAGCAATGAAAAGCAGCATTATGAATTCACAATGAACTGACTCAGGAGATTTCCAAGGTTCCTGGTTCAGTTTAGTTTGGTGCATGTCACGCAACTGATACAGCTTCTGTCAGGATAGATGATGCACATCTAGTTGGTACTTTTTGATGACTCCGATAGGTGTCCTCTATGATTAAACTCACTTTGGTTTGTCAGGATGAACACTTCCCCTGATGAAGAGTGACAGTTGCTTTGTTGCAGGATGTGCTTGTCATCAGTTTAATAGGAAACAATATAAAAAATAATAAAAAAAGAAATGTCGTACTTTTTTCTCTTTACTTCAAGGAGTTATACAATTTAGAATTTATACTGTGTTAGAGTTTTAGTTTTACATTCAGTTTTTGAAAATTATTTAATTAAAATAACCAATTATTTTATTACCAATATTTTGTTTGAATATTCTTTAAAAAGATATGAAAGAGAAACCACCCTCTTCTTTTGGTTGGATGCATTAATACTGAAGGCTGGTTTTGATGCATCAGTGTGGTATTCATATTGGATCTGACATTTGATAGTCAGGGTTTTTCCTGGGTCAACAATGGTCTTCGGTGGTGGTAGACGAACGCGGTCATTCACACACACGTGAACTGTGAGCCCAGGACTGACAATAAATGCAAAGAAACCTTTTGAAATATTAACTTACCCTATTTATTCATGAAATAAAAGATAATCACTGTTAGAACCAATCATAAAACTTAGAACTGTTTCATTCCAAAATCTTTAATTTTGTATGTAAAAAGTCATTGTAAATTTGAAACGTAAGTAATAAAATGTAACAAAGTAACACATTACATTGAAATGGCAGATCTATTTTGCAATTACTCTCCAAGACTTTATTCTCAATCATTTGACATATAGTATCAGATTGTTTTTTTCCCATCCATTGCTATTGTTATCACTGTCAATTGGATTCAATCACACATTTAAATACCGTTGTAAAGTCTGAACCGGACGATTTGGGGAATTTGTATACAATAATTAATAATTATTCATATAGGTTTGGACCAGATCAACTGTACATATTATTAAAGGGTTAGTTCACCCAAAAATGAAAATTCTGTCAGTATTTACTCACCCTCATGTTGTTCCAAACTTCTATGTGTTTATTTGTTCTGCTGAACATAAAGGAAGATATTTGGAAGAATGTTTTAATCAAACAGATCTCATTCCCCATTGACTACCATAGTATGTATTTCCTACTATGGTAGTCAATGGGGAATGAGATCTGTTTGGTTAAAACATTCTTCCAAATATCTTCCTTTGTGTTCGGCAGAACAAATAAACACATAGAGGTTTAGAACAACATGAGGGTGAGTAAATACTGACAGAATTTTTGGGTGAACTAACCCTTTAAATCTCATGAGAAGGGATGATATGTTACCTGCATCTGCATTCATGTGTACCTAAGCAATCAACCACAAATTGATTGATTAATTGCATAGGTCATATTTTAGAGACATTCTTTTTGTGGCGCCAACATATTTTCAGTGCAGGAAAAACCCTGCATTCAGTGGTGTTGGTAAGCCTTTTATTTTCCTGCTACCTGGTTCCGCCATGTGGTCCTTAATGCAGTAAGCCAATTGAACAAACTTCAAAGTTGGAAAATGAACCATCTTTGACAACCTTTTTGTTAGAGAATGTCATTTTTACTGTGTTAGCATAGCACTCTGTAATTGCCTTGTAATTGCGACTGTCACTGATGCAGAAACTGATGCAGTCAAAGGGTTGAGAGCACTTTTTGCAAACATCGCAAACATTTGTTCTGATCTACTTTCACGGAGCGTAAAAGTTTTAAATGGGATTTGCAACATCTTGAGATGGTTATTTGTTGAGATAACAACACATGACTTCACACGGTATTTTGAAGAATGTTATAATGTCAGAGCCATGGCAGAGTAAATCTATTAAAAAAAATCTGTTAATTTAAATAAATTTAAATATATATTTTATATAGTCATGTAAACTAAATGAAAATTGGAAAGTTTAAGCTGAAGCACTTAAATTATTAAAAAATAATAATAAATGAAACCTAAATAAAATTAAAAAAAAACTAATGTAATAGCAAAAGCACACAATGAAATTACTAAAAACAAAACAAAAAAAATTAAAGCCATTTCAAAATATTAATAAAATTGTTTTGTGTTTTCAGTCCGACTGAAATTGCATGTATTTTTAGTTGAAGAAAATAAGATCAATGTGTGAAATGATGAAAATGTGTGTCAGACTATACTGTAACAGACTAACCTGATCTCCTGTCATAATAGCATATAATGAGTATACTGAAGTGCTGTATCTACTGTAAGTATTTCCTGTTTGTAGATGACTCCAGCGCAGAGGGCTCAGATGAATCCACCGTGGACCGCAGCTATGTGAAAAAGAAGCTAGAACATGGTTTAACGCGAATCTGGCAGGTAGGGAGCGTGCTCATTTACTTAATTTCTTTCTTTCTTTGTTTTTCATTCCGCCATTAGCTTCATGACTTGCCCTCCCACCTCACGTCCTCCTCTTTCTGTCCCCAGGACGTCCAATTGAAAGTGAAAGCCTATTTGCTGGGGACAGACATGTCCAACTTCAAGTACGACGACTTCATTGTGGTTCTGGATGTTATCAGCAGGTAGGGACCCACTTCCTCATTAGTGCTAATTGGATTGGCCTGCAGGGACCAACTGCACCACTACCCTCCCCCCACCCCCAATCACTTCTGCTTCATGAGAAACTCCCCTAAAGAGAAAATGGGGCCAGGGGGCATCAATGAAACCACTTGTTCCTCAACAAGAGACCATGGTCATCCCCATTAACAGAGCTCAATTAAAAGGCCATTTTTGTGTGTGAAACTACAGCCCTCTGTATTGATCTGGCCTCGGGGTCGCTGACTTGTGTGAATAGAGGCAGGATTTTCTGCCCTCGCTGGGACACGTGATGCGAAGTAACTCTTTGGGGTTAATTAGAAGAGTGAACCACTTTCTAATTCATTATCATTATTATCTCTCGTTTATTTTCTGTTTTTCTCTCCCAATTGACAGGTTGATGCAAGTGGGAGAGGAATTCTGCGGCAGCAAGTCCGAGGTGTTGCAGGAGTCCATTAAGAGACAAAGCGTGAACTACTTTAAGAACTATCACCGGTGAGAAACAGTAATGGCTCATGGCCAAGTTGACTTCAGTCACAATTAGTTCTAGGAGGGGTTTACTAAAAATGGGATGAGTTCTGCAGGGAATGCTGTAGTTTGTCTGTTCCCCCAATATGAATTTCCCATTGACTTTTTGCAGAAAACAAACTTTGTGACCAACAAAAGTTTCTGATTCTTACATGTTTTGTTCATCAACATAATTGTCATAAATGAATGAATTTTGGAGCCAAACTATAATTGACATAAGTAAAAAGCTAAAGGTTGGCTATAGAGGGAATGCGCGTGACGTCACCGTCGGCCGGAGTGCCTGCAGTTACTCACAGTGTATTTGTATTCAGCGTGAATGCCACGAAAAACAAACACAACACATTTAAAGTGGGAAAGAGCTTTGCGATTGACTGTACAACTAGATTTGACAAAAAATCTGAGGTATATTTTTACAGACTGCTATAGAAAGTGGAGCAACTGGATCGCTGCAATTCACAGAAACAACTGGACTCCAGTCAGCGAAAGGTGGATAGGTGCAGTTATCATTTTGTGAGGTGTAAAAGCATACCCATATATTTTGTATTGTTATATAACAACTTATCAATTAAATATTTATCATTGCATATTCTGCATTATTGGATGTTTTTTAATAAACACTGACCAAAAAAAACAACAACAAAAAAAAACAATAAAGTTTTAGGGCTGGACGATATGATGATATATATATATATATACGTATATGCTCTATATAACACTGATATAAGTGATCACCCGGATTTAGACCTACCTATATTGTATTTATATAAAGTGTTCACAGGCAAATTTGCTTTATGTTTAGGTCTATATTGCGTTTATGTCCTCGGTGTCAAAATCAGGCAAACATAAATGTCAGGCAACACGATTCCTGGCTGCATGTCAATATCCATGGATCACTGGATCTTTAGTAAGTTGTAAGGAACACTATATTGAGTCCAACATTTAGTTTAAATTGTTCAAATTGTTAGTTTTAGTCGCATTTTCGCAGTTTCCCCTATTAAATCCAGTCACGCAGCAGATCTTTTGCCACTCAGTCAGGCTGAGGGGGGTTGTTTCCGGCGGGAAAGTGACGTCAATGCATTCCCTCTATAAATAAAAAAAAAAAAGTCAAAGACTTCCACATCACAACCAATAAAGTCACCATGAAATCAATATTTACTTGTTTAAATTGGAATATTGCAATATTTATTAAAAATTATTTATCCATGCATATTTAGCCACTTGGAAGCAAAAGTGTTTTTCAAGACAAAAATCTTGAGTTTGGTATTTCTGATGCGTCTTTTGCTGTAGAATAAAACATGAAAGTTTCTTGAGCTTTTCTGCAGAACTGTATTGTGGCCACTGATAGTCTTGTTTATTTGTACTTGCTGTCTAAATTGTTTTAGTGAATAATTGACTAAATCAATTATGCAAATAGGTCAACACTACAAACATGCATAAAACATCAGGATGTCGTCAATGTCACAGTTTTCCTGTAGCTCAAAAACTAGCAGTATCTCAGTATTTTGCTATAATATATCTAGAATGCTGAATTGTTGAAATACCTGTCACATACTCCAAGTCTGCATTGTGGCTTGAAATGATGAGAGGACAGGCAACTGGGGTTTTGTTCACACTGCTGGCAAATTGGATTTGATTTTCAAATCTGATCTACAGGACTGATTTTCTACATTGTCATTGTGCAAGTGTTGAAATCTGATTTTGTGCGCTATATCCGGTGCATCTACATCATTTGCTATAGTAATGATGTGTCTCAAACCAATGCTGAGAGACAACGACTGTGAGTAGCTGTCATTGTGAGGAATGAAAACTGGAAAATGTGCCTCATTTTGCTCATATCCTTCATGACATCTTACCATTGTGTTGAAATCGCAAGATGCGTGAAAAAAAACATATATGACAGTGATTTTACGCATTCAAGCACATACTGTCCAAAACTGCTGACTCATCATTCGATGTGTAGTGAATATTTCACTATATGAGTAATGAGAGAGAGAGCTGATTTCATGTGCTTTTTGGTTATCACACAAAAAAATACTGAAGTTTGTCTGAACAAAGCTGAAATGTCCATAACCCCTGCTTGTAGTCAGCAGTAAAAAGACCTTTTCTGCTCGATGAGGACATCTTACCATTATTTCTGATTATTCACGCAGTTGGATGGCATCCATAAAACGATTATCTGTCAGTCCTCTGAATGCTTAATCTCTGCTGTCACTGCGTCGCCATTAACACATTGTGCCATTACAATATATATTGTGCCCTCTGGCTTAGAGGACAAAACCGGTCCGTTTTTTCCCTTCAAGTGCTTTAAATTTGATGCATTTAAAAATATCATGGATTGAAGATGTGACTAGAGCTGGTATTTCAAATGTCAAACACCCTCCCAACTGCTGCACTTTATTTGGATTTAGAGACCGACATGTGATCGTGTGAACTGCCGGTATGTTCTTTAGAGATTACTTGATGGACTTTTATAATGTTCCACTTTGATGTAGACATTTTCTACAAGGCTGCTGGTATTGACCTTGTCTGGCAGCGGGCCACTTTGACGCTCATCATTCTCACTACCTATAACCTCCTTCACTGATTGACTTTTCCTTGAACCGTCTTTGCCAGCCCATTTCATTTTTTCAATAAGTTGAATGGCAAAAGGGTCTTCACTTGACACAAGCCAACCTCTTGTCATTTCTCTTTGTACCCTTGCAGAACTCGCCTGGAGGAGTTGCGGATGTTCCTTGAAAATGAAACCTGGGAGTTGTGCCCTGTGAAGTCTAACTTCAGTATTGCCCAGCTCCACGTAAGTCTCAATGCCACAGATAAGACATTGAAATGCAGCGTTGTGACTTTTATTCATGTCTGATCTCGAGCAACTGGCATCGGTCTTGTGAGATTTCACATTTGCATATGAAGATGAGCCAGAGAGCTTTGAAACGACCGGCTACAAGCCAAAGGCATATCAACACACATTCCTGCATAATGAGCATTTTTTTAGAGTCCAGTTCTCATGGTAAGCGGGTCAAAAAGTGTTCCTTATGTGACCTATTGCAGGATATGAGATGTGTTTCCAGTGGGTGGTTTTCTAACCAAATAGATGGCGGTTTTTTTGTAGATCATCTTCCTTCATATTTCCCCGTCTTGCTGTATTAGGGACGCTTTTATATGCATTTTAAATCTCTGGAAAGGCTTGACAACTTGATAAATGAGGGTAAGCATCATCCCTGATTGTATTCCAACATAAGCTGTTTTCTCTCCTAGTCAGGGTGTCATCTGTCTCAAAACAAATTATACACTGGAAGGCAAGTATATTCACCCGAGAGTATCTGACGAATAAGCCAAAATGCTCTCTTTCAATTATTATATGCTAAACAGGGTCTTTCGCTCGGTAAACTGTTCTCTGATGGACCTTTTACACGGTTTTTGTGCAGAATATACAGGTATTTTCTCAAAGAAATGCCACTAGTTTGTGTGTTGGAGAAAGCTGGCGTTGAAAAGCACATCAGTGAATGGCATAATCAGCGGGCATATGTAATAAGCCACATTTGCATAACGACTTCATGCTGGAGCTATGATGTGCAAAGCGGTTTAACTGCGAGAAGTTTTAGGTCACCTAACGTTTGAAGCTTTTGGACTTTCACCCTTGTTCATTTTTTTTAAATATTATTAAAGTATTCTGCTGAAGTACATTTCCAATGATACCATAAATGTACTTGTAAAATGTAGTAGAACAGATATAGATACTTTTACATCTCATTTATGGAACCAGCACAAACATTTATATTTGGGATCGCTAAGATTTTTTGGTAACGCTTAACACTAACGTTTAATTAGTTAATGTTAATGTATGATATGAACTAACAATGAGCAATACTTTTGTCACAGTATTTATTAATCGCCGTTCATTGATTGTTCATGTTAGTTCACTGTGCATTAAATAATGTTTAGAAATACAACTTTTGATTTAAAAAAATGTACAGTATTTGTAAAAGTTTTTTTTTTAAACTCTTAAGTTTTTTTCACTTTAAAAAAAAAAAAAAAAAACTTTTGCTGATAATTTACTCACCCCCATGTCATCCAAGATGTCCATGTCTTTTTTTCTTCAGTTGAAAAGAAATTAAGGTTTTTGATGAAAACATTCCAGGATTTTTCTCCATATAATGGACTTCATTGGGTACCAAACGGTTCAAGGTCCAAATGAGTGTTTCAGTGCAGCTTCAAAGCGCTTTAAACGACACTAGACGATGAATAAGGGTCTTATCTTGCGAAACGATCGCTCATTTTAAAAATAAATAAAAAGTTTAAGTTTTATAAGCACAAATGCTCGCCTTGCTCTGTTCTGTGATGCACGTTCGTACCTCTTGTGTTCGAACTTGTTCATCAAAATGAACAAATCTTTTTTCGAGTCATTTCGTTCATTTCGTTCATTTTGATGAAAGAGTTCGAACAGGAGAGTCACGAACCATCTGGTACCCAATTAAGTCCATTAAATTGAGAAAATCCTGGAATGTTTTCATCAAAAACCTTAATTTCTTTTCGATTGAAGAAAGAAAGACGTGGACATCTTGGATGACATGGGGGTGAGTAAATTATCAGCATTTTTTTTTTAAAGTGAACTACTCCTTTAACATTTAACTAAGATTAATAAATGCTGTAGAAGTGTTGTTCATTCTTACCTAGCTTAATGTAAAGTAAAATGTAAAATGTTACCGTTTTTTTTAAATGTTTCTGACAGAAGTCTCTTGTGCCCAACAAAGATGCATTTATTTGATCAAAAATACAGTATAAACAGCATTATTGTGAAATATTTTTACACTTTAAAATATTTTTTTTATATATGTATTTTAATATATTTTAAAATGTAATTTAATCCTGTGAGGGTAAAGTTGAATTTACTCCAGTCTTCAGTGTCACATGATCCTTCAGAAATCATTCTAATGTGTTGATTTGCTGCTCAAGTAGCTTTTCTTATTATTATCAATGATGAAATCTGTTGTGCTGCTTAATATTTTTGTGGAAACTTTTCTTTGATTAATAAAAAGGTCAAAACAACAGCATTTACTACGGTATAAATACAAATCTTGTGGCATTTTAAATGTCTTTACTGTCACGTTTTATCAAATTAATGCTTCTTTGTCTCTCATTAAGACGGTAATATATATAGACTATATGCAAAGACAAAATTTTAATCAGCATTTGCAAAATTCTGTGGGCCTACTTTTTAGTTATTTGACCTGTATGGTATTTAATCTGATCAGTCTGTTTTGTTCTCCCCTCTTTTCCAGGAGTTTAAGTTCATGGGTCAGTGTCGTTCTCCCTCAGTATCTCCCAGCAGGCAGCCTGATTCCGTAGAACTGCTGGAGCTGTCTCTGTTTGAGCAGTTCCTGCAGGGAGGAAATCCTTTTGAGATGCAGATCGACAACAAAGAAGAGGAGACTGAGGATGTCCTGGCTTCTAATGGGGTATGTAGTAGTTTCAGTAGTAGTTTAATTCATTCAAAACTTCTCAATAACTTTATAGGTTTTTAAAAATGAAGAGTTCAGATGCAAAAGCCTCTAAGTGCCATTTACAATTTTCTTCTAGAATGATCATTTTTTATTAAGCTTGTATATTTAAGTTCAGTAATTTCACTTAAATAGCAATGAAGATTACCTATTAATTGTCATTTAAGTGAAATTACTGAACTTAAATATACATACAAGCTTGAAAAAAATGAACATTTTAGAAGAAAATTTCAAATGTAACTTAGAGGCTTTTGCATCTGAACTTTTAAAATATTTAAAATATCATTTAAATTACAGTAAATGCTAGCTGTATGGGGGAAAATGTGGTTTATAATATAGCCTTATTTCAAAGACATTCTTCCCTGGTTTCACAGACAAGGCTTACGCTAATTCGAGAATAAAATGCATAATTGAGCCATTTTCACTGAACAGTGCCATCAAATAACAGTGCCATTGTCTTGTATTGCGTTTACGTATCTTAAAATATATCAGTGCCATTGTCTTGTATTAAAATGCACACCAGTAATTTTTTTCTTAGGGTTGTGTATATAAATGCCATAATGAAGGCCTAATCCTGGTTTAGTCTAAGCCCTCCCTTTGTTTGTCATAACTCTTAAAGTAAAGTAGTTTTATCTTTCCAAAAAATGTATATATATAAAATTTGATATTTTCATCCAATTTATTTTTGTGGCTGAAATTTTAGTGCATCTCCTAAATTATCTAAACTCTTGATAGTTTCAGAGTCCTTTCTATTGCAGTATTTTCATATAGGATTCAACAGATTTCAACAATATTTTTTCTGTGCTGTTTGGCATCAGGCTTACACAAACAAGCATTTTATGATGGTTTACAGTTACATTCAAATCCTTATTAGATGCTTGCCAAGCTGATTACTGAAAGAGTAAAAAACAGTTGTAATGGAAATTATTCAATATTTACAAACTTTCACCTGTTTGCAATAAACAAATCATACAAAAGTAATTGAAATATCTCAACACAAAAAATGTTTCAAGTGTCTGAAACCTTGAGTGCTTGAGACAACACCTCATTAAAAGTAGCATTTTCAGTTGAATTTGGGGAAGCCACGTGAAACATATGTTGCGTTGGTCATTACAAACAGCTGAAAGTCTGTAAATTTTTGCCAATAAACTTGTTTTCGATTATAACTGTAAATGGGAGTGAAAATTTGATGCGTAAATGTTTTGTAATGTTAAGTGGCTCATTGTCGTTATAACTATTGACAAAGGCCATTACTTCTATGCGGAGAGAATGCTCATTATTAAAGCTCTCATGTGCTTCGCATCTCTGATGATGCTTCTGTAATGAAAACAAATGCTCTATGTTGATGACAAAGAGTGTGTGAACCCTTGGTACAAGTGCTTTTACCCTGATAGAGAACAAAGTGTTTTGCATATAAGCTCATTGTGTTAAGTATTCCATGCTGTTTTGTTGGTAACTAGATGCGAGGCGTCTATCAACTTTATATTCAATCTGCATCCTGATGGACCGTAGGAGTTGTTTGAGGTTACATTTATCTATGTTGAATCTGCAGCACGGTTTTGACACTGGTACATTAACAACATTAAAGTCAAGCTCTGAACCTTAGAGAAATAAAGGCACACTATGCAAGAATTGTACTTTAATATAACAGCTTAATTTCGGTGGTAAACAAACCCATAGTAGGGCGAATCATCCAGGTAGTAAAGAAGTTTGAGAGGAGCGCCCGCGACAAATCTCGCGCAACATCAACAACGTGAAGCACAAAGACACTTGTGCGCATTTCAGACATGATACACTGACGTCGGAAAAATCAAAGAAAACGCGTTCGGAAGAGACTAGATAAAGGAAAAGAGAATGAGCCTCTCTGCTCAACCCGTAAATAAATGCATCGATCTGCAAGTTTGAGTTCTTTAATGGTTTAGTGGTAGATCTTTTGCCAAGCTTGTTAGAGGTTACAGGTTCTGAGTTTTTTCTCTCTCATCAAAACTGAATATGTTCATCAGTGGCATCAGTGGTTACAGTCTATGTCAAGCAGGGACACATTTTTGTGCTTTTTATTTTGTGATTTCACCGGAATGAATAGACTCTCCGCAACTGCGATAGATTGAAGAACACGTCGCCACAGGAGACACTATGTATCCATGACACTGATAGCAGTGGACACGAGCGCTCAGCTTGAGTTCAAAAACACATTTTAGTGCTAGATCTCTTATTTAATGCAAAAAATTCAAAGTATGCAAGATTTGTACCTTAATATAATGGCTTCAAATGGGAATCAGGCTGTGAGTGCAGAGACTAGTCTATGTCAGAGACGATCTTCTGTGAGTGGTATTTACGACAGTAACATTAAATACAAGTATTGCACAGCAACTCTAGAGCCCCTTTCACACAGCGAGTTGATCCCGGGAAATTGCGGGGAAATTGCCAGAACGGCTTCTGTGTGAACGCAAACACGACCCGGGATTGATACCGGCATCGATGCCGGGTTGGGGACCTAGTAACATTGCCTGGATCAGTCCCGGAATGCGCGCTGTGTGAACAAAAGCCAGGACCAATGCCTAATGCCGTTCTCTTAGCCTGGATAAGCTGGTTTTCAGATGGTTTTGGTCGACAGCCAGCTGGTCTTCCAACTAAAGAGTGACACAGGAGTGGATTTTCAAACCTCTCCTGACCCACTCCAACAAAAAAAAATTAAATCCTGTTCCATCCCATCCCAATCCCACAAAAAAAAAAAATACCCAAATACCCGACCCAATACCAGAAGAATGACTCCTATTCCCTCACACTCCCGTGTTGTGTTTTTTTGACCGGATTCTGTCAGTTACAGAAAAAAAACCTGTAAAACTGGGTGGTTTGGATGACACGCGCACTGGCAAGGTCTCTCGCTCGCTTTCCCTCTCTGGCGTGTGTGCGTGTGCGCGCATGCTAGGCGGTTTGAAGCACAATCTCTGTCTCATGTGCATGCTCACTCTAGATTCCGCGAGAATTTAACTAATTTGTGGCATAACTACTCGATCACAAGTGGCTGAACAGGTAGATATATAGGTAGTAGGGCTGTAGTCAACCAAAGAAATCCTTGGTCGACCAAAGTCTTAGTTGATTAGTCGACTAAAAAAAACAAACAAAAAAAAAAACATTTTTTAAAACAACAACAACGTAAAAACATCACAAATAAATAAAACTATAATAATAATACAATTCTTTGAGAATTCAGTGATTTTTTTTTTTTTTTTTTTTTTTACTGAAAAAAGTGAGGAGCACGGTCTATGCAGTCACAATCGCGCACCTGATCACACCATACGCTACAAAAAAATAACTGCTATCTGCCACATTATAAAAAATCCCAACAAAAGCTCTCGTTTATACAGGCTTTATATTCTTCTTTACTTAGAAAGCTATGGGTTAACTTTTGTCTAGCCGATCTAACCGTTTTAAACAAACACACAAAATACCCAAATTGCCTAAAAAACAATCCGAATAATAATAGGCTGTATTTTGGAAGGCATATAGGTTTATTTTCGTTTTGTTGCATTATTTAGTCTATTTTCAAATGCGTAAAGTGTACAAATAAAAACGAAAAACATATTAAGAAAACACAGTCTATTGAGTCAGCATGATATAGCCGTTTAAAGGGCTGCTCACGCCTTTTGCGCGCTTAAGTTCGATTTCAAATATAGACGCGCAGTGTGTTGGCTCATAATGGAGCAACTCGGTCGCCTCCCTCCACAGTCTTGTCGTCTTTGTTTTACAATGCAGCCAGACAAAAGATTTAGATTTCTTGGAGATTTTGTTGACTAAAACCAAAACAAGCAGCGTTCTAACTGAATGAATACAGCATCCCTTACCGAGCGCGAAGCAGCAGAGCAGCCGGCCACAGGTGCGTTCCCGAGTGTTCAATGTGTGTGCGCTAAAACTGTGGCGCTGTTACAAAATAGCCTAAATTAAAGCATTTAAAGATGGGGATAGAACAAAGGCTAATTATATTTAGAATACAGTAATAAATAATTGCTTATAAAGGAATAAATATCAAGGAGTAAATCATTAAAAAAATTGTTTCTATTGGTAAAAAAAAAAAAAGTAACTGGTCGACCAATAAGAATGTCAGTCGACCAAGACGGCATCGACTGATTAGTCGACTAAACGACTAAAGTTGACAGCCCTAATAGGTAGATATATAGAAAAACTCATCTTCCAGACACTTGACCGGCCAGGTTGACACTTCAGTGTGAGAAATCGAGAGTGTGGCGTGTGAGCGTGTGAAACCAATCAAATGCGGGTGTCTCACGGCCAATGCTTGAGAGTTGGCAGCTAAATTACAGCCACCAACTGGTACGGGTGTGTGGAGCACGTCATTTACTTTACCAGCCACACCAAAGCAAACAGGATAGCATAAAGTTACGGGGCAAATAGAATTTAGTTCAATTTGTATTATAGAAACTGTATATTTGTGTTTAAAGTTTTATTACGATTCCCGGTCCCGCCCACTCCTGCTGACATTTTTTCCTTTCCCATCCCAATCCCGTGATACATAGTGATTTTGTTTGCCATCCTGCGGGATTCCCGAAAAAATGTCAGCCTCTACTTCCAACTGAGAAAAAAAATAATAACCATCTAAAACCATCTTAAAGTCTGCATAATTCAACTCTATTCTGAAAAAAAGTTGTCTTATGCTCACCAAAGCTGCATTAATCATTCAGAAATTGTTATAATCAATGTTGAAAACAGTTGTGCTGCTTAATATATATTTTTTTTTTACAGAATTCTTTAATGAATAGAAATTTCAAAAGTGCTGCAGTTTTTGTAACATTATAAATGTCTCTGTTTTTTGTTTTGTTTTTTGTTTTCAAATCTTATGACCCCAAAATTTTGATTGGTAATGTATATGAATGTTCGGCTGTTATGGTTTGTTTTTTGTTCCCCTCTGTCGGCAGTACGAGTCAGATGAGCTGGAAAAGAGTGTGTATCAGGACTACGACAGTGACAGTGATGTACCTGAGGAGCTGAAACAAGACTATGTAGATGAACAGACAGGAGACGCTCCAGTGAAGAGGTCAGTGCTGAGTCATCATCTAACTGCTCACGTCACACAGATCAGCTAACCATTGCCCACAGACTGGTATGTCCACATTCAGTTTAGAAATGCATGGCATGATTGCCGATGCGTGTTCATCAAGTATGAAAATTCATGTTTTTATAAATTGTAGTGTGCGGTAGTTTCATGTCGCTCATGAATCGGTTCATTAACCCAAGGGAATGTCAGGAGGCAGCAAACATCATTTGTGGACTTCATGTTTTCCTCTCAGGCAGCTGAATTAGTTTAAATTCATCCAGTATACAGTGAACACACAAGCTATCATTAGCCTCTTGTCGGGGAGAAAGGCTTTAATTATTTGATGAAGAACAAGCCTTTTAAGTCCACAAGGCTCCCGTTTAGAGCCATTCAGAGCTTTGAAGTTAAATAAAACGGTCTCAAGGAGGTTGTTAAAATGGCTCCTTTCAGAATTGCACCATGTGGCTGTTTTGCCAAACACATGAGCATTTTTTCCTAATCACTCTTGGCTTGCTCTCCGTGTCTAAGTGTGGTAGAAATATCATAAATCAAGATAATGATTAGGATTGTGATTAAACTGTGAACCCTGATGAATATTTAAAGCCTGTTTGTTCCTCACGAAGATGACTGACAGTTCTCCCTGCAGTAAATCAGCTGCCGCATTACATATTGTGACACTTCATTGTTAGAGACTTCACATTTTGAGGGATCTAATGTTTTGCATATTTAAAATGACGTAAGGATTCTTCTTAAATGTGATGATGTGACTCCCCCTCACAATCTG
The DNA here is from genome assembly GCF_988280905.1 of Pimephales promelas. Lineage (NCBI taxonomy): Eukaryota > Metazoa > Chordata > Actinopteri > Cypriniformes > Leuciscidae > Pimephales > Pimephales promelas. Next base: position 22,848,477 of record NC_142786.1, on the reverse strand, counting down.
TGACTTCGATGCCTGTTTAGAATACATCTGGAACATTATTATATCGAATGCTCAATCAACAGAATTGGTGACAATGTTAATTACCAAAGAAATGATTTAATCTGTATTTTCTTTAAATAAAAAAGCGAAAATGGTTATATTGAGGTACTTACAGTGAAAGTGAAGGGGGGTTATTTTAAGAGTATTCAGAACCAGAAATGTGTAGCTTATAATTAAAAAAAAAATGAAGGGGTGTGCATAAGACTGACATGACACCTTCATAACCATGACATGACATATGTTATGAATATGAAGTAGGGTTTATGTAAGGGTTAATGCCCGACGAGGTGTCCATTGTCAGGTTTTAATGGACGACGGCGAGGCTTGAACCGGCCGACGCGCAGCGGATTGTCCATTAAAACCTGACAATGGACACCGAAGGGCATTAACCCGCTTATACCATGGTCACTTGCCAAATACAACATTTTTAAAACATTAGCTGCTAGTTTATATTTTAATTAGGCTAAATCAAGTTTTTACAAATAATAACTCGCCTGGTTTCTTTAGCAACCGGAGATATTTATAGTCCGCTCAGCTTGTAGAACCCTTTAGGTTCAAAATTGCATTTTTTTTTTATGAAACACAAAGGTAGGCATAGTTATTTTTATTTTTTTAATTACACATAAAACAATTAATCAAACAGGCTTCTTAGGCTTGAAACGCTGTACTCTCCTCCTGCCTTGGTTGTCTGGACAGCTGCGTAAAACTTCCGCAGGGTCTCATTCAGAGCAGCAGCGGTGTCATTTTCTTTGCGACGTTTCTCCGTTTTATTTACATTTTTTCTTTCTTCAGCAGCATCCCAGTCGTCAAAGTTGTCATAATCTCCATAAATGTTAAAAGAAATAACGAAGTCGCTCATTGTTGTATTAGTAGGCTATGGAATATCTAACTAACGTTAGATGTTTGTTTTGATAGAGCAAATTGTTAACGGATACTTTGACTGCCTGTTGCTATGGTTACTCACAGCTGTTGTGGGCAGCGCATTTATTTATTCATTTCGAATGGTAAACAGGCAGTTTCACCAGAACTACTTTACTAAGCGTCTTCTATCACTTTTTAACGGACACCCTGCAGCCAATCAGAATCGAGTATTCACCCAGACCATGGTATAAGCATGTTTATGACAACTGTCATTAAGTGTCTTTCGCTCAATAATGAACAACTGAATGCAAATATGACATTGTTTAAGATGTCTTTGTTATGACCACTTCACCTAAACCGTAACATCATAACCTGTCAGTGTCTTTGTCATGACAACTTGGAAAAATTAAGTTAAACTGTTATGTGGTTGGCTTTGACATTGGCTGTCATGAGGCCATTATAACTGTGTCATGAATATTTTTCGGGACCTAAACTACAGTGGTACACATTGAATTTGTCATTAAAATGTTATAATACATCATGACAGCCAATGTCAAAACCAACCACCTAGTTTAATGTAATGTTAACTAATAAAGCTAGGTGCTTTCTTAAGTTTGATGATTAATCTGCTCTGTCATGTTTATGACAGGTTGTGTTGTCTTAGTAATGTCAAGTTGTCGTGACAAAGACACTGACAGGTTATGATGTATTGGTTTATGTCAATGTGTCATAACAAAGACATCTCAAACAATGTCATATTAAAAATGTCATAACTGAGCGAATGACACTTAATGACAGTTGTCACAAACATGCATAAAACTTCATATTCATAACATGTGTTAGGTCATGATTATTCAAGTAAAGTGTTACAAAACAGTTTTTTTAACTTGTGTATTATTTGAACTATTAAGCGGTTTCAATCAATAATTTTAGGGTATATGACATAGCAATGCAGTTGATTTATGCCACAAGTCCCGTAAGTTGAGCATAATTTTTACTGAACCCTGAATAGTGCATATAAAAGAGGCCATATTAATACCTTTTTCAAAGTCTTAATTTTGTTTTTGGGTTCTACTAGAATAGGTTTTCATTCATATTTGACATTGTCGCAGCTCCTCTCTTCCCAGTTTGTTAGTTAACGCTTTGTTTAGTTCCTGCCTCTATGAAGCCAGTCCTTCCAAAGCAAACGAACAATGTGCTCTGGTTGGTCGGTTTGTCCAGTGTGTTGTGATTGGTCAACCGCTTCCAGCAACTACTAACGCAACTCAATCAGGCAAATCTGTTCTGCAAAACCAAGAAGACTGACTTTGGTTATATCTGAACTCAGGCTAATGAAGGAAGTGTGTGGATGAGACTCTTCCGTTTTGAAATGTAATGCTCATCCTGCATCTGTGTGTTCCTGTTGTTCCCCATTAATCAGTGTGTCCAGAGAGACACTTCGGAGCCGGAAGAGGTCCGACTACAATCTGAACCGAGCCAATGCCCCCATCCTTACCAACACCACCCTCAACGTGATTCGCCTGGTCGGTGAGTAATTGACCTTTGACCTTACACCTGTGAAAGAACGGTTGTTCATGATAAAGTTGACCCTAAGCAAGGGACTGCAGTTTGCCCTCTAATTAACAGGCTAATAGCTGAATTACTATGAAAGAGGTGCGTACTTCGATTCAGCTGTGTTCAGCTTCAGCTTCCGGTCATTAACTCATTTCTGAGCATGTGCCTGCTCATCTCTTCAGGTTCATTTGAACACGTGTTTGACGTGTTGAATGAGATAACGGCTAAGAGACCATTCATAAATGTTCAGTTTAGGCTAAACTGATGCTGTCATAAACCCATGGGTGTGAGCTTTTCTGTGGTGTTTTGCTAAAAGCGCTAACGTTTCAGCAGGAATACTTCTTACGTTTAGATGTTAAAATTGATTAAATACCTTCTGGTAACATATTCAGTTCTTTCTTTTTTTGTAAAAAACAAAAGAACATTTTTTTTATATAACTGTTTTAGGGTTGTCAGTTAAACGCGATATTAAAGGAGTAGTTCACTTTTGCTGGTAATTTACTTACCCCCATTTCATCCAAGATGTCCTGTCTCTCTTTCTTTAGTTGAAAAGAAATTAAGGTTTTCTGTGAAAACGGGTCTAGGATTTTTCTCCATATAATGGACTTCACTGGGCACCAAACGGTTCAAGGTCCAAATGAGAGTTTTAGTGCAGCTTCAAAAGGCTTTAAACGACACCAGATGATGAATAAGGGTCTTATCTAGCGAAACGATCTCTCATTTCAAAAATAAATAAAAAAGTGTTGCCCTCAATCGAGTCATGGGGTCTATACGACCCCAATCGACTTTTACTTGACAAAAAAAGGTTCCCTTCATCTCAGTGGAATAAGATTTTGTGACTTTTCATAAATTATCTATCTACACACACACAAAAACTGGGCTTGATTCTATTGTACTGAAGGTATGTAAAATAAATGTTAACACTTCTGGTCTTCGGGGTCAATATGACCCCACATTGAAATGAATGGGAAATGTGAAAAAAAAAAACGAAATATATTTTCTTCATGTGTCAAAGAAAAACAAAATCCGCCATAAATCTGAAAATTTTTACACAGAAATAAGATCTTTTTTTACACAGAAATAAGATCTTTTTTTACACAGAAATAAATTCAAGGTTAAATTTTATAAGCACAAATACTCGCCTTGCTCTGTTCTGTGATGCACGTTCGTGACTCTCCTGTTCGAACTCCTTCATCAAAATGAACTAATCTTTTTTCGAGTCATTTGGTTCATTCAACGAACAAAATGAACGAAATGACTCAAAAAAATGTGTTCACTCATTCAAACTGTTTGTCAATGTTGTTTTCAATAAAAAAAAACATTTGCACAAAGCAAGCCGATCCACTTTTCCATGTTGAGAAGAGCAGTAAAAAATAATAAAGAAATCAAGAGACATTTAGAATATATATATATATATATATATATATATATATATATATAGCGCTTTTCACAATACAGATTGTATCAAAGCTGCTTCAAAGTATCAATCAAAACAATGAAACAATGTTTATTACTGGAAAAAAAAGTGTTTGTTTATTACTGGAAAAAAGACATCCAAGTTTGGTAGAGCTGATCAATAGTACTGTAGATAAAAATGTGTGATTAATTGTGATTATTCATGAGTTAACTCACATAAATGCAATTAATCGCGATTAAATATTTGAATCATTTTTACAGCACAATTTTTTTTTGTCAATTGGGTCCAAAACATGAGACGTTTTTAAAATAGTCCTGTTACATAGGGCTTTGAATAGAACATTTGCCAAACAATTGTACTATTTGCATTCATATTTCCATTTTCTAAATCCTAGTTGTTTCATATTCAGTCTGTGAACCTGGTTTGTTTGCCTTGCTTATATTTTTTTATGATTCATTTTGCTTTTATAGGGAAATACATGCAGATGATGAACATTTTGAAGCCCATTGCCTTTGATGTCATCCACTGTGTGTCTCAGCTCTTTGATTACTACCTGTATGCCATCTACACCTTCTTTGGCCGCAATGACATGGTATGCATTTTAAAGCTTTCCTGTTCTCTTTCATGTTTGGTGTTAATATTTAACATTATGAAATATGTATTATATACAATTAGATCCTTGCTGTGCTGTTCATTAGTTAAAGCCTACCGGTGCACTCATTGTTTTTCCCTCTAATGTCTGCAAGTCCTAAGGGCGCACTGTTCTGTAATTACTTCCATTGTCAAGTGAGCAAGTGTTTAGGCTTAGAGTTTTCCTCAGGAAGCTGTACTCTGAACATCAAAGACAGGTGTAAATGTCGGAACGAATTCACAATTATTTCAATGGTATGCAGCAGTTCGCCATTCTTAAAGGTGCATTGCGCAAAATTTCATGTTAAAAAATACCAATTTTTCTAAACCATACACGCTTAAACAATTGCCTGATGGGCTGAATGAGCCCTTCTCTGATCACTACGATTGCCTCCATAATCCTCTACAGTAAAATAAATAAGAGGGATTCGGGACGGAATTTGAGACTGGGCGTGTAATTTACTCAAATGCCTTTCCTTTCATATATTTAAAATGACTTGCAGATTTATAACTTTATTACCTCTGAAGACATTATGACTGTAAACAAAAGATTTGTGCGGCTGATGCTCCTCTGGTTCTGAACAGCACACCTATGGTTGCAGTTTCATTTGTCGCCAGAGGGGGCATAGTTCTCCTCAGACACTTGCGCAATGCACCTTTAAAGATTAGGTTTGTATATACTGTAATATTTTAACTCCACTGTTACTTAACATTGCATTTGTGCATACACAAACGGATAAATGTGCTTCATTGAACTTTTAGAGGGAGTATCCAGAGAAAATTGTGTCTGGATAAGTTCATGCGTAATACATTTCTCTATGTAGGATAGTGCTGTCACACTTCTGTTTTCAAAGCTTTAATAAACACAGCTTTAGGCTAAATTAATTGGCTATCAGTTTTGAAAGCTCAGCTGTGCTAAATAAAATTAGATGGCAGCTCAGTTATCTTCATAATTGTCACTATTTGAGACTCAATAAGCCACATCTAAAGAGGTTTCTTGCTCCCCATAGTGCTCTGGTTATTTTCTCTGCACTGCCCCAAATGAACTTCTGCCACCTAATCTGCCCAAAAGTAACTAGAATAATAAAACCTACAGGGAGTTGCCTTGTCTGCTTTTGATTTCATCACAGTTATACACGATTTTTTAACAAAACCTTCAAATGACTTCTGTATATAAATAAAATAAAATTTGGATTCAAAATCTCTTCCCTTCTTCTTTCCATCACCAAAAATGTATTTTAGTTGGACAGATCAACACAGTACAAAGAACATCAGAAACATGTAGGATGTTAAAAAATAACAATCTCTTTTCTGTTAACCAAAAGCTTTTTAATCTTCGCTATTGCTCCAATAGAAATTAACCAGCGCGCTCTTATTTGTTGTGTAGAGACGTGATTGTTCAAGTTAGCCAGATATGCACAGATTCTGCGCAATACTCTGTATTCAATACATAAGTCACAAGTTGAATATTTGCGCTAAATCGAAGCAGATTTGGCTCACACAAACTTACCCAGGAAAGTAAGTAAATAAGTAACCCGCCAAATTGGCTAGTGACTTGACAGCGTTACCCGCCACAGTTGATTTTTACCCCCATTTGGCGGGTTGGCGGTGTTAATTTCAAACCCTGGAAGTAAAGCAACTTTTTAATTATATTACCTGCTGCTCAACCGGGTCCGTGCCTCTACGACTGCAAACCAACAATGTGATTTTACTTCCTAGATCTCATCCATTACGAAATCCACAATTTGAGAGTTTTAGGACTGCCTTCTTTACTTCATAGTGTCATGGCCATAGAAGGGGCATTGAATTGTCTCACGTTTTCCAGCTGTGTGAACTGGGAGAATCTGTTGAAGGCGGCAAGCTTGTTAAACTGCAATGGAGGCCATAATAAAGCTATTGGTTGGGGCATTGGTTTGCCAGTGGCAGCCCAGGGGAATCTGACTGAACCTGTTAAAGATAATGGCTTCCTGCTGTTCTTGGACTTTCCTAAACTCTTCGGCAGCCTTGGAACCACACTGAGAATCAAAGACAAAAATAAGTGAGCTCAGAAATTTCAGACCTCTACTGCCTTGCAAACAGACCTCCACACCCACATCGTCTACCAACTTGTTTCACAGCTGCCCTTAGTTGACCAACTCACCAAAAAAAAAAAAAAAAGCCCTCAAAATGATGTTTGTTCTAGGTAGGCTTCAAAATGCCTTTTTCTCTGGGAAGAAGAAGAAACTGAGCAGTTGGCTCCTTGGTGTGCCAATAATATTATTCAATTGCATTGTTTCATTGTTGATATCCCTATCTAGTAACCATCCCATCAGTTCAGGCTTTGATTGGGATAACCAATGGCCTGCTGTTTTCTAGAGGGAGTCTGTCCTTCAAAAACTGAGAAATAGTGTTTCTGTCATGGGATTTGACAGTAGTTCTGACATTTTTACTTCCGTATTATCACAGTATGCCATTTGCACTCTGTATGCTTTGCAAATAATTGTTTGTTTGCTGTGCCGAGCCAGTGCTAAATCAAAAGTAAATGTGTTCGTGCTGGGGGATTGAGGCCAGTGCCCTTGTACAATATAGAGCTGGAAAGTCCTTGCACTCCATTTGGTTTCCACTCGTGGTTTAGCATCATAAGTGTTTTCATGCCTAAACAAGATCCATTTTGAAAAAAAACAAAGGAAATGAGGGGCCCCGAGGAGAATTGAAGTTCTATATTTACATCAAGACAGGGCTTCTGATAAGTCTTCAAGAGTGATCTGAATTTCATTGCTTTCTAAAAACCTGTCTTAATAATAATAATAATATATTTTACTTAAAACGCACTTTCCATTCCGAAGAATCTCAAAGTGCTACACAGGAGAACAGTAAGTAAAAAATAAAAACAATCAGCACAAAATTGCCTTGCTGAATAAAAAAAGTCTTCAGTTCTGCTTTGAAAGTGTCCAGGCTTGGGAGCTGGTTCCAGAGCCATGGTGCAGCTGAACAAAAAGCTCGCTCCCCCCCTGGTACGAAGCCTGGTGGTGGGGACCTGAAGAAACAAGTGTCCGGTTGATCTGAGGGTGCGGGGGGAGGGTTTCAAGGTGATGAGGTCTTGTAGATATGGTGGTGCGTGTCCAGTGATACATTTTTTCTGTAAGCATAAAGATTTTGTAGTTGATCCAGAATGAAACAGGGAGCCAGTGCAATGAGTGTAGAATGGGAGTTATGTGATCAAATTTTTGGACTCTCATTAGGCAGTACTATTCTGGATGTATTGAAGTTTCTAGATATTTTTGCCAGACGTCCCCATAGACAGTAAAAGAAATGGACGGAGCGATCTCACTGGAACTCCATTGAGACGATTGAAGCCCGTTTTTGGCGATTTTTTTTTTAGCACTTCCGTCCCTGACGCGCAGACTCAAACAGAGCTTGACTACGTAGTGGGACGTGAGTGACCCGTCTGTCTTCTAGTGCTGTGGCATGAGAAATCTGAATCATTCCCTTCCGAAACATGCTGAGGTGGAGAGTGTGAATAGGAGCTGTCCATGAGCTAGGAGAAGGAGACAATTTTGCTAGGTATTCTGATTAATTATTTTGTCATTTTGCCTCCACGTTTCCCCGATTACGAGCGAGCTTCTTCTCATGTCCATACGGTAATCTCTCTACCTGCGACAGAGAGTCGCGTGGGTATGGCGCAATCGTTAGCCTACTTTCACTAAAACTGCTTCTACGGGGCCATAACATAAACTACAAGGTAATGGAGCTATTTATGCATTGTCGTGTTTCTTTAGAAATAAATAAAGGACAAATTGGGTCTTCAAACGCCTCAGATGTAAAGTTATTCGCTGTCAAAGTGACGCCAAAATGAATGGGAGTCAATGGGAATGCTAACGCAAGTTAAGTTCTGCTACAAGATGTCAGCTCCCGCGAGGCTTCAACTTCCGGTCGATGGATTACCCCCTTGGACGTCCCAATGAAGAGTCCATTACAGTAGTCCAGCCTGGTGAAAATAAAGGCATGGACAAGTTTCTCTGCATCCGGAAGAGTTAGAAGGGGTCGGAGCTTGGAGATGTTTCGAAGATGGTGGAAGGAGGTTTTACAAATGTGTTTAATGTGATCATTGAAGGTCTGCTGTGGGTCAATCTGAACCCCCTGTGTTGAGAAGATGAACTGAGAAATGGGAGAGGAGCGAATCTGATGAGGGGTGCCAACAAGTAAAGCCTCAGTTTTACTATGGTTCAGCTGGAGGAAGTTGCTTTTCATCCATGCCTTTATCTCCTCAAGACATGACATGGCTATGGAGGGGCTTGAGGCAGTCTTGATGTAAAGTCTTTGCTGATGTCCAAGTTTTCACCTTAGAATTTGACTTTGAATGCCCCTTCCCGCTGTTCATGGGAACTAATGCGAACAAGAGAGATTTAATTCACTCTTGCCAAGGCTTCCAACACTTGTCTCTTCCTGAATGACAGTGTGATGTATTATCTTTGATATCTAAGTGCTGACCTCTGAGCTTCTCAACTCCATCTTGACCAAATCCAGCAGCAATTCTTAGGGAGACTGAGACTGGATATAGGGATTACGAGATCAGCTGTCCGATTCCAGCGATGTTGAGCGCTTTGCCTGTAACCCACCCAACAGCTTTGAAGGCACATTAAATAAAGCAACACATCTCATCTTTCTCTCTGTCTTGTTCTAGTTTTCTCGGTCTCGTTCTGAGCAGACCGCAAGCGAAATAGCGCGAGAGGGGTTTCTGTCACTAATGGAAACTTTTCAAACTCTCAAATGAATAACAGTATCTTTCAATATCAGAGGCAGCCGGTCTCATATTAAACCCTATGGAGACAAAAAAGTAAATATCATTACTTATAAAAATATTTACAAAGCTGCTGGAATTGATATGCTCATTTGGATTCACTTTCACCCATGGCTAACTCCAAACACACAAGACATTCAATCTCATTTGGAGATGGAGATTATGTATTGCGCCATTTCATTTAGTAATGAACAACATTAGGATCTGAAAGGTCTGTTCGCCATTGTATTCTGCCAGAGTATCAGCTCCGCCATGCACATAATTTACGATGCATTGGTCTTGGCATTCATTGCTCTTTGCCTCAAGTTAATAACTTAGCGTAAAGGCAATGAATGGAAAGAAGGGGGAACGATATGCAAGTGGCTTATCTGAAAATGGATCACCTCAAGGATGATGAAGTGTTTGAGTATAGGGAAAGGCCTAAGTAGTGCTTATTAAGTGTTGCAGCTACAGTTAGTAATGGACGGGAAGATGCAACTGTCGCGCTAACAGATGACTACTTCGGAAACTTTGAAAACCATGTAAATGAAAGAGTTCATTTCCTTAATGCCAGGCTGTACTTTTGTTGTGGTCTGGCGGTTGTACAAATATGGTGGAAGTCGTTGATTTTCTTAAATGATTAAAAGTGTAATTTTTTTTTACTTTACATCTTTGAACACTGCTTTAAATTCCCGGTAAATTCCATAAATGCACATATCTTTAGTTAATCCCCAAAAAGCAGGCTTTTTTGCTATTTCATTATTTACTTTGTGTCCATTTTGTTTTCCTTTTTGTTTCTTAATGCAAAGCACTACCAATCTGCATCTCTGCCTTCACAAAGCTCTCAACCTGGTGTGTCCAGACAGACAATCCCTGGTTATTGGGTAAGACTGCAGTTTGGAGCTTGTCGGCAGTAAATATGTCTGCCATTGTGTGTTGTTTTTTACCCCTTTACTCATATTTTATATATTTCCTTAGTCAATTCACTGCAATGTCCTTTATTTTACGAGTACGGCTTGATGTAGATTAGTTTCCATGCTACTTTGTTTTCAAGAGCTTTAGAGAACTAAATATTTTGCACTGTGTGTGTGTGTGTGTGTGTGTGTGTGTGTGTGTGTGTGTGTGTACACGTGTGTAGTTTTTAAATAATTGACTTATATATTATGAACTCTATTTAATGGGAGGTTTCTGTAAAATGTTTTGACAAATGAGACATTTGTAATCGTAGATGTACTCAAATACAGATTTAACTATTGATTCTGCATCTTGAACTGGATTACACAAAAAGTGTTTTGAAAGGGATTTAAGGATTATACTTTTAATCCTTAAATCTTATATGACGGCATGTACACTATTATTCTTTTTTATTTCTACTACAAATTCAGTGCTACTCTATTAAAAAGTTCTTAATGCCGTCTATTTAGAGATTTACTGCTTTGTTCCCACAGTAAAGTTGAACTGATGTTTGCCGTTCTGTCGTTAATGTCAGATCTATTGCATATTAAAGACATTTGTAAATTTCCAGGGAATGATCATGGGGAGGATTTACCAGTCCCATTCATCCTTCCCTTTTTATGAAAAATTAAATTGCAATTAATGAACATAAGTTATCATGAAGCACACTTTAGGCCTGTGGGAGCTGTGTGTATTGGGTGGTTTCCTGGAAATGATCCAGGAAATGGCTTTGGAGATTGGACTTTGTTGAGTGTGTGTATTCCAGTGGTCTGGTTGAAAAGCAAGTGAGTCTCTTTCTCACGGGGTGTTTTCTGCTGTCTCCTATAGTATGAATCCTCTGGGCTGGGTTTGATCAGCAGCAGACTGAGGACTACGCTCAGCCGAATCCAGGAAAGCTTAATAGACGTGGTGAGTAAAACATGGGACTTTTAATGCACTCTTTCCGTTTTTTTTTCCTCTTTCCATGTCACTCCTTCATCTCTTCTCTTGGCCTCTGTTATATAACCATTATGAATCCAAATGGAAATGGTAGTGTGCATTTATCTGAGTTCCCTGTAGCCTCTCATCATCTCTTACTTTCAGCTATAGCAGCCGCAGGTGAGTTAATCACCCTCAGTACACTTAGATGGCCACACACTCTTGTAATAGATGTCCTTTGGTTTCCATGGTTGCACCCATTAAGGCTGTCTGTTATAAGCAGTTATTATATAGGATCCTTTCCCCAGATGCCTGAATGTCAAAGAGCAAGTAAAGGTAGGCTACTAGTTTGCATGAAATAATGAATTGTTTTTATACAGTCAGACATGCAAGTTCTAGTGGTCAGTCTATGGCTCTGTCTCAAAGAATAAACCTAACCTACCTAGACAGCATTTTTTTCCTAGCGTTCCCAGTCTGAAATTGTATTTACTTTTGTATGCATTTTGAGGGAGCTTTACAGGTATCCTTCTGTAGATAAGGCACTCCCAATTCTGTCATATGATTAGCTCAGCAAGAAATTAAATGGCTTTAAATACTATATACTTACATTGAAATTAATAATTTGATACAATGGACTTATTGTGTACATACATGTTTTTACATTGTACTTATATTTTAAAAATACCAGCATGTAATTACAGCTATAATTACTTTATGTAATTACATTTGTAATTACACAGTTGACCCTCCCCTCACACCTTAACCTACCCTTAAACCGACCCATACCACCACACCTGTCCCTAACCTTACCCATATCATACCTCAATAGCAGCAAAAGTGTTTTACAATACAACAGGAACACGATAATACATTGTACTTATTGTTCAATGTAAGTACATGGTACGTAAAGCCACTTAATATAAAGTGGGGCTGAAATTTCTATTCAATTTAGCAAACAGAGCAAGTGGATAGTTGACATGGCATGTCAACAGTGTTGGGCATGTTACTTAAAAAAAAGTAATTGGTTATAGTTACTAGTTACTTCTCACAAATAGTAACTGAGTTAAATCATTATAAAAGTAACTAATTACTAGGGAAAGTAACTATTTATATATAATAAAAGAATGTTAAAATAGGCCTCAAATAACTTGGATGCACCCAATATTAAATATGTTAAGTTAATGAAATGGACACTATAGAATAAATTATTATTATAAAACATTGTGCACTAATCTACACTATCGTAATGTTGCTGTGGGACAATGTGAGAGACACCTATAAAATTCAATATATTATTTTAAATATTATCATTACTATAGACATAATAAAACATATTTTTTAGGTTTAGAACATTTAATATTTAATATTGCACAGACCAAAACTGGCCAAAAAATATGCTTAAATGTACCCACAAATGATGAATAAATAACATTAAAAACATATACATACACTCTTTATAGTGAAAATTAAAATGATAAACAGTTTAACAAGAAGAGCTCCCAGAACCTGAATACCCAGAATGTTCCCTGCAGGTACTTTTTTTTATTTATTTGTACCATGTAAATTAATTAAAATGTTGCAGATGATACCAATAGGCTACAGAGATTATTGTAATGCTGAAATTTGTCATTTATTTATGAACAAACTATATAATGCTCGGACACACTCGGTCTCTCTCGCGCAGTCGAGCGCGCTCTCAGGCACACTATCTCGTGCATTGTCAAGCTTCGCTTTAGTCCAGTCCGCCGCCTCATAAACACATTAGATTTCTTTATTTGAATCCGTCAATCAAATTTCTTACAGAAAGGGTTCATATATTCTCAGATAACACAGCTTTGACATTCAAGGGTACATAAAGCAATGCTTACGCCTCACCGCAAGGCTGCCTATCACAGCAGATATAGAGGAAAAATTTCCCCCCCACACACACACACACCACCTATGCCGGAGAGAGAGCCTACTCGGATGGAAACCTCTTCAGTGAGCTCAAATAGGCTATAGTAGCACCATATTTTATTGTCATTAGCGGTAACAGCGTTGTAACGGGAAACAGTAATTCGTTTGATTACTCGTTACTGAGAAAGATAACGCCGTTATTCCCATCACTGCATGTCAAACAATGTCCTGCAGTTTGACATGCTACTGTACACCCTGGATCACATGCTATTTCTGACATTATTTTGTATATCATTTGTTGTCATGTTCTTGTACAATTGTTTATATACACATTAAACAGCGAAGCTTCAATATTGAAAATACTAGGAAATGTTACTTGAGCCTCAAATCAACATAATTAATGATTCTGATGGACTATGTTGAACTGAAGACTGGTGTAATGATCAGCTTTGGCTTCACAAAAATAAATAGTTTTTAGTCTGTATAGGTAGCCTCCTTAAAAGACACTAGACAGCACTTTAGGTCTGTAAAAACACTTGCTTGTCCATCTTTTTATGCCATATGTATGGTAGGTTCTGGTGTAGATCAGCATAATTAATGATTCTGATGGACTATGTTGCACTGAAGACTGGTGTAATGATCGGCTTTGGCTTCACAAAAATAAATAGTTTTTAGTCTGTATAGATAGCCTCCTTAAAAGACACTAGACAGCACTTTAGGTCTGTAAAAACACTTGCTTGTCCATCTTTTTATGCCATATGTATGGTAGGTTCTGGTGTAGATCAGCATAATTAATGATTCTGATGGACTATGTTGCACTGAAGACTGGTGTAATGATCGGCTTTGGCTTCACAAAAATAAATAGTTTTTAGTCTGTATAGATAGCCTCCTTAAAAGACACTAGACAGCACTTTAGGTCTGTAAAAACACTTGCTTGTCCATCTTTTTATGCCATATGTATGGTAGGTTCTTCTACACCTATCCTCTAGGAACTGTTGTAATTTGTTTACAAGCAGTGAATTAAGTCTACAGTTTTATTAGCTTGCGCCAGTGACTAAGACACAACATATTTCCTCATTATTTATTTGGTCATCAGTGGGAAGTTTCTACATTTCTACTGTGTTCCCATGGACTGTCAGGACATATTATCAGAGATAAGCTCCCAGACTTTTGGCACCTCTTGCATCACATATCAAGCTACGGCATCGCTTATCCCGATGGGCCTGGCAAGGCCTCAGGTGTCAGTGATGGTGTCGAGAATTGATGGCCTGAAGAGTCATGAGAGCAATCGTTTTTTGTTTTTTGGCTGGAGATACAGGCAGGTGTTTAAGATTATTCTAGGTGTACGACAATGATTTACTATGGCTACACATTTCATATTCCAAAAAGCACTGCTTTAAAAGGTTTCTGTTAACACTTTATAGTAAGCTCATATTTGTTAAGTAAGGGATAATCCACCACTAGCTGTGCATTAAAGACATTTTAATGGACACCATGGAGGCAAGGAAACACCCGACCTAATGCACAGCTAGCCATGGATTATCCCGCTAATACCCTCGACTTTTGCCAGCATTGAGAATTCAAATCTGTTATTGATGTTTGCAGTGCAATATTTGACCAGAAGGGTAAACAAATATCATTTTCGTCAGTTATGTCTCATTGGATGTAGCATTCTGTTGTACTGTAGTGTGGTATGATTACATTTATTTGATTTCATGAATTATAGCATTTATTTGAATTCAATAACGAGAGAGATGCGTGTGTGAATTATCTGCGTCTGTGCAGCATCTTTATACTAATGAAGCCACACATTTCAAAAACTTCAAAAACAGCGATGTTTATCCCCTCATTGCTGAGAAATATAATGTAGTGAATCAAAAGTGAAGGTATTTTCTTAATAATAGCCGCGGGGCAGTGTTAAGTTTCTGTGCTCCTGAAAGTTCTGAATATTAGTAATTTAAGATACTAATATTTAATCTTTTGACAAGCTGTACATTTGAGGAAAGTGTTTGAAAAGCAAATGCTATAATATTCAACTTTTTTTGACAGTGTGCCTTAAAGGGATAGTTCACCTAAAAATTTATATTTTGTCATAATTTGCTCACCCGAATGTTGCTCCAAACCTTTATGGCGACTTGGATGAAAGATATTTTTAAGAATGTTTTAGCTGTTAGTCAGTGGGGTCCAAAACCGCATTGATCTCCATTTAATTCCATTGAAAGGAAAATAAAAAAAAAGGTTCTTTTTTTTCTTTTGTGTTCAACAGAAGTAAGTTATAAAGGTTTGTAACAACAGTAGGGTGAGTAAATTGACAGAATGTTGTTTTTTTGGGGGGTGGGGGGTATCAGTGGTCTGTTCTTTGTATATAACTCTTTTCAGCAATCAGAGGCAAAGCTGGAAATTTGATTTCAGAGATCCTTTAGCACCCCAGATGGGAAAGAGACCTTGCCAGCTTCTATATTACGTGAGACGCACATCTGACATAGGAGCCGAGAACTTGGAGAATTTTAGAAGTAAAGCACAGTAACACACTGTAGCAGACAGCGATTGAAGGGTATTTCCCATGGGTACGTACACCTACTGTGGCCTGCTTTCCAGCGCAGATATAATGATATCTCTCAGCAGAATTAAAAGCTCTTTAAACATTATCACCTCTTTTGCAAGACCAGACCTCCTGTGAGATCCAAACTCTGCTTTTCTTGGATAGTACAGATTTAAAAAAAAAAAAATGTCTAGAGGGAAAGCCCCTAGGCTCCACCCCACATCCACTGTGCTATTTTTGTACAGACTGATAAATATTTTATTACATAAGATTCATCCTCTGCCTTGTAAAAGCTTAGCCTCTTTTTATGTAATTATAGACTGCTTGAGTTCTTTTTACCAAATGTATATCATTATTACAAAGATGATAGTTTTTTTTTTTTTATGTAGTGCCTAAATTAGTCAAATCTTTTTCAATTATTTTAAGAAAATAAAACTCATTTTTCAGGAACCTTGTAATTTTTGCCAAAGGAATGCTAGTTTTCGAGTGTGCGATATATTCATTCCACGCACATGAACAAGGTGGACGAGACCTCATTTATGAACCCATTATTGCTGCTCTTTTATAATGGCTTTTGTTCTTCGGATAAATCAGAGGGAATCAGTGAGCTCTGGGCTTGAAGTTGACCGTGATCGTGCTCAAGAGGCTTGTGTCACTCAATATGCCAAATGTCTTTTCTTGTCACCTCTTCTCTTTTCAGTTCTTCAGGTTCACACATCTTCCATCATTCCATCTGTTCATTACATTGACAAGCTGGTCCTGGCGATGGTGATACTCAGCTTTGTCTGTCTTTTTATCATTTTTTCTATCTATCTATCTATCTATTTTCAATTCAATTCAAAATTGCTTTATTGGCATGACTGTGCATCATACAATATTGCCAAAGCTTGGAATACATAGAATAATTATAAAGACATCAAAATAGTACAATAATATAGCATTTTAAATTGATTGTACAAATTAACAGTGTAAAATAAATAAAATAGAACAGTTTATGAACATTTAAAAATTCTGTGAAGAATTTAGAAAAACAATGTGTATGAGTGTGTGTGTGTGTGTGTGTGTGTGTGTGTGTGTGTGTGTGTTGGCGCATCACTGATTGATTTTATCTCTCTCTCTCTCAATTCAATTCAATTCTATCCATCTATCCGTCTGTACGTCTGTTTGGAATTTCTAGAATTTCTTCAGAAACACAAACTCTTAAAAATCATGGGTTTTTACTTCAGGAGAGCGCGAGACAAATAGTGTGTATTTACCTGTCTGTGTTTGCACATTGATCAGTGTGTGTGAGTGGATAGTGATGTGTCCATTGGGCAGTGCTGAAGGCTGTTTCAGATCTGATTGTGAATTCTCCCTCGAGCCATCTGCAGTTCTGTGATTATCTTTCTCCAGTGATTCCATCCAGTCCCTCAGTCCTCTGTTCTTCCAAGCTCTCTGTAAACTCTTTTTTATTATTACCACACACAAACTTATGTTTGTGGCTGGTTCATTGGACGTTTACATAAACTGCTTAGACCAGTCCTCCAGTCCTTACTTTTTAATGTCATTATATAAAAAGGTCATTATAATTTGAACTGGAAGAGTCAAGTCAAATTTATTTACATAGTGATTTCTACAACACAGATTATTTCAAAGCAGCTTTACAGAGATTACAGAGAACAGGAAAATAATGCAAAACGGTTTGTTTCCAAAAGAAAATACCAGTGCTAATATATATATATATATATATATATATATATATATATATACTGTATATATATATAGCCGCTCTGGAGTAAGCCATGATGTTCAACAATCAGAATATTATATATTAGGAAGTGTTCCCAGTTCTAGCTGACCTAATTTATGCAGTCTAATAATCATTTAACTGATTTGAATAATTGGAATGTATGATGTTCTATGTGTGTGCGAGGTTAAAGAGATGTGTTTGAAGTCTAGATTTAAACTGACAGAGTGTGTCTGCTTCCTTGACAATGTTGGTGCTGAATAGGAAAAAGGTGCTAAATAGAAAAAAAGATCTACTGCCAGCAGTCAATTTTGATATTCTAGGTATTATCAACTGGCCAGAGTTTTGAGATTGCAATAGACGTGAAGGACTATAATGCGTTAAGAGCTCGCTCAGGTGCTGGGGAGCTAAACCATTTAGTACTTTGTAAGTAATCAGCAATATTTAAAAATGTATACAATGTTTAATAGGGAGCCAATGCAGTGTTGACAGAACCACGCAAATATGGTCATACTTTCTGATTCTAGTAAGAACTCGAGCTGCTGCATTTTGGACCAGCTCTAGTTTGTTATTCAATTCAGTTCAATTCAATTCAAATTTATTTGTACAGCACTTTTCACAATACACATTGTTTCAAATCAGCTTTACAGGAAGTGCATTTCAGAAATGTACATAGAAAAAATACAGTTAGTTAATCATGTATTCATTTTAGGGTATAACATATATCGCCAGCGTTGAGTCGTCTCTTCACAGGCGTCGAGTCATCTCTTAGCAGGTGTTGGGGCATCTGAAGTCAAAATTACAGTTAGTAATAGGAAATTACCTGTCATTCAAATTTAATATCAGCTATTCTGTTAATTTATGGAATTGACAAGTTTCTCCGGGGTGAGAAGTGATATAGGGCTGAGTATCGTTGGCATAACTGTGAAAACTAATCCCATGCTTCCTGGTGATATCTCCCAAGGGTAGCATGTACAGAGTGAACCGCAGCGGTCCTAGTACTAAGCCTTGCGGTACTCCATACTGAACTTGTGATCGATAAGACATTCCTTCATTTACTGCTACAAACTAACGGTCAGATAAGTATGATCTAAACCATGCTAAGGCAATTCCACTAATGCCAACATAATTTTCGAGTCTATTTAAAAGAATGCTGTGGTCAATGTAATCAAATTCAGCGCTAAGATCAAGTAACACGAATATAGAGATACAACCACGATCGGGTGATAACAGCAAAACATTTGTAACTCTAAGAGCAGTCTCAGTACTAAGGGACTGTCTAAATCATGATGGGAAATCCTCGCAGACCTTTTCTTTCTAAAAAGAAACATTGTTGTGATACTGCTTTTTCTAGTATCTTTGACAAAAAGGGTAGATTTCAGATTGGCCTGTAATTGACTAATTCTCTAGGATCCAATTGAATCTTTTTTTTTATAAGACTGACTTACCTCTTGTCTAACTGCTAGTTGGTCAATCTAGTTCTAAGACACAGACTGAATCTGAAATCGCCCCCTAAACTCTTATTCACTATTCTCTACTTTAGTCCACTTATACTGTTCACTTGAAGGAGTGAATGAAAAGGAGTGAGCGAATTCACACAGCCATTGGCTATACACTCGTTATTGCAGTGCAATGGGATTGAATAAGTGCACTCATAACGTCCACTATTGTTTTGGACACCACTACAAATTTCTATAAATAACGCCCTTTTTTAAGGGTATGGGGGAGATTACGGATTCAGCCACTATTTTTATGCAACTTGCTCCATTTCTTTTTATTTTTTGGTTACTTGGACTTCAGCCATAGATCTTCCTACAAGGATCAATTGCAGCTGTCCTAGAATGCATGCAGATGAGATGCTGCGGAAAACCCTATTGGTTCTTGTCTTTGAAATAGATTAGAAAAATTCTAACTTCTCACACATGCAAGACCTGTTCTAATAAGAATGTTGCATTGTGCACTCAAAAAAATAATCTGTTGAACGAACTTAATTAAATTATGGAAAGGTTTTGAAAGGAAAGGCAAAATTGAATTACATTTTCCCAACAAATTCAAATTAGTTTGAAATAATTTGTTGCAATCTTGTTGTATGAATTTAAATAATTTAGTCATTCCTGCAGTTGAACCTGTCGAGCAACGGATGAGTGCCTTTTTCATTCACTGATTGCATCCTATTCCTTTTTTATTAGGGAGGAGAGGGGCTTTTTCACCTTTAATGGACAGAATAATGGAGGAGAGAGGGGATCAAGACTAGGATTTTTTTTTATTGTTGGTTTAACTTATAAAATGAAGTAACCTGGCTAAGTAACCTTAAAATTTTAAGTTCATTGAAATGGAAAAATTGAGTTGATACAATGAAGGAGATTGATTTTTATCATCAGAAACTCAAAATATTATGTTATCTGAACCACGTAAATAATTTAAGTTGATTTGACAAAATAAAAAAATGTTGTGATTTACAAATCATGAACAGATTTTTTTTTTACAGTGTACTAGATAAAGTTTTTGTCCTGCCTTAATTCACCAACATTATTATTTTAGTTATTTTAACTCTATGGTCACTTCTAATGATAGACACTTCTAGAGTTCAATTGACATTACACCATTTTTTACATAGTAATATAATGTTACTTGTGGACTGTAAGTGAGGTTTACACACAGTGCATACTGAGTGCCCACAGCCTGAACAGGAGTTTTAAAGCACATATAGTATAATATTGAGTCTGAACACAATACTGACCTAAACACAGTCACCACTCTTCTGCATGATGGTAACCACAAAATTCAAAAACATTACAGAAAGTACTCTAAGTTTCTAACATAACTGAACATTAAACACTAACATAACAACATCTTTCCATTTACTGAAAAACACATAAAATAACACCCTCTTAATGCAGTCCCTTGCAAAGCATGCTGGGAACTACAGATCCACTGCCCAGTTAGATGTCAACAACAATGATTCATGTAGATTTCACACAAATGAATTAGGTTGATTGAACACAATTAAATTAAGTTGCGACAATATTAAACAATCATGTTACTTTTGCTTATTTTAATGAATTATTTTAACAAGAGGCCAAAATTCATTTTTTGAGTGACATCCGTTTAAGACGAACAAAAAATATTCATGTTGACTCAATTAAAAAAAAAATGTGTTAAACCAAATTTTTAAAAGATTACATTGATTACATTTAATGAAATTAAGCTGGAATCATTTCTATGAAGGATTGTGTCGTATATGCTCATTTTAATTAATGAAATTGAACAAAGAGCTAACATCATTTTTTGAGTGAGTCATGATCTGGTTCATTTTGAAATCAGATAAATGCCATTGAGGCGCATTCCTCCTCTGGTCGCAGAGGTTTTGGCAGTCTGTCGTCTGCCATGGCTCTGTTTCATTCAACAGCTTGGCGGTTAACCTTAAGCCTGTGGTTGGATTGTGAGAGCCGGCACACTGTGACTTGGCTCATGTCACAGACTGGCATGATGGCTGCTCAGGATGAGCCCTTAGAAAGTACATCAGCTCGTGCACTAAATTGACAGTGAATTGCCTGTGACTTTTCCTCAATTGAAATGCAATGATTTCAATTCATCTTTGCCATTTCAAAGAAGCACCTTTATGAGCCCCAGAGGCTGTTTATTTGATTTCCCTCTTCCCAAATGGAGCAACAGACCTGTCCTTTTTCTTTTGAGATCACATCCTGTAAATTGAATTAATACTTAAGAAATGGACATTTTCGAGATTCTAACGCAGGGACAGGGCAAAGCTGCGGACTAGCACATGCAAATGAGGTCTCTAATTCCTTTTGACACCCGTCTAATGAGAAGCGAATTTGGAAAATTAGGAGAGGAAGAAAAATGAGCTTAGAAATACATTAGACAGTAATTGCCAACTGACATTTCTGCCCTGATTCTCACAGAAACCCTTGAGAGTGAAGAATCAAGTAATATTGGAGCCAGTGCATTGTAAACATACTTACAAGAAGAAAAACCCATTATGAACGGGGTATCTTGGGAACACCATCTGTTTAATTGTACTTTACAGAGCCAAGACATTTTCCAATACCAAACACGTATGCATGTGTATAATGGCTAGAGAGATGTTTATAGATAAGTGGCATTACCATAGATACCTATGTGCATAGATTTAGGTTTATTCTTAGAATATAATACATTCCCAAACATGTTTCTCTGTGTCAAGGTAGATGTTTTGGACCTCGTTATAAGTCATGAATCCGTCATCAGATTATTTGAGACCCTGGTAGTGGGGTCACTCTTGCAGCATATCAGCTTCTACAATACAGGCGAGTCCCAGCAATAGCATATTTTAAGAGGTTGCTCTTTCAGCTGATCCTTGTGAGAAGTACACTATATTTTTCCAGAGACCATTATGATGCTAGATCTCGAAGCCAGGAGGATTGAGAACAATTTTGTGGGTATAAAGCCTTGAATGTCATCAAAGCCACAGAAAATTTCACAAAGCCAAGGCTTTGAGGATGTACTGCTGAAGTATGTTGTACGATGTTGGCAATATCCAGCACATGCTCTTCTTTTGTAGAGGCAGCAAGGACAGAAAGTAGCGATTTGTCTCACTGTATTTGTCACTCTTAGGTATTTCTAAAATAAGCACAGTCTTTCTGAAAGAGCAAAAGGTAGATATGTTATCAGCTCGAGAATATGAGAATGTCGCAAACCCAACATTTCCAGACATTTCTTCAATTTTG
Organism: Pimephales promelas; assembly: GCF_988280905.1. Lineage (NCBI taxonomy): Eukaryota > Metazoa > Chordata > Actinopteri > Cypriniformes > Leuciscidae > Pimephales > Pimephales promelas. The sequence continues at coordinate 22,826,454 of NC_142786.1, read as the reverse complement.
AAGCTAGAGTATTTGCATACCAGTAGAGCCATGATTGCTAAGGATGTGAAAAATACCCAAAGCTACTATTTTAAGAGCTTTTATATTAAGCTGTAATTTGTGAGCTGTTAGCCTGAAAATGTTCTTATAAGCATTGGTTTATCCATGCTCCAGTGAGTATATTTAGAAGAGTAATGGTAAAATTATAACATTTGTTTGCGGCACAGATGTCTTCCTAATTTTATGAAGTGGTGTGACTACAGATATTTACATTGACCCAAGCCTGCATTTTAAATTCATGAACAATAATTATCTAAACTGCTTTTCACACTTCACTAATAGTTAAAGGGATACTCCACTTTTTTTTGGAAATAGGCTCATTTTACCACTCCCCCAGAGTTAAACAGTTGGGTTTTACCATTTTCGAATGTATTCAGCCGATTTTCTGATATTTAGAAGAATATCGGTAACCAGACAGCTTCTGGTCTCATTGACTTCCATAGTATATTTTTTCCTACTATGGAAGTCAATGAGACCAGAAACTGTCTGGTTACTGATATTCTTCTAAATATCAGAAAATCGCCTGAATGCATTTGAAAACGGTGAAACCCTTCTGTTTAACACTGGGGGAGTGGTAAAATGAGCCTATTTCCAAAAAAAAAGTGGAATAACCCTTTAAGTAAGGCAGTCATTATGACAGTGCCTACTTACAAAATAAGAAAATAAATGAACATTCAATATTCATTTAAGGTAAAATTATCTTGTGACAAGGATGAGACCACAGAATTGATAAGTTTTCAAATTTTTGGATGCTAAGATCAAATTTGAAGAGCCCCCTTGTGAGGGGTTAATTCCTAAAATAGTATAGCTATACATAGCTTTAAATGATTCATGCATAGACACATTAATGGGTTATGATAAAGCGTAAACATAATAAGAACAATATGTTGTTTGCTAATTGAATGATTAGCTTTTATTTGTTGTGCTAAAGCCAAAATAAGTATGTGATATATTTTAAGAAATATGTGATATGTTTGATACTCAACATAAAATATATATATATGAATTAATTAATTTTAAAAAAGCTTGCACATATTTAAATTCGTTTTTTACATTATATATAAATATATATATCAAATTATATGTGGACAGTCTAGTGGTATATGACCATTCAGATAAAAGTCCTATTATGATTATTGATCATAATATGATGCATCCTGATGTTTGTGAATGCATAATATGTAACTGTTTATGTCTCATGTTTGTGTATTAAAAAGAGAAAAATCTCTCACATTCTATCTCATATTTATTAAGATGGTCACATGACCATCTCGATAAATAGTGGATTTCTTGGAAGTTACTGTACTGGATACTTATTTATTTATTTTATTTTTTTTTGTCTGTACTATTGGTGAGATGAAATTCAGGCATACAGACCCCTTGTGAATGTCTAATACAAAGACGGGACTCTATTTGTCTACAATTAGCCTACAGTTTTCCCCAAACAAGGCATCTGAGATTGACAAAATCAGACCGCTTGGTGTAGTTTATAGGTTCGGGTACCACCTGTTTAGTGCAAACTTCAGTTAATCAAGCAAATTACAGCCATTTGGGCTTTGCGATAAACTGAAGTGACAGCCAGGCACTGTGATGAGACCTACTGGCTGAGCTCTCTGTTTTCTCTGTTACCAGTCGAGAGTAGGGCACACACACAAAGACAGGGAGTTAATTGGTGTGAAAATGCTCCGGCGTGCATATGTACACCCACACATGAGGAGAGGACATGGGATGGTAGCTAAACATTGATTGACTCAATGAAGAGTAGAGCTGGGCTAAAGGTAGCATAGCACTCTATGTGAGTTGCTAACTGTTGGAGAGATATGTTTGTGGGTGAAGTGCGGGAGGGAGGATTATAGAAATTGCTTGAAGGAAGTCTGGCAGATTTTGACTGATTTTTCCTTGGAAAAGGCTGAAATGAGCAGACTGATTCAGGGTACTTTAACCGTGACTGGATAAGGGTTGGACATGCAGTCTGAGTGCCAGATTTGGCTTGGAAACCTGTTAAGGTGATTTGTAAAAGTAAGAGGTTAACTAGTAGGACTTCCTTCTTATCAATTTCTTCAAGTATGGGCACTTGTGGCCTCATTTAAATCACACTTTTCAGACTTTTACTAGTTTATATAATTTGTCTTTTAATATAGCACAACAGTGAACATACAGACTATATGAATCACTGGAGAATTCTGTCAATTGTGGTACTCTTTTTCTGCATTTCTGCAGATCTTAACCCAACTATTGAGTGCTTTCAACCACATAATGTTTAGTTTAGGTTTCAGAAATTTAAATACACATAAGTACTAGAAAAACAAATATTTTGAGTTTGTAAAATACACACTGATGTCTATGAAAGCGGCAATAATAATCCTTTCAATTATAATAAGACTACACGTTTTACATTGTGTAAGTACTGTAGCTTAACATTTGACCCTATTCTTCTCCCAGTTCACCAGCCAAAGTGGAGGAATTGACATTGTAAATCCAACAGATTTGATTGTCTGCACTGTAAAACAAACTAAAATGGTGCCGCCCATTGTGCATACAGCTCACTGCTCAACTAACGTGATCGTTATAAAGATGAATAACAACAAAAGCCATCCACTCGCACATATTTGTCAATCGGAATATCATTGTTTCATGATATAGCTAATACATTTGTGAATAAATAAAAAAGGAAAAATGACATAAAGGCAAATCCTCATTTATTCAGTTGTGCTGCATCACGTGACAAGCAATGACACGTCACCAAATGTAGATTAAATGTAGCATAATAATTGATGACGATATAAGTTTCCGTAACAAAAAGAATAAAAGTTGAATTTTCTGAAGCTGAAGAAACGCTCACATTCAACATACTGTAATAATGAACGCCTTATTATGCATTATTTTTCTTAATTTTTTGATCCTATTGCTAAAATCGGCTGTATAAAAACAAATATTGTGAGCCCTTTCTGTTGTGCTCTGTTTGATTGGCATGTATGCACATGTTCTATGAAGCATTTGAAGTTTCAGAACAGTGACCTTAATTTGCTTGTTTGCTGTTAGGACACTCTGCTGTGTTAATGAAATGCAGATACTATTGGATCATAACAGTGCAAAGACACTGAATGTTTTTATTTACATAGAAATGCGTTTTGCGCTCATTTAAAGTGACTGACCGAGTTTCTTTGTGCATATAGTGTTGCACAGTATTTGAATTTGTGGCTTCATTGATACACACCGTTGCCCTAAAACGCATAAATCATCAAAAGGATAATATTTAGTTTGCAGCTTCCTGTACTTTCCCAAAAGTCCAGTTTAAATACCTTGTAGGCAAAAATGCATATGGAAATATGATCAAATGGGCTTCTGTCAAGAGATTTCATTTGTTTTGGTTCCCATTAATTGTCTATTCCCTCGTCGGGTTTGTCAGTCAATATTTTTATTATGTTAACGTCAGAACCCCTGACGTTTTGAGCTTTTGCATAATGCTTGATTGAATATGTATTTTGTGTGTTCATTTAATTTTGTTAAAGCACTTGATGAAATGTGCATCAATTAAATATGCTGTGAGTTATTATGAGTGTGCTTGGGTCAGCAGTTGGGTCTCGGTTGATCTCCAATGAATGATCGTGCATATTGCTGGGTATTGTAATTAGATGCGCATTATCTATCCACTTTTGTTAATAAGCTGCTCTGTTTTTTATCAACACGCGACACAGAAATATCACCTCGTCTTACAGGATCGCATTTTATAAAAATGTGCCTTTTTCTTTCTTTTTCAAGTGAAGAGGTCTGAGAGATTCATTACATTTGAGGCTACTCATATTCAGCTGTGAGGGCTTTGTAATTAAATTCAGCCATGTTCACAATGAAATGGATTTTTCCTTACCATTCCCACTCTTGGTCTTTTGTTCCCTTTAGAAGCAGATTAGATTTAAGCATTCCGAGGCTGTGACGATGTTAGACCACTGCTCGGGTATTTCAGTTGCGTCTTATCAGATTCCTTTTCTCTCTCTCTCTTTTCATTTTTAATAAAGCCCAAGCCCGAACTCTGAGTGTAGCTCTGCTTTAGCCTTCAGTTTATTTGCAGTGAATCAAAATTTACAGAAAAGACTCACCGTTTCGAGATGAGATATTGACACTTTTTTTGGGCTTTGTAACCTTCATAGTTTAGATGGTAGCTTTAGCGCCCGATAAGAGGACAATTAAGCCTGGCGCATTGTATCGCATTTGGATTTATGGTAGGATTTGCCTCCTGGTCCAGCTTACAAAGATTACGCTCTCCACCAGCTGTTAACCTCTGGCGCTTTTAGCACTGGGTTGCTAAAGAAGCTTGATTTCCATTGAGGTCCTTCAACATTTAAATCATTTAACAGATTGTTTGAAGCTATGTTTGAGATTTAAAACAGCCTTTATCGACAGCATCTGTTATAAGAGGTCCGTTAAAACTGAAAAGAATTTAACAATTTTAAACAAACAGAATCGCATTGTCTGTAGGGCTACACGATTAATCGAATTTTAATCACGATCACGATTTTGGCTTGCCACTATCAATTTCTCGTGATCGAGCGATATTTAAAATGCGTTGTTCCGTTCACAGAGGGGTTTTCAACCTTTTTTTTAGTTTTTTGTTTTTGCAAAGTCAATCTAGCACTCCGTAAACCACTGTCTGGTCACATGCCTTCATGAGCCCCAGTGCGCGAGAGAGACCGATTGTGTCTGCATGAGAGCGATACCGAGTGTGTTTGCGCGCGAGACCGAGTGAAAGTGCGCGTGAGAGACCAATTATGTCAGCGCGTGAACGACAGTGCACGAAAGAGACGAAGAGCACGCTCGAAAGTGCGCGAGAGATACCGAGTGCAAGAGAGGCCGAGTGAAAGTGCGCGTGATAGACCAATTGTGTCTGCGCGTGAACGACAGTGCACGAAAGAGACTAAAGGGGGTCGCACACCGGGCGCGCAGCGCCGCGTCTCGCAGCGCCATGTCTTCAAAATTCGAACACATTATTCTCTATGTGTGTACCGGTGTGCGACCCCCTTAAGAGCACGCTTGAAAGTGCGCGATACTGAGTGTGTCTGCGCGTGGGCGACAGTACACGAAAGAGAGGAAGAGCACACTCAAAAGTGCGCGAGAGGCATTTTTCTGCGCGCGAGTGATACAGAGTGTGTCTGCGTGCGAGAGAGAATGAGTGAAAGTGCGTGTGACAGACCGATTATTTGCTATCATATCTGTGCTCTCTGCTCTGCATTGAGTCTGTATCTGACGACCAAAACTTTAAGATTAAACAAGACGGTTCATTTATATTATAATAAAAATGGGATAAAATGTAAAGCGTGGTTTGGCTCTGGTTGCCATAGAAACATGACACGCGCTTGAGACTGCACTCCGATAGCGTTCTATATGACGGTAAAGGATGAGAATGCGTTGGTATTACCAGAGACTAGTATTACACACCGGGACCCGAAGTAATAGATTCGGACCCGACCTGGACCCGGTTGATCATTTAAAATATAGACTCGAACGGTTGAGGCTGGATTTTTAAGACTTGTAACTGTTTATTTTATTGTACAGTATAATTAATGTTATTTCACCAATAGGCTATTTTATGCTTCAGCTTTAATCGCCTGTTTTTGTGGCCTCTTCTTTAGCTTAATGCCCTTTATAATTGAGATTTGTGTTAAATACTTGTTTTCAGAGTTAATGCTCTGACTGAATGCAGAAGGGATTCTAAATGAGATGCTAAGCCACCAAAGTCTACAAAATTATATTCATATGCAGATAATGAGCATTTGTATGCAGGCTCATCTGCCAAATGTATTTCCTTTTTTTGTAGTAACCTCATTTTAAGCCACATACCTTTGCGGGTCCTTGCAGATAGTCATGCATAGCAACTCCGAAAGTAAGACAACTTTGTGTGCTATAAATGTTAACTTCCCCCAGGCAGATATTCTGCAGAACCAAAAAATCTGCAAACTGTGAAATTTCATATCAGGTTTAGTAGGATGATCATGAAGTGTAAAGGTTTACACCTTTTTTAGTTGTTCTAACTTTGTTTTTGTCATGTGCACATTATCAAATCTAGGGCTGTTTTATTTTGGCCCAGACTTTCAAAATCAGTTAAAGGTAGACTGAAACCTGAAGGGATTTTATGTAACTTTAATTTATTTTTTTATATAATGAGTGAGTACATTATGAACCATCTTCCAAACAGTGTTTTTGTCTTATCCCGAGTCACTATCAGTACATTTCACAATTGTGAGTTATAAAGTCAGAATTGTGCGATATAAAGTCACTACTTTCGTTAAAGTCACTAAAAGTCATTATTTTTTACCTCAGAATTAGATTTTATAATTGTGAGATATAAAGTCGCTATTTTCGCTAAAGTCACTAAAAGTCATTTGTTTTACCTCGTAATAAGACTTTATAACTCGCAATTGCTAGATATAAACTCACAATGGCAAGTAAAAAAGGACAAAATCAGAATTGTGAGATATAAAGTCGCTTTTTTCGTTAAAGTCACTAAAAGTCAATATTTTTTTACGTCGGAATTACATTTTATAATTGTGAGATAGAAAGTCGTTATTTTCGCTAAAGTTACTAAAATTCATAATTTTTTTTACCTCGCAATAAGACTTTATAACTTGCAATTGCTAGATATAAACTCACAATGGCGAGAAAAAAATTAAAAAGTCAGAATTGTGAGATAAAAAGTCGCAGTTATCAGTGGCGGAAACAAGCTTCTCTAAGAAAGACATTTATTCAGCAAGGATGCGTTAAATTAACGAAAAGAGACATTTGTTATATTACAGAACATTTCTATTTCACATAATTGCTGTCCTTTTGAACTTTCTGTTTATAGAATCCTGAACAAATATATCAGTATTCACAAAAATGCATATTAGAATGATTCCTGAAGGATCATGTGACACTGAAGACTGGAGTAATGATGCTGAAAATTCAGCTTTGATCACAGGAATAAATTACATTTCAGTATATCCAAATAGAAAACGGTCTTTTTAAATTGCAACCCATCATATTTTGACTCGAGCACACCAGTGTCACCATCAGATCTCACCCGCAGAAACCCAATGTGACAAACACCGACTGTTTTGCCCTTGTAGTGTAGTAACTTTTTATCTGTACCCATTTTTTTTTAATTAGCTTTCTGACAACTGTTTATCCTATGGGTCATTATCAGCCCAACACCTCTGATATGCAGTGAATTTAATGGCTGAAATCGTATTTTTAAGCACATTTGTAATTTCAGTTTGTATCTTCAGAGAATTTATGGCCGTAGAACTCAAAGGGAATTTATTAATCTTTAATCTCCAATGGATGCGTGGTATTAAGCCATGTAATCCCATTATCCTCTCATGTTTATTCTAACAGGAACAGAATGTTAATCGTAACCTCATTACAGTTGATCTCAATGGATAGCGTTAACCTCAGATACCATTCAGCAATTGTTTGATGCTTTTTTTTTTTTTTTTTACATATTTAGAATGCCCTAAAAGCTTGACTGCATTTAGTACAACAACTGTCTTGCCATACAATTTGTTCTCCAATTTTTCTCTATTCTTTAAGATTGCTCAGTAAGGCTACATTCAGTTGGTGACGAGCCTTTTTTTATCATTTGGATTGCGATCCAGACTCTGACTTGGCTTTTTATGTCATTGGCTGTGTAGCTTTGGTTGAATGATTGGTCATTTTCTTGCTAAAAATCAAATTTTCTTGAAGTCGCAGGCGTCTCTCAGACTATGTCAGGTGCTCCTGTGGGATTTCCTGTATTTTGCATTGCTTTTATCTTCTACTAGGACTAGATGGTATGACGTTTTATACGGCTGCAACAGCATAATATGTCCGACAGTATTTTTTATACCTCAGTGTATAGATAAACCTATTTTCAGCAGGCTGGGCAGCTTTATTTGCACGTGAGAGCGATAAAGTAGCATGGAGGAATATCAATAAGCCGAGTGGGATGTGAAAATTAAAAGCTACTTTTATCATGACACGGAAACACTGTTTGCATTTCCAAGTAGGCAGTTTGAATCAATCTAAGTCCTTTTATAGTGTTTTTATTTCACTGTTTTTTTTTTCTGGTCCTTTTATTGTTTATTAATAAGCTGTTCAATGTGAAGCAGCTGTTTTTGCACTAATGCCAGAGATAACATTTGTTATGATGTGTAATTTTATCTTTTGGTCCGAGGCCATCAGGTTTTTAAATCAAAAGAGAACTTAGTTAAATTAGACCTTTCATTCATAAATGATGTAACATTATTCAAAAATACAAATTGCTACACTGTTTTCCAACGAGCAAAAACTATATTGCTTATATTTTGGTCAAAACCTCAATCTTCGCCCAGTCGCCAAGATCTTAAAACTGGGAAACATTCTGACCGCGTGATTCTGCCATCACAGTGCCAATGGCATTTTCCTGATGTGATTGGCTTACACCACACATAATTTATCCAGAAAGTTAAATCTCAGGTTTTCCAGCTGGCTGAGTCTCTCGCGTGCCTTCATAAAAGAATACACTTAAGGAAATGGCGCACTATGATTGTTTTAGTTTGACATATCACAGAGCACAAATTGAATAAACTTCTACAAGGCACTGTAGTATATTACACTTCATATCACCTAATATGATTATAGTCCATTGCTGGGTGATTTTTGTCATAAAACACTCCACACCGTCCCATCATACAGACAGCAGAGCTCATCAATAGTCAGTTACACGTTTTAAAGACGCTGGAGATAGGCCATAAACAGAGGGATGAAACGGACCTGTGAGTAGAACTGCTGGAGGAAGGGCTTCTTGGCTGAAGGCTTCATGGTGTCGAGATGAGGCTGGAGGAACTCAAACTGCTCCGCCAGAAAGACTCTGCAGGGAAGAAAAGGCCCAAATCAGAGAGCGCTGTGATGTGACTTGGATGTTTGAGGGTTATATGTCTGCTTTTATATTATTTTCAGGCATGGATAACAAACAGAGGCGGAGTGCTGCATTTGGCGGGTTGGCGTGGGGCAATTTCAAGCCATGCCTACTGCACGCATACATACTATATAGAACATACTTTTTTGACAGTCATGAAAAAAAGTGTACACTACCAAGTGTAGAACCTACTATATAGGCTAGTATGCCATTTCATACACAGCATAGGTCTCTATCAGCTTTTCACATCTGGAGACAGCAATTTCTCTTCATTCTTTTGTGCAGAACTGCTCAAGCTCAGCCGGTTTCATGAAGATCCAGATTTCTTTTTCTTCCTCAAATCCAGCTATAAATTCTCAACTGGATTGAGACCTGGACTCTTACTTGGCCACTCCAGCACATTTTAACATTGTTGTTTTTAAGTAGATTTGGCTTTATACTTTGGCTTGCTGGTGTCTTGGAGACTCCATTTAGGTTTCTCTGCAGTTTGTAGCATTTATTTAGGCTTTGTTATTTTATAATGTTGATTAGCAAAAAAAAAAGCATGACTCAGTCAGAGGGGGCTGAATACCTTTTAGGGCCCTATTTTAATGATCTAAGCGCATGGTCTAAAGCACAGAGTGCAATTGCAATTGCTGAAACTTGCAAAAAAACACTTGCGTCAGGATTGCCACTGCATTGCACCGCGTGTATAATAGGATCCTTTCTGTTTTATATGTGTAAGTTTATGATGTCTCTGTAGTTGGCATTTCATTTCACATTTCATCAGACGTCGTGTACTGCACATGCCTTTGGGTTATGGTCTTTTAAAGGTCATTTCATGGACAGATTGATTACTATGGACAGTGTTTTTTATATATAGTACAATCTGATGAAATATTTCTCTTGCATCCTTCAACATAAATATGCTTTTGGAAGATATTTGTTCTGACCTCATTGAAAGGATGAATGTCATATAGCGGCCATATAATTTTGAATATATTACACTGGACAAAAGATCAATATTGCTTTCAGCTTTGAACATGGTGAAATTAGTGGCCAGGAAATGACCTCAGAATCTTTTATGTTTAGACCAAAGTGCAGAGGCAGTTAATAGACTCCGGTCAGAACTCATTGATGCTGAATTGCCTGTTATTTGCTCTCCAAGAATTTATATTGTTCTCTGGAAAGAAGAGTGAAATCTGGGGATGTTTAAGTTTGGGATCGTTAAGATGTTTCAATATTCGTGAAGGAAGTCTTTTCTGCTCATCAAGGCAGCAGTTGTTTGATCCCACACATATACTGTATATTATATTAGTTAACATTAAATGTTCTTCTAAATCTGTAAGCGATGCATGTAGACTGGATTGGATCTATTTTTAATTCTACAGGGAGATGTTTACACTTTTATCAAATCAAGTTGTATGATTAATTCATGTAGAATGTAATACACACATCAGCAAAGGCACTTCAGCGGTAATCACATATGTCCTGAATTGGTTTGTGTAAGGATATTGGGAAATAAGGCTTTGAATATTAATGATGCAATAGCCAAGATCAAATCGCATTGCACTGTTGTGGTATCTCGAACCAATTTTCATGTTTTGTGAGATGATTCCTCAGGTTCATGTGAGCTGTGTTCACATCACCTTAAGAACAGATTGTTTTGGGGTTTTTTTGGTCTGCTCTGAATTGTTTGCAATTTTTGATTATAAGGATACATCTCCTGAAAATGAAAATCCTGTCATCATTTACTCTTGTTGTTCCACAACCACTTTATTTTCTTCACTCCGTCAATCACAAAAGGAGATGCTTACAAAAGAGTCAGGATGTTTGAACATAGTCAACATTAATCGATTTCTGTCATTTTAGTTTTATTAATATGTTGAATTAGCTTCTTTTTTCATGTTAATTTTAGTATTTTTTTTTGTCATTTTATTATGTGCTTTAGTCATTTTATTATTTGTATTATTATTTTAACATTGCTATTTAGGTTTTATTTTTTATTTGTTTGTTTTTTTCAGTTTTATGTAAGAAACTCGTTCCCTATCTTCTATATAGTGCACTATATCGGGGAAACAACTTAATTTCCTTAAGATCGTTCACCCCATTATACCCACAATGCTCTCTGATTTCAAGGGTACATCCTATGTACACTCACTGAAGCACTATTTCCCATAATCCAACACGAACTGCAAAAGGGAGCAAGTTTGAACGAGAGTTAATAATATTAGTTAATAATAACCCTGAATCAAGGAAGAAAATATAGGTTTACGTCGTCCACTTGTGACCCACTCATCTTAATACCTGGATTAAACAGGGCCATAATTAGATCTGTTGATTGTTTGCTTGTTTCGGTTCACTTTCACAAGGCAACATTTCAAAGCGTACCGAAATGTGTTTATGCTAGTCACATGATGCGAGTAAAGCTGTCCTCTTATTGATCATTATGAATTATAGTATTGCTTTCTCACCGCAAGTTTGTTTAAGACGTGCTAAGTGTTTGTTGTTCCTGCAGGAGGCTGGAGGGGAGAGCACAGGTCCTCATGTGTCTCCTGAGGAAAGGAAGGAGAAGGTTCCCAGTCCTCATCTCAGTCAGCTGGTGATCCTGACGGCCAGTGAGACGCTCTATGGTTTGGCTGAGAGAGTCGTCGCCACTGAATCACTGTAAGCTACTCCACATAATATGAAAGTTGTATTTTTTATATTATTTACACACCCTTGTTTTCGTTACAAATATGTGCAGTTGAGGCCAACAGTTGTTTTGATTGTGATAATGCAATGAAACACATGGCAAATTGTGTGGACAATAATTAAAGGAGAACTCCGGCGAACAATGAACCTTTGGTCTAATAAAACATCGGTACCTAGTCAATCGTTCTCTGAGATTTGTTTTCATGATAATATTATCTCTAAAAACTGTTTAGCGTATAATGCTAGTAATGGGGGCATTGACTAAGCAAAAAGAAATTGCTAGTTTATACCACTAACAAGGCTCAAAATATCCCCACATTAACACAGTAACATAATGAGGCTCCATACATGCAAAACAAAGCATTGAGAACTTTGTAAGTGTACAGACCATTTAATAAGAAGATACTTTATGAAGACAGTTCACTTTGCGTATACAGACAGGAGCCATCTTAGAAAATAGTCTCGATAAGTCGATCCCCGAACGCCGTTCATACAGTTCAGAAGTTCGCTGAACTTCATACAGTTCAGATCACTCAGCATGACGTTCGTGGTTTGACTTATCGAGACTATTTTCTAAAATGGCGCCTGTCTGTGCAAAGTGAACTGTCTTTATAAAGTAGCTTCTTATTAAACGGTCTGTACACTTACAAAGTTTTCAATGCTTCGTTTTGCATGAGTGTTAGTGTGGGGCTATTTTGAGCCTTGTTAGTGGTATAAACTAGCGATTTATTTTTACTTAGTCAATGCCCCCATTACTAGCATTATACGCTAAACTGTTTTTAGAGATGAAACTCTTTACATTCGATTATCATGAAAACAAATCTCAGAGAACGATTGACTAGGTACCGATGTTTTATAAGACCAAAGGTTCATTGTTCGCCGGAGTTCTCCTTTAATAAAGATAATTTCTTTAAAAATACATTTCTGCAGAGTGCATTTAAAAAGAGAAGCCAGCCAGACAGTATCTGCTTCATATATCCAGCTGTATGTGTGATTTTTGTGTTGCAGAAGCACACAAATGAACACATTTACATAAAAAATCAAGCATACTGTTTCTGTGTGTTAAATGTCTAACCTCAACCAAGCCTGTCTAACCAATCAGTCGCATCAGCGTGGTTATCATCTAATCAGCGAACCCCATTAAGGCTTACTTCCCCTGCGGATGAGTCTACAGGAGTGGGCTGAACCAGCTTTGGCAACAGAAAGGGGAGTTCATTTCATTAAGTGAGTGACACCGCAGGGGCTGATGAGAGCTACCTGAATCTCCTCCACAATTCAAGAGAGCAAGTCGTCAGCCCTTCAAACCACGTTTTATCTTGCAGTCCTCCTATTCTGAACTTTTTCCCGTCGACTGATTGTTCAGCAAGATTTTAAGCTTTCATGAAACTGCGGGGAATACTTCCTTGCAAATTCACAGAGAGAGTTTGAGCCTCACAGTAGTTGCTTTGGATTCGTCCAGATGGCGTTCAATCCGGGCCAAGCATTAGCCTGGCTAACGCCTGACCACGTATCATTGTGGTCTGGGAACCACATGTTCATTTTCTCGTATTTGAGGCGTGGTTTATGAATGCCCAGAGCCGTATTATTGGGTGCTACGAATGTCTATCAAATGCGCCTGTATGTAGCTCATAGCCAATGGGTTCAATGATACCAGATGACGTATGTAGAGCGACAGAAAATTAGACGATGAAGACGACGATGGGTCAGAGATTTATGTACACACAAAGGCTGTATCAAAAGGTAACTTCGCGTCCGCTGCCAAGATGGATCCATAGATATAAACAAACTCTTTCGGTGTGTCGCACATACGTCATCATCGTCCTGCTCCCTCCCCGTTCTGTGATTGATTCCCTATCTCAGGTGAAAATTTGCTTAATGGTGTCCAGGCTGCCTAGCAGCGTGAATAAAATCGCACTGCCGCAAGGCAGCATGGGGAAACCCAGGCTAGACAAGCATTGTGCTGGAGAACGTTTTCAAAGTCTTAGACTGAAGACGGATCAGAAGATCCAGAGTTTAAGCCTGGAAAAGTTTTTTATTGGAAATTAGTGGCTGTGCTTCCACCTGCGGTGGAAAGCGGTGAACATATGGGCTCTCCTTGTAGAGCATGTTCATGCTCTGAACGCTTTACACTCAACAGTGCAAGAAGGTTATTGGGGGTAAAACCTCTTATTTGGCCATTCTCCCCCGCACTTCCTTGCTTAATGGAGTAATCAATGAAGGCTTCAGAGTCTGAGCAGAGAGCAAGTGTTACGTGACTAAACAGGGTGTCTTGTTACAATCTGAGTGCTGTATTTATACAATCGTAACCATACAACTCTTCGATTATACCCTGTTCCATCGACACCACATTTATGGTGAGACGAGACCTTTTGTCTCATTTCAAATCAAATATTCTCATTATTAAATGTATAACAATGGGACAAAAACAAGAGACCACTTACTCGATTAAATATCAAGCTCTGGTTCGTTGGCCTTTTACCTCCCACATAAATGCTACATATCCAGATGTAATTTGTTTCTAGTGACCATGATGCATTTGATTCACTGATTACCTGCACATTTATTTTGCCTGTTCTAGTTGGAAAACATTGTTGCTGGCTAATCAGCGCTCATTGAATAGGTGTTTTAACATTGTTGTGGACTGTAGTTGAGATTTAACACTTTTTCAGTCAACAGTGTCTCTATACAGTATATTTACAACCAGTGACACTATTGACTGAAAACTATATATATATATATATATATATATATATATATATATATACTTTAAATTTGCAAGGCACATTAGATTGACCACAATGTAACATTTATAAATGTCAGTTTTTTTCATTAAAGGTGCTATATGTAGTTTTTAGCAGCCTCTATTGATGATGTTTCAGATTGCAACCAATTTTTACAAGAACGCCCGTGCTCTTGCACATGTTCAAACACAAGAGCGAGCACTCACGGTACACAGCCACACTGAGACATTCAACACACCGGAGAAAGCATCACACAACATGCTGGAAACTCATGTAAACTCCTATTGCAATGTTACAATAATAGGCTACTTTTATCAGCTTGACGTTAAACGAATGCTCCATGCTCGTACCATGATAACATTACATTTGTGTTGTTATCTAGCATAAGGCATTTCACTAACTATTTGTGTATCTTTCACAATCAGCAATGTCAACAAAGGTAAATGTATAATATGATAACAAAACTCGTAGGAAGATCGTAGGAAGTAACATTACTGTACTTAATGTGTCTGGAAATGTGTATTATAAACAATATGATAGTAGTGGGATTAGTGACTTTAGACAGTAGATCTAGTACAGAAAATAAGTTACATCCTAAAGCACCTTTTTGTTATCCTGAAACAGTCTTTTATATTCATTTGATGTATCACATTGCTGTTTCATTACAGTTTACCATTATCTCAGCTTCTGAAGACTTGTAATTGATCACAATAAAAATAGCGGATGACTCTCAATAATTCAAACGCTCTGCCAATGTTGATCCGTGTTTTCTTCCTAAGTCGATCTGATTCACGTTTGGCCTGACGAGCTTCAGCAGATTTGTTTTTATATTTATGTGGAGTTTGTGTTGGAGTCTGTGTTGTGCTGGAGGCAGGTCGTTGTTTGGTGTTATCAGACTCATGTCGTTATCTGCAGTGCCGTCGCATAGACCGTATATAAAAGAAAGAGGCTCAGGAGCGCACATGCACGTCACATCCGATGGATTTTGCAGAAAATCCGACCCGGAGACTTCACATAGAAATAGGAATACTGGCCTTCAGAGGTAATAGCAAAACCTGACAAGTGGATCATTGTAATGTGTGATTACAACTTTTTGTGAGTTTACTCTATTTTGTTTTATTTGATTAAATAAACGCAACCTTGGTGAATATAAGAAAACATTGAAAATATTTCACCAACTCTAAACTTTTAAACGATAATAAGCTGAAAATCTTCATTTTGCAAATTTTAGCAAAAATTTGTCATTTAAATGTTTTCTCCAAAAAAAGTACAAAGATTTAGATTCATAAACATATTCTGCATAACAATATTCAGTACCTCACAAAAAAACGAATTCTTCAACATGTAGCTTTTCAACTCTGTGTTCATCAGTTATATGCAAATATTTGGAGTCATTGCTCATTGAACTCTTATCTCTGTATGTGGGCTGTCATTAGCATAAATTACCTGGTGGTGTTTGGTGAGCAGTGACTCTTTATGAAGGTCCCAGTTGTACATTAGGAATCAGTGATTTATAATTACCTCTTCTCTCAGTTAATTCTTTGCCTGCAGGATTTTGTTTTGATTCCTGAATGCAGTTGATTTGCTCAGACAACATAAATTAATTTTATGACTGTGTGAGCCATCTTGTTTAGGTTGTAAGAAAAAACAACAGAAAAAAAAAATGTATTCAGCAGTTCGAAAATTATGCTAACTAATGATAATTTACGATCTCATTACGTTGCTTATAAAAAGTATCCACCCCATGGACTTTTTCATGTTTTTTTTTTTTAAAGCACTGAATCTCAGTGAACTTAATTTGACTTTTGCATTAATTAACATAAAACACTCTATAATGTCAGAAATGAGTTGTACAAAAACAATTTGTAAAATTGTTACTTTTTTTAGTTTTAAGTGATTGTTTTCTTTTAAAATGACTCTAACCTTAAATGTTTTTTTTTATGTAACTCTCTTCATGTGTTAATGCTTTAGATATGGACAAAGACAAATTTCAACTGCAGTATTTAGTAGAAGCACCCTTTTGATCTAATACAGCGATGATTATTTTTGGGAAAGATGCAACAAGTTTTTAACATCTGGATTTGGGTATCCTCTGCCATTTCTCCTTGCAGATCCTCTCCAGTTCTGTCAGGTTGGATGGTAAACGTTGGTGGAAAGACACTTTCAGGTCTCCCCAGAGATGCTCAATTGGGTTTAAGTCAGGGCTCTGGCTGGTCCATTCAAGAGCAGCCACGGAGTTATTCTGAAGCCACTCTTTCTTTATTTTAGTGGTGTGCTTAGGGTCATTGTCTTGTTGGAAGGTGAACCTTCGGCCCAGTCTGAGGTCTAGAGCACTCTGGAAAAGGTTTTCATCCAGGATATCCCTGTACTTGGCCGCATTCATCTTTCCCTCGACTGCAAGCAGTCGTGCTGTCCCTGCAGCTGAAAAACACCCCCACAGCATGATGCTGCCACCACCATGCTTCACTGTTGAGACTGCATTGGACAGGTGATGAGCAGTGCCTGGTTTTCTCCACACACACCGCTTAGAATTAAGGCCAAAAAGTTCTATCTTGGTCTCATCAGACCAGAGGATCTTATTTATCACCATCTTGGAGTCCTTCAGGTGTTTTTAAGCAAACTTTGACTGAGGAGAGGCTTCCGTCGGGCCACTCTGCCATAAAGCACCGACTGGTGGATTGCTGCAGTGATGGTTGACTTACTACAACTTTCTCCCATCTCCCGACTGCATCTCTGGAGCTCAGCCACAGTGATCTCTTCTCATAGCTCAGTTTGGCCGGACGGCCAGCTCTAGGAAGGGTTCTGGTTGTCCTAAACATCTTCCATTTAAGGATTATGGAGGCCACTGTGCTCTTAGGAACCTTAAGTCCAGCAGAATTTGTTCCTTGCCACAATTCTGTCTCTGAGCTCTTCAGGCAGTTCCTTTGACCTCATGATTCTCATTTGCTTTGACATGCACTATGAGCCGTAAGGTCTTATATAGACAGGTGTGTGGCTTTCCTAATCAAGTCCAATCAGTATAATCAAACACAACTGGACTCAAATGAAGGTGTAGAACCATCTCAAGGATGATCTGAAGAAATAGACAGCACCTGAGTTTAATATATGAGTGTCACAGCAAAGGGTCTGAATACTTAGGACCATGTGATAATTCAGTTTTTCTTTTTTTAATAAATGTGCAAAAATGTCAACAATTCTTTTTTTCTGTCAATATGGGATGCTGTGTGTACAATAATGAGGGGAAAAACTAACTTTGATGATGATTTTAGCAAATGGCTGCAAAATAACAAAGAGTGAAAAAATTTAAGGGGGTCTGAATACTTTACGTACCCACTGTATTTAGCTCTCAGTCTGTCTGTAGGACTTGTGTGAACAAAAAAAAAAATGAAAGCAAGGAAATGTAAGCTTGAAAAATGTTAGTATTGAACTTCCTAGTCACATCACACCGTTTTTTCCCTGCGGGTGATGTCATCTAGTGATTGTTTTGCTGGAAACCTGCAGAAAGCGCTCTCTGATTTGGGCCTTTTCTTCCCTGCAGAGTCTTTCTGGCGGAGCAGTTTGAGTTCCTCCAGCCTCATCTCGACACCATGATGCCTTCAGCCAAGAAGCCCTTCCTCCAGCAGTTCTACTCACAGGTCTGTTTCATCCCTCTGTTTATGGCCTATATCCAGCGTCTTTAAAATCTGTAACTGAAAATTAAAATTAATTCCTTAAAAGTTAACCATTTAAAATGAGTAAAACTTACAACCAAAAAAAAAAAAAAACATAAATTGAAGTCACCATTATGGTGATCAGGGTTTGTTTTAGGTTTGTTTTAAAATTACGGTTTTCTCCTTCAGTGATTCTGCTTGTTAACATCAGGTGTCTTCAATGTTGGCAATATAAAAGAAAGAGTTCTTAATTAATCTTTGACGCCTGTCTGTTAGTGAGATAAGTTTGTTAAATTTTATGGTGTAAACTTTTAAATGGTTAACTATTAAGGAATAATTTGATTAATGATTACTCAATTCTAATTTGTTATATTTAATTAATAATATTGCTTGTTATCTGTTGGCACAATTCTATTGATTAGATAAAGCATATTCATTTTTACAGTGTAACCCTCAAAACATCTGATACACTATTTCTGGTTTTTTTTCCCATACATTTTCCACATTTTTTTTTATTCTTTATTCTTATAAATATATGCATATTTAATTTCAATGTACATTTTGTCTCTTTACTGTACATCACCATATGATTTCAGGTTTCTTCATTTACATGCACTAAAAAATACACGATTAATAAAACATGACATTTACTTCAACTCATCAAAATAAATTAATTTCAACTTAAGTTTCAACAAGGCAAGATTTCTTTCTTAAATGAGTTGAAATGACTTAATTTAAAGCAGTAACTGAACTTTTTGAGTTGAATTGGCAGAAATTGATTACCATATATCCTTTTTTATGAATGTCTTTATCATTTATTGCTTTAAACACTATCATTAAAAAGTAAAGCTGTACAATAGAACATTTGGGGATTCAAGGGTTTTCTTTATCACTAAAACTGTTTTCCACACTTTGTCTGATGGTTATGTATAGGTGCTCTTTATTTTGACCTTTTCTATGCTCTTTTCTCTATAGACTGTATCTACAGCCAGCGAGCTCCGCAAACCCATTTACTGGATTGTGGCGGCCAAAGCCATAGATTACGAACAGATGCTGTTGCTGATGGCTGGAGTGAAATGGGACATTAAAGAGATAATGTCACAGCACAACATCTATGTGGATGTCCTTTTAAAGGTAATGTGTTTTTGAGGTCGTGCGGCGGGTTTTATGTGCGAGAATAACGTGTGGCCTCCCTCTCCTCTGTTCGTTTCACACTTAGACATGCATCAGTAAAGATCAGCCAAGCGTTTCTCCACTTATATTCTCGGCTTCCTTCAATTACAACACGGTTTGCTTAGTTTTAAGGAAACTGTCATGCCACAGTGGCAGAGCATTGCTGACATGTCCTATCCTCTCTTCTGCTGTACTCACCTGACAGGACACCCGATGATCGAAATGTGTGGTGTCAGAATGTGTGTGTCAGAAGGTTTTCCAGAGGTCTAAAGTTAAGGTTGACTTGCTGCGTTTAACTGAGAGTGACAGGCGACGACTCAAACACTGTACAAACACTCAATCAAGTGACGGGTTGACTTTGCTGATGAGGTGAGGAATATCAGCTCCTGGGAGAGACAGTCTGGAGTTATTTATTATTGATCTCCTATAGGCTCTATGCCGGATTATCTAAAACGGATCGCATCACTTCCGGGTTAAGGTCTTTTGTATGTGCTTCATGACATTTTTTGCGGTTTTACTCAAGATAACTTGAGTGCGAGCAAAGATTAGCATAACCATTGTCCCTCACATGTGCAGATTGATAACGTTGATTCACAGTAACGTTTAGATATTTAAATGGAATAAAACGGCAATAACAAAGTGAACTAGATAGGTTAGCTGATTACCTTAAAAATCCATAGATATCGTAGTCAGTTCTTACGGCCATGTGATGTGACCCGTTTTCCGGTTTGGTCATGTGATGCTCGGCATAAAGCGTATTGACATTATATACTTTCATGTACTGCAAAACGTTATTTCTAACAGAGTAACAGATTGCATTATTGTGTTACTATTAATGATGAAAGAGACCAGGCTGAAGAAGCGTGTTCATTTGAGTCGTCAAAGAAAAGAGACTGGGAGCCAAAATGATGTTTTAATGATGATTACCTTACAAAATGATGAGTAGCATCTAATAATTTATTAAAAAATACACTGCTTATACTGTAAGGGGTACAGTGACTGCCAGTATGGGTATGGTGTGCGAGTAGTAGTATAACAAAGCGTCACCATTGTTTGATGCAGCGATGGCTTTGACATGAGTTGATTGCCGTGATGCTCATTTCGGTTGCTTCTTTTACTTGAGTGCGACCAAAGGAGAAACCACAATCACAACTGGGTTTTCATTGCGTCCCATCTTCTTAACGACCATCGGAGCTAGCTGATCAATTTTGTAGGAAGAATCCTGTAGGAAGGACGGCAAACACATCTTGACAATCGACAAATGCCTTTATTACAGTTCTCTGTTCGTCTTTTAAAACCAATGCGCTGTCGATTTCTTCTAAAACAAGCGCGATAGCGGAATCTATACATCTCAATTCTCCAGCTGCAGTCATCTTTGTTGTAAACCAGTTCAAACCAAACGCTCTTTTATGACGTGATGATTACGTAACTGCAGATCATCTGTCCATCATCGTATAAAGCCCGCTCTGGCAATTTGATCGCCCCGACCATTTTTTTTACTCATCATGATAGCTCCTCACTGGATCGAGTCCAGACCGAACTTCCCGACCAAAACATGTTGTAGGCTAGTTATTCACTCCATTATGTTGTTAATTTAATATTTTCTATATTTTAATTAATATGAACTGTAAAAAAAAAAATGACACGCATGCATACATACACACTACTGGTCAGAATATTTGGGATCAGTAAGAATTTAAGGAGTATTTTGTGCATTGAATCAGCATATTAGAATGATTTCTGAAGGATCATGTGACACTGAAGACTGGAGTAATGATGCTGAAAATTCAGATTTGACATCACTGGAATAATTTACATTTTAAATTACAGACAAGTTATTTGAAAGTGTAATATTTCACTATAGTAATATTCGAACTAGTTTTAGTTCAAATAAATGCACTGAGCATAAGAGACTCAAAAACAAATAGTATCGACCCAAAACAGTTGAATGATAATATAGGGAATGCATTGACGTCACTTTCCCGCTGGAACAACGACTGGATTTAATAGGGGAAACTGCGAAAATGTGATTAAAACAAACAATTTTATTAATTTAAACTAAATGTTGGACTCAGTATAGTGTTCCTTACAACTTCTAAAGATCCAGTGATCCATGGATATTGACATGCAGCCAGAAATCGTGTTGCCCGACATTTATGTTTGCCTGATTTCGACACTGGGGAAATGAAAGGAATATAGACCTAAACATAAAGCGCCTGTGAACGCTTTATATAAATATAATATAGGTAGGTCTAAATCCGGGTGATCACTTATATCAGTGTTATATATAGCCTATATATATATCATCATATCGTCCAGCCCTTAAGCTTTATAGTTTTTTTTTTGTTTTTTTTTTGGTCGGTGTTTATTAAAAAAAAAACATCCAATAATGCAGAATATGCAATGATAAATATTTAATTGATGATTTGTTCATATATATATAACAATACAAAATATATGGGTATGGTTTTACACCTAAATTCAGCATATTGACACAAATTGATAACTGCAAATCCACCTTTCGCTGACTGGAGTCCAGGTGTTTCTGTGAATTGCAGCGATCCAGTTGCTCCTCTTTTTACCTCAGTTGTTTTTTTCAAATCTAGTTGTACAGTCAATCGCAACGCTCTCTCCCACTTTATATATGTTGTGTTTGTTTTTCCGCGGCATTCACGCTGAAAACAAATACATCCGCTCAGTCTTTTTGCCACTCACTGTGAGTAACTGCAGGCACTCCGGCCGACGGTGACGTCACGAGCATACCCTCTATTGATATATTTATATTCAGTATACATACATGCATACTATTTTGCCAACTTTGTTATTATCAGTGTTTGATTTCTGAATGAATAGCAACGCCGGCACAGCAGATAAATTCTCATCAAGTGAAATTAAGTGTGTAGTCATGTGCAGTGGACCTCATGTTGTTGAACTCATGCCCACTCACACAGCTGCATGTTTAAAGAGAGATAATTCAGGTTAAGTGCTGCTCCTCTGGGTGCTGCTGCTGTGGAGAGACTTTTGGGATCTGAGCTGTCACTGTTCCCGTCACTGCCGCCATTTCACATGCAGCACATTTCAAATGCATGGAAATGCTACGTCTGTGTTAATATACTGACCCTATTGTGACTTCTGCTGAAGCAAACAAACAAGTTGAACCCCACAATGAGCAGGCTTGATTGATATGTTTACCCTAAGGTTGCTAGTTCGCTTTCTTATGCAGATTTTCTCCATGCCTAATGACTCTGACTCATGAATTCCTCTAGATTGAAAGATCACGGCTATCAATTATTTGTCAGGATCTAAATTATTAAAATGGTCAGGCTTTGGGAGTCACACTCAGAAATTGAGGGGCAAGTTTAAGAGTGGAAAAGTTATCTCATGTCTCAGTGAAGCTTCACTGGTTTGAGGGTGTCTCATTCCTTTGCATGTCCACAACTCTTCTTTAACCTCTGCTCATTAGCCCATATGAATTTTGCATCGGGTTAGGGAGCAATTTGAATGGCTGACGCATATATAAAGAGGCAAAAAAAAGAGAACAGATGGAGTTTCACAATTGAATTATCTCTTTGGCTTATTTGCTGAGGAAGCTCGCTGAATTCCGAAATATGCATAATCATGTGGATTTACATAAGTTCCTGATCCGAGCTGCAAAGTTTTAGTGGGGAATGTAATGGAGCTTGGCTGCAAATGAAGAAGGGAGGCTCACCTTTGTGTGCCCGCTGAGCGGAGTGAAGCGCTGTGCCCGTTTCTCTCGGTGCCATCGTCGTCGCCCTGCGCCAAGTCTGTTTGTTTGAAGCCAATTTGTCTGGGTTTGCCAAGCTTACTGAATTAATCATGTATCTGTGAAAATACTGCAGTGACTCACATTGACTCTTGCTTTATTTAAAATAACCATGAAAATGAAGTCCAGGTGCCCGGGCACATAAAGGGCATTTGCTTTTGGATATACAAATAAATGCTGCAATTACTTGCCGGCATTATAGAGCAGAAATGCACTGTTATCAATTGGGTAACAGTAAGCCGTTCCTTTTTCTACTTAAAGGATTAGTTCACTTTTGAAAAAACTTTTGCTGATAATTTACTCACCCCCATGTCATCCAAGATGTCCATGTCTTTCTTTCCTCAGTCGAAAAGAAATTTAGGTTTTTGATGAAAACATTCCAGGATTTTTCTCCATATAATGGACTTCAATGGGAACCGGATGGTTCAGGTCCAAAAGATAGTGTTAATAACAGTTTCAGATGCAGCTCCAAATGTCTTTAAACGATATCAGACGATGAATAAGGGTCTTATCATGCGAAACGATCGGTTATTTCAAAGCTTGTTCCAAAAATGTAACTTTTCTAAGGACAAATGCTAGCCTTTCTCCATTCTGTGAGGCGCGTTTGCAACGTCACGTAGTACGTAATTACGTTCAAAAGGTCAGGGGCGACGTAGCCAGAAGTACAGAGTCAGAGTGTTTACAAGTTGAACGCATAGGTTGAACGTGCAAACTAACTCAAACGCCGTTTACAAAAAAGGAATTAAAAGGTAAAACAACGATGTCAGACGATTTTGATTCTGTACTTCTGGCTACGTCGCCCGTGACCTTTTGAACGTAATTACGTATTACGTGACGTTACAAACGCACCTCACAGAATAGAGCAAGGCTAGCATTTGTCCTTAGAAAAGTTACATTTTTGGAATAAGCTTTGAAATAACCGATCGTTTCGCATGATAAGACCCTTATTCATCGTCTGATATCGTTTAAAGACATTTGAAGCTGCATCTGAAACAGTTATTAACTGTCTTTTGGACCTTGAACCATCCGGTTCCCATTGAAGTCCATTATATGGAGAAAAATCCTGGAATGTTTTCATCAAAAACCTTAATTTCTTTTCGACTGAGGAAAGAAAGACATGGACATCTTGGATGACATGGGGGTGAGTAAATTATCAGCAAAAGTTTTTTCAAAAGTGAACTAATCCTTTAAAGGGATAGTTCAACCAATCATTTACACGCCGTTCTCAACCTTTATGACTTCTGTAGAATGCAAAAGATGTGTTTCTACAGTTTTTGTCTTTACAATGAAAGTCAAAGAGCACATTAAATTGTCTAATCAAAATCAAAATATCATCTTTTTTATGTGTTCCTCAGAATAAAGAAAGTTATTCAGTTTTGGAATGATAAAGAATGCTATGTTGCAGAACAATGTAGAATATTCCTGCTTCATATTAATTTTATAAACCAGAAAAGGTTTGATATTCAGAATATTTGAAGGACACAAAAAACTATTTTTTAATCTACAGCTTAACACAATTAAAATTTTATTTAATTAATATTTATAATTAGACAGTTCATGTATCAGAATCGTTTTTAGAAGTGGATGCTTTTTCTGTGTATAAAGAAATAATGATAATAATGCTTAAAAACACACAAAAAAGAAAAGAAAATTAAAGCAGCCGTTTTTAACATAATAATCACTTTTCTAATGTGATCTCTTAAACACAATACTCTGTACACGATTGGCCCTTTTTAACTATAGACCATTTCACAAGATGTAAACAACACTAGTCCAGAAACACTTCCTGTTTCAGTTTGTAACTGTTTTCTTTATTTCACATGTAAAGAAAAAATCTTAAAGATGTTTGTTTAACTTTTTGATTCAGTTTTAAATGTTCTGTTGGTTGTATTTTATCCCAGCTTTTATGTAGTGTTAAAAAACTGAAACAGGAAGTGCTTCTGGATTGTGTTGTTTACATCTTGTGAAATGGTCTATAGTCATGTGACCAAAAGCCATGCAGTTTTCCAGATTAAGTATTGGGCAGACAGCTTACTGACTCCTTTTCCCCTTCTCATCCTTGTAGATAATGTTGGAAAAGAGGCCGAGAGGTTAATTAAGAACAAATTTCAGAACTCGTTCCAAAGCTCGCACAAACTCTGAAGGTTAAATGAGATTCTTTGCTTCTCTTTTTCTGTGGGTTGATTTATAAAACTGATGCTGTCAAAGCAATGCTGATGACAGCTCAGGATTGACATTTCAGTTTTTTAGGATGTAAGTGGGTTTCAACTTTGTGTTGGGTTTGTATCAAACAGCCCAAAGGCACACCGGAGAAGTTAGTTTTATGCAAGTTACGTAATCAGATGACTTCTTTTCAAGTCGCTAGTAAAGTAATACATTACTTTTTACATTCAAAACAAAATATCTGATTTAATTTTTCTAAATCTCTTTATTGATTGACAGCTCTCCTGTCCCCATGTTGAGAGAAATAGTGCACAAGTGCATTGGCGTTGTGTGCGCTGTGTGAACATATATAGTTAACTACAATAATTAAATGTTAAATTACACAAATATATGTATTTCTCACTTTATTAATTGTGAACATATATAGTTAACTACAATAATTAAATGTTACATTACACAAATATACAGTATGTATTTCTCACTTTATTAATCTCTTTGCTGCTGACATTTGATCCAATTCAACCATAAGAATAAGCAAAAATAACTTTGACACTCCATCCATTTGCATTAAGATTTCCATTGTTAGAAATCCAGTCATATTATTGAATGGTCGTGCAACATTCTCTCGTTTTCCCCTGAGACGAGAGAAATGCGCTATTTACCTTTTTCACTTCCTCCTACAATGACATACAAATCGTCATTTTACGTCATTGTAGGAGGAAGTGTAAATCCACTCCCGTGTCTATGTTTTAAAATCCACTCCCGTGTCACCCTCTAACGCCAATCCATTGGCTGATGGCACGGGCGCCACATTGACGTTATTACGTGGTCATATTATATTAGCGCACATTATCTGATTTCATTGTGCGAAATGATTTCCAGGCAGTAGCATAGAGTGGAGCTCAAGTCTACATTGATGGGCGGAGTAGTCGGAGTGGCCTGCGGAACTGAGCGTTGCAATGGACTATGGGGATTGTTGTCTACAATCCACAAGCACTAAAAAGTCATTTTCTGCCTTTTATCGGCCAAGAAGGACCCAAATTAGAAATTTATGATTCTATTCTACTACATATATGACCCACTTTCAATACATATCCACGTCTCTACTGGTGGAATTACCCTTTAAACATCACATTTGCCCGTCTTTCGTTCTGAATTTGCCTTTCCTTTCTTTGTTTTTCTTTTTAAGAAAACATAACAAGCGCAGATCAGGTGAGAAAAAGGAATGCAAAAGTAACACTGCATTACTTTCCATTAAAAAGTACCTAAGTAACGTAATTAGTTTGTTAGAAATGGAAAACTGGGCCGCCTTTCGGTTTGCATTGGTTTAACTGATCAGCGTTACTAAAAGAGCAAATACTCTGATCTACGTTTGCTGTGATTAGTTTCTCAGTATGAATTCTTAAGCTGTCTCTTGCAGGGCCTATAAATTATAATTAGATTCTGAGAAACCATAATCTTTAGACCATCACTTTTGCATTCTTTTTAAAAACCATATTTCTACGCTGTAAAATAAACTGGACGTTTTAAAAATGAATTCAGAAGATTAAATGGAGCAAAATAACCCAGACAACTTGCACAGCAGTTTTAGTTCTCTTGGCTTTGTATCAACATCCAAGGTGCGAGATCACAGTACATGTGGTCCTTGGCTCTCAAATGAGCCATATGTCATTGTGTTAAGAAAGTTATGGGTGGGTTTTCCTGTCACAAGTAAAAGAGAAATGGCCTCAAGCACAGCTGAATCAACACCTCCGTGAGAAGCCGGCTTATACGGTACAGGTTTTTGAATGTGGCACGGCTTTATCCAGACATCTGCGCTGCAGGGACTTCGAGAGAGCTGCTTTGAATAACTTGAATCCTGTAGGTTTGACTACATGGCCTGCCAGTGTGGCTCCAGTGAGCGTTTATAGACTGCTGTTACGCTTATCTGACTCTGTAATACATTTACACCTTTGTTGGGATTTCTGGATTTGTGCGGCATCCTAAAATACTATTTGGAGCCTGTTCTTGACCTCTCATGCTGATGGTTCCAACAACACCCAATGATAATGCTGATGGTTATGGTGGATTGTTAACAGCAAGCTCTAAATGGTCTTGGGTTAAGAGTGTACACACAAAATAACAATCTAGTTTAAAACACATATGCCAAGTTCTTACTATGTGCATTCATAATGGTTTGAAAAGCTGTTTTCAAGAAATGTTTCAATACAGTGTGCTGTGGCGAAACCAAGTACAACAATAATATACTATATTGTCTTGTATTTTCTAAGTGTACTTAAACATTATGTTGAAAAATATATTTCTAAAGTTAAAGAGGGGGGGGGGGGGTATTTTTCACAAATATTGTGAATTATTAAATCATGAAAATATTTACATTTTTAGGACTTTGGTGTCTGGACAGTTTTATAACCAAACGCCGCTCCAAAAAATATCAAAATGAATTTGAATTCCAAAATTAATCATTGCATGTATGAATGGCATTTTTACTGTGTTTTTATTATTATTATCATTCAATATTTATTTATATGACTTTTTAATCTCTTTAAATGAATAGATCTAGACAAAAAAAAAATGAGTGTCATCATGACATTTGACCTCGTCATAAATTGTTTTCTGCAGGAGT
Organism: Pimephales promelas; assembly: GCF_988280905.1. Lineage (NCBI taxonomy): Eukaryota > Metazoa > Chordata > Actinopteri > Cypriniformes > Leuciscidae > Pimephales > Pimephales promelas. Next base: position 22,798,700 of record NC_142786.1, on the reverse strand, counting down.
TTGAGAAGTTCAACCAAAGAATGGGTGATGTGTCGAAAATAGTCCGGATTCCTCTGCCCGTGTCCAATGTCTTATGGGAGCACTGCATCCGTCTGGCCAACAGGACATTAGTGGAGGGGTAAGACCACCTGCTCTCAGATAAATCTCCTACCATGCACTGTTTTCATTGGAATACCAGCCATTACAAACAACTCAAGCCTTAAACCAAACAAAGAAAATAGTATTTACCTCTCAGCTTCTCCTCAAGGATTTGCCTATATTAGACTGTGTCCATGTTGCCACCGAGTTTTCCAGTCCCTCTTACTGTACTATCCCCCCGAGTATGGCATTGTCACCCTCTTGCTTGGTATTATTGGTATCGGCTGTACTTGGTTAACGCCAAACATAGCACTTTACTTACAGGCCAAAGCGCTCAAGTTTAGTCTCATCAGACCACAAAATATCCTTCCAAAATTGTTTGTTTTGTCACATGGTTTCCAGCAAATTCCTGGCATGATTTCATGTTGGCTTGTCTCAAAAGTGACTTTCTTCTTATTAGTCTCCCAGAGAGGCATAAGATGTCAAGTGCTGATGTCTAGACAGTTTTCCCAGTTTTTCCCCTGGTATTCCATGTAGTATCTGGCTTACAAATGCCCTTTTTGCCCAATTTCTTGGTTTTATAAGATGGACTGACCTTAAAATTGTTTGGGTTATGCCACGCTCTTTCCGTTTTGTTTTAATGGATGTTGAAGGTTAAAAGCATTGCCAATATTTTCACTTTCATCCTAACAACAACAACTTCTTCTTGAAGTTCCTCAGGCAGATCTCAATTGATTAAATCTGCTCACAAAGTCAGTGATATTTACGGTACAAGCAAGCACAAGGGAATTTAGACATGAGCATAAAGCTGCTACACTAATCGCTAAATAATTGAATGTCTCAACCAATATAATAACAGAGAGGATGAGTCCTAATCAATATTAATTGGTATTAGTTTTCAACAGCCATTACTCCACTTTTCAGTCACGTGATCCTTCAGAAACATGTATTATTATTATCAATGTTGAAAACAATGTTGGTTTCTAATGTTCAGTTCTACGATGAATAGAAAGCTTAAAAGAACAGCATTTATTTGAAATAAAAAGAAGTCCTTAATTTAATATTAGTGACCGCAAAGCGGCAGAACATGTACAGTATGCTTAAAACATGGCAACAAAAGCATTTTATCTTGTCATGAAAGCAGATTTGTTTGATTTTCTAGGACTTCATCCAACAATATGTTTACTTTTTAAGCAAATATCTGATAACACAAAAGGCAAATGTACTGGCCAGATGCTTTTAATCCACAGCCATATGTTCAAAAACAGCAAACCTGAATGAAAGCTTTAGCTTCTCCCCTTCTTTATTCCTCGACTTAACTCGTAGGGTGTTTTTACTACTGTAGCAAGAGGAGCTTTTTGGCCTTTTTGGTTATGGTGTGGCTGGCAGTGATTATTTTGGGGATGCAAAGCAAACCCTTTATCATTCAGGATTCAGGGGAGTGTGAAATCTTTTGCTTGCGTGCTGATGTTATTTGATTTAAAGCAAGAAACGCTAAGTTTTTCAGCTGCATCATCGATCTTGTGTTTGGATCAGCTCTCATCATTGTATTAATGTGAAGGAGTTTTCCTCTCTCTTTTATGTTCCTCATACTGTAGATATTGCATTAGTTTTGTGAGGATTCATCAAATGTCTGTAATGGCTTTGTGCTACGGGCAGAACGGCTTTGTTGCTCTCAAGTAACTGCATATAAATCCATCAATGTTTGATTTTCTTCATATTTATTTTTCCTTCTTGTTTCCTCTTGCACCATTCTTCTTTGCACCCATCTGCTTGTCATTAGTCAAGAGCGGGATTATTGAAAATGAACTTCAGGGATTTTTGTGTGGGAATGTGACAACCAACTTAGAAGTCATGTCTTCTCCAGAGAGTTGTTGTCAAACCTGTCTTCCAACACTCTTTCTTTGCCCCAGTGTATTATCTTCAGTGTGCCGGCAATCTTGCAGTTCACAGACTTGCAGAAACGCTTTTGTGCTCGTCGCCTCTTCAGTGTAATGGAGGTTTGCTGGAAGCACATTTGACACACACCTTGACAGACACCTCTTGACTTCCGAGAGGTTATTCATGGTATATCTTCAAGCTTCACTGTAGACGTCGGGATGTAGCTGCACGTGAGATGATGATGTATCATAAAAATGCATTTTTCAAACCATTTATTTCATGGATTATTCATTTCTATAGCTCAAGGCAGCATAAAGAAGGAATCGCTCACCGTCTAGAGATGAGCATGCTTTTGTTAGACAACTGAAAAGACTAGTGCAAGTGCGCAACAACAGCACAGATGGACATTTGTGGAATGACAATATGTTCCCAGAATATATGAGGAACTCTAGAGAATCCTCTATTAAAACATCATTTCTGTAATGTTCAATCCCACCAGGGCCACCGCTAGCCTAAATGGGGCCTCTCTGTTTAGTGCCCCCCTTGAGAGTTGGTCCCCTACGCGGTCTGCATACTTGACCCCCTACACGGTCTGCATACTTGACATTGACAGAATGGTGCGTTGGTCTCAAACACCCTGAGGACCTTAAGCTATTGAACTGGATGAGCAACCATTATGGCATAGATGCACGGTTGTTAAAGGATTAGTTCACTTCCGAATTAAAAGGATTTACTCTTCCCCATAACATCCAAGATGTTCATGACTTTCTTTCTTCAGTCAAAAAGAAATTAAGGTTTTTGAGGAAAACATTCCAGGACTTTTCTCCATTTAGTGGACTTCAATTGGGTACAACCATTTGATGGTCCAAATTTGTAGTTTCAATGCAGCTTCAAAGGCTCTACGCGATCCTGGCCGAGGAGTAATGGTACGTTCACACTGGATGCGTAACGTGCTTAACGCGCCACACGCTCAATTCGCGCCATTCGTGCTCAATGAGCGAATGATTTAGTTAGTGCCATTTGTGCATTCACGCGTTTGACGCGAATTCGCATCTGCCGCCCAAGTTGAAAAATCTGAACTTTGCCGTGATTTCGCGCCGCGTTAACCAATCAGGAGCCTAGCTGCTTGCTCACGTGGTGAAGTCTCTGGATGCTTCAATAAAATATTTTGTATATGACTAAATGCATGGTGGGATTATGCACAACAAAGCAAATATTTTATCACTTAAAACATTATTTCTATATATGAGACATGTTCATTTTGTATTGAATGTTATTCATTCCATATCTAGATTAAATGAAATAGTATTATGATGTAAAGACAATCAACATATGTGCATAAGTTCGTGTCTGGATATGAGAGAGAAAAAAATCACAGGACAGGTTAATAACTTTTGGAAGCTGGCTCTATTTATCATCAAAACAAAAATAAATGACAGCTAGATTAGGTGGATGAGGGCGAGGGTGATCCTCACTCCAATGCGGGACAACAGGTCATCAAACTGGGCACGGGACAGGCGGAAGTACCGCTAACAGCGGCTGTCATCCAGGCGCAGCTCCTGGAGCGAGCAAATGGTGAAACTCGCCAAACGGTTCGCCTCCGAAGGGTCCGGTGGACACAAATACAGCGACGATGATCCCCACGCCACTGTTCTAGCTCTCCAGAGCAAATACAGTGTGGTGAATCTCTCGATGAATGCTCGATCAACATAAAGAAAGATGGCCGTCAACGGGTTTCGGTTTTGACGCGCGAGGCGTGCGTAAATTTCGCTTCAAACATTTTATTTTACCAGCGTCAGTTTCGCTCTTGACGCGCGAATTACCACAAAGTGGTCAAGCGTCAAACTAGATGCGGTAGATGCGAATTTGACGCGCTATTCGCGTCAGGTGTGAACGTAGCATAAGGGTCTTATCTAGCCAAACCATCTGTCATTTTCTAAAAAATAAACAAACATTTATATACTTTTTAACTTATTTGAGAGGTCACGCGGAAGTACCGACCTAGTGTTAACAATGCAAACATGCAAAGACGAAGTAAAACCATTTTTATTTTTTTAGAGAAAATTAGATTTTTGAACCGGAACACGCATGACCTTTCAACGTGATTACTTAATGCGTGGCACATCGCAGAGCTGGTGAATGATACCAATCAGATATTAGGGTTTAGGGTTTCGTGACATCAACCTCTCATTTTCCTCTGAATGTAGAAGTAGGTTAGGGATAGGCCTGTGGCTGTTTGTGGATCAGTGGATCTCAAACTTTTTGACTTCAAGGCCCCCCATTGTCCACAACAATATTTGAATTTCACAATTTCTACCTGATACAATATTTTAGTGCTTGGCATAACTAGAAAGATGTATATCAGTTATAAACAAAACCCCCTTGGAAATTTGCTAAGCCCCCTATTGGGCTCTGACCCCTGGGATGAGAAGAACCACTTGTTTAGAAGGACTTTGTTGGCCAAGACCAAATAAATAGTTTATAATGGCAGGGTCATAGATTGGCATGCTCCTCCTGACAGGGTTCAGCTGTACACCTGCAATATGAGGTCAAGGGCCACTTGTCTGAGAATGGCAGAGCACTGTGTTTGACT